>NC_077241.1:3997501-4736668 GCF_947179165.1 Solanum dulcamara | reverse complement strand
ATTCTTTGGTAAAATCCCACACTTTCTTTCTTGAAAGTTTATATGGAAACTCTTCGTATTGTTAGTGTAGGAATACATGTGTCAAGATAATAGAATTGGAGCTCCCTCTAACTAGCTTTTTGTAGAATTATAATGAATAAGTTAACAGTTTCATTTTATATAATCAAGACCAAGTTTATATAATTTACTAAGCTTTGTCGCTGAAAATCTCCGTTTAATTGTACTAGTCCGAGCTTCCAATACCCAAAAATGGTGAAATAGCTCAAAATCTGTCAAATTTATACTCCTAGCTATCCTTTTTCACAGACTTGAAAAGATAGTCACAGACATTAAGAGCAGTCCAGCCAGCCCGTGACCACATCCCATGCTACCGAGATGCCCTTGTGGCCCATACCTGTGACCCATCACTTTGCTATCGCAAAGCACTGCAGTCTGCAGCTGCACCAAAAGAAAAGAAAAAAATGCACTGTCCAACTGGGATTTTCTTCAAAGCTCAATCCGAACCATCCCAACAAGTACTAAACCAACTTGGAGGAAGTCTCAAATCGGGGAACGAAATTCAAGTTCTCAAAATTAAAGGGTGGGCATTACACAAGCTATGACAGACATTTTAATAACAGTTTCGAGGCACACCCTGCATTCTGGGCAAGTTTGTTTTAATTCAAAATCCAACAATAATAACTAGAGAACAATGACTCTCTTCATACTGAGGTCAAAAAGCTTTTAATCAATGTCTTTTCTTGTTCCGTTTACCGAGGTAAATTGTAAATCAGTCGAACATGCTGCAATTCAAATTTCTTTCCCAATTGCTTCATTTGGCACATAACTGTTAACTAGTCTAAACTACAAGATAAACCAATCAGTAAACGAATTGAGGGAGAATGCTGCCTCATATCAAGTATAGTTCACGCATTAAGTAAACAAGTTTCAAGACATAATTGAATACCAATTTAATCTTAGCAAGTACAGCTCAGTTCATGTACAGCCACTCCTTTTTAATTTCCAAAACTTCTGCATCAACATCTTGGAATATGCATTTGCTAGGACGTGAAATAGCAGCTGCCATTGTCTTCATTGCCAATGAACAGAAGAAACCTTCTCTGCAATCAACTTGATCTGATTCATTCGTTCATCCACCAGTTTCTGCAGCTGCTCCTCCACATTACTTTGATTGTCAGCCGTCTCTCTGCTACTAGATTCACCCTTCTGCAATTTGAACATCACAAATGACATCTGCTGATCATATTCAGTTGGTACATCAATCACCTGCTTTCCCTCACCCTCTGGATCTTTCCCTACAACTTCAGCCTTTACTCGGTGTGAAACAATTGCTCGGTATGTCTCTATATATTTGTTAATTGAGTCCAAGCGAAGATAGATAAGAACCTCCCAACATTGCTCAAACTGCTTCTTGTTGATTTTCAAAGTTTTCCTCACATCCTCAACAGCACTCAGTGGTGGAGCATACTTGCACATGTAGCTTTTTTTCGAAGGATTGTCCTGCTTTAAATGTGATACAACTGATTCTAGGGATTGCTGGATTGGGTCAAATACACGCAAACGCTCGACGTCAATGCACAACCGAACATATTGAAGAGAATCCTCGGGCTCTTCAATAGTCAGGTCATACACATCTTCAGATACTGCAACCCTGTTCAGCACCTCAAGAAGAAAACGACCATAACCTTTACGTTGGTAAGGAGGCATAACCAGTATCTGCCAAAATCCAAATCAGTTACAAGGAAAGGCTACGTTAAAAAATATGTTATAATTATGCCTAAACTGTCAATTATTTACCTGCCCAAGTCGCATGCGTGTACTTCCAGGATAACGATGGAAACGATAAACAGCTGCAAAACCAAGCAACCTTGAAAGGCTATCCTCCTGGGTATCTTTCCTTTCCTGGACTAGGAGATAAATTTCCCATCTAGGATCAAGGACGTCAATAGGATTGCTACCTGGTTAATAATACCACTACAACTTTTGAAGCTACCCATAGATATAATCTTTTTTTAAAATTAAAAAAAAAAACAATTACCATCCACTAATAGTAGCACAAGTGGCACCAATCTACTATAAAGGTGTCCTACAGGCGTGCCAACGATCCGGAATACCTGGAGCAATTCAAACAAGGATAATCATCCTCAGCTTTTTCACAAAATACACTAAGGCATAATGCATTTCAATACAACATACTCAGATTCCGCATGCAAAAGAAAGTGATCATTCAAATGTTTGAGAGAGCAGATGAGAAACACAAACGTCAGGATCATAAATCTTATTTTGGGAATATGACGATTTTCCAATCAAGAAGGAGTAGCTTCTTATACCTTTTTTTAATCCAAATAGTAGAAAGAAGTTCACTAATATAAATGCTTCAGAAAGATGTTATTCCATGTAGGTCTAGTAGATATCGTGCACTATATTCCAAACAAACATATTGGATTGGCAGCTGTAGTGTAGCTGCTTTAGTACTAGTTTGTTCCAAGCTCTTATTGATATCTAAAAAGAGCAACTCAAGCAAGATATTATGCAAAACAAGCATTACAGGAGCAAAAAAATAAAAAAAGATGTAACTGCTGTCATCCCCATCCTAATATGTCAAGGAAAGGAACAGAGAAGGCACCTCTACATCTGAAGGCTCTGCTTTCAAAAGACAATTAGATTCAGTGCTACAGCCATTTGAAACTTTAAGCTGCAGTGCTTCAGCATTTGAGACAACAGACCTGTGTGCAAGCACAACTTATCACCTAAATATATGCTAGAAATTGGTAGGACAAAATATCATGCCTCATGGATGGTAAGAAAACTCAACATGAAAAAATAGGCACAAGAAAGTTTTGGACGAACCGAACATAACGACTTTCAGTTGAAAATGTTTGCAGGAAGGCATCTTTTTCATCAACAAGACTCTCAGCAAAAATATTCTGCGAGAAACATCACAATTAAAACCTGTCCTGTTAACAATACACTAAAGAGAAAATCCATATAGTCATTACCTGAAGAGCAGACTTTAGGTTTGTGATCCCTGTGCCTCCCTAGTAATCCAAAAACAATTCATATTTAAGTTAGAACAAACAAGTCAAGCAAATGCCAAGATTTAAAAACTTTTGGAGAAAGTTATTTTGGCTTTTATTCAAGCTGCAAAAATTCACTTGTAATCGGATACATTCAGAAAATCTGAAATAACTCACAAAGAGATTCAACAATTAAAGATCATGTAAGTTTGAATGACAGGAGCAAAAGCAACAGAAGAGTGAAACAACAAACATTGATTTAAAAAAACACAAAAGTTTTATTCAGCATCACTACAATTCACTCATTTATACGTAAGAAAATTGAATGGTAGGAGCAAAAGCAACAAAAAAAAAAAGAAAACTTACATCTGATAATCTTTCGAAAGTAATATCAGCATAAGCATGAAAGGATATCAAGCTAACCCAAATAGTGATCTGCAAAATGGAAGACATGGAAAGATCAGATAAACTAAAAGAACATTCAACACAAGTAAAAGCATTATCAAACCTAAGTAGCAATTACACATTCTTTCAGTTTCCTCTTGTTCCCTATGGAGATGGACAGGGGCAGGATTATCTGACTGCTTGTGCTGGGGTGACTCCCAAATTTATGACATTTATTCAAGATCACTACTGGGCTATCCAGTATATATTTTTGGTAGACTAAATTGTCCCTTGTTGGATCAGACCTGTGAAGAGAAACCGAACAGAATACTCTAGCAAGAAGCCAGGTGAGATGGGCTAACCCGTAACTTGATAAGCACCAACTAGAGATGACAATGCAGTCTAGAACTTGAAGTTCCTGAGTTCATCTGAATTCCAAAACATGTAGGAGGGCTCATTTAGCAAAATGATGCAAATGTAATTTGAAAGCACTAAGGGGAACTTCAATACTCACCCATCCATAGCCACCCTTGCAAGCGATCTCAGAGTCTCACAAACCTTCACCCCACATCCTAAAACTTTTTCCTCTCTCCTCACAAATATTACATTCCTCCCCTTCTTTTTTCCATACAAAGACTACAGTCCTCCCCCTTAAACCATGTAAGCTCACCATTAACCTCATTGAACAATATTCTAAGCCATTAAAAGGCATATAAGAGAGAATATAGAACGGTAGGTCAGGAAATTTGTGGCACTGAAGTAGACACTATATAGCAAGTTCTAGTTACTACCAAGTCAAATACCAACACCACTTGACACATGTCCAACACAAATGCAGTCACATCATATTTTTTTGTTGTTGAAAAACTTGGGACACTCATGTCAAAAGAATACTCAAGTCACTGACTGTGCATGACAATCTTCTCCACTATTTTCTTGCTCTGAGAATACTTCATTTAGGTGTATATAAAAGAAAAAATAAAGAGTAAATGAAATCAATTAGAACAACTCTGCTACAAATAGCACTTCTTAGAAGGGGGGTTACCTTCAGACCCTGATACCCAAATATTCTGCCATCGTCTTCAAAATAGTGATTCAAGTCAATTGGTTCAAGACAGAAACTGTTTGGGGAGCCCACATCCTCTCTGCTAGAAACTAAGAACAAGAAAAACGTATGTTATGGGACCAATAGTGAAGAAAATCAGGTTTCCAACGGCAAACAAACACAAATGATCCCAAAAGAAACTATATTGTCAAACATCTCAACTTAAAACAATGTGTAGGTCCAAGTTAACCTAATGATGGCCATAGAGAAACAATGCATTAGGATGAACATCATTTACTAATTAACAAGCCTCTATGGGAAGAAAAAAATAGACATCTAGTTAATTAAAGAAGACACTCTTTGTTCAGCTAGAAATCCATGCCTGAATTCAAACCTATGTATATAGTAATGCACTCGTTAGCTTCACTAGTGTGACAAACAGTTGAGTTAAAGGAAAATCAAACCTATGTATATAGTAATGCACTCGTTAGCTTCACTAGTGTGACAAACAGTTGAGTTAAAGGAAAATCAAACCTATGTATATAGTAATGCACTCGTTAGCTTCAATTCCAGCATCTGCAGAAGAAAAGCATAAGAGAATGATGAGAGAAACAGTTAAAGAGGACAAATTGAAGTCCATTAAAAGTGAATCACTCACCAGTCTTAGAGAATCCGACTCGACGGCGCTTTTTGGGATCGCTGATTGGATCGGAGGAGGACTGATGCTTCGTCCCCATTTGTGATGGTTAGGGTTTTGCTCCGAGCGGGAAATGTTCTGAGGCGGGAAGGAAGGGAATCCTACATAAATATCGGGTTAATTCCTCAAATGTACCTGATATTCATTTTTTATCTTCTTTTATTTATATATATATATATATATATATATAAATATTTGTTAATAAAGTTTTTTAATATTTTTAAATAGATAAATTTTGTAAAATCAAAATCAATGAATAAACATACACACGTGAAAAACATACAAGTAAATGCACATGGACTTTATTAAGAAAAAAATTATTAAATCAAAAGGTATACAAATTCGTTTAAATTTAGATAAATTATCGACTCATCCATTTATTAGTTCAATTCATTTTAATTCATTCAAAATGTAGACACATAATTTTTGACCCAAACCAAGATTTTACACCATTTAGAACTTAAATATTTTTTTTATATCTAAATTAATATTTTGATTTTATCTTATTTTTAGTAAGTTTATTTTAAGAGATTTGAAAACTACAAAAAATAGAGGCACATTTTAGTGTAAGTTTTGTTCCAAAGAAAAAAAATTACAAAAAGTATATGTTTTCTTTTAATTTTGATTTTTATAAATAATAAATTATTTTCTTAATTATAATTTTAGTTCTGTCTATTCAACTTTTTTTATATTTTATTAGAATGGAAAGATTTAATTAATATTTTTATTATTATATTTTTTTATAAATAAATAAATAAACTAAAACATTCCCACTCACACTATCTTTCCCTCAACTTATCTGTGAAAAATGAATAGGAGGTGTCTAAAGTCTTGAAATAATAAAGGTGACAACTTTGACTAGCCAAAGTCAAATCTTCTACTAATTAGGAATTAAGTAGGGAGTAAAATGTATATTATTGTTATAAAATATATTAGCTTAACAAAATAATAGAGGAAAGAGAGTAAGCAAATATAGAGAGAATAGGAAGGATTTTTCTTTCGTATGTTTCTCTGTTTCTGCCTCGCTACATTGTGCACAAACTTGTGCAAATATTATAAGGCACAGAAAGTTGGCAATTTGCCCAAATATCCAAGTGGGTGGGTCACATTTGGATAGAGACATCCAATACCAATAATGCCCACTAGCATAAGACATCCAATACCAATAATGTAACACCCCCCCCCCCCCTTGGATGTCAAAAAAAACTTTACAAGAAACAATATATATAGTTATTGTAAACATCCATAAATATTGTGCCTCATTAAAACCTTACTAGGAAAATCTAGTGGGAAAAAGCCTAGTGAAGGAAAAAGAGTACACAAATCTGGTAATACACCTTGAGTGCTGCCTCATTAAAAACCTTACCAGGAAAATCCAGTGGGACAAAACTTTGGTTAAGGAAAAAAGAGTGCAGCGCGTATCTTACTCCCTTTGATGAAAACTTCATTTTATATTTTGGAGAAGACGCATTCCAATCTTATATCTTAGCTTCTCAAAAATTGTTGTTGGTAGTGCCTTTGTGAATAAATCTGCAAGATTATCACTCGAACGAACTTGTTGTACATCAATATCACCATTCTTCTGAAGATCATGTGTGAAGAATAATTTTGGTGAAATATGTTTCGTTCTATCTCCTTTTATGAAGCCATCTTTCAATTGAGCTATGCACGCGACATTGTCTTCAAATATAATTATGGGTACTTTGACATCATTTTCTAGGTCGTATCTTTCTTTGATGAACTGTATCATCGATCTCAACCACACACATTCTCTATTTGCTTCATTATTTGCTATTATTTCAGCATGATCTGAAGAAGTAGTAACAATAAATTGCTTTGTAAATCGCCATGATATAGCAGTTCCTCCGTGTGTAAATAGATAGCCTGTTTGAGATCGAGCTTTATGTGGTCTGATAAATAACCTGCATCTACATAACTAATAAGGTTTGCTCATCCTTTGTTAGTATTAAACAAACCCATATCAATAGTACCCTTTAGCTATCGCAAAATATGCTTTATACCGTTTTAATGCCTTCACGTTAGGGATGAACTATACCTTACTAGCAAATTAACAGAAAATGTTACATCAGGTCTAGTTGCGTTAGCAAGATACATAAGTGCACCAATAGCACTAAGATATGGTACTTCAGGACCAAGAATTTCTTCATCCTCTTCTGGAGGTCGAAATTGATCTTTTTTCATTTCAAGTGATCGAACAACCATTGGAATACTTAATGGATGTACTTTGTCCATGTACAATCGTTTTAAAATTTTCTCAGTGTAGGCAGATTGATGGACAAAGATCCCGTTTGCTAAATGTTCAATATGCAGACCTAAATAAAGTTTTGTCTTTCCAATGTCTTTCATATCAAATTCTTTCTTTAGATATTCAATCGCCTTTTGAACCTCTTCAAGGGTTTCAATGAGATTTATGTCATCAACATAAACGGCGAGTATAACAAACTCTAATTCTATTTTCTTAATGAAAACACATGGACAAATGACATCATTTATATAACCTTCATTTATTAAGTACTCACTAAGGCGATTATATCACATACGCCCTGATTGTTTTAGACCATATAATGATCTTTGCAGTTTTATTGAGTACATCTCCCGAGACTTATTACATGCTTCGGGCAATTTTAATCCTTCTGGGATTTTCATGTAAATTTCATTATCAAGTGAACCATAAAGGTAAGCTGTAACTACATCCATTAGATGTATTTCAAGATTTTTATGTATAGCTAGACTGATGAGATATCGAAATGTTATTCCATTTATAACAGGTGAATATGTTTCTTCATAGTTGATCCTGGGTCTTTGAGAGTATCCTTGTGCAACAAGGCGTGCCTTGTATCTTACAATTTTATTTTGTTTTCGCACAAAAACCCATTTATAGCCAACTGGTTTTACACCTTTAGGGGTTTGGACTGCAGGTCCAAAAACCTCACGTTTAGTAAGTGAGTCTAATTTTGATTGAATTGTCTTTTGTCATTCTGGCCAATCACATCTACGTCGACATTCTTCGATGAATTTAGACTCAAGACTTTCACTATCTTGCATGAGGTTAATTGCAACATTATATGCAAAAATATTATCAATCGTGATTTTCGATCGGTCTAAATTTATCTCATCACCGGTAGAATTTATTGAAAGTTCACTTAAGTCTCAGGTTCACTGATTTCTTCAGGAATATCAGGATTACTCAAATCTTGACCTTCTTCAAGAGGTTCTTGTGTAGTATCATCTTTATTATTCATTACGCTTCTCTTTATGTGATTTTAATTCTTTGAACCCAATGGTCTACCATGCTTCAGGCATATTTGGGATTCAGAAGCTATGATACTAGTAGATGATGCTTTTGGGATATCAATCCGGATAGGCATATTCACTGTAGGGATATGTGACTTAGTTATCCGTTTCAAATCAGTAAATGCATCTGGCATTTGATTTGCTATTTTCTGTAAGTGGATGATCTTCTGTACCTCCTGCTCATATGTGCGGGTACGTGAATCAAAATGAGATAGTGATAAAAAAAATTATGCAATTTATTTTTTGGGTTCTTTTTTCTCTTCTCCTAATGGCAGAAAAGTTGTTTCATCAAACCAACAATCTGCAAATCAAGCAGTGAATAAGTCTTTAGTCAACGGTTCAAGGTATCGAATTATGGAGGGTGAGTCAAACCCAACATATATGCCTAACCTTCATTGAGGGCCCATCTTTGTACGTTGTAGTGGTGCTACAGGCACGTATACCGCATAATCAAAAATTCTTAGATGGGCTATATTTGACTCATATCCAAATACTAATTGTGATGGAGAGTATTTATTATAATGTGTTGGTCTAAAACGCACAAGTGCTGCTGTATGTAAGATAGCATGACCCCAAACAATAATTGATAATTTTATTTTCATTAGTAGAGGTCTTGCTATCAATTGTAGGCATTTTATAAATGACTCTGCAAGGCCATTTTGAGTATGAACATGAGCAACAAGATGTTTAATTTTTATCCCAATTGATAAGAAATAATTATTAAAAGATTGGAATGTAAATTTTCCAGCATTATCAAGATGAATTGCCTTAATTGGATAATCTGGGAATTGCGCTCTCATTCTTATTATTTGTGCTAACAACTTTGCAAACGCCAGGTTGCGGGATGGTAAGAGACACACATGAGACCATCTAGATGATGCATCTATTACGACCATAAAATATCTAAACAATCCACTAGGTGGATGAATAGGTCTATATATATCTCCATGTATACGCTCTAAAAAGCTAGGGAATTCGATACCAACCTTCAGGGTCGATGGTCTGACAATTAATTTGCTTTGATAACAAGCAACACATGAAAATTCATCATTCGTAAGAATCTTCTGGTTCTTTAACGGATGTCCAATTGAATTTTTAAGGATTCATCTCATCATTATTGATCCAAGATGACCTATTTGATCACGCCATAGCACAAATATATTTAGATCAGTAAACTTCTGGTTTACAATCATATGTGCTTCAATTGCACTAATTTTTGCATAATATAGGCCAGATAACTAAGTTGATAATTTTTCTAAAACATATTTCTGGCCTGAGACACTCTTGGTTATACCAAGATATTCAGTATTCATTTCATTTATTGTCTCAACATGATATCCATTTATGCGGATAACTTTAAAACTTAACAAGTTTCTTGTGGATTTAAAAGAGAATAGTGCATCTTCTATAAAAAAAATTGTCCCCTTAGGCAGAATTATAATAGCTCTTCCAGAGCCTTCAATAATTTTTGAATTACCAGTTATTGTAGTAACATTTATTTTCCTTCTAAGCAAGTTAAAAAAATATTTCCCATCTTTAAAAATAGCATGAGTTGTTTCACTATCAATTACACAAATATCCTCGTGATTGATCATTAATCCAAATAAAATTTGAGGCATTTCCATATTTTTCTTCAAAAGGAAATAAAATAAATATTATAATTAATACATGGTTTATTACACAAATTTTATTTATTTATATGGACTAGGAAATTACAAACATAATATGTAGTACATAAAAAATAATAAAAAATGATTTAAATATTATTAGTCTTATCAATATTTATATTTTATTCTGAAAAATTAAAAAATCATCTACATCCAGATGCATAGGCTCAATATTATCTTCAGAGATAAAATTTATCTCTAGATTATTTTCTGCCATTTTTAAGGATGTCTAATATAGCTGAACCAAGCATTTTGATGAACGGCAAGTTCGCGATCAGTGCCCATACCTCCACATCTATGACATATATTTTTTAAATTTTTCTTTGATAAAACTTCTGGCCTTTTATTCTGCCTTTTATATTGCTGATCATTTCTCGGTGTCAGTCGAGCATCATGATTATGATTTCTTCTTCGATCATGACCACGACTTGGGCCATGACCTCTTTCGCGTTGGTTATAAGTTGCCTGATTCACTTCAGGGAGTAGCAAAGAACCAAAGGGGCCAACTATCATGATTTTTCATTAATAGTTCATTGTGGCATTCAGCAATAAGGTGAGACAGTAATTTAGAATATTTTTTAAAATCCTTTTCGCGATATTGCTATTGTAGGAGCATATTCGTGGGTGAAAATGTGGAGTATATTTTTTCGAGTTTATTTTTCTCAGTTATTTTATCTCCGCATAACTTTAACTAAGCTATAATTTTAAACAAGGCAGAATTATATTCAGTTATATTTTTGAAACCCATTAATCACAAGTTTAGCCAATCATGACGTGCTTGTGGAAGCATGACCAACTTCATGTGGTCATATCTTTCTTTTAAATTTTTCCACAATTTAAAGGGGTCTTTTAATGTGAGATATTGTAATTTTATCCCCTCGTCAAGATGGTGGCGGAGAAATATCATGGCTTTTGTACGGTCTTGACTACATGCCGTATTTTCATCTTTGATGGTATCTGTCAGACCCATCGATTCTAAATGAGTTTCGACATCAAATGCCCATGATGAATAGCTTTTTCCAAAAATATCAAGAGCAATAAATTCAAGTTTTGAAATATTAGACATTTTAAGAAAAATAAAATTCTTACCCCTTTTGTTACCTTTTAAAAATATAGCTCGAAGCAACGGAGGCTCGTGTTGATAACGTGTTATAAAATATATTAGCTTAAAAAAATAATAAAGGAAAGAGAGTAAGCAAATATAGAGAGAATAGGAAGGATTTTTCTTTCGTATGTTTCTTTGCTTCTGTCTCGCTACATTGTGCACAAATAACAACAACAACAACAACCCAGTGAAATCCCACAATAGGGGGTCTGGGGAGGATAAAGTGTACGCAAACCTTACTCCTACCAAGGTAGGAAGGCTATTTTCGAGAGACCCTCGCCTCAATAGAAGCATAAAAAGAGGTCAAATACTGCTAAGAAGTACAAGAAGTTCAAAGCGTTGTGTGAAAGCAAATAACAAAAGCGACAAGATAAAATAGAGTAATCAATGTACAGAGAGTAGTATATAATAACAAAAATTAGAGCACAAAAAATTATAGTGCGCTAATGTGCCTACAAATAAGAAAGAATAACGAGAGTTTGTACTAGACTTCTACCCTAATATGGGTCCTCCACACGCTCCTATCTAAGGTCATGTATTCGGTAATCTGTAGTTGTGCCATGTCCTGTTTAATCACCTCTCCCTAATATTTCTTTGGCCTACCCCTACCTTTTCTGAAATCATCCATGGTCAACCTCTCACACCTCCACACTCGGGCATCTGTGTCTCTCCTCTTCACATTCCCAAACCATCTCAGTCGTACTTTCTGCATTTTATCTTCCACCGAGGCCACTCCTATCTTGTCCCGAATAACCCATTGATAAAAATCTACATAACTTAGAGTAAAGCTTAAAGAAAATAAATAGAATTTATTATATAATCAAAATAATTTAGGCATGAGAGTGGAAGAAATATTCTCATTGAAGCCTTATATACTTGGAATCCGAAGCTTTAGTCGGAACCGAAGGACTTAATGAACACTCTTGAGTCCTAGCTTTTCTCCTCGCCATAATATTTTATGTACTACCCAGAGTATATGAATCACCGGATAGTATTTTTTCACTACTAAAAACTAAAACTATATTTGAGAATGAGTAAAGAAGTGTATAGAGAGAAGAGTTTTTTGAGAAAGCTTGATGAATAAAATGAGAAAAATGAGGTAGGCATTTATAGGTGTGGAGGAGGGACCTAACAATAAATAAAATAATTATAAAGAAAAAATCTAAAAATTTAATGAAAGATTGTGATGTCAAATGGAGGACAATTGATATCATGAGTGATGTCAAATGTATCTAGATCTTTCCATGGTAGGTGAGATGAGTTCTCTATAACAGAATACTCTTTTTTGGAGCTGCGTTTGAATAAGATAAATTCTTTATTAGAATTTAGTTTCTTCATAAGAATTATAGATATAGAAGTCTAGTTTCAGGTAGTTCAAGAATCAACCAATTTAGAGCATCTTACAGTGAGATATGAGTTTTCATCTATAAACACTCTATTTCGTCACAACACCCTGTCTTACAACAATTAATTTATTTGATCTACTTAACCTCTAAAACTTAAAATATGATCTTCACAAAAGTTGTAGTCAATGATATTATGGTTACTCAGCAATTTGAATCACCTAATTTGGACCAACCTATGAATAGTTATGCCCAATAGACAGAGGTTGTATCATTTTTAGGCGAGAATTGAAATATCGTATACAACGTTTTTAGGAGATTTTACAATTCGTCTGTGTTGATTGTGTTATCGGCGTATTGTTGGCAACTTCAGGAGTAGGCACCTGTTCACATATAATTTGTTGCGAAGATTTATCATTCAACACTTGTTGGTTTTGAGATGTATTATGATTCTGTACCACTCTTTCAACCACGTTACTGATCTTGGATTTATGTGCCCAATAGCCAATAAAACCCATAATTCGTTAGTCAAGTTTAGAGTAAATTCCTAGAGTTAGTTTATATTTTTACATATTTGTGTATTGTTGTAACCAACCAACATGATTCGGCACTTTCAGGGTTAATTGAGAAAGAATGTACATTCAAAACATGATTGGATTGAAAGTGGAGCTCAAAGGAGAAATTGAGAACAAAATGTGAAGAAAATGCATCATAAAGAAGTGTTTTCGCGTCGCGCACTTAGCGTTAGTGATTTAATTTCAAAAGTTGGAATTTATTTGACTCAACAGTGTGGTGCGCGGACCTGGTTCTAGATAGAATAAATTTCCATCGACACAGAAAATGAAAAATTGCACTAAACTGAACCAAGTCCACGTCGCAGACTTCAGTGCGCCTACTTTAACTTTGCTTTTTGGTGCTATAAATAGAACCTTTACATACTTTATTAAAAAAGTAGATCATATTTTCGAATTTGGAGTGAAGAAAGACAAGGAAGAGCTACTTTTGGTGATATTTTCTTCTTTTCTTTCATTTGAATTCAAATTTTTATGTTATTAATGATTTATGTAATTATGTTACAAATGATGAGTGGCTAAATCACCTTGTTCTTGGGTTGTACCCACAAGATGAATGTTTAAATTTTATTTGCTTTGGTTGAAAATGGGTTTTTGTATGTGATTACTCTTATATTCTTGTATTGATTGTTTTATTGCTTGATCACCATTATAACAAATTTGTTGTCCACTCAAAATTCGGAAGATGGAAAGGGGATAGAACACTAGAATATAGGGAGCATGTTTATCCTAGAATTGTCTAGAATAATTTGTGTATAGAATGACTGTGACACATACTTATACACCATGTTTGGTTATTAAACAAGATGATATGATTAATGCATTTTTTTGGTTCATGCATATTCTCGCTCAACGATGTAGTTAAGCTGTCAGCAAAAGTAGACAATTAAAGGTCGGAAGATCGTAATTGTAAAATCAACCCTGTAAACCAGTAATCGAAAGACCCATTGGATACCAAAGTAAAGGATTTTAGACTGAAAATCTATAAGTGCTACAACCCTGAGACTCTTCTTTAAATTGATAAAATTTCTCTAATATCTTTGAATCATTTTCTTCTATCATTTTTTTCGTATAATTATTTTAGATATAAATAACTCAACCTTTTGAAAACACGCATGAATAATTTGATTCATTGAAAATCTAACTAATGCCTAATTAAATTTCCCTGTGGGCTCAATATCCGGCTCTTAAAAAAGGTCACTATATTACTTTTGAGACCGCGTACACTTGCGTGTGCATTTGAACGCAACATAAATCCTTAAAAGGGTCTACCTTCATCTTCCAAATAAGCATGCAAACTGATTTGATTTTTTATCCTAAAAGGAGCCATTCTCTGCTTTTCACCACAACTGTGCATGTAAGTGATGGTAATATGTGACAACTCACTATATAGTTTAAAGTTGGTAATAATTTTATTTGAAAAATCATCATATGCAATATCTCGATGCACAGTCATTAGTATCATCTCGACCATTTATTTACCCTTCAAAGCCAAATATAACGATTGTTGGACTCAATTCATTCACCTTGACAATCAACCCCTAATATTATTTTGTCCCCCATTAATGATGTTGAGGGTACCTGAAATATTATGATTTAAAACAAAAAATAGTCATTACATGAGAAAAACTGCACTAAAATGCAATAACTATTATATTTTATTCAGCAACTGCTTCATCAGTTTAACCAACATATGCAACAAGTTCTATAGATTATTCAACAACTATTGCATATATTTCATCAATCGTTGAATATGATGCAACATTTCTTCACTTGAGGTTCAACTTTTACCTTATCTCTTTAAATTATTTATGGAGTTTGATGTAATTATATGATAAGTTTTATTTTGTTATTAATTTGATTGAAATAAATATTGGGTTAAGTGTTATATCTTTATTTAATGAATGAAAATAAATTTGATTGGTGAATATTTTTGTTTATTTATTTATTTTTTACGCGTTAGTTGTTATCTCTTAAAAATAAACAGGTCATGGTGGTGTTATTGTCTTGATTTATATGCCAATAATGATAAAGTAGGGATTATTAGGCTCAAATAAATTATTGTCATTTTTATTTTATCAAACAAAAAAATGAGATTTGTTTTAGCAGGTTCGAAAAGATCTATAGTATGTGTATGCTTAATTTTGATATTAACTTTAAGAGTAATACAAATAAAAAGATATTGAAAATAATCCTAAAAAAAATTATATTGTATCCTGCAAGTTTAGATTTATTTTATTTTATTTTATTTCTTTATAAGGAACAAATATTTTCTTCATTAAATGAACTTTTAGGCATATTACAAATATATGTTTCGATTAAGAATGCGGTTACGTATCTTTTTGATACACTTCAAAAATTTCAAGAATGTGGTGACACATCTTGGTCAAATAGTTTTAATAGTTAATTTTCCGTTAATTTAGATTAAGAGGTCTAGACAGAGAATATTAGGTATGATGCACTCGAGAGAAAAAAACATTTATGCTTCTAAGTTATTGTAAGTAAAGATCGAGAATGTGGTTACACATCTGGTTTGAGACCAATAAAAATCAACAATAAATATGCGAGAAAAATAGTAGCCTATAACAATATATCCAAAATAGTTTAAGATAAGTATAAGTCGATAAAAGCGATCGTGCTAAAATCACGAAACTGGAGGGGTACCTAATACCTTCCCCTCGGTCAATAGAATTCCTTACCTAAATTTCTAGTTCGCAGACCAATGAAAAATAAATACTCAGCTTCCTTTTGATTACGGATTTAAATAAGATGATATGAAACACCAAAACTCAATTTCAAGTGGCGACTCTGAGTAAATAATAAAATAGTTTCTTTTCAATACCGTCACTTCAATTGGAAAAACTTGAGTGAAAAAGGGGTGTGATGCAAAAAATAAGTTGATATGTAATTTCAAATTGGGTTTTGACCCGTGTGTTGTCTTGACCAATTATGTCCTTGTAAGACCCCGTAAATTAAAGAGTCGAAACGAAGGAAGAAATTTTGGAAAATGGACTGAATAACTCTTGCAACTCAGCCATTGACTCATAGAAACTCCTACGAGTCATAAGAGTGGCTCGTAGAACTGAGTATGGGGCCTAAAATTTGACTAAGTGAAGAGGGAAGTCTACGAGTCTATGTTACGACTCGTGGAATAAACGACAAGTCATAGAAAGGGCTCGTCAAGGAACTTCAGAGACCTAGTCCTGCAGGTTTCTCAAACCCTACAGAACGAATCAAGTCTACGACTCATAGGTAGGTCTACAACTTGTACAAATGAGTTATAGAGGAAGTTTAGATACTCAGTTCTTAGGGTTCCTCCAACCCTGCAGGACAAGTCACTTAGATGATTCATAGAAAAGTCTACGACTCGTAGGGATGAGTGTAGCAAAAGTCTTGAGGGTCAGTCCTCGGGGTATTCCCAAAAGCCTGCAGGACGAGTGGTTCCTACGACTCATCGACCCTTTTACAATTCGTAGTGACCACTCGTAGGGTCAATTCGGCCAATTTTTAAGAGGGGTATTTTAGTCTTTCCCTATGTTTAACATTTAAGTGTGGTCATTTTGGGAACTGAGTTGACCCTATATAAGGAACCTAAACTATCCAAAACCCCTCATTCTCACACTTAGACTCAAACACAAAACCCTTCCTCCTCCCAAGGTCTTTTCTAGACTAAGAAAAGCTAGGGTTCCACTTCAAGATCTTCAAGTTTCCATTTTCAAAGCTGCATAGTGCTTTATTCCCCAAGGTATGTGGATCTTATTCATGGGTTCTTTCACCCATGGAGCCCAAGTATTTTCCTAACCTAGCAACTCAATTTCAAATGGTGAATTTTATGGGTTTTCATAGTACGATTCCAAATATATAAGTTATTGAGTATTTAAAGTTAATGTACCCATCTTAGTTTATATTGGCTCTTAATCGCATAAAAGCTTTGATATATTAAAGTTCTTTATATAAAGGCATGAAAGGAGTTTTAAAATATATTGGTGGGTTGTTTTAAAGATGTCTTAAGTGATATATTCCATTACTCTCATGCATGTTAGCATTGATTTAAATAATTTGAAAGTCAATTGAATAGAACCTATCTAGTTTTACTATGTTTCAATGAAGTTTGAATTAAAAGCTTTTGACTCCAAATGAATGTTTATGAAAGCAATGTCTATGATCAAAGGAGTCTTATGAAATGAAAGAATGATGAAATGATGTATTTCACTTGTAAAAGGCCAATTATCACTTGTATGAATCAAGAAAGAGTTTTAATGAGCTATTCTACCTAATGATGCTTTGATGACCTAAATCTATGTAAATAATTATGTTCTTATGTTATATTAAGCTAATCCGTGGGATTGAATTTGCACCGAATAGGGCATTGAGGTGAAATTCGGTAAGGGAATCCTTGTAGCAACCCTTGTCTCATTAACTATGTGCCAACATAGGAGCCCTTGTAGGTTTAGGCTAGTGGATCTACAAATATCCCTCAATGTTAAAGAAATGAATGCAGTTGACAGAGCTCTACCTGGCAAGTAGTCTCCCCGTGCCAATGCAGAGGGTTATGTTGGATTCCATGTAATAGCGCGCATGGTCTAAAATGTCGGTTATGGTCATCTTTACATAAGTGAACATTTCAATTGTTATTTATTTGATTGATCATGCATGCATTGCACTATATTCTATACTATATTAATGTTTTAATGTTTCTTTAATGTTAATACATGCCTATATACTTAGTACATTCAAAGTACTAACGCATACTCTTTTGCCTACATGATATTACCATGTAAGGACCGACGTTGCTCCACATTCACTTCTACATGGCTAGTTGATTTCGTGGAAGGCTACCTAGTTGGTGAATTCCCATGTTTTGGGACCAATATTTCTTTTCTTTTCTAGCTTATGTTATGTAATGACTTTTGGACACATTTCATGGTACTTATTTTTATCTTCAATAAGGGTGAGCTAGGGACTTGTCTTAGCCCTCGCCAAGTGTTTTAGTAGAGGTATGTTTGGACATAAATGTATGATCTTCTAAGTTTGACATTGACTTCTATTTCTTTAATGTTTCCCTTAGTCCCTTTACCCCTCTTTATTTCTGCTTGTTATTGAATGTCATTACCTATAAAAAGCTGAATGAATGTTAAGAGGCTTTGGTGAGGTACCTTCGGGTGTCTAATTCATCTTGTTGCATCTTGGCCCTAGGCTTGGGTTGTAATAGTCCCACCCTCCCGATTCCCACCCCTACAAACTCAAATGAAAAGAAAACTGGCCCATGGATAAAGTCCCAAGGTTAGAATTGGCTTAAAGAAACAAACCAAAGACTTGCTAATCTATCATTGAAAATGTGTAAATAAAGACATTTTCCATGCAGGGTCCCTCTCGCTCCATCATTAAGAGTTGTTGGAGGTAGGGATCGATCAACGTATGGCACCGTTAGAAGAATTCCTGCCCAAGTATTATATCAAAAATATCTAAAGGGCGACAATGAAGTTTGTCTTACCTTGCTACCTGCCCAACGTGATGTCCACTTCATGAGAAACTCCGCACACGGGAGTCAGTGGGGCATCGAACGTCTTTTGGCGGGTGTTGCTTTGTCCATAGCTTAGCCCTAACCTTGTTTCCACAGACTTGGTCTTGATGTTGGCTTCCACTCCGAAGTCCACCATAGCACAAGTTGGTTGTCCGTTGATGGATATCTCAACATACTGTGCAGAGTAATCTATCACCTTCTTAGCTTGCTTTGCAATAACTCTGTATAGCCCTATCATGCCTAGTTGTGTCATGCTTGAACTCTGCCCTTGGTCCTACACTTTTTATCCTTTCACTCCTACAGTATGGCACAAATGATCTTTATCTCCGGGTACCTAGCATAGACGTGAGGACCTCCACATATATAGTAGCCACTACCTTTCGTGGTCTGCTCCTTCTTATCAATATAGCCCTGTCGTCCGAACTTCCTGCCATCATACTTGTTGGCATAATGGCTCTTTGGTGGGAAGGTGTTGCTGTTTGCCCTTGCTATGATCTCCCCCACCTTTGGCATGACTACTCCTTGTTTTTTTGTCCTTGCTCCTATCATGCCTAAAGTTTGTCAGGGCTTCAGCTTGTGTGATGGAATCATCAATGGTGCTGACTTGGCGATGCTCTAACTCAGTCTTAGCCCAACTTTACAGCCCATACATAAAGTGGAAGAGCATGTCTTCATCCGTGAGGTTGAGGATTTGAAGCATAAGGGTTGTGAGCTCCTTCATATAGGCCCATATACTACCCATTTACTTCAACTCTTGGAACTTGCATTTATCCTCATAGATGACATTGTTAGGGAAAAATGCCTCTTAAATTTGTCTCAGAACTCCTCTAAGGGGTTGATGGTGCATAGCCCTTTCCCTATATCTGATTCCTTCTTCTTCCACCATAGCATATAGCATGGATGTGTTGATCCTCATCTCGTCACTCTTCACTTTGTTACACTTCAAGTAATTCTCAAAGTGCCAAAGAAAGTTCTCCACCTCTTGCACATCTCGAGCGCCCTTAAACACGGGTAGGTTGGGAGCCTCAATCTTGGCCTTTCTTTTTGCTCTAGATATCACGCATCTTCCAACCTCAACATCTTCTTTGAGCGCTTTAATCTCGGCATGCATGGTCTCTATCGTGCTAAGCACGTCTATTAGCCGACACTTCAAGGATGTGATTGTCTGTCACGCCCCGAGAGGGGACCCTAGATGTGACCGGCACTTGAAAGCCATTTCTGACCTTCAAGTGAACCACCTAACTCAATCATTCCTTCATTCATTTATATACTCTCAAAGGAAGGCTCAATTATAACATACTATTTACAATATGGGGGCCAAAGGCCAAACATGTTTAACTCAACAAAATAAGTATAATAGGACTCCTCAAAATAACAGTCCAATCTCCCTATACTCTAGTCTATGAAGCCTCTATCAAATTCTGGAAGGTGCCAATGACAAGCCCATGGCTACCAATAATCAAAATACAGAGACAAAATGAAACTATGCAAGGAGTTCAAGATCCTCCGAAAACTAGGAGGACTCACCAACTAGCTGGGAGTGTACGTGGACCTTCAACGGAGCGCCGGTTGATGATCTCTAGTACCTGTCGCTGCATCATAAAACGATGCAGGCCAAATGGCATCAGTACATAGAATGTACGAGTATGTAAAATGGCCGGAGGAAATAAACATCAAGAAAGCATCAATATTAACTCAGGATCTTAACTCATATATATATACATAACAACTCACTCAAGTGCCCTAAGTCTAACAAGAAGTGATTTAGACCAGACCAAATCTCATGCCACTCAACTCAACTGACTCGGAGTACTATCAAGACAAAAATGGGAGTTTCTCTTATCCGACAACCATCACTTAGGAGCCAGTGATAGTACAACAATCAGACGTCGTTGCCACGTCCGTCCATACCTTTCCAGGGCATGAACGCCTCCCTAATCATGGATTCCATTAATTAGTCAAGTCCTATCATTTCAGGATAAATAAATAGGAAACATCCGAATTTAACGGTTCGATCCCATGGGAAGAATCCGACTTTAACGGTTCCATCCCTACCTACGTTGGCGGCGTAGTTTCTGGAGTTCGAGTACGGACTATACTCTCACCCGCCTTGGTGCTCGATACTCCTCTCATGACTCTATGCTCATAAGACTCCCTCCAATCATCTCAAACAAGCCCTCACGGCTAGTTTCATATAGGACATTGCCAACTCATCAACTCTATCCTCATTTCAACTCAATTAAGTCATAATGGCAAGTCCCATTTAGGACCTTGTCCACTCGTCAATTCCATCCTCCAATCAACTCAATTAAGTCTCATTTAGATAAGCATTTATGACATCTCCTCAAGACTCATCACAACTCTATGGCTTTAGCTCAACAATTTAAGTAGAATAACACATTTAAGGAAATTGACTTATGTAACATAATCACATGGCTAAAGAGATCCACAAAACATAATAACAAGTCATCTCCATCAACTCATACTAACATGAAGGTTTTAGGAACTTCTTAGCTCAACAACATCAACACATATAGCATCAAATAAATAGGGGACAAAACTCATTCAAATATAAACCATACCAAAAAACTCCATTTTCATGGACATCTAACCTCAAAGCAAGAGTAGGGCACATGGGTGGACTCAACCCATGTTTTGGATAGCCTTACATACCTTAGTGAAGACTTGAAGAAAACCTTGTGGTTGGGTCTTCAATGGAGAACTCAAATCTTGAAGCTCTTGGAACTCTTCTTGTTGGAAATAGAGAAGAAAAAGAATAAGAGAGAGAGAGAAGCTCCTAGGGCTTTTAGAGAGAGAGGGTGAGGCTGTAAAATGTGTTCCCAAAAGACCAAGGGTAATACATATATAATTTGGGTAAGTTCCCAAATTGCCCCTCCTCAAAAGTTCTAAAAATAGGCTAAAATGCTCCTGGCGCGATAGTGGTGCGTCGCGCCATTGCAGCGCCAGGCTGATTTCGCCTAAAAACCTGCATACCTCGTAGTGGCGCATCGCGCCAGAGACCAAACTACTGAGGCATGTTTCTGGCGCGATAGTGGCGTGTCGCGCCCTTACAGCGCCAAGGCCATTATTCCTAGGTTCTGGAAATTTGGCTTGAAAAACCCTGCACAACTTTTAGTGGCGCATCGCGCCAAGGACCAAACTATTGAGGCATGTTTCTGGCGCGATAGTGGCGCGTCGCGCCCTTATAGTGCCAAGGCCATTTCCCCAGCAGTTGCAACCCAGGCCAAAAATGAAATTCATGCCGTGCTAGTTCGTCTTAGGATCGTCATATCTTTCGACTCCGAATTCCAAAAATTACATTCTTGGTTTCGGCTTATATTCCTACTAATGTAATTTCCATTACTGATGGACAAATCGTGGCGTTGGAAAGAAGACCCGATGACCTTTTATTTGATGGGCCGTGGGCCACCCAGATTGTCGTCTTTTAAAAGATAGGGTCATTAGAATTCGACCCCGTACACAAACTCATCCTAACTTAGACACGACGAACCCTTTTGGATTGATTTGGTCCTAGGGGTCATTCATGACCCCACATCACCTCTAACGCTGCTAAATTTCTCAACGACTCATCTTACTCATGCAAATGCTCCACAATACTCGAGTTCAACCCTACCCGAATACAAGAAAGGTCCGGATCTTAGGGAAATTTTTTGAGGGGTGTTACATTATCTCCTTCATCTCATACTCGGCCACTTTGCGCATATCCAACACCTTTTGGATATTGTCATTATCCTCAAGGGTGAATTCCTCCAAAGTCTCGAACTTTCCATTGAACTTGTTCAAATGCTTGCATAATATCTATACAGCCTGCCGAGCAGCATCTACCTTTGTAATCCACTTGTAACACCCCCTAAAATGTTGTATGTAGTATTTCAATTCTCAACGAAAATGATACTACTTTTGTAATTTGGGCATAACTTTTCATAGGATAGTCTAAATTAGGTGATTTAAATTTTTGAATAACTCCAACGTCATTTTCTACAACTTTTGTGAAGACTATATCTTAAGATTCTAAGGATAAGTTGGTTAAATAAATAATTTTTTGCAAGACATAATATTGTGAATTACATGAAAGTAGACTTCTAGAGCTACTTGTCACGACCTAAAAACCGAGGTCATGATGACACACATCCCAAAATCCAACCTGATGTGTAAGCCTAAAAATAAAACTCATACAAGACTCCCAAAAGAGAAAGTCATGCTACCATTTAAATGAAAAGAAAGACAATGAAGAACTTATTCCAAAACCTGGTGTCATAAGTATAAAGAGCATCTAATACAAGGTTCGAGTCTGAAGATACAACATAAGTCTCTGAATGATACAAAAGACTGAAAAATAAAGATAGACTAGTGACGATCCGAATCTCGGGACCTCATCACTAATTTGAGAATAGAGGATCCGCTAGAATATCAACTGCCACGTGAGGTACCCTGACTAGTATCTGCATCAAAAAGGGATATAGAAGTAGGGGTGAGTATAATCCAATGTACTCAGTAGGTTTTAGCCGACTAAGTATAAGGAATTAATCAAACCTATGAAATAAACTAAATAACGCTCCACCTATATACAGAAAAGTCCCACTTCGACATCGGTGCCGCTAGTTTATATATATAATAGCGCGAGTAAAGTAAACCCATAAAACGCTTATAATCACAATTAACCAGATAATTCAAGCAGCACAGATATTAATGCAATGCAATACAATATGATGATGCAATGATGTGGTGGTACGGTGGAATCAAGACTGTCGCACAGCCTGTCGTATACACCTGCTGAGCTGTGCTACCAAGCAGGACCCATGGGGGTCTCGCAGACCATATACCTCAATCACAATATCTCATCATCCTTGACACCTCCTCGTGGTCAAAGGATCACAATGCATCCACTACCCTATCGTAAAACTACCTCGGTCAGGGACTCAAGATACAAAGGTTTAAAGGTGTTTCATTTTCTTTCTCAAAAAGAATTTTCATATTTCTCAACTTCCCATATTTCATAATATGATGAATGAGGATGAATGCATCAAAACACATATGACATGGAAGTAATATTCAACTCACATGTGGTACAAGGTTTAAAGTTCTCAAAACTTAACCTACACATGATATTCACCCTCAATAAATAGTAATAGGAAGGAAATACTTCCATTTAAATATTCACCCCTTTTTCAATAATATTTCAATACTCAAGCATGCTCAAAACCCCCAAATCAACCCCTCAGGCGGGCATCACAAGTCAAATAATACCTTCACACCTCTCTCCCAGGTAAATCATGAATCATATGCTCTCAAAGAAAATAAGATAACAAATAAGGCCCCCACACGGGCTATGTAATACAAATAAGCCCCCACACGGCAACACATAAATAAATAAGCCCCCACACAGGCATCACAATATATATAAAATTCTCAACTCATACTACAATCCCATGCTGAAGTCTATAACATATGAATGACTAATTACCCCATCTCAGTCTCAAAGAAGGATAGTCAAACCTACCTCAATTGCTGAAACCGCACTCGAACACCTTCACTGGAAAAATAACTCTCGAATTCAATGTCCAGAATGACAACCCACTATCAACAATGAAACATATACATCATAAGGAGTCTAATGACACCCATATTGATAAGAGCTAAAACCGAGTTAGAAATCTCTATTTTCCTTAAATTCGGATTAGGGAAGAAACCAAGATTTTGGGGTTTGAAACTAAAATTTAGAAGTTAAAATCATCAAATACTTAATGAAAAAGGAAGGTTTTAGGTCAAAAATCACTTACCCAATACTTTGTCTCAAAAATCTCTTCTCAAATCGTCTTAAAGAGTTCAAGAACTCAAACAAATGGTGAAAAATATTGAAATGGGAAGAAAAGGGCATTTTCTGCCTAAAAAGTTACTGTTCATGCGTGTTGATCGCACAAATTTCCAAAAATGACCTTCAAGGTCATTACAATATCCACCACTAAAAAGGATGTTCTTCCTCGAATATAAGATAAAATAAAGTACATGGTGTCTCAAAACGCTGAGGGTACCGAGCCTGTATATCAGACTCTAACTCCTAAGTCGCCTCCTCAGCAGGCCGATGCTGCAACTACTCTTTGACCGAAGCGACCTCCTTGGTCCTGAGTCTACGAAGCTGCCTATCTAGGATAACTATCGGCTCCTCCTCATAAGTCAAATTCGGACTCAACTCTACCGCATCATAAGAAATCACATTGAGGTTCCACAATTAGAGATGCCTCCACCGAGAACTAGGGGACGATCTGTAAGGTTTACTATGCTACCCCAAATACCTATTATTCAGACCATTTCTACTTTGGAGGTAGAATTCATAGGAGCTATTACCATGCTTACTCAACTATCAACTGCCCAGATGGGTAACCATAGTTCACCAAGTCATAGCTCTAGCTCTCAAGAGTCGTCTGCCACCACAAGGATTAGAGATTTTCTAAGGATGAACCTGCTACTCTTCACAAGTCTAAGGTTTAGAAGGATTCTTAAATTTTCATTGATGAGATATGAAAGATCTTGAAAGTGATGCATACTACTGAGGTTTAGGGTGTTGAGTTGGTTTCCTACCAGCTCAAGGATGTGGTGAATGTGTGGTATGACCAGTGGGAGCATAGTCGCGGCAAAGATGCTGGACCTGCAGTTTGGGATAAGTTTGAAAGCGCCTTCTTTGAGGAGTTTGTGAACCTCAAGCAAGAGAGCAGAACTATGAAGAAGTATAGTTAGAAGCTTATTCAGTTGTCCAAATATGCCCCGAAAATGATTCCTTATATGCGGCCAAGATGAGGAAATTTGTCTCTGGCCTCGGAAAACATGTAAAGAAAGAATGTAAGGCAATGCTAATGATTTCTTACATGGATTTTCTAAATTGATGGTGTATGCTCAGCAGGTTGAGGATGACAAGAAAAAGGACTGAGAGGAGAACTTAAGCAAGAAGGCTAAGTCTACTAGGCATGAGAATAAGCATAATCAAGGGAAGGGTAAAAAGTCCCTTTTCCAAAAGGGGTCTTCTAATTATGCACCTTCCTCAACAAGTGCTTTTACACCTAATACCAGGTATGATCAAAGGTCGCTGAGTCACCAGTTTATCCGAGCTCAGGATTCTTAGTCCCAAGTAAATGTGGTTCAAGGTTCTAGAGGAAAGCCACATATGCTAGATGTGGAAGCTTTATTTAGGAGAGTAGCGTGAGGGCACCAATGTTTTCTACAGATGTGGAAAGACATGTCACTTCCAGAATAAGTGTCCTTCAGAGACACAGGGAGATGGAGGTAGTAAAGCTTAGTTTTATTCTACAGCATTGCATAATAGAGATATTCCAAGAGGTGCACTTCAGGTACAGGCGGGGAAACAAATCGTCTGTATGCTATGGGTAATGGCCAAGCCCAAGATAATGCACCCAATGATTTTTTTGGTATGCTCTGAGTCCTTTCTTTTGATGTGTATGCATTACTTGATCTGGATGCTACGTTATCTTTTGTGACTCCTTACTTGGCTAGTAAATCTGAGATCATTCCTGAGTTTTTTCTTGAGCCTTTTAGCATATCTACCCCTGTTGGTGAGTCTATCTTAGCTGAGAGGGTGTATAGAGATTATACTATATCAATCTATCACAGAGATACCGTGGCTGACTTAGTTGAGTTGGATATGGTTGATTTTGATGTGATTTTTGGCATGGACTGGCTTTATGCTTGTTATGCCTTTGTTGATTGTAGAACCCGAATTATCAAGTTTCAATTTTCGAATGATCCTATCTTAGACTGGAAGGAGAGTTTTGTAGTGCTTAGGGGTAAATTTATTTTCTACATTAAGACCAGAAAGTTAATCTCCAAAGGATGTATATATCATATAGTCCGAGTCAAAAATATTAATGATCAGGCTCCATCTCTTGAGTCAGTTCCTATTGTGAATGAGTTTCCTGAAGTCCTTCCTGAGGATCTACCCGAAATCCCTCCTGATAGAGAGATAGACTTTGGTATTGATGTCCTTCCTTATAGACAACCTATCTCCATTCCTCCTTATAGGATGGCTACTACTGAGTTGAAAGAGCTGAAAGAACATGTGAAAGATCTCCTAGATAAGGGATTTATTAGGCCAATTGTCTCACCTTTGGGCGCTCCTGTCCTATTCGTGCGAAACAAAGATGGGTCCCTTAGAATGTGCATTGATTACCGACAGCTGAACAAGGTCACCATAAAGAACATGTATACTCTCCCCAGGATAGATGATTTATTTGACCAACTTCAGGGTGCTACATGCTTCTCTAAGATAGACCTTAGATCAGGCTATCATCAATTGAAAGTGAGAGAATGTGATATCCCGAAGACGGCTTTTCGAACCTACTATAGTCATTTTGAGTTTTTTGCTATGTCCTTTGGATTGACTAACGCTCCTACAGCCCTTATGGACCTCATAAACTGGGTATTCAAGACATACCTGGATACGTTTGTGATTATCTTCATTGGCTATATTTTGGTTTACTCTAGAAGTAAGAGTGAGCATGCTAACCACCTTAGGATTGCCCTTCAAACTCTCAAGGAGAGGGAGTTGTATGATAAGTTTTCAAAGTGTCAGTTTTGGCTTGCATCTATAGCGTTCCTAGGCCATATTATATTTGGTGATGGAATTTGAGTTGATATTCAAAAGATTAAGGCAGTTAAAAACTAGCCCAGACCCACCTTTCCAACTAACATAAAGAGTTTCTTGGGTTTGGTTGGTTACTACAAGAGGTTTATTGAGGGATTTTCATCCATATCCTTACCATTGACTAAACTGACTCAGAAAAAGGCTAAGTTTCAATGGTCTGATACTTATGAGAAAAGCTTTTAATAGTTGAAAGCTAGATTGACTAGTGCTCCAGTGTTGTCCCTACCCATGGGAAATTATGGGTTTGTAATATATTTTGATTCTTCCAGAGTTGGGTTGGGATGCGTGTTGATACAGAAAGGTAAGGTCATTGCCTATACCTCCAAACAGCTTAAGACCCATGAGAAGAACTACCTTACTCATGACCTTAAGTTGGCAGCTATGGTATTTGCTCTTAAAATCTGGCATCTATATTTTTATAGTGTACATATAGATGTATTCATGGACCACAAGAGCTTGCAGTATGTATTCAGTCAGAAGGAGATGAACTTGAGGGAGAGGAGACGGCTAGAAATGCTTAAGGATTATGATATGAACATTCTCTACAACCCAGGTAAAGCAAACATAGTTGCCGATGCTCTTAGCAGGTTATCCATGGGAAGTACAGCTTATGTGGAAGCGAAAAAGAAGGAGTTGGCCAAGGAAGTGCATAGACTTGCACATTTGGGAGTTCAACTTATTGATTCTAGTGAGGGTGGAACAATAGTCCAGAATAGAGCTGAATCATCTCTAGTTGTAGAAGTGAAAGGAAAGCAATATCAGGGCCCCATTCTCCTTCAACTAAAAGACTAGGTTCACAATCAGAAGGTAATGGCTTTTGCCAAAATAGGATATAGAGTGTTGAGACATCAAGGGAGATTATGTGTTCCAAGTGTTGATGGCATTCGAGAGAGAATCATGGCAGAAGCCTATAATTTCAGGTATTCTATATATCCAGGTTCGACAAAAATATACCACGACTTGAGAGAAGTATACTGGTGGAGTGGAATGAAGAGATATATAGCAGAGTTTGTGTCCAAGTGCTTGAACTGCCAATAAGTTAAAGAAGAGAGATATAGCAGAGTTTGTGTCCAAGTGCCCGAACTGCCAACAGGTTTAAGATGAGCACCAAAGGCCTTGTGGAGTGGCTCAGAATATAGAAATACCGAAATAGAGATGGGAGATGATCAACATAAACATCATTACTGGTTTACCACGAACCCGCAAATAATATGACTCTATTTGGGTGATTGTGGATAGGATGACCAAATCGGCCCATTTCTTGCCGGTTAAGACTACGGACACCACAGAGGATTATGCCAGACTGTATCTTAGAGATATTTTTAGACTGCATGGAGTTCCTTTATCTATCATCTCAGATAGGGGAGCTCAATTCACTTCTTAGTTTTGGAAGTCATTTTAGAAGGGTTTGGGTTCAAGAGTGAACTTTAATACTGCTTTTCATTCACAGATAGACAGCCAGACAGAGCGTATGATACAGACTTTGGAAGATATGTTGATAGCCTATGTCATCAACTTTAAAAGTAATTGGGACGATCATTTACTTCTTATTGAATTTGCATACAATAATAGCTTCCATTCAATTATTCAAATGGCTTCTTATGAAGCTTTGTATGGGAGGAGATGTAGATCACCAATTGGCTGGTTTGAAGTTGGTGAAGCTGATTTAATTAGACCAGACTTGGTTCACCAAGCTATGGAGAATGTGAAAACCATCCAAGAGAGGTTGAGGACTGCTCAGAGTTGCTAGAAATATTACATTGATATTAGGAGGAGAGATTTGGAGTTTGAAGTATATGATTAGGTATACTTGAAATTTTCACCTATGAAGGGTGTGATGAGATTTGGATAGAAAGGAAAGCTTAGTCCCTGCTACATTGGTCTTTATCAAATTGTGAAGAGGGTCTTCTGAGTTGGGATTCTGAGTTGCTTTGATTCTACCCTGATGCATGTTACATTTTGCCATTTTACATACTCATACATTACACGTACTGATGCCATTTGTCCTGCATCATTTAATGATGTAGAGATAGGTATTAGAGATCCTCAACAGGCGCATCGTTGAAGATCACTTCTACTCTTAGATTTGGTGAGCCCTCCTTACATCCGGAGACACTCTAGATTTGTCATCTTTCTTTTGAATATTCCTTTTTGGGTAGCTATGGACTTGTCAATGGTACCATGTAGAGAGTAGAGATAGAGGCTTTATTGACTAGATAGTCATGGATTTGTTTTGATGTCTTTAACTCATGATTGGTTTCCTTTCAAACTATGTTTCTGATTTGAATGATTGAAATTGTTGATTGCATTAGCCCACTAAGAATTATTTTTCTCTTAAACTAAGTCTTCCACTGAATGAGTAAATATGTGATCAGGACAAGTGGTTCGCTTGAGAGCCATCGATGGCTTCTGAGTGTCGTCCACGCCTAGGGTACCCTCTTAGGGTGTGACAAATATAACCTATGAATTAGAGTTTCCCCCAGCATTAGCAGTTATTCATCCCGTATTTCACATCTCTATGCTTTAGAAGTATTTAGGATATCCTTCACTTGTTGTCCCGATTGAGAGCATTGGAGTGAAAGAGAGTTTAAAATATTAAGAGATTCTAGTTCAAATTCTTGATCATCAGGTTCGCAAATTAAGAACTAAGGAAGTGGTATCCGTCAAAGTCCTATGGTGAAATCAATTTGTTAAAGAGGATACATGGGAAGCTGAAGAAGATATAAAAGATGAATATCTTCATCTATTTGTGCCTTCCGATGATGATGTTCAAGGTAATATTCCTTACTTCTACCTTTGAGCCGATGTGTATTCTTGAGTTTGAGCCATTGACTATTTGAGCATGTGTTGTTTGAGCATTTGAGTATTAGAGTTTTTGAGAAATTGATGTCTTGATGATATTTGTTCCTGATGTCTCCTAGTTTCATCTTCATTCGAAGATGAATGATCCAAGGGGGAGATATTGTAACACCCCCTAAAATGTTGTATGTGGTGTTTCAGTTCTTGATGAAAATGATATGGCTTCTATATTTTTTGATCGCTTTGTGTAATTGAAAGTGTCAAAATCTTAATAGTTTGTAAATTGTGCAATTTTTTGAGTTTTATAGAATTAAGAGGTGAGAAAGTGATTTTCGGTACCAACCAGAGTATAAGTCTCGAAATAGAATTCCATTAATTATAGAAGCTCCGAAATGTGGAAATTGGTCTGGAAGAGTTTACAGAATTAGTTTTGGAGTTGTAACGAAGATTTGAGGTTTTGAGTTGAGAATTTAAGGAATTTTAGGCCAAGATTTGACTTTGGTCAACTTTAGGAGTTCCAATATTTGGAATGGAATTTCGATGACTCCATTGGATTCGGAGGATGGTTTTTGGTATAGAAGAAGTGATGTCTGAATTTTTAGAGGTCTAGAGCCCATTTTGATATTTTGAAGGCCTAAGTTGATTTTATTGCGACTTTTCAAATTTCGGGTCAAGGAAACCTCAAATTTGAATTTTGATAATTTCATTAGCTTCGTAATAACCAAATTAGGCTAGTAGCATTATCATCATGACTATCGAAGCAATCGATAATAGTTTGGGGCCATTTGGAGCTTTTGACTTTAAAAGTTAGCCTAAGGTCAATATTCTTGAAAAATGCACTCGGATAAAATTTTTAACAGCGTGATAAGTTCCGAAATATCAAGTTTGGTCTAGAACGACCCTTCGTTTGCTTTCCAAAGTTTTCGGTCTAATCCTGAGGCCCGTTGTGGAATTTGGCTTTAATTGGCACTTGGGTGTGGGACCCATTTTAAATTAAAATTACCTCATATGGGAATTTCGAATGCGCATTGAGTCTAGAATGTCCAATTTAGTAGGATAGCATGTTTGGTTTATTATTATCGGGTTTTGAACAAATTTCGAGGGTCCGTTCAGAGACTTTAAAATGTAATAAAAGTTGAAAATCTAGTGCATAGCGCAGATTTTTTTTAGCTTTTCTCTCAATTTTGAACCCCAATTTCTTGAGCTTTTCAAGCCCAAATCTGGCAATTAAAGAGGCTATCTTCAAGAGAATTTCATGGGGAGTCCATTGATGAGGTTGGAATCTTAATTAGAAACGTCGTTGGACGTAAGATTTGATATTTTAGATGTTGGCTCGACCATCTTTGGATTCAGATATTTATAAATTTTGGAAGATGATTTCTTGGCCATTTTAGATCCAAATTCAGTGATTGAAATCTCTAAATTGTGTAGTTTTTCTGTAGGAATCTAGTGGTGAGCTCAGAAACTTGGTTAGGAGATTTGTCTGAGGTTAATTTGCTAATTTAGCCTCTGCCTTTATTATTTTTGGGTTAGAATTTTGATGGATTTTTTAGGATTATTTCTTGGTCATCTTAGCTGCGTTTTTAATGATTCTTGAGTCTAAATTGTGTTTTTCCATAAGGAACATCATGATGAAATTATCCTTTACCAATTTCTACAATTATTATCTTCCAAAACACCTTTAAATTAAGATTTCAAAGGTGGGTTATGGGATTTTCTTCCAAGTTAGAAAATTATATCTTTTTATGATTTGAAACTCGATTCTTGCTCGATTATAATGGGTTTTTTAGCCACGAACTTTAATAGATGTGTAGAACATAATTTTTAAATAAAATTCCAGATTTGACCCTTTTCGAAAATAATTAATTTTTAAACTATTTTACCCCCAGTTCCAAAACCTATCAATATGGATCTTATTGGACTCTTTGTGATGTGTATGTTTCATTGTTGATAGTGGGTTGTCATTCCATATATTGAATTTGAGAGTTTCTTTTCTGGTGGAGGTGTTCGAGTGCGGTTTTAGGAATTGAGGTAGGTTTTGCTATCCTTCTTTGAGATTGAGATGTGGTAATTAGTCATTTATATATTATAGACTTTGGGATGGAGTTGTAGTATGAGTTGAGAATGTTATATATATATATTGTGATACCAGTCTAGGGGCTTATTGATTAATGTGTTGTCGTGTTATATATATATATATTGTGATACCAGTCTAGGGGCTTATTTATTAATGTGTTGTCGTGTAGAGGTCTTATTTATTATCTTATTTGCTTTGAGAGTATGTGATTCATGATTTATCTGTGAGAGAGGCTTGAGGATATTATTTGACCTGTGATGCCCGTCTAAGGGGTTGAGTTGGGGGTTTTGAGCATACCTGAGTATTGAAATATTGTTGAGAAAGAGGTGAACACTTATATTAAAATATTTCCCTCTCATTGCTATTTATTGAGGGTGAGTATCATATGTAGGTTAAGTTTTGAAAACTTTGAATCTTGTACTATATGTTGAGTTGAATATTACTTCCATGTCATATGTGTTTAGATGTATTCATCATACCATGAAATATGGAAAATTGAGAAATATGAAAATTCTTTTTAAGAAAGAAAATGAAACACTTTTAAATATTTGTATCTTGAGTCCCTGACAGAGACAATTTTACAGCAAGGTAGTGGATACATTGGGATCCCTTGACCACGAGGACGTAGAAAGGATAATGAGATATTATGATTAAGGTATATGGTCTGCGAGACCCCCATGAGTCCTGCTTGGTAGCACAGCTCAGTAGGTGTATACGGCAGATTGTGCGACAGTCTGGATTCCACCATACCACCACATCATTGCATCATCATATTGCATTGCATTGCATCGATATATGTACTATTTTACTTATCTGGTTAATTTTGATAATGAGTTGATATTATGGGTTTACTTTACTCGCGTCATTATACATATAAACCGGCAGCATCGATACCGAAGTGGAACTTTTCTGTATGTAGGTGGAAGCGTTCCTTAGTTTATTTCATAGGTTTGATTAATTTTTTATACTCAGTCGGCTAAAACCTCCTAAGTACATGTGGATTGTACTCACCTCTACTTCTATGTCCCTTTTTGATGTAAATACTATTTAGGGTACCTCACATGATAGCTGATATTCTAGCGGATTGTGTATTCTCAGATAAGTGGTGAAGTCTCAGGATTCGTTTTGTCATTAGTCTATCTATATTTCTCAGTGTTTTGTATTATTTAGAGACTTATGTTGTATCTTAAGACTCGAATCTTGTATTAGATATTCTTTATACTTATGACACTAGATTTTGGGATAATTTTATTGTTGTCTATTTATTGTGTTTAAAAGTGGCCTGACTTTCCTTTGAGAGTCTCGTATGGTTTTATTTTTAGGCTTACACACTGGAATGGAATTTGGGATGTGTGCCATCATGACCTCAATTTTTTGGGTTCGTGACAAATACAAAGTTGAAACATCAAGTAAATGATGTCATTGAAATAATGGGTAACAAAGATATAGAATTAATAAAACCTATAAAAATAAACCCAAAAGAATATGTAGGACTAGAATGGAACCTATACAAACTAAGAAAACCAAAGGTATTTAAACCAGAGACTCACCTAAAGTATATTAGTTCTAGAGGAGAAACTTCAATTAGGTTCACTCATTATAATTATACAAATCAAAAGGATTTAGATGATACTAAAACAGAAAGTACCATAGAAACAGAAAAAGAAGAACTTATAAACTTAGAAGTTATACAAGAAGGCTATGAAGTAGATAATGGCAGAGAAGAAGCAAAAATATTATACAAAGAAAATAATTTTTAGTTTTTAAATGTAAAGGATGAAAAAGGGCAAAATGGATATAATCGAAATAATAGAATATTTTAGAATGTGTAAAGAAAGAGATGATAATTTAGCATACAGAACAAGAGAATCAGAATCCGTATACACAACCTCTGAGAATGAACAAAACGATGACATCTTATCAATAATTAGTCATACAGAATTAATGGACACAACTAGTTTAAATAGTGCTAGCCCTTTTCGAAGAACTATTCCAGCCCAAACTATTAGTTATAGTATAAGCAATCTACCACAAAAAAACCTGATATAGAAATAAATGAAAATGTTAAACCAACAGGTAGAAGAATGTCAATATAAGAACCCATTAGACTAAAAGGAGAAAACAAAGGAAAAATACTATATATAGTTGCCCATGACCCACAAATGTGGAATACAGTTATTGATTTATGGAAAGGAATAGTAGTAGCAGTGTCACGCCCTGGGAGGGTACCATAGACGTAACCGGCACCCGAAAGCCATTTCTGACCTCCGAGCGAACCACCTGGTCCAGTCACACATTTATTCAATCACATTCTCTTAGCGGAGACTCGATTAACGAAATACTTTTCGCAATATGAGGGCCGAAGGCCAAACATTTATAAACCCGACAAGCACATAAAATAAGACTCCTAAAAAATAACCGTTCAACCTCCCCACACTCCAGTCTATGAAGCCTCTATCTAAGTCTAAGAGGTGCCAATGAAAAGTCCATGGCAACCAATAATCAAAATAAAGGAAATGACAACAAACCTGTACAAGAAGACTCGACATCCTCCGGGAACTAGGAGGACTCACCAACTAGCTGAGAGCGTATGTGGATCTTCAACGGAGCGCCGGTTGATGATCTCTAGTACCTGTCTCTGCATCATGAAACAATGCAGGCCAAATGGCGTCAGTACATGGAATGTACGAGTATGTAAAATGGCCGGATACAACGAACATCAAGGAAGAATTTATCAACTCGGGAGCTCAACTCAAGAGGAATAACAACTCAATCAAATGTCCTAAGTCTAAACAAGAATATGATTTAGACGGGACCAATCACATACAATTCAACTCAATCTGACTCAGAGTACTATCAAGACCTATTTAGGAGTTTCTCTTAACCGACAACCATCACTTATGAGCCAGTGAAAGTACAACAAACCGACGTTGTTGCCGCGTCCGTTCATACTTTGCCAGGGTATGAACGAATTAACAAATCATGAATCCAATCCAACCAGGTCCTATAATGTCAGGACAAATCTCTCGGGGAAGCATCCGACTTTAACGGTTCCATCCCCCCTACGTTTGGCGATGCAGTTATTGGGTTCGATATGGACTATACTCTTGCCCAATTCGGTGCTCGATACTCCTCCCAAGACTCAATGCTCATAAAACTCCATCCAATCAACTCAATCAAATCACATCGACAAGTCTTATTACAACCTTGTCAACTCATCAACTCTATCACAATCAAATCTCTTCTAATCATACTATCCGATTAATCTCAATCATATCTTTAAAAGAAATTTAAATGCACATATATAGCAACATCTAGATATAATCAATCATTTCCTCCATCCATATGAGAAATCTTTGAGACTCATCATAATTTCAAGACTTTAAATTTACATTTTTATAATAAGCAACATTTTAAAGAAAAATAACATCCTTTATCAAAATCTACATAGTCAAGAAGATCAATAGAACATATTTAACAACTCATTTTCATCAACTCATACTCACATAGAGGCTCATTTTGGGAACTTCTTAACTCAACAACATCAATACATATAGAATCAAATAAATAAGGGACAAAACTCATTTAAACTTACACCATACCAAGAAACTCCATTTTCATGAACATCTAACCTCAAAGCAAGAATAGGGCACATGGGTGGACTCAACCCATGTTTTGGATAGCCTTACATACCTTAGTGAAGACTTGAAGAAAACCTTGATGTTGGGTCTTCAATGGAGGACTCAAATCTTGAAGCTCTTGGAACTCTTCTTGTTGGAAATGGAGAAGAAGAAGAAGAGAGAGAGAGAGAAGCTCCTAGGGCTTTTAGAGAGAGAGTGAGGCTGAGAAATGTGTTCCCAAAAGACCAAAGGCAATACATATATAATTTGGGTAAGTTCCCAAATTGCCCCTCCTCAAAAGTTCTGAAAATAGGCTAAAAATGCACCTGGCGCGATAGTGGCGGGTCGCGCCATTGCAGCGCCAAGCTGAATACACCTAAAACCTGCATACCTCATAATGAGGCATGTTTCTGGCGCGATAGTGGCGCGTCGCGCCCTTACAGCGCCAAGGCTATTGTTCTGAGTTCTGGGAATTTGGCCTGAAAAACCCTGCTCAACCTTTAGTGGCGCACCGCGCCAGAGCCCAAACTACTGAGGCATGTTTGTGGCGTGATAATGGCGTGTCGCGCCACTGCGGCGCCAAGCCCAGTTTTCCAGCAATTGCAACCCAGGCTTGAAAATATCTGTTGTGCTAGTTCATCTTAGGATCGTCATACCTTTCGACGTCGAACTCCAAAAGTTTCATTCTTGGTGGCATTGGAAAGAAGACTCAACGACCTTTGATTTGATGGGTCATGGGCTACCCAGATTGTCGTCTTTCAAAAGATAGGGTCATTAGAAGTTGACCCCTTATGCGAACTCCCACCCAAACTTAGCCACGACGAATCTTTTGGATTTAATTTGATCCTAGGGTCCTTCATGACTCCACCTCACCTCTAACGCTGCTCAAATTCTCAAAGACTCATTTCGACTCATGCATACGCTTCTCAATACTCGAGTTCGACCCTATCCATATACAAAAAGGGTTTGAATTTTAGGGGAAATTTTTTGAGGGGTGTTACATTATCTCCCCCTTGGAATCATTCGTCCTCGAATGACGAGTGGCCAGGAATGGACTCAGGGTACAGATCACAATCAACATTCAGTCAATCAAATTCTCAGTCAATTATTAATCAAGACTCAAAATGCACAAATGAATTCAATGTCAAGGAAAGGGATATTACCTTCGACATCCTCCTCGGTAGGCACGAATAGATGTGGATATTTAGATTTCATGGCTCCCTCCGCTTCCCATGTGGCTTCTTCAACAAATTGGTTCCTCCACAGGACTTTGACTGAGGTGACCTCTTTGTTCCTCAATTTGCGAATTTGGCGATCAAGAATTTGGACCGAGACCTCTTCATAAGATAAGCTATCCTTAATTCCAATGCTATTAATGGGGACTACCAATGAGGGATCACCCAAGCACTTCTTCAACATTGAAATATGGAATACCGGATGAATAGAAGTTAACTCCGAGAGTAACTCCAACTCATAAGCAACACTCCCAATCTGCCTCAAAATATGATAAGGACCAATATATCGAGGACTGAGCTTCCCTTTCCTTCCAAACCTTATGACACCCTTCATGAGTGATACTTTCAAGTACACCCAATCACCCACCTCAAACTCCAAGTCCCTTCTCCTCACATCGGTGTAAGAGTTTTGGCGGCTTTGGGCTGTCTTTAGCCTATCCTGGATAACTCTCACCTTCTTTGTGGCTTGGTGAACAAGGTCAGGCCCAATCAACTCGGCTTCACCAACTTCAAACCACCCAATGGGAGATCTATACCTCCTCTCATACAAAGCTTCATAAGGAGCCATTTGAATGCTTGCATGATAGCTATTATTGTATGCAAACTCTATGAGAGGTAAGTGATCGTCCCAATTTCCCTTGAAGTCAAGTGCACAAGCCCTCAACATATCTTCCAACGTCTGAATGGTGCATTTTGCTTGGCCATCTGTATGGGGGTGGAAAGCCGTACTCAAGTTCACCTTCGAAGCTAATCCCTTCTGAAAGGATTTCCAAAATTGGGAAGTGAATTGAGCTCCTCTGTCTGAAATGATAGACAAAGGAACCCCATGCAATCTGACGATTTCCTGTATATACAACTTTGCATAATTTTCTGCGGTGTCAGTAGTCTTAACCGCCAAGAAGTGAGCTGATTTCGTCATTCTATCCACAATCACCCAAATAGAGTCATGTTGCTTTCGGGACTTCGGCAAGCCTGTAATAAAGTCCATGTTGATCATTTCCCACTTCCATTCTGGAATTCCTATGTTTTGGGCTAACCATATGGCCTTTGATGCTCAACCTTCACTTATTGACAATTCGGGTATTTGGAAACGAATTCCGCAATATCTCTCTTCATTCCACTCCACCAATAGATTTCCCTCAAGTCATGGTACATTTTTGTAGAGCCCGGATGAATAGAGTATCTAGAACTATGCGCTTCGGCCATAATCCTCTCTCAAACTTCATCGACATCTGGCACACACAATATATTTTGGTACCGCAATACACCATCTCCCCCTTGGGTAAAAACCATAACCTTTTGTTTGTGAATGACTCCCTTCAATTGGAGAAGGATGGGATCTTGGTCTTGTTTCTCCTTCACCTCTGCCATAAGTGAGGATGTAGACTCATCCTGAACTGTAACTCCGCCTTCATTGTTCTTTTCCAGATGAACTCCCAATCAGGCTAATCTGTGTACCTCCTTCGCCAATTCTCTCTTTCCTTTCTCCACGTGGGCAGTGCTACCATAGACAACCTGCTAAGAGCATCAGCAACAACATTAGCTTTACCTGGGTGGTAGAGGATGCTCATGTCGTAGTCCTTGAGTAGCTCAAGCCATCTCCTTTGCCTCAGGTTGAGTTCCTTTTGGCTGAAGACATATTGCAGGCTCTTATGATCGATGAATACATCAACATGCACTCCATACAAGTAGTGCCAAATTTTAAGCGCGAACACCACAGTCGCCAGCTCAAGGTCATGAGTTGGGTAATTTCTCTCATGAACCTTAAGCTGTCTGGAAGCATAGGCTATCACCTTGCCCCTTTGCATCAACACACAACCCAAACCAATTTTGGACGCATCACAATAGACCACAAAGCCCTCTATTCCATCGGGCAAAGTTAGAACAGGAGCAGTGGTTAGTTTGGCCTTCAATTTCTGGAAACTCTCCTCACAAGCATCGGACCATTAGAACTTAGCCTTGTTTTGAGTCAGCTTAGTCAATGGTGATGATATGGATGAGAATCCCTCTACAAACCTTCGATAATAGCCAGCCAAACCCAAGAAGCTCCTTATCTCTGTCGGGGATGTGGGTCTGGGCTAATTCTTTACTGCCTCAATCTTCTGAGCATCGACCTGAATACCATCTCCAGATACAATGTGGCCTAAGAAGGCCACCGATGCAAGCCAAAATTCACATTTAGAGAACTTTGCATACAATACCTGGTCCCTCAAAGTTTGTAAGACGACTCTAAAATGATGGGCATGCTCCTCCTCATTCTTGGAGTAAACCAGAATATCATCTATGAATACAATCACAAACATATCAAGATATGGTTTGAATACTTGGTTCATGAGATCCATAAAAGCGGCGGGGGCATTAGTCAACCCAAAGGACATGACCAAAAATTCAAAGTAGCCATAACGAGTCCGGAAAGTAGTCTTCGGAATATCACACTCCCTCACCTTCAACTGATGGTAGCCGGATCTCAGGTCTATCTTTGAAAAACAAGTAGCACCCTGAAGTTGGTCAAATAAGTCATCTATTCTGGGGAGAGGGTACTTATTCTTTATGGTGACTTTGTTCAACTGCCTGTAATCAATGCACATCCTAAGGGACCCATCCTTCTTTCGCACAAATAGGACGGGAGCACCCCATGGTGAGACGCTCGGCCTAATAAATCCCTTATCTAGTAAGTCCTTCAACTGCTCCTTCAACTCTTTCAACTCGGCTGAAGCCATTCTATATGGAGGAATTGAGATAGGCTGGGTATCAGGAAGAACATCAATCCCGAAGTCGATCTCCCTATCAGGAGGGACTCCAGGCAGATCTTCAGGAAAGACATCCGGAAACTCGTTGACAATCGGGACCGACTCAAGGGATGGAGACTCAATACTGTCATCTTTCACTCGGACAATGTGATAAATACACCCTTTTGAGATTAGCTTCCTGTCCCTAAGGTATGAAATAAACTTACCCTTAAGCATAACATGACTACCCCTCCACTCTATGACAGCTTCGTTCGGGAATTTGAATGTGACAATCTGAGTTCTACAATCAATAGAGGCATAACAGACATAAAGCCAGTCCATGCCAAGGATCACGTCAAAATCAACCATGTCTAACTCAACCAAGTCAGCCAAGGTATCCCTGTGATGAATTGACATAGTGCAATCTCTATAGACTCTCTCAGCTAAGACAGAATCACCGACAAGAGTAGCTACACTGAAAGGCTCAAGAAGACATTCGGGAATTTTATTAAATTTACTAGCCACATAAGGAGTCACAAAAGATAGGGTGGCACCCGGATCCATTAACACATAACAATCAAGAGAAGAGACTCGAATCATACCCGTCACGACATTTGGAGAGTTCTCTTGATCTTGGCGACTACCCATAGCATATAAACGATTTGTACCTCCACCGGTGCCTGAAGTAGTGCCCCTTTGATTACCTCTAATCGGTGGTGCGGTGGTAGAATGCTGGGCCTTGTTCCCCCATGCTGGTCACTCTCTCTGAAAGTGGTCTCTTTGGCCACACTTATAGCAACCAGCCCTTCCCGCTCTGCACTCTCCCAAGTGGAACTTACCACACTTGATGCATGGTGGCTTCCTTTACGAGCCTTGACCTACGCTAGATTGGGATTGTGAACCCCGAGGTCTGAAATCCTGGCGACTCTGTCCTTGCCGATCATACCTGTCTGCGGCATAGGTGCACTGGCGGTGGATGAAGCATAGTTAGGAGGCCTCTTCTGGAAGAAGGACTTGTTGCCCTTGCTTTGCCTTTGTTCACTCTCATGGCCCAGAGATTTTGCCTTCTTACTCAGATGCTCTTATTTGTCTTTCCTCTTCTCATCCTCTACCTGTTGTGCATACACCATCAACCTGGAAATATCCATGTTCGAGATCAACAATGCTGCTTTGCACTCCTTCTTCACATGCCTCCCTAACCCGGAGACGAACTTCCTCATCTTTGACCTCACATCTGGGATCATTTCTGGAGCATACCTGGATAACTGGATGAACTTCAGGCTGTACTCCTTAACAGTCATGCCTTCTTGTTTCAGATTAACAAATTCCTCCACTTTCGCTTCCCTCAATTCTCGGGGAAAGAAGTGGTCAAGGAAGTCTCCCTCAAATTCATCCCATCTAGCAGGTTCAGCATCCTCACCTCTACCTTGTTCCCATTGGTTATACCAAATGTTCGCCACATCCTTGAGTTGATAAGACACCAACTCAACCCCCTCAATTTTCGTAGCATGCATAGCTTTCAGAATTTTCCACATCTCATTAATAAAGTTTTGGGGGTCTTCATCGACCTTAGAACCCGTGAATGCAGGCGGATTCATCCTCAGAAAGTCTCTAATTCTGGTGGCAGCAGATGGCTTTTGGGAACTAGAGCTGAGAGTCGGCAAACTCTGCTTACCATTTCGGGCAGCCATTAATTGCGTGAGCATTGCAATCGCTCTTCTAAATTTTGCCTCTAACGAGGGTGCAGGCGGAGTAGCAGGCACTTGGGTTGCCTCCGCATACCTCGCAGGTCAACCCCTAGCCCTTGCTGGACATACCTCTACTTGGGGCATCTCGGCGTTATCAACATTCTTCTACTAGCAGTACGTTTAGAAGGCATTATCTATAACGTATAAGCGCACGTATTAGAAAGGAGTTTTATAGAGTTTAACTCTATCGAACGATTCCTAATGTCTTATAGCCTCCTGATTATAAGTGTGGTGCACAACACACCCATAAGCAAGACTCTACTAGACACAGCTTCATAGACTCCCTAGGACACTTGAACTCTAGGCTCTGATACCATGTTTGTCACGCCCCGGGAGGGTACCCTAGACGTAACCGGCACTCGAAGGCCATTTCTGACCTCCGAGCGAACCACCTGGTCCAGTCACACATTCATTCAATCATATTCTCTTAGCGGAGACTCGATTAACGAAATACTATTCGCAATATGAGGGCCGAAGGCCAAACATTTATAAACCCAACAAACACATAAAATAAGACTCCTAAAAAATAACCGTTCAACTTCCCCACACTCTAGTCTATGAAGCCTCTATCTAAGTCCAAGAGGTGCCAATGACAAGTCCATGGCTACCAATAATCAAAATAAAGGAAATGACAACAAAACTATACAAGAAGACTCGACATCCTTCAGGAACTAGGAGGACTCACCAACTAGCTGGGAGCGTATGTGGATCTTCAACGGAGCGCCGGTTGATGATCTTTAGTACCTATCTCTGCATCATGAAACAATGCAGGCCAAATGGCGTCAGTACATGGAATGTACGAGTATGTAAAATGGCTGGATATAACGAACATCAAGGAAGAATTTATCAACTCGGGAGCTCAACTCAAGAGGAATAACAACTCAATCAAATGTCCTAAGTCTAAACAAGAATATGATTTAGACGGGACCAATCACATACAATTCAACTCAATCTGACTCAGAGTACTATCAAGACCTATTTGGGAGTTTCTCTTAACCGACAATCATCACTTATGAGCCAGTGAAAGTACAACAAACCGACGTTGTTGCCGCGTCCGTTCATACTTTGCCAGGGTATGAACGAATCAACAAATCATGGATCCAATCCAACTAGGTCCTATAATGTCAGGACAGATCTCTCGGGGAAGCATCCGACTTTAACGGTTCCACCCCCCCTACGTTTGGCGACGCAGTTATTGGGTTCGAGTATGGACTATACTCTTGCCCAATTCGGTGCTCGATACTCCTCCCAAGACTCAATGCTCATAAAACTCCATCCAATCAACTCAATCAAATCACATCGACAAGTCTTATTACAACCTTGTCAACTCATCAACTTTATCACAATTAAATCTCTTCTAATCATACTATCCGATTAATCTCAATCATATCTTCAAAAGAAATTTAAATGCACATATATAGCAACATCTAGATATAATCAATCATTTCCTCCATCCATATGAGAAATCTTTGAGACTCATCACAATTTCAAGACTTTAAATTTACATTTTTATAATAAGCAACATTTTAAAGAAAAATAACATCCTTTATCAAAATCTACATAGTCAAGAAGATCAATAGAACATATTTAATAACTCATTTTCATCAACTCATACTCACATAGAGGCTCATTTTGGGAACTTCTTAACTCAACAACATCAATACATATAGAATCAAATAAATAGGGGACAAAACTCATTTAAACTTAGACCATACCAAGAAACTCCATTTTCATGAACATCTAACCTCAAAGCAAGAATAGGGCACATGGGTGGACTCAACCCATGTTTTGAATAGCCTTACATACCTTAGTGAACTAGAAATTCTCAATTAATAGAAGACCTTCAAGAAAGCTTATTAAATGTAGATGAATACATGTCAGACGACGAAAACATATATTCTATTATAAGTATTGAAGTAGAAGAAAAGACCCAATTAGATTCATCTGATTTAGAAGAAGACAATCTAATTAATGAAATAGGATTAGAAATAAATGAATTAAACCTAGAATGTTTACAAATAAGTACTATAAGGAATATAGTTCAAGAATGTAATCATAATTTTGAAAGACAAAGGAATAGATAGTAATTAGTGTAATATATGTAAATGGTACCCTAGCAAGACAAATAAAGCTAAATGTCAAAAATGTTATATGGAAGCATGTATTAGTTGCATAGAAGATAAATTAAAAATAAAAATTAATAAACAAAAAGAACAAAGACACGACAACTCTTCTAAGATTAATAACATTAGAAACACGGATGAACGAATTAGAACAAAGAATAATTTCTCTAGAAAAAGGAAAAGAAAAAATTGAAATAGATGGCACATCCACACAAGGCACAATACATCTAGACCAATTATAGACAGAACTTATAAATATTGAAGAAAATAATACTAGTCTTATATGTAATGAAGATAAAAAAAATTAGAACAATAAAAGTACTAGCTAGAATTATAATTAAAGATATAGAAATAGAAACTTTATCCCTATTAGACATAGGATGCACCAGTTGTCTCATAAACAAGAAAATAGTGCCACAAGACCTGTTGAAAGATCTAAAAGAACCTGTATCAGTAATGCAAATGGATGGAACTTGTAACATGTATGATCAGTATATTGAAAAGGCAAAAATAAGCTTTATCAATACATGTAATGAGTTCTACAAACCAACTTACAATATGTATAAAATATTAGCACGAGACTTAGACATCAAAACGGATTTAGTAATAGGATTATAGTTTCTCATACAAAATAATGGAAGTTGTTTATTTTCTAGAGATGGAATAATGTTATTTAGGAATACAACCTATACTCCAGAACAAACTATACAACTCCACACAAAATGAAGATCCCAGATAAAAGATATAGAAACTTCCAGATCTGTAAAAAATTTAATACCATATTGTGACGACTATGGAGACAAGAGAAATTGCTCTTTAGAAAACCTATATGAAGAGAAAGATAATTACTTAGAAGAATCATACCTAGAAGACATAGAGAAAGATTATACACTAATAAATATAGAAACTTAATTTTATAATTTTCAAAAAGGAATAAATACAATAGGAATGATAAAAAATCTCAAAGACCTAGATAATATAGTAGCAATATTAGATGACATGGAAATAATTGGTGAAAAACCATTAATACATTGGGACTGTAATAAAATCATGTATAAATTAGACATAATTAACCCTGAATACATAATAAAACCAGCAGCCATAGAGGCAAATAATGAAGATACAGAAGAATTTAGTAAACGAATTAAAGAATTACTAAAACTACAAGTAATAAGAAGATCTACGTCTAAACATAGGTCTGCGGCATTTATGGTAAGAAACCATAGTGAACAAGTAAAAGAAAAGGCTAGAATGGTGATAAATTATAAAAGACTAAATGACAACACTAGAATAGATGCATATAAGTTACCAGATGAAAATGAATTAATCAATAGAATGAAAGGTAAACAATTATTTTGCAAATTCGATTGTAAAACCGGATACTGATAGGTTAAAATGCATCCAAAAAGCATAGAATGAACATCATTCACCTGCCCTGAAGGACATTTAGAATGGTTAGCTATGCTTATTGCTTTAAAAACAGCACCGCCTATTTTTCAAAAAAAAATGGACGATATATTCAGAGATTATAAGAACTTTGTATTAGTTTATGTAGATGATTTTAGGATTTAATAAAGATATCCAAGAACATTTAGGACATCTACAGACAGTTTTTAGACTATTCGTAAAATATGAAATTATAATTAGTGAAAAGAAAATGGATTTATGTAAGACACATATAAACTTCTTAGGAGTAACTCTTGGAAACGGAAAAATAAAATTACAACCACACATCGCAAAAAAAGTACTAGACATGCCAGACAAATTAGATAATACAAAGTCCTTATAAGAACTTTTAGGCCTTATAAATTATGCTAGAAATTTTATTCAAGACTTAGGAAAAATAGCAGGACCCTTATACGCAAAGACAAGGAGTAAGGGTCAAAAATATTTTAATATATAAGATATTAAACTAGTATATTAAATTAAAAAAAAAGTTGAAAATATACCAGATTTAAAAATACCCTTAGAATCTGATTATTAATCATCCAAACAGATGGAAGTAAGTTAGGATGGGGAGCCACTCTAAAAGCCAGACATAATAAATATAGTAATAAAAATGAAGAATGAATATGTGCATATCAAAGTGGTTAATATAAAGAAAAAGGAAATATGAGTAGTATAGACATTGAAGTACTAGCAATAATATATAGACTTAATAGCTTTAAATTATATATCTTAAGTAAAGAGAAAGTATTAGTAAGGACAGACTGTGAAGCCATAGTTAAATTTTATCAGACAATAAATAGTAAAGCTAGTAGTAAGAGAAGATGGCTTAACTTTGTGGATATAATATCAATATATAATAATATTGTGTTTGAATATATTAAACGCAAGGATAACAATTTTGCTGGTAAATTAATTAGCTTACAACTTAAAAGTAACTAATTCAATGTTATTTCAATATGAGACCAACTAGCCAACCGCCAGCAGACAAAGGCAAGGGAATATCCCCACCAGACTCATACGCTCAAACTCTATTAGGTAAGATAAATTTTAAACCTCAAGGTTCCACAGAGATGATGAAAAGAATTTACTTTTGTAAGTTCAATTTAATTTCCTATCCTCACTGTAACCTATCATTTAGAATAATGTCAGATTGTACCTTAGATAAACCCCAGAAGTGTTTAGTAGACAATTTATGGATAGCCTATAACAAGAAAGATACTAAACATTGTATTGCTACTTCTATTGCTCTATGTCAATATTTTTTGGATAAAAGTAGAGAAAATAAATTTAAATATTTTGTTTTTATACATGGAAAGACAAATGGTGTTTTTCAAACTTGGATCGAAGTAGTAGACTCAATAAATGGAATCAGTAATCCACTTTTTAAAGGTTTCAATAATTTTACCGAAGCTTTAGACTATGCCAGAGGAATATTTGGGCCAAACTACTATATTTCTCCAGCCCTAGGACAAAGCCCAAACCAAACTCCTAAATACAGTATCCAAAAAGAATCAGACAAAATGATCTTGTGTGACCATTGTTCTTTCATGATTAAGGCCTTCAAAAGACTTAATGTAAAGAATGAAGTCCTCGTTCAAAATAATATGAGACTCATGAAGCAAATGGAGACATTCAACAGCAAATTTATTCCTCAGACTGATACAAGTACTCAAATCCTAGAAATGAGTTCTCTATCTCACTTAAAAATGGATGAGAAAGGTGTGCATTCCCCTCTGAATGCTACAAAATCCACTGTATCTGATAAAGATACTGGTAGTTTGGTTCAAATGGTAGCCGGTAAAGACTCATCAAACTCATTAATGGCTATCATTTTTCCAAAAAGTGAAGATGAGGGGTGTTCTTCCTCATGAAGAAGACTACCTAAATCCTTTCAAAAAGAAATTACTACAAAAAATATAATTTCTAAAAAGAAAAAAATTGATAAAATAGAAGCCATAATTAAACAAACTCTTGAACAATTCTTCAAAAACCAAGGACAAGATAAACATATTATTAGCAAAGACAGTCCAAGTCCAAGTAATGATAGATTAGTTCCTAATTCAAACGAAGAAGATAATAGTCTAATTAGAATTCCCAGTTCAGAAGAAGGTGAATATGGAAGCAATAATTATCAAGATGCTCAGGATCCATATGAGGATAATGACTACGAAATGAGTTTTGATTCTATCACCTTATATAATTTGGACACTTAAACCAGAAGATAATATCAAAGGAGAAGAAGACGAAGATAAGACATATGTGGAAAAAGAAATGCCATCGACTTTTATGTAAAAAGTAATGTATATTAGTGTGCCATCTGGGTATGCCCACAATTGTCCTGTATGAGTGAGTGCTTTCAATTTATCACTACCCTCCAAAAGAGGGAAAAACTGTTGAAGCACGCGTCTATCAGTAGGTCAAAGAGATGATTAATAATGCATGTGATGGTGGGATCCACTGAGCACCCGACTTGCATTATTCAAGAATCCTATCCTTATTTGTCGGTCATCTATACTCAAGCCACGTTGCTTGTTTTAGAATCTTTCCTTTATTATCTCTTAAGCCTATATAACGGATAGTAGTATGTGCAAGAAAGACAGAGTAGAGAGAACCAAGTAAGAAAAATCAGCCAACAAAACCTTCAACAACTCCATTCCCTCTATGTTAATCACTCCCCTCTAACACCCAACTACCTCTATTGTATAATATAGCTTGTATAATAATAAGTGTGTTTGTTTAACAAATCTCGAGTTACTTTCAAGTTCTTCGGGTGTTCCCGAAAGGGAAACCTTTCTCTGTTTAATTATGTAAGTTTTATGATATTTTATACCCAATTTTCCCCCAAAAATATGTTATTACTTTCATTTACTATTTTTATTTGTAAACTGTTGTACAGTTTTAATACTTTACCCTTAGTAAATGGTTAACCTCTTAATTTCTTAATAACGACCATGGATTAACCTGTAAGTTCCTAGGATTTTTGGCCTTGAAAGTCCGCTTAATGAACAAAGGACAAATTTGTTTCCAGACATATATAATTGGGGTGTGGTTAAAGAAGAAGTTGTTAAGAACAAGGTTAAGAGGAAGAGATGAAAAGGGTAAGATAAAAAAATTTAAAAAGAATTAAAAAAAAGGTTAAAACGAGGAAATTCAGGATATACATCACTGACAAACATGATAAGACTAAAAAAGAGAAGGAGTACTGAGTAGGATTTACAATATAGTTGATAAACTACATCGAATCTACATCTAAATCACCTTATTTATCTAAATCCATTTTAAATTGGTATCAGAACGAGAAGTTTTTGGGAACACTAAATGAGACGACCATTAAAAAATAGTAAGGAATTTAAAGAAACTAAAAACAAATTACAAAGTTTATATTGAGAATATAAAAGATTAAATCATACAAATGAAGATAGTTAAAGACTAGACTAGTTAATTGATATAATATCTAGATTAGAATACAAATTTGTTATATAGCTTAAAGCACCAGCAAGATATAGTTTATGAAGAAACCCCCATCGTTCCGCGATATAAGAGGAAGATAATAGTTATTATGCCAACAATATAATCAAAAAAGAACAACTCAAAAACTACAAAAGAAATTAGAAAAATATCTTGTAATAGCAGAAACCGTTGATAACCAAGAATTACTTAGTGTGTTAAAGTGGGAGATACAGAGTTGTGAAACCGACCAAGAACACTGCAACAGACGAATAGATTGGATAAGAAAACGTATGAGACAAAAAACTTATCAGTTAGGATAAATTAATGCAAAATCAACCTTTATTTCAGAAATTTAGACGAGTATACCATTGGCTTCAAGAAGAAAAATATCATAAATCAAAATTAACAAAAACCGAGTATAAACTTAGACAAATACTAGCCTCTATAGAAGAGGGACACGCATACAAGATATTTATTTAGAGAATTAGATAATATTGAATGAAACTTAACATATTCAAATATTAGAATAAGACAATACGAAAAGATACTTGAGTCGATCCATTTAGGATAATATTATTTATGCTGTTAGAATACATAAATAGAATACGATTAAGATAAAACTGGATAAACGAAGAAACACAGTATAGAGGTGAGGTTAGACAGTCTCTCAAAACGCTAAAGGAACACCTGAATTGGATAGGAGAACAACTGATAAAACCAATACTCCAAATACCAACTCCTTTTATAGAATCCCTCATAAGACACCAGGCTAACTTACTTCACGAGATTAATAACGTAGAAGAAGATATCTAATTTAGTGCTAATAGAATAGACTATTATAAAAAGATTTGGAAAATTACAAGTTCCTTAAGATAACACAAGAGATTCTCTAAAACATCTTGACTACTTAGATCTAAGAATACATCCTGAAAAGAAATACAGGTTATTACATGAAAATAATATTATAAAGTATAACTTTGAAAGGGGAGAACATATATTACATTCTGACGATAAATAATATAACACTTTAGTAGACTTAATAATAAATTTCTATGATAATGTTCAGCTAAAACATAAAACCATAGTAAGACTTTTAGAACCAATAAAATCTACTCAAAATAAACAAAGAAAAATACTAGATAAACTAGAACAAAACTTTGACTTCTTAAAATCTCAACAACTAGAAGTAGATAGAAAGATTCAATATTTGAATACAAAGTTTAATCTAGAAAAAATACCGACAAAGATAGAAATAGAAAAGTTAGTCAAGACAATCATTGAAAAACCTAAAGAATTAGAAATCAAAAATACTCAAGTAATAACAAAATTATAGAACAAGTAGAAGTAATAACCACTGAGATAAGCCACTTAATAGGAATAATTAAAAGACTAGAACAAATTTTACTTTCATAAGTGAAGAAGACACAAATTATAGAAAAATCTTAGAAAATACAACAAAGAATCACACAGAGCCAGTAGGATTCTCTGCACATATTTCGTCGAGTCAGTCAGATAAGGTAATACTCAAACAAAATCATATAATAATAGCTTTATTAATAAAATTGCACATAAAGGTAGACAAATTATTAAAGGAAAAACAACTTGAACTCCAACCTCCCAAAAATACAGAAATAGGCGAATAAATTACTCAATTAAAGAGATTTGAGATAACCCCACAACACGATAAACAAAAAATAATTAGAAAACCACAAAATGGACTTTCTTTCAAATAGATTAAGAAGGACCATCGAAGAAGACTGACCAAGAGTAAGTTTCTCAGACAATAGAATTGGCAATAACTTTATCTCTAGAATATTAGCAAGAAGACCCTCCACTAAGGAAGAACATCATGAACTAAATGAAATAGTAGATGTAGACAGAGACTTACAGATTTTCCAACAAAATCAATTAAAACTATTAAATCCAAAAATGCTATACAACATAAAGTATTTTTCTTGACATAATCAATTATACAAACATTACAGAGAAGAACATATATCAGCAATAGGAGAAAACTTCTCATTAGTAAACCCAGCATTCATAAAGACAATAAATTTTTTTAGAATAATGTTAATGTACATGGGCTTAATAGTCATAGGAATAAAGGGACTAATTAGAAAAAATTTAAGATCCAAAGTTTTAATAGTACTATATGATGACATATGGTCAGGCTTAAAGAAATCTATAATAGGATTAACAGAAGTAGACATGACTAATAATGGAAAAATATTCTATATTAGCCCAAATTTCCTAATAAATCTAAAAAGAATTCGAAAAACATATTAAAATAGAAATTCAAATAAAAGGATACAAAGAAATGAATAATGGAAATAACTTACTAATATGTATAGGTTTCATAGAAAAAATGACTCTGAGCAGTAATACAAAGTTCAAACTTCAAGTAAATGATGTCGTAGAAATAATGGGTAACAAAGGTATAAAATTAATAAAACATATAAGAATAAACCCAAAAGAATATGCAGGACTAGAATGGAACCTATACAAACTAAGAAAACCAAAGGTATTTAAACCAGAGACTCACCTAAAGTATATTAGTTCTAGAGGAGAAACTTCAATTAGGCTCACTCATTATAATTATATAAATCAAAAGGATTTAGATGATACTAAAACAGAAAGTACCATAGAAACAGAAAAAGAAGAACTTATAAACATAGAAGTTATACAAGAAGGCTATGAAGTAGATAATGGCAGAGAAGAAGCAAAAATATTATACAAAGAAAATAATTTTTAGTTTTTAAATGTAAAGGATGAAAAAAGGGCAAAATGGATATAATCGAAATAATAGAACATTTTAGAATGTGTAAAGAAAGAGATGATAATTTAGCATACAGAACAAGAGAATCAGAATCCCTATACACAACCTCTGAGAATGAAGAAAACAATGACATCTTATCAATAATTAGTCATACAGAATTAATGGACACAACTAGTTTAAATAGTGCTAGCCCTTTCCGAAGAACTACTCCAGCCCAAACTATTAGTTATAGTATAAGCAATCTACCACAAAAAAACCTGATATAGAAATAAATGAAAATATTAAACCAACAGGTAGAAGAATGTCAATATAAGAACCCATTAGACTAAAAGGAGAAAACAAAGGAAAAATACTAAATATAGTTGCCCATGACCCACAAATGTGGAATACAGTTATTGATTTATGGAAAGAAATAGTAGTAGCAGACTTTCTAAAAAACAATCATGAAATAGATGCAAAGACAATGCATAAATATTTAGAAACTTTCTTAGAAGAATCCTACAAAGCAGTATGGGAAGCAAATAAAGAGACTTATCCCCAAGAATTTCAAGGCTTAATAGACTTAGGACCAAATCCATATAATTTTACAAATAAAATACACGTTCTCTTAACTGGAGAAGATCCAAATAGTGATTTAGTAGCATTACAAAGAAGTACAGTGATAAAATTATAGAACAATTAAGTATTTCAAATTGGGTATATATAAAGAACTTTCTAAAAGGCTATTTCTACTATTGTACCATTAGTGAAAATACTTTTGATGAAGAACTAGGAAAAAAGTTATTCCATAAATTACCAGGAGCTTTAGGATGAGAAATAGAAGAAAGATGGTACAAAAGAGAGGGTGTAGTTCAAAACCCTGTAGACTTATGGACTATAGGACAAAAAATATAGCATATCATGGAAATATTACAAGAAAAATGTACCAACATATAGATACAGAAACATCTAAAATAAAACAAAAACATTTCTGTAAAACAATGATATATACAACTCAAAGCTATGATAAAGAGACACGCAAGCAAAAGAAGTATAAAAGAGGATCCTCTTACAATCAAAAACCATACAAACGTAAGAAATACTACTTACGTAAATCTTCAGCCAAAAAACCATACTTAAATAACGACAGACATGTTAGAAAATATAGAAATGATGGAAACTATAAAAATAAATTAGAATATTATACTTGTGGAAGTATAGAACATTTAGCAAATATATGTCCGAAAAGAAATAACAGTAGAATTAGAAATTCTCAATTAATAGAAGACCTTCAAGAAATCTTATTAAATGTAGATGAATACATGTCAAACAACGAAAGCATATATTCTATTATAAGTATTGATATAGAAGAAAATACCCACCAGATTCATCTGATTCAGAAGAAGATAATCTAATTAATGAAATAAGATTTGAAATAAATGAATTAAACCTACAAATTTACAAATAAGTACTATGGTGAATATAGTTCAAGAATGTAATTATAATTTTGAAAGACAATAACGAATAGATAGTAATTAGTATAATATATGTACCCTAGCAAGACAAATAGAGTTAAATGTAAAAAATGTTATATGGAAGCATGTATAGGTTGCATAGAAGATAAATTAAAAATAAAAATCAATAAACAACAAGAACAAACTCAAATCAAAGACACATCAACTCATCTAAGATTAATAACATTAGAAACACGGATGAACGAATTAGAACAAAGACTAATTTCTCTCAAAAAAGAAAAAGAAAAAATAGAAATAGATGGCACATCCACACAAGGGACAATACATTTAGACCAATTAAAGACAGAACTTATGAATATTGAAGAAAATAATACTAGTCTTATATTTAATGAAGATAAAAAAATTGAAACAATAAAAGTACTAGCTAGAATTAGAATTAAAGATATAGAAATAGAAATTTTAGCCCTAGTAGACACAGGAGGCACCAGTTGTCTCATAAACAAGAAAATAGTGCTATAAGACCTGCTGAAAGCTCTGAAAGAACTTGTATCAGCAATACAAATGAATGGAACCTATAAAATTTATGATCAGTATATTGAAAAGGCAAATAAGCTTTATCAATACATACATTGAGTTCTACAAACCAACTTACAATATGTATAAAATATTAGCATGAGACTTAGACATCAAAATTGATTTAGTAATAGGATTACAGTTTTTTATACAAAATAATAGAAGTTGTTTATTTTCTAGAGATGGAATAATGTTATTTAGGAATACAACTTATACTTTAGTACAAACTATACAACTCCACACAAAAGGAAGATCCCAAATAAAAGATATAGAAACTTCCAGATCAGTAAAAAAATCAATACCATGTTGTGACAACTATAGCGACAATGGAAACTGCTCTTTAAAAAACCTATATGAAGAGAAAGATAATGTAACATCCCCTAAAAATATTGTATATGATGTTTTAATTCTCGCAAAAATAATAATATAGTCTCTATATTTTGGGCATAACTTTTCGTAGGAAGGTCTAAATTAGGTGATTGAAATTTCAGAGTAACAATAATATCATTACCTACAATTTTTATGGATCATATTTTAAGTTTCGGAGGTTAAGTAGGTCAAATAAATTAATTGTTGTAAGATAGGATGTTGTGATGAAATGGAGTGTTTATAGAAGAAAAAGCATATCTCACGGTAGAATTCTCCAAATTGGTTGATTTTTGAACTACATGAAACTAGACTTCTATATCTACAATTCTTATGAATACACCAAATCCTAATAAGGAATTTACCTTATTTAAATGCAACTCCAAAAAAGAGCATTCTGTTAAACAAAACTCATCTCACCTACCATGGAAAGATCTAGAACTCTTTGACATCATCTATGACATCAAAATCCTCAATTGAATTTTCAAGATCATCCTTTGTAATTATTTTTATTTATCGTTAGGTCCCTATTCTACACCTATAAATACCCACATTATTTTCTCATTTTATTCATCAAGCTTTCTCAAGCAACTCTTCTCTCTATACACTTCTTTACTCATTCTCAAATATTGTTTTAGTTCTTAGTAGTGAAAAAATACTATTCTGGTGATTCATATACTCCGGATAGTACATAAAATATTCCGGCGAGGAGAAAACCTAGAACTCAAGAGTGTTCATTAAGTCCTTCGGTTCCGACTAAAGCTTCAGATTCCAGGTATGTAAGGCTTCAATGAGAGTATTCATTCCACTCTCATGCCTAAATTATTTTGATTATATGATAAATTATGTTTATTTTCTTTAAATTTTACTCTAAGTTACGTGGGTTTTTATCAATGGGTTCTTCCACCCATGTAGTCCAAAAACTCTTTCAATTAAGTCTCTTGATTTCAAATAATATTTTTTATGGGTAATTCTTATTTTTACTTAATAGCATAAATCATGGATAAACTAATGATTATTGGTCTATTTTGATGCAACATAATTTCATATGTATGAATTGATGGTTTGCAAGTAATTTCTCTATTTATCTCTTTAAAAGTTCTTGAAATTCATGGTGGGTTGTTTAAAACATGATTTTTAATTAATGGATTTCAAAGTATTTATGTATATTTATTTACATACATGTTTTCAAGTTGAAGTGATTTGAACCCACCTAGTTTTACTATGTTTTCAATAAAGTTTGACTTGAAAGCTTTGACTCCAAATGAATGTTTATGAAAGCAATATCTATGATCAAAAGGGAGTCTTATGAAATAAAAGAATGATAAAATGATATGAATGATGGATTCCTTATGCAATAAGGATAATTCTTGCATATTTGAATTACCAAATGTTTTAATGAGCTATTCTACCGAATATGATGTTTTGAATTCTCAAGATAAATGCTATGACTATTTTGAAGTATTAAACTATTCTGTGGGATTGACTTAGCACCGAATGGGTTATTGAGGTGGGATTCGGTAAGGGAATCCTAGTAGCAACCCCTTATCTCATTAACTATGTGTCAACATAGGAGCCCTTGTAGGCTTAGGCTAAAGGATCCATAAATAGCCCTTAAAGTTAAAGTTAAAAAAATGAATAAAGTTGACGGAGTTCTACCTGGCAAGTAGTCTCCCCGGCCAACGTAGGAGGTTATGTTGGATTCCATGTAATAGCTCGCATGGTCTTAAATGTCGATTATGGCTATTTTCCATCAAAATGAATGTTTTAAAGGATATCTATATGATTTATTATGCATGCATTATATTATGTTCCATATTATATAAATGTTATAATGTTTTCTCAATATTCATGCATCCTTATTGTCACGACCCAAGCCTAAGGCCTAGACGCGATACGGCGAATGAGACACCTGGAGGTACCTCACCCAAGCCTCTTAGCATTCATTAAGCATTTCATTGGTAATGGTAAATAATAACAAGCGGAAATTTAAAACATTTTCCATTTTTCGTCCAAATATACCTCTACTAATAGACTTGGCGGGGGCTAAGACATGTCCCTAGCTCACCCTCAAAATAAGTGTCAAGAAATTCCTTTAAAAAAAGTCTTACTATTCTACGTAACATAAGCTTAGAATAAAAAGGATGTTCCCGAACTATGGGAACTCACCAAAAGCAATCTTCAAAACTAATTCGAGCTAGCCACGTGGAGGAGGTTGGGGAGCGACATCAGTCCCTACATGGTGATATCATGTAGGCAAAAGTATGCGTTAGTACTTTGAATGTACTAAGTATGTGAGTATGCAATGCAATATATCATTATACCATAAGGTGATGCAATGGACCATGCTAAAATCTTGTGATCATTTGAAACATCCTTTAGAGTTATGAAGCTTAGTCAATGAAATATAGAAACCATCATGATTCATAAAAGAAACTTGAGCATTATAGAGGTAACCATGATTTATTACAAGAAACCATATACTTGCAAAATACCATGAATAGTAAATAAGTAATCCATAAACCTTTTGAAAGAAATTATTAGTTTTGTGAGAGCACATACTTTGCCTTGTGATAGACATAGTAGACATCATATGATATATCTTAAACATTAGAAGAGGGACCTTGTACCTTTGTGAGAGCGATCATTAACCGATATAAACCATGTGAGCTATAACATGGGGGGGGCGATGTTACCCCTACATCGGAGAAAAGGGGGAGACTACTTGCCAAGGTAGACTCCTATATGCCTAAGTGGATCCACTAAGCTATTGTATAAAGTGGGTACTCACCTCTAGTTTTTAGACTTGGGTACTCACCACTAAGCCTTGATATTTCGGGTACTCGCCTCTTATAGATTGGGTATTCGCCTCTATCTCCTTTATACCTACGGTGACACGTAGTTCTGGGACATGGGTATTCGCCTCTAGTCCAACTCGGTGTTAGGTAAACTCTCAACAAAATAGACAAACCATAAAATATAAAGTCAATCATCGTGTGGGAGGGGTCATATCTACTACCCGTCCATTCTTCATAAGAACAAAATCATAGAATAGCTCATTAACTTTGTCTCATGTGATGTGAGTGTAGACATTCCTTCATCACATATCTTTATCCATAAAAATATCTTTAGGGCCTTAACTCACCCTATCATTAACTTACTTGAATATTATAGACTCATCGTTCACAAGACTTATTTGCAAAGAGCACTTTTAAACTCATTTGTAGACATTATCAAACATTCATTTCAATTTTGCTTTATCATAAGAAACTAGGTGGGTTCAAATAAATCAACCTTCAAGTCATTTAAATCAATGCTAGCAAGTATGAGAGTGAAAAAAATTATCATTTAAAACATCTTAAAACAACCCACCAATATACTCTAAAACTACTTTCAAGCCTTCATAGAGGGGCCTTGATAAATCATCCATTTCATGTAAATAAGGATCACCATAGGTCAACATAGACAAACAAACTTCAAATATTCAAGAATCTATACATTTGAAATCGTAGTATGAAAATCCCTAAAATTTTCTCATCACTTGAAATTAAGAGTCAATACACGTATATATCAATAGGAGTAAATAAACTTAAATATACCATAATCTATGCATTTGGAACCGTTATATAAGATAACATAAGATTTCATCATTTAAAATGGAAATACTAGATTGAGAAAACTTTTGGGCTCCATGGGTGAAAGAACCCATGGATGAAAACCCACATACCTTAGGGAGGAACTTGAAGAAGAATTGAAGAAGTCTTGGTGTTAGGTCTTCAAAGGGAAGGTTGAATCCTTGAGTTTGATAGAAAAATTGGAGAGGATGATTTGAGAGAGAAGAGAATGAAGTTTAGGGTTCTTTAGAGAGGGGAAAGACTGAAAATAATGAGTCTAAAACGTCCTATGTTAGTGTATATATGTTTAGGAAAAATGCCCAAACTGCCCTTCATCAAAATTCTGGAAATTGGGCAAAATTCCTGTTGGCGCTATAGTGGCGCGTCGCGCCACTGCAGCGCCAAGCCAAAATAGGCTTAAAACCCTGCACATCTAATAGTGGCATGTCGCGCCAAGGACCAAACTACTAAGGTTATTTTCTGGTGCTATAGTGGCGCGTCGCGCCACTGGAGCGCCATGCCTGAAATTCCTGCAGTGGTCGCCTAGGCCTGAAATTCCTGCAGTACTAGTCTGTAGTAAAATGGCCATAACTTTTGACTCCGAACTCCAAAAATTGCAAATCTTGGTGGCATTGGAAATAAGACTCAAAGACCTTTAATTTGATAGGTCATGGTCCACTCAATTCTCTATATTACAGGAGATATGATCGTTTAAAGTTGACCCTTATACGAACTCGTTCGAAAAATTAGCCAAGACGAGTTCTTTAGACTTGGCTTGGTTTTAGGGATCCCTTATGACCCTAAATCACATCTAATACCCTTAAATTACTTAGTAATTGATCCTAACTCATGCATATACTTTAAAGTCGTCGAGTACAATCCTATACATACATGAAGAATGGCTCGGGTCTTGGCGTAGATTTTTTTTTTGGGGTGTTACACTTACATACTTAGTACATTCAAAGTACTAACGCATACTCTTTTGCCTACATGATATCACCATGTAGGGATAGATGCTTCTTCTCGTTCTCCTCCACGTGGCTAGTTGAGACTTCGTTTGAAGACTACTTTTGGTAAGTTCCCATGTTCCGGGAACAATACTCTTTTATATTTCTAGCTTATGATATATTGAGTTATTTTACTATGGCATTTCTTCTATTATGATTGAGGGTGAGCTAGGGACTTGTCTTAACCCCGTTAAATCTAACAGTTAGAGGTATTGTTGGACATATGTAAGTTGAAGATTTACTATTATGATTTCCGCTTGTTTATTTATCATCATTACCTATGAAAGGCTAAAAGAATGCTAAGAGGTTTGTTTGAGGTACTTTCAGGTTCCTCATTCGCCATGTCACGTCTAGGCCCTAGGCTTGGGTCATGACAGATAATTACTTAGAAGAATCATACCTAGAAGACATAGAGAAAGTTTATACACTAATAAATATATTTAAAAAAAAGGGCAGCCCGGTGCACTTAAGCTCCCGCTATGCGCAGGGTTCGGAGAATGGTCCGACCACAAGGGTCTATTGTACGCAGCCTTACCTTGCATTTCTGCCAGAGCTGAATTTTATAATTTTCAAAAAGGAATAAATACGATAGGAATGATAAAAAAATCTCAAAGACCTAGATAATATAGTAGCAATATTAGATGAAATGGAAATAATTGGAGAAAAACCATTAATACATTGGGACTGTAATAACATCATGTGTAAATTAGACATAATTAACCCTAATATAGTAGCAATATTAGATGAAATGGAAATAATTGGAGAAAAATCATTAATACATTGGGACTGTAATAAAATCATGTGTAAATTAGACATAATTAACCCTGAATACATAATAAAAACAACAGCCATAGAGGCAAATAATGAAGATACATAAGAATTTAGTAAACGGATTAAAGAATTACTAAAACTACAAGTAATAAGAAGATCTACCTCTAAACATAGGTCTGCGACATTTATGGTAAGAAACCATAGTGAACAAGTAAAAGGAAAGGCTAGAATGGTGATAAATTATAAAAGACTAAATGACAATACTAGAACCGATAGAAATGTATTCCATTCATAAGTAAATTGTCGAAGAATTTACTTATGAACATAGAAGTTATATATATATATATATATATATTACCTCAAATGTGTTGAAAATCTCACTTTGGTAGTTTCGGGATGAAATCTCCTTCCAACGCATTTGAATTTTATGAGATTGGATATCATTTTTCCATACTATTGTTGTAGTGTTTCAAACACTGGTCTCTCCTCCCCAAAGCTAAACGTGAATACCCTGATGTTGATTGCTCGATTGTTGCTTATTCGTATTAGTTGTTGCCAATTTTCTTCTCCATTTGGACATTCGAGGCATCCTATAGTCCATCATTCTTTGAGGTTACATTCCACCAAGTCTCCACCAGAAAGTTATATAAATATATTTGACCAAACCCCCATCGACCAATAATGTCCATTTTTATTTAGATGTGTTACTATTTCTTATGTCAGCCAAGGTCCAAGCTATATTTTTTATTGGGGCATTATACAATGTGAAATTTCTATAAATTGGAACCTTAGAACAATTCTGTGTAATGAAGTATTGTGAGCTTTTCAGTCTCTGATTGATATTTTAGTCATTTTGTATTAAATTGATGTGAAGTTCTCTTGTACATTACCCAAAACAAGTTAATGTAGGATAAAGACACTGTTGGAAGTGATAAAACAAACTATTGATGCTCTTACTTTTGTAGAAGCTATCAAGAGTGCAAAGAAAAAGGGTAAGGAGAATAAATTAGCTAATTTTGAAGTTTAACAAGGCATGGAAAAGCAGGAAAAAATATTTAATATAAATATCAAAAAATTAAAAATGTTGTTTACTAGAAGAGGTTCACACAACTATTTGCTAAAAAAATCTGGAGATTTGGTATGATGTACTATTTTTTTTTTCTTTTTGACCTAGTGTTTGCTTATCTGAATTCATGAGAAGTATTTCAGGCATTTATTTTACAACAAATAAGATAACATGGCTTGTTTGCTTTATTTATACATCTTTTGCTACTCATCATTATCACCAAACACCAATTTCAATGCCCTAACCCCCCCCCCCCCCAATCCAGTATCACATTTTGTTTTTTTTTGTTTTTTTTTGAAATATCTTGACCATACCAAAATGGGTGTGATATTATATGGAAATTAATGTTTATTAGTCTCAGAGTAGTTCTTTTTGTAAAGCCTTGCATATGTACATTATTGGTCCATTAGATATATAATTAACACACACCTCCCAAGTATATTGCGATCATTGTTTAGACAATAATACTTTTAAACAATGCAGATGTGTTGTATTTATGAGCTGAGGGAATTGCTTGCTCGCATTACTTCCATACCCAATTATGTGTGGATAAATAGGTAAAGACTAATGCAAATTTGAAATTGGTAATCCACCTTCCCCAGCAATAAGTCATTAGAATATTTTATTCTACTTGTACATTTGCTAATTGAAAGAAAAGGTTTTGGTTTCCATTTGTTCAAAAAAGAATTGTACCAAAAAGTGAGTGTTGTACAAAGATTGAGCCTCATTATAGTCCAGAAATTTGACAAAATTTGATAGCCATATCCTTTTAAGGTATTTGTTGTTGTAGGATCTTCGCCGTTCCCACATCTCTCCTTTTATTTTCGTCCAATCTATATGTGCACTCCTGTAGCAATGTATATTAAATTTTTACTCATGAATTTGTGTATCAAATAAAAAAGCTATTAAGCTTTCACTTTTCGTTTGTATCTTCCATTATTAGTAATCAAGAATTTAAATAAGTCAAAATAGGTGGAGATCATTGAAGCATGAATACAACAACAACAACCCAGTGAAATCCCACACGTGAGGTTTGGAGAGGGTAAAGTGTACGCAGACTTGACTCCTATTAAGGTAGGACGGTTGTTTCCGAAAGACCCTCGGCCCAGAAAAAAAAATCACAAGCGAAGTCAGATAAGGATAATGAGTTCAAAGCTAAGCAAATAACACAAGCAACTCAGATAAAAATAGCATTGAATAGAGCAATCAAATTAAATTAAAGAAAGTAATAGATTATAACAGAAATCAGACCACAAAGAATTATAGTGCGCTAATACGCCTATTAAAAAGGGAGAATAACGAGACTATGAACTAGTCTTCTACCCTAATGTGGGTCCTCCACACCCTCCTATCTAAGGTCATCTCCTCGGTAAGTTGTAACTGCGTCATGTCCTGCCTAATCACCTCTCCCCAATATTTCTTCGGCCTACCCCTACCTCTTCTGAAACCATTCTTGGCCAACTTCTCACACCTCCGCACTGGGGCATCTGTGTCTCTCCTCTTCACGTACCCAAACCATCTCAGTCGCATTTCCCGCATCTTGTCTTCCACCGAGGCTACTCCTACCTTGTACCGAATAACCTCATTTCTAATCTTGTTGCTCCTGGTATGCCCACACATTCATCTCAACATGCTCATTTCAGCAACTTTCATCTTTTGGATGTGAGATACCTTAAATGGCCGACACTCTGCCCCATATAACATAGCCGGTTTAACCACCACTTTGTAGAACTTTCCCTTAAGTTGTGGTGGCACCTTCTTGTCACATAGCACACCGGAAGTGAGCCTCCATTTCATCCACCCTACCCCAATATGATGTGTGACATCATCATCAATTTCTCCGCTGTCTTGCATAATAGAACCAAGGACTTGAAACTACTTTTCTTTAGGATGGCCTGGTCACCAAGCCTAACTTCAGTTCCAACCACCTGAGGTGTATCACTGAACTTGCACTCTAAGTACTCCGTCTTGGTCCTACTCAGCTTGAACCCTTTAGACTCCAAGGTCCTTCTCCAATCCTCTAGCTTAGTGTTAACTCCGCTACGAGTCTCATCGATCAAGACTATGTCATCTGCGAAAAGCATACACCATGGCACCTCACCTTGAATTTGTCGCGTCAATCCATCCATCACCAAGGCAAATAAAAATGGACTAAGAGATAATCCTTGATGCAACCCTATCACAACTGGGAAGTGCTCTGAATCGCCTCCGACTGTCCCTACCCTGGTTTTGTCACCCTCATACATGTCCTTTATCACCCTAATGTACGCCAATGATACATCTTTAGCCTCCAAACATCTCCACAGTATCTCTCGTGGAACTTTATTGTAAGTCTTTTCTAGGTCAATGAATACTATATGCAAGTCCCTCTTCCTCTCCCTATACTGCTCCAGCAGTCTCTTCATAAGATGGATGTCTTCTGTAGTTGAGAGTCCTGACATAAATCCAAACTGGTTCTCTGAAATAGAAACTCCTCTCCTCACCCTCATCTCCACCACTCTTTCCCACACTTTCATAGTATGGCTTAGAAGCTTGATACCTCTATAGTTATCGCAGCTCTGGATATCCCCCTTGTTCTTGTATAGGGGGATCATTACGCTCGACTTCCATTCTTCGGGCATCGTTGTTGTCTTAAGGATGACATTAAATAGCCTAGTCAGCCACTCCAAACCTACCGAGCTCGTACTCTTCCAAAATTCCACAGGAACCTCGTCGGGTCCGTTCGCTCTACCCCGACGCATCCTACGAACAACATCCTTAACCTCCTCGACCATAATACTTCTACAACACCCAAAATCGTGATGCGTCACTGTATGTTCCAAATCTCCCAACACAATCTCTCTGTCCCCTTCTTCATTCAAGAGTTTATGGAAGTAGGACTGCCATCTTTGTTTAATGAGGATCTCGTCTACCAATACTTCTCCATGCTCGTCCTTAATGCACTTCACTTTATCTATATAACGTGCCCTTCTCTCCCGCGTCTTGGCTAACCTGAATAATTTCTTATCCCCGCCTTTCTCCTCTAGTTCAGCATAGCGTTCGAAAGCTGCTATTTTTGCCGTCGACACCGCCGACTTCGCCTCCTTCCTCGCTATCTTATAAAGTTCCCCATTCGTCCACTTCTCCACCTCATCCTTGCTTTCTATCAACTTTGCATACGCCATCTTCTTTGCTTCCACCTTCCCTTGCACTTGTCCATTCCACCACCAGTCCCCTTGATGCCGACTATAACTACATGTCGAGACTCCCAACACTTCCCTTGCTACAACCCTGATACAACTAGTCGTCCTATCCCACATACTATTCGCATCCCCGCTCCTATCCCAAGCCTCCATATCCTTCAATTTCTCTCCCATCTCCAGGGCACTAGCCGTAGCCAAACTCCCCCACCTGATCCTAGGTCGGTCATCCCCTACCCTCTTCTTCCTCGTCATCTTGATCCCTAAATCCATCACCAAGAGCTTATGTCGGGTTGTAAGGTCGTCGATTAGGATGACCTTACAGTCTTTGCACAAACCTTTATCATCCTTCTTAAGGAGTAGATAATCTATCTGGGTCTTAGTCACCGAACTACGAAAGGTTACCAAGTGGTCCTCCTTTTTTGGGAAACTCGAATTGGCTATCACCAACCCAAAAGCTCTTGCGAAATCCAAAAGTGAAACTCCTCCTCTATTTCTGTCCCCGAAGCCAAAGCCTTCATGCACATCATCATACCTTCCTGGAATAGACCCAATATGCCCATTGAAATCTCCTCCTACGAAAAGCTTCTCAGTAGGCGGTATGCCTCCCACTAACTCATCCAAATCCTCCCAAAAACGCCTTGTATCCTCCTTGCTTAAGCCCGCTTGCGGCGCATAAGCGCTATTGAAGCATGAATCTTGAGCCAAAAGGCTCACACTTTGAAGCTAAAAAGTCAAAAGAGAGAATGAATTTCAGAATATATCAAAAGGGACAAAGCGTGAGACTCCTTGCCACAAACCACTCCAATTGATGGCTCAACCCTATTTTATTTATTAACTTGTCGTGTACGTTTACACGATTTAATTTGCCTCCTAGTAGTTTTTGTTCACAAGCTTAGAAACTATGTCTATATATATAATTAAAAAGAAGAAAATCTAGTTTAAGATCGACACATGTGGTATTCTTTTGAAAAAATTAGTTAAAATAAGTAATAGTTAACTAACTTTTAAAATTTTACAATCATTTCTTTTGTTTTATAAATTCAGATTTTAATAATTACTTTTTCTTTACATTATAAGATTGCTATTTTGCTACGTTTTTTTTATATATATAGGTATTTTAAAAATTTTCAACATTTTTTTTGTAGAAGTACCAATTTTCAATAATTTTATAATCACGGTGATGGTTATTTATTATTTAATCTAATTTATGGCTTTAATATTCAAATTTTAATAGTTACCTTAACTTTGCCCCTTTTTTTTGAAAAATCTAAATTGTCCCTTTTTTTGAAAAATCTAAATTTTGATAGATATCTTTTTAAATATCTAATTTATAACTATTTAATAAAAAAAACTAATTTAAATTTGACGACTTGCAATTTAAAAATATAAAATTAGCTTAGACATGTTACATTTTCTTTATTAGATAGATATTTAAAAAAGTGTGTCTAAAGAATTAGAGCCAAGCAAATCCATATAGATAGTGGGATGAGCATGTTCTGCATTAAATTTTTATTTTTTTCAAATACAGGTTAATATTGTGTATTCAATTTCTTATTTGATAATTTTGAACAATGTAAGAATTCTTAATATGAGTTAAAAATTATATTTTGAACTAAGAAATGTATCAGTAGTTAATAAAGTTTAAGTGACAGTAATCTATACTTATATATATTGTATAAGAATAAATATATATTAGATTAATTCAAATCACAGTATAATATGCCATTATTTCAATTGTAGATAAAAAATTAAATTAGAAAAAACTTAATAATATCATATTAGGAAAAAGAAGAAATAAGGAGAAATTGAATATATAGATACTTTGAGGCTATTTATATTTTAAATTTAATTTAGATATAAAATAAAGGAGAAGAAACTTTAGTTGCTTAAGATTTATAATACTGAAAAAATAAAGAAAAACCTTTTCTATTTATACTTTAAATGAGTTCCATGTCACAATGTGTCAGCTATTAGTCCATCGAGCTGTCCATTTTAATGTGTCAGATATTACATTATTTTGATAAACATAAAAACTAAATGAAAAAAATTAATTAAAATATCATCTAAGAAAAAAGGTTTCAAACAATAACAAAGAAGAAAGTGATTTTGAATTGAGATATAAAAAATTATTCAGGTGAGGTCTCTTTTTTTTTACGTCGGTTGTTAGTTTTAGTTTGTTTTTTTTTTTTGAAAAAGTGTAATTACAAAAATTCCTAAACTCCCATTAGCATATGAATAAGAAAATTAATCCCACAATTCCACGTCTTCTAATATTCGAAAACTTGCACTAATTTACTTGCTCACACAAATAAAACAAAACAAAAAAAATATGTGCATGATTTATTTTGTTATTCGCCTTATTTTCTTTAAAAAACTTTAGCCGAAAGAATACACACGACAATTTTTTAATTAACCAAACAGATTGGGCCATGCCCATTTATTAAAAAGAGAAAATTTAATAAATGAAGTATTTATGAGTCAATATTACTAATTCTAACATGACTTTCTAGTTTTCAATATATAACATTAGATTTTTAAGAATATCTAATAAATAATAAATTAATATCTTAATCAATTAAGTAACATTATTTTTTCCTTAAATATGTCAATCCTATGATTTTCTCTTAATTAGTTGGTCATTATATTGGTTGTTGTCAATCTTTTAATTATTAGTATAAATCTCCTATTTTGGTTCTTCCTTCTTCCTTTTATTTGTCATTTTTTTTAAAAAAATCATTAGGTAGTTGGAATTCTACAGAAAAAAATACTACTTAAAAATTAATGTATTTTTTAGTTTTTTTTGTTTGAAAAACATTTTTTTAAAAAAATAAGTATTTTTATTTTTGAAATCTGCGTGTTTTTGAAATATGTATTTTCTTGTAATCTTTTTTTTTAGACGAATAATTTTTTTTTTGTATAAATATGCATAAAATTGACAACGGATTTCAATTTGAAAATACTACATAATTTACGATTAGCATCTTATATATACAAATTTTATAAATTAAAAATCTTTGAAAAATCGTTAAAATAAATCAAGTTTATTAGTTTATATATAACTGAATCAAATGAGTATATCTTGTTAAGTATTAATTCTCGTGATATATTAAAAAAAGTGTTATTTACGGTATGTAATAAGTATATAATCTGTTTTTTTAGGATTAACTTTAACTAATACTATTGAAACCAAATTATATATCTACATTAAGTTAACAATTTTTTTATAACAAATTTACTTCAACGACAGATCATTAAAATATTTGAAATGTGTAAATAAAGTGATTATTTAGTGTATGAAAAGGGTGTATAACTTGATTGCATCAATTTTTAGTGATTTAAAAATTGAACTTGAAATACCTTATGAAAATAGAAAATCTATAAACTTTTTACATAATTCATCAATAATTAACTAAATGGAAGGAACAAATTAACTTTATATGAACTTACTAATGGATATCAATTTTTATACACTTTCGAAACACTTATTAAAAGTGATAATTCACATATTTATTGGAACACTAAATTTCATACCTATTTCATACACAGTAAAATGCTTATACTTACTAATGGATATCAATTTTTATACACTTTCTAAACACTAATAAAAAATATAATGGTCCGCAAATTTATCACGACATCAAATATCATACCTATTTCACACAGTAAAATTCTTTTACATACCAAATTAAATTTACTAATTAATATCAATTTTTATACATTTTCTAAACACCAATATTATTGCAAATTGATATATGGAGTTTACTAAAGATTTTGTACACAAAAATTATAACTGCATAACTAATGTGGATATAAAAATACAAAATGCATACCATACTCATATCAATATATTTTGTGTGTATAATCTGTATTCAATTAGTATAAAAATAAAATTATAATGTGTAACTAATATGAATATATTAATGCAAATTTCATATCAAACTCATACAATATTTTTTGTGTATACAATTGGTATGTAATTGGATAAGCTGATTAAATAGTACAAGTTGATTGAATTTCATAAATCATGATCAAAGGTACGAAACATGTTTAATAGTGCAAGTAGGGCCTAGAAGTTTCAAGAAAGTATTTGTATATTCGTTCAACTACATCATTTTGTTGAGGTGTAGCCACACATGTAGTTTGGTGAGTGACGCTTTTTGAAGTATAATAGGCGGTGGCAGCAGTGCTACAACCTAATTCTAGGGCATTGTCAAATTGAACTACTTTTACTGCCACATCAAATTATTTTTCAACCATAGAGATAACGTATTTAAGCATAGTGAAAGCATTACCTTTGTTTCTCAAGAGATCGGTCCAAGTACCCCTGCTAAAGTCAACAACAATAGTGTAAAAATACTTGAAACCATCATGAGTGACTATTTATAAGGACCCCAAGTATAAACATGAATTAGTTCAAAAATGTGAGTAGTAGTAGTGCTAGTAGGAAATGGTAATTTGTGTTGCCTTGCCATTGGACAAATAGAACAGAGGACAAAAGTGGGATGTAATGCTTCACTAGGTAAAACTGAAATGCGCTTCATACTAAAAGGGTGCACATGCCCAAGTCCTTTATGCCAAAGATTGTGAAAAGAACTAACAATACTAGACAAAAAAGTAGTAATAGATTGATTAAGAGTTCTATGCACTGAAGTAGTACTAGACTGATTACAAATGTTCATAGAAGCAGATGCGACTTTATTATTCATAGGAGTTGACGAGACACTATTATTTTGTGAAGGTGCAGCAGCAGGGTGGAAAGATTGAAGAAGATATAGTCCATTCTTCACCCTACCAGGAGCCACGGGCCTCTTCAAGGAAAGGCCCTGCAAGAATAAGCAGTGAAGGTAAGTGTACTACACTGCAAGCACATCTTTTATACAGAGAGCAAGTTAAATTTGAAACTAGGGACAAAAAGAACTTTGTTTAAAGTCGATTCTAGATGGATAGTCACATATCTTGCATATGTGACTTGGATCGTATATGAATAAAGTAGGTTGACATAGATAGGATGTGGTAAGGGCTGAGTGTTGAATAAAATGGATTCATCAAATGTCATATGTTCAGATGCTCCAGAATCAAGGATCCAAAAATGAGTTTTAGAGCCTGTAGGAGTAGGAGAGAATTAAGGAATTAATACCAAGGAACTAATACCGGGACAGTTGGCTATCACATTTGGCTCAGAACTAGAATCACCTTGTTGACCAATTTTAACTTCTTGTAGTATCTGCATCAGTTGACCAATTTGATTGTCCATACCTTTTCTCATGTTATTTCCATAAATCGATTGCAGATTTCGAGTGAATAACATTGGATCTTATCTCATTGGTCAAATAATTCAACATCCACAAACACGATATCATTGCATCACACCCAAAGATTGAAGTGCTCAGTATTCTCCTTTGGCTTGGACAGGGAACCATCAATGAAATCGAGTTTATTCTTCGCTGATAAAGAGATTTACATATATTTCCTCCAGGACCCAAATTCGAAACCAGAAAAGTCAACGTCAGGATTGGGAAATCCGAAGCATGAAGATAGTATGGATGAAGGTGATCTACCTTTGCCATTGCAGGAAAGAGAAGTCGAGATTAGATCAACAAGATGAGATCGAGAATAAGAGAAAACTCAAATCTGAGAAACTTTTAAAAGAGCAAAGCTCTTATACCATCTGAAAAATCTAGAGAGAACAAATGTAATTTTGAAAGAGAGTACTCATTCCTTTCTTCACTCAGAATTTCTCTGTATCCCATCATATAAACACACTACAACTAGAGCTTATTAGTAACCGCCTCGGACTAATTACAGTTGTACAAAAGAATATCTGTGATGCTTCTTTAGTTCCAACATCCATATTGATATACAAATATTGTAGCACAATTATTGCTTATTAAGTAGTATATGAGCATTTTCAGTAGGGAAACACACAAGAAGATGCAAGTGCAATCAGAGGCTTTTTCCAAATTTAGAGACCCGGCATCAATCAGTAAGCTTTTGAAGTGCCAAATGTATAGTGTTGAGTACGGAGGCATAAAATGAAAACACACAAACTTCCTGAGGTTGGCTTCTTTGCAGTATGGTCTATGGAATGCGATTTGTGAGTCGGTATTCTCATCATCTCCCATGTTAGCTAGCCACTGCTAATGTCACCACTAGCAAATAATATTATCTCTTTAGTATGGTCAGTTCATCCATAAAGCATTGCCAGTGGGAAACAAAGGTAACATACGGTACAACAGTCAAGATTTTATGCTTTGGGAAAAAAAATTGAGGTTGTCTCGACCTGATTTACAGTAAAAAAAGGGAATAGATGAAGATCGCGCGCGCGCACACACTTTACCATACTCCTATTCTTGGAGAAATCTAAGAAAAGACTAAAATTCAAACATAGTAACATAGTATAATGTGTCTGGGTTTTTAGATTCCCAAGAATTTACCCTGCAATCCACGTTAGAGTTGTTAATCAACGGGTTTTGGATTCATCCGACTCCGCTAGATGTTTTTTCACAAAGATAATCAATACTTAACGCAGAACCACAATAATGTCACTAAAATTGTAAACTCAAATATAAAGTTGGAGGAGTTATTTACAACCATGATAACTCAGCGGAAGGCATAAATTTTATGTTTATGTTTAACTTGAAAAGGTCTGGGAATGAGCTCAGGAGTAAAACAATTGAGAACTACAAAGCCTCACCAAAATGAACTCTACTAGTACTATAAATTTACAGGATGGTTTGCTAGTCTTATACATTGGATAATCATGTACTGCTGCTTTTAATTTGACCTCTTCCGGAATTACACAACACCAAAATAAGAGCAAGCAAGAAGGGATGGGAAGAAACTGTACACAAGATGCAGAAAAAAAAAAAGGGGGGGGGGGGGGGGGGGGAAGCATCACATCATGAAGCTTTTTTTGATAAAAGTAATAATAAACCCTTCTACTTATTGAAGGACAATGCATGCCTGTCAAGTGCCAACAAGAGGAGCAGCATAATTTTATGGCCGAAACGTTTCATCAGATGTATGTATCATGGCTAACTTTTCATCTTATGAACCTTGATCCTGCTTGCCATTTGATTCAGCTGTTGTCACGACAGGAGGTTTTGCTAGACCAGATTGCGTTGGAGGAGCTGTCAGTGCATACGTCAATCTGGATGAAGAATTTTCAATCAAACCAGCAACTCCTGCAGCTGCAGATTGGGCATTTGAAGGGAGGAATAGATCATGTCTCTGATCTTTATAAGCAGTCCAAACCTGCATGTTAAAGTTTGATCACAAACTTGGCTTCATTAGATCCAACTTACAACAATGTCTTAACACTTCTTATAATAGTAAGAGTTGGTCCGGACTACATACAACTCAGGTGAAGTGCACAAACAGCCATTTTTAACACCACTCTTTAAATTTCAGCCGTTTTTAAAGAAGTATTTACAAAATGACTCAACGTTTTGTTAGTAAATTATATGTGAACAAAGTTATCCCTCCAAACAATACCGCTGCTTTTCTTCCTACTCTCTTCTTCAGCTACCTGCTTCTAATAAATGTCTAAACCTAGGATAAATGATTTATTTCTTCAACTGATTCAAATTCTCCAAAGAAAAGACTTCACTCTGTATTTTTTCTTCTTTGCTTTCAGCATTTCTTTTCTTTATATCAAACAATTATATACATACAAGAACCTTTTACACAATCTTCACATTAGATTATCAGTAAAAAGAAATAAAATAAGAGACTCTTGGACGTGGTTGAACTCATGAGCAAATGACTAAGGTATATGGATAATACCTGAGTAGAAGTTGAAGGAAATAAAGTTCTGAAATTTACACCACCACATGCAAACTTCAGGATATGGTTTGCATTGTCACAAATGAACTTCAGGACACAAATGTCCTGAAACATAGTAACTTCTGGAAATAATTTGCATTTTCACGAGTTAACTTTAGGACACTGTCCTGAAGTTTGGACTGTAACATGTCAACCTTAGGCTTAGGTTACTCAGTTCAAACTGTTAGATACTTTTACAAAAGGAAAAAGAGTAGATTGCCAGGATTACAAAGGTCTCAACTGATCTCATGTCATAACCTTCTTTATAATATCCTGAAGTTTGAACTGTGAAATTTGCACTGCAGGACATATTGTCCTGAATTTTGAATCACGAATTTAAAACTTCAAGACACAATGTCTTGAATGTTGAACCATGAGTTTGAACTTCATGACATCATGTCCTAAATTTTGAGCCATGAATTTCAATCTTTAGGACATTATGTCTGGAATTTTGAGCTGTGAAATTCTAACTTCAGGACACAATTATTATTATTATTTTTGATAACCGTGGTGTCCACGCACCTCGACCTTCAGGAAACAATTTTGAATCTTCGAATTCTAATTTCAGGACTGCAATATTCATTATTATGCGAATTACCACCACATGTATTAGTTAGACATACCATAAATTATGGCAATATTATTTCAAATTCGACATTATCTCTGTAGCCCCGAACCCAGATGGGCAGGTGTGAATGAAAATGCAACTGTCTTTTGCAATCCAGATGGGGAAAAGGGTAATATGGAAAAAATGGTTCTATGAAGGAGTAGTGATGAGTTTTGCTAGAGAAAATGATCAGTGGATTTGGGTTGGTTAGGTGTGTTTATATAGAGAATGTGTTAAAGAAAACGAGTTTCTGTGTGGGGTGGATAGATGGAAAAAAAGATAAGGAACGATGGATTTTTGTTGTGAAAAGGGCAAAACGGTCTTCAATATTCATTGCAAGTAAAAAATTGATTATTTTTGGTCAACAGTAAAAACATGGGCTAAACACTAAATTATATAATGTAAGACCCTGTAAATGCAAAGCTTGAAAATATCGAAATCCAGACCAAAACCGGAGTGTGGGAACACCCAAGGATTTTAAAGCCAAAAAGCAATTAAATGGACTAGGATGGGCATGGAAGTACTTTGGACAACGGATAAAAGCACGAAACGATTTAAGACTTTAAAGTACGGCAACGACAACTAGAAGTAATGTTTTTGCATGTAAAAGGAGGCTACGGACTAGTACCATATCACATGGTCATGACAATAGGTGTAGAAGGTGTGTTGGAATGATTTAAGGTCTAAGGAAAGCTCTAGCACAATGTTGGGTTGGAAGCTATGCCACAGACTAATATTTCAAATGACCTCACACAAGGTCCAAGTTCAAACAAGCTTATACCTCCCAAAATATAAAGTGTTATGTGGTGAATTACCTATCAAATTAAAGGTCTTTGCGTTTAGTTTCCAACCGTTTTCCATTTGGAACTTCCTACAAGGAGTTATGATCATTTCAAGGGAACGTACCAAAACAGCCAACTGAGTCCGAGCCAACCATGGCCAACGGTTCCAATCATTCCAAAAGGCCCCCGACTGTTCCCAAAGGGCCCCCCACCGTGACCAAGTCCAGCATGTTGAATTTGGGGCTCAAGGACAAGCCCTAACCATAGCCATAGGTTGCCCCCACAGTTGACCCCTAGCCCCTATTTTTACGGTTGTGAAGAGAGACAAAGGGCATATGTTTTGGCCACGTCATTAAGGTTGTCTCCCCTCTCTCTACACCTCCAACTCCTCCCACATTTAAGGTAAGAATTCCCCATTACTTTGGTGTTGAAACCTATCATTCCAATACTAGAATTAACACCTCCTATGGCTAGAACCCATAATTTTTTTAAAAAAATTCCTCAAGTGAAGGATTTGGCTAGGATTTCTTCCTAGAGGTAAGTCTACACCCCTAATCTCACATACATGACTAATTAATAATATTATGATTAATATTTAAGTGTTGATACTTATGTGATGGTGATTGGAAACCATAAGTTCTTGGATTGAATTGATGAATGTTGTAGGCATTTGGGGAGTGATTAAATAGTGGATAGGTTGGTTGGGAGTTAATTATTGGACATGTATGTGTTGAAAGAAGAAGTTAAGTACCTAAGCATGATTTTAGTGTCATCATGGGCATATAGAAGGGTAGTTGGATGAAAGAAACACCATTGATGAAGGCGGTGTGGAATGATGCACACTAGGTGCTTGATGAAATGCATAAATGACTAAAAACCAGTGTTATCAAAGGCGCGCTTAAGCCCTGAAGCGAGGCTCGAAACGTGTTGAGCTCTTTGCCTAGCTTAATGTGCGCTCCAGTGTCATCATCTAGGGTCTAAGACATACTTTTCCTTGCCAATGAACCTCTTCTAAAGAGACGACACTGACCAATATATATTTCAATTTATCGTAATTATTTTTCAATTTCTTTATACATATATTTGTCATTCACGCTTATAAATTGTTAGTCTTGGACTAAACATATATGTTTGTATTTTTTCTCCCTTGGCGCCTTTTTCATTAAAGCCCACACTTTATTTTGCACTTGCGCTTAAAGCCCCAACGAACCTTAGATCTTCTTTGCGCTTCTTGTTTTTGATAACACTGCTCAAAACATTGATTCTCTTGCTAGTATTGACCCAAATGGTTTACTGTGTTGTAGAGTTGGTTAGGCATTGTAGTAATAAACAAAATTGAGATATGTTGTCTAAACTCTTTTCTATAGGGTCGTTTTCCATCACATAAATTTCACGCCTTCCAAATGTGTTTACATATCTATATAGCTTTCCAAATAATGGTGTATAATTGTGGTTGATAAGAGGCCATATGCTATACATTGAATTACTTTACCTAAATGTCAAGAATTGAGTTTTTTCCTGACATCATGACTATGACCATTTCAATGCATCAAATGCCCATGATTTATTCAATTGCGTTTTCCAAAGTATTTCTAACATATTTTTATGACATTCTTTACCAACAATGCTAGATTCTTTCGAATTGAAAAGTATATTATGGACCAATGAGACAAATGAAATGTTTCATTCATAGGTTATGAAAAGGGTCAAAGTTGTCAAATGGGAATTAATATATAGTTAATTGAAAGGGTGTTTTGTCCTAATGTCAAATGCCAGAAACTATGGATGCTGACGTAGGACAAGGATCGTTCTGTTGGTTCGGGCAATTCATTACATTCCTTTAATCAATTATGTATTGCACATATTGCTAGCAAAATATGACATGTCGAGCCATACAGACAATATGGTAAGATGGCTCGGCAGATTGGGCCAAGTTCAAACTCCATGTTACACATATGGTGGTTTTCAGTAACAAAATTAAGTCCCACCAAAAAAGTTATATGTATGCTCAAACCTTAAGTTATGATGTTTTTTAGAAATGAACCTATTTATGATTTTTAAATGGCATATTATTTTTTTGCATGTCATGTTTCTTCTACTGTCTTCTCCCATTCTATGTGAATGACATGCAAATACTACTCCACATGTACTCACGTCCCTTTTTGTCGTGGCGCTGCATCATTTTTATGATGCACGTACTGATTCTCAGAGCAACATAGATTCCTCTACGTTCCTCCCTCGTCCAATCTTTTGGTGAGCCCTATTAAACTTGAGGCATTCTTTTTATGTATTTAGAATATGCAATTATTTTTGGTACAGTAGAGGTCTTGTCACTGATATTTCTCTCATGTACAGTCATAACAACAACATACCCAGCGTAATTCCATAAGTGGGTCTGAAAAGGATTGGGTAAACGCATACCTTATTGGGAGGTAGAGAGGCTATTTCCAATAGATCCTCATGTACTGTCATAGATGTTCCATAAACACACTGGGTAGTGTATACCATGGTGTTTTCATCGATGTCTCATTTTGCAAGAATATATTATTACTTTCAACATCTAAGGACTATGGTATAATGAGATTTCAAAAGTAAAATGCCTTGTATTAGAAATGTATCCCTTGAATTGATTTCACTCATGCATGAATCAGTTTCATAAGTTACATAATGTCGGTTTGCTTGGTCAAAGTTAAGGCATCGGGTGTTGATCCGTCCCACCAAGGTTTGGGGTGTGATAAACGTGGTATCAAAGCACTAGGTTTCAAATGTCCTAGGGAGCCTATGGAACTATGTGTAGTAGAGTCCCTCTTATCAGTGTGTAGTCGAGCACATTTATATTTGGGAGGCTACACGAACTTTTAAGAAGTTATCTATTCCTTCTACTCTAGAACATGTGATTGAGCTTAGACTTCAAGTAACAGTCAATTCCTATTGAATTTCGTCGTATCGAATGTGAAAGCAATGACACAGAAATCTCAAGGCTTAGATGATGACACCACCCTTATAGAAAAATCATGTAGTTTCAAATAGTAATGACTGAGACTCCAGAATGAAGTTGAAAGCAGAATGAAGTGCATGTTGCCCAGGAGGAAATAGTTTTGGGGTTGAATATGAAGACAAACATTAATGATGTATTTAATGAGAATGTGATGACAATATTCTAAGGAGTCATTTGGTGTGAGGTATAAGGAATTATAATCCCAGGATAAAATGTAGCATTATTTTATCCTGTGTTTAGTTGGAAGTATTAGGTAGTCATGAGATTATTTATCTCACTATTTATACCTTAGTGATGGGATAAGTTATCCCATATACATAGTGGGATAACTTATCCAGGGTTAATCCCAGGATAACTTATTTCCAACCAAACGATCCCTAAGGAAGATGTCAAGACTAGTTAAGAAAATATTTAGAAGATATGGTGAGGACATGTTGCAGGGTTATCTTTATGAAATGATAGTCAGGCTATGTTGATGAATCTCAAGGAAAACAATTCGAGAAGTGTTCAATAATCCTGATGTGGGTAAGGGAGCTTACAACAACCCAATGTAGTCCCACAAAGTGGGTATGGAGAGGGTAGAGTTTACGCATACCTTACCTCTACTTCAAGGTAGAGAGGTTGTTTCCAATAGACCCTCGGCTCAAGGAAAAAACAATAGTAACAAAAACAACCTAAATTATAGAAAAAGAAATAATGAAAGTACAAGAAACAATAGATAGTAACAGAATAATACTACAACAAAATAAGAAATGATAATCAAATAAAAGAAACTACAAGAGTACTACTACCACTACTAGTATGACAGGATAAGCTAAACAACACTCGACTACCCACTAACATTCTACCATGAGCCACGACCTCCACAATTTCCAATCTAAATCATGTCCTTGGTAAGCTGGAGCTAGGTCATGTCCTGTCTGATTACTTATCCCCAATTCTTCTTTGGTCTAGCTCTACTTCTCTTGAAACCATCCATGGCTAACCTCTCACACCTCCGCACCAGGGCATCCGCGCACCTCTTTACATGCTCGAACTATCTCAGTCTTGCCTCCCATATTTATCCTCTATCAAAACCACTTATGCCTTATCCCAAATAGCTTTATTTTTGAGCTTATCTCTCCTAATATGGCCACATATTCATTGCTATTCGTAGGATGTGTCGACAGTGTTATCAAAGGCGAAAAGTGCAAAAAAGCTCTAAGGTCCATTGGGGCTTTAAGCGCAGAGCGCAAATATAGTATGGTCTTTAATGAAAAAAGGTGCAAAGGGAGAAAAAGAAACAAATATATATGTTTAGTCCAAGATCAATAATTATAACATGAATGACAAATATATGACTAAAGAAATTGAAAAAAAGGTATGATAAAGTGAATATCAATTGTTTAGTGTCAATTCTTCAAAAGAGGCTCATTGGCAAGGAAAAGTTTGCCTCAGAACCTTAATGACCACACTGAAGCGCACATAAAGCGAGGCGAAGCGCTAAACACGCTTTGAACCTCACTTCAGGGCTTAAGCACGCTTAAAGCGCACCTTTGACAATGCTGTGTATCGGGGAAAAGAGACCGTGCTAGACGAGATCCTAGTGGAATTTTGGAAGAGTGAAGTAGGGCAGGGGTGGAATGGTTGACTAGGTTATTTAATGTTATTTTTACAAAGGGAAAAATGCTTGAGGAATGGAGGTGGAGTACGATGATCCCATTGCACAAGAACATAAGCGACATCCAGAATTGCAATAATTATAGGGGTATTAAGTTGTTGAACCACGAAGGTTTGGAAGAGGGTGGTGGAGATTAAAAAAAAGGTAATGAAAATTGTTAGACTGGGTAAAAAGTCTCACATTGGTTGGGGAATAAGATGGTGGTCTGCTTATATGGACTTGGGCAATCCTCCTCTCATGAGCTAGCTTTTAGGATTGAGTTAAGCCTAAATGCCATATTATGATATGATATCAGAGTCAGCCTCATCGCCGTTTGGGCTTCCGTTCCACGCTTCCGTTGGGCCTGGCGTGAAAGGTGGTGTTAGAGTAGGTAAAAAGAGCCACATTGGTTGGGGAATGGACTGGTTGTCTGCTTATATGGACTTGGGCAATCCTCCCCTTATGAGCTAACTTTTGGGGTGTAAGTTGGGCCAAAGACCTAACTTTATATGGTATCAGAGCGGGGTTCATACCCACTCTCAGTTCACGCTCTAGTTGGGTTTGGGTTTGAAAGGGGGTGTAAGAGTGGGTAAAAAGTCCCACATTGATTGGAGAATGGACTAGTGGTCTGCTTATATGGACTTGGGCAATCCTCCCCTCATGAGCTAGCTTTTGGGGTTGAGCTAGGCCTAGGTGCTATATTATGACAGAGATGAGGGTTAGAAAGGGCGTGTCTATTTTCAAAACCAGTTCGGGTTCATTCCAGGGCATTCAACTACCCATTCATCTTGTAAGTAGACTGATGAAACAGTATGGGGAGAAGAAGAGGGACTTACACATGGTGTTCATCAACCTAAAGAAGGCCTATGTCTAAGTCTCGAGGGAGGCTTTTATGAAATGCTTGGAGGCAAGAGATGCCCATGTGGTATACACTAGGGCGATAAAGGACATGTACGATGGGCCAAAATCCGAGTAAGGACAGTGGGAGAAGACTCAAAACACTTCCCATTAGTGATAGGGTTACACCAAGGATCAACTCTAAGGCCATTTCTGTTTGCCTTAGTGATGGATGAATTGACACGACACAACATATACATGAGGTGCCATGATGTATGCTATTTGCAGATGGCATAGTCTTGATCGACGAGATTTGAAGTAGGAGTCAATGCTATGCTGGAGGTTGGAGGAAAACCCTAGAGTCTAAAGGGTTCAGGTTGAGCAGCACCAAGGCAGAATACTTAGAGTGCAAGTTTAGTGGTGTGGCATAGGAGGCTTGAGTGGAAGTGAGGCTCGATACCCAAGCCATTTAAAAGAGAGGAAGTTTCAAGTCTATTATCCAAGGTAACCGAGAGATTGACAAGGATATTACACATCGTATTGGTGTAGGTGGATGAAATGGAGGCTCGCTTCCAGAGTCTTGTGTGATAGGAAGGTACCACCAAAACTTAAAGGTAAGTTCTATACATAAGTAGTTAGACCGACATTGTTGTATGGAGTGTAGTGTTGGACCCTCAAACGTGGGAAGAAATCCACATTTAGCAAATGATTCTCACAAAGAATCGAGAATAGTAAATCAATTACTATAACAAGTCATATATGAGTTCATGCACAAAGCTTTGGGACATGTGTGCCTAATTTAGAAGCGGCTTAAGCAATTTGGTGTACGACATTGTGTAGTAGTTTGGTTTAGTAGAAAAAATATCCTGATGAGGGGGGTGGAGGAGTAGTGAGGTATGGAAAAGACCCGAGTACAAATGAATTGGACCCTATAAAACACTAAGGAAAGTTGAAGATGCTTTCAACAGTGAGGAAGAGGACTATTTTATAAAAATCAAGAACATGAGCAAACTGTTGCTTACATATACTGATACAGATTGGGCAGTGTCACCCTCAGACTGACTATTTACCTCTGGATACTGCATTATAGTTGGGAAAGTATGGTGTTTGGAAAAGAAACAAAATGTATTTGCAAGATCTAGTGCAGGGGTAGAATATCAGGGTATATCAATAGCTACATATGAACTCATATGGATCAAACTTCCAAAAAATTGAAACTTAGAAACATCAGCCAAATGGAACTTGTGCTTGATAATCAAGATGCATTTCACATTGCATCAAATTCAGTGTTTCATTAGAGGACCTGTAAAGATATGGATCTTGAGCCTAACTCAACCCCAAAGGCTAGTTCAAAGGGAGGAGAATTGCTCAAGCCATATAAAGAGTCCAAGATTCCCTCATCCCACCGATGTGGGAATTAACAACTTGCACATATATTCACAAGCCATTTGGCGGTCACAGAAACAAGTTATATATGTAACAAACTTATCACATGTGATTTGTATGCACCAACTTGAGAGTGAGTGTTAGAATCTTGTTATTGTAGTATAAGAACAATTACTTCCTGTAATTATGTTTTTTTTTAATTCTCTTCCCATTCTTAGAACATGTCAACTTAGCTATTTAAACCCAATAGCTTGAAGGAATAATCAAGTAGTATTATCTTTCAGTTTCTCTCCTTTCTCAGCATTCCCTTCATTTTTCTCTACATAAATAACTTGGTAAACCTCCATACCAGACTCGCTAAAATACTTTCAAGACTGTGAGTCAAAGATTTATTAGGTTTGCACAAGCATGTTCCAAACGATTCTAAATTCACCTTATACCAGCAAGTCAACTTATGTTCCTTTTCTCTAATTCTAGATAAATTCATTCTTTCTTAACAAGTCCAGACGTAACATCCAGAACTGAAGAATTGAGTTCAGTACATGGGGGGAAGCTTCAGAATTTTGAAAAAGTTGTGAACAATAACAAACTGGAATGACAAGCACAAACTGTCTATGTGTTTGGACTTACATTGGAAGCATTTAGTATCTCACGAACTTTAGTACAATGGGCCCCTTCTGCAGCAAAAGCATGCAAAACCTGGATAAGTATTTTTAACACTAGTTAGTAATGGATATCAAGAAATATACAACTGGCAAAAAACATGCAAAGAGCGGGGATGGTTGAACATGTCTTTACAGCAATAAGATACTTCTGAGAAACAACAGTTCAATTGTAAGTGCACAATCACACAAAGATAAAGTTCTCCAATAATGTGCAGTCAACAAGTCCATATGCAATAGAGTAGTGTTATAGGAAGAACTAGTTTAATCGCTTAACATGAGAAGCAACATGAGGCGACAAGATCTCACTTCAAGAAGTGCAGCAACCCTGCCCAATCTGAAAATGGTACAGCAGCATCTACAGTTTTGAACCAGCAACATTTACAGAGGGTGAACCTGTCTAATCTGTAAATGCTGCTGCACCATTTTTTCTTCAGCCACTTCTTCTCGTTGTTTTTCTGCTAAAAACTCCTCAAGCTGCTGCTGCTTTTTTTCTCAACAAAAGAATACTCAAGCTGCCGAGGTATTCTTTTTATTCTTCTCTTGTTATTTTTTTTCTTTTTCTTCTTCTTCGTCTTTGTTTTAATCTTTTGTTGCTCTAAAGTTTTAACAGACTGCAATTGATATAGCTGCATTTTATTTCTTTCATAAAGTCGATCTTCAGTGGATTTTTTTCAATTAAAATAGCTGAAAACTTTAATTCTTTTGCTCTTCACAGATTGTAAATTGCATCACAAGATCAAAAGAAAGACCCAACTTGGACATATGTACATGAAGTGAGTGAGACTGAGAAGATCTCAGTTATATGTCTTTTTTGTAACAAGATTTCAAAAGGGGGAACTTATCACCAATAAATTCATGTCATTGGTAGTAATCCCAAACGTCACAGCTTGTCCAAAATGCCTGCCACATGGGAAGGAAGACTTGAAAGAGTTCATGGATAGACATATTGAGTTAAAAACTCAAATGCAACATCAACAAGTGCACAATATTGATGATGAGGATGGTGAAGCTAATAAGTTGATGCTTCCTAATAAATGAAAAAGGGGGCCAAAAATGTCTTCAAGTTGTGGATCTACCAGTAAGACTAAAGATCCTATAGATTGTTATTGTCCACAAAATCCAGGATATAGGGCAGGGAAAAGTGGTAATCCCCAAAATGTTGCCAAGGAGATTGAAAGGATTGTGTAGTGACAACTTTTATAAGATGGAGTGTATGATGCAAACCCCCCCTTCAATTGTGTCTATCAAACCGACACTTTTGGAGCCTTCATTGAGGCTGTAGGCCAGTTTGGTCCAAGAATGAAGCCCCCCCCACCCCACTTATCATGAAGTTAGAGGTACTTATAGCTAAATAAGGGGAAGAGACCCAAAAAAAAAAAATTGTGGACGAGCTGAAATATAAAGAGGTGGCCTGATCAACTTCACCAACTTTGCATGTAGCTAGGAATGTTTTAAACCAGGAACTATAATTTTATAGCCTTGATGTCCATCAGTCTTGCGCGCACCTGGACTAATTCCACAGGATACCTGCCACCTCCCACTAGCAATATGTACCAAGTAGCTCTATCCATCAAGGCTAGAACATATGGGAAAAAATCACCTAGTGCTTTTGTCTAAGGCGGGATTTGAACCTAAGACCTCATGGTGCTCAACCACTTCATTGACCCCTAGGCCACACCCTTAGGTGCTAAACCAGGAACTGTTTTATGATAACAAAGTGAGGGATTTATTAGATGAAGAAGTGTGGAAGAAATTATATGATTGTATTGAGAAGTTGATCCCTAGTGCTTCTGAATAAGATAAAATTACAAATCAAATTTAGTACTTACAAGAATGCTAAGGGCCTTTTTGGGCGTCCAATGGCTATTAGACAGAAAGATGAGGTCACCAGGTGGGAAAGTGCTTCTATGTTTCTTTATAGCTCTAACTTTTAAGTTATTTTTTTTTTACTTATTGACTTTCGAATATTTTTTCTACACTTCTACTTCTACAATTGAATGGTTGAAGGATTATGGTTCCTCCACTCCAGAGTTACAAAAGTTTGCCGTCACAGATTGATATCTACCCTGTAGCTGATCAGGGATGTGAGCGAATTGGAGTGTGTTTGAACATGTATGAAGAAAGATTTAGTATATTGATAACTAAATTCTATCTCAATTGTATTTAGTATATTGATAACTAAATTCTATCGCAATTGTTCTAACTCCTACTAATTACTTGCCACAACTTAATTGTAGTACCAAGAAGAGGAATAGACTTGCCCTAAAGAGCCTCAATGATCAAGTGTTCATTTATTACAATAGAATATTGAGGAGCCGTAACAATGCTCGCAATGTAATTGATCCAATTTGGTTGGATTATATTAGTGAGGCTAATGAATGGCTAATTGGAGTCCCTGAAAAATCATGAAGATGAAGAAATATTTGATGGGGATTCTAATTTCACTAGGTGTGATGTTGCGGAGGCACGTGGAGTTGGGGAGAGCGTTTTTGGTTATAGAGAGAGTACTTCAAGTTAAAGCTCACATAGGAGGAGAAAAGAAGTAGTTATGAGTTTATCCCCAATTGATGAAAAAAAAAGAGGAGAAATATAATGATGATGATGGAATTAGATATTTTGACAAACTTGTAGAAGAATGTTGATCTATTTATGTTTTAGTTTTGATTTTAATTGCCCGAGGGTCTTTCAGAAACAACTTCTCTATCTCCATGAGGCAGTGGTAAGGTCTGCGCACATCTTACCCTCCCAGACCCCACTTGTGGGATTTCACTGGGTATGTTGTTGTTTTGATTTTAATTGTCCTATGGAGAATTTTGTGTTGTCTATCTTTTAGTTTTTAAATTGAATATTTGCTTACATGTATTGTCTCTGGGCAAATTGTTTTTTTTTAAAGAAAAATTGCACTTCACTTCGAGGAAGCAGTTCTTCGTTTCATGCTTTAAGCAAAGCGGGGCCTTGTCGCTTCACGCTCTCAAAAACGCTGCAAAAGTAAAAGTTTAAAGTCCTAAGAAAGGCTTTCAAAAAGGGTGTATTGACGTAAAAAATCTAATCATGCTTTAGAGTTGCAGCTCTAACTGAGCTTTGCTGGTTCAAACTTGCCTCATTAAACAAGCTCAAGTTAAAGTGTGAACTCTGCTAAGCCATGTGTCTATGAGGTCGAGCTTGAGCTCATTGAGAAATTAACTAATATCAAGCTAGGCCTAATTTGGGTGACACGTAGATGAATCAATATTTTTATACAAACAACACATATTACATGCTAAATATCATGGCAAATGGAAATGCCTACAAAGTAAAAATGATGCATAAAACACTAAATCAAACAAATAACTTATTTTCACAAAGTAATTAGCCCAAGTTAAATGTCCTATATATGAGCCATGCCAAGTTTTTCGGAGCTAAGCCCATTATTGATAATCAAGCTTGAAAGTTGTGAAATCAGCACAATTTGCTTATTATACAAACAAGCCGATTTTTGAGCTTCAAATTGAGTCAAACTTTATTTGTGGACATATCAGTCAAAATACATAAAAATCTGCCAACATTTGATCAAACTCATAAGCACAAATCAGATCATAACCAAAAAATGATAACTAGCACTGCTACAAAATAGAATATCATCACCACAAAGAAATTTACAATATTCAGAAGGGAGATTTCACCCTCAAATGCAAGAACTTTATTTAGGAAAACCAACTAAGAATTTCATTCCACAGTGATCATATCATCAATTGACTTTTACAGGTTTACAAAGCATGAACCTAAAGGGACAGAATCTTAAAGCACAGGAAATTGCCTGTTATGAGATGACACAGGAATTACTCCCAGATACTTAAAACAAGAAAAAGTAGACTGCAAATCATGCAAATCAAGTAAGAGTAATAAGATACGCTGACCTCAACTGCAAGCACCTTGCCAATGGATGCTTCAGACTCATTCCATTGCATCTGGGAGTGAAGCCCATTTCTTCCTGCAGCCCTCCAATCAAGAAGGCCCAGGAGTACTTCAACAAGTCCAACCCTATTTAATAGAAACCAATTTGAGTGTAAGTAAGAGAAAGAGGGAGAAGGAAAGGTACAAAGAATATCCTTTTCAGACTGAATAAATTCATTAAGGTCAGTTCAGAGTTTGCTAATCTTGCATCCAACAGTGTGACCACTTAATAATTGGAGTGATTTGAAAGCCATGCGGTCTTAGTTTCACAGCAGAGGCAAACACACTAGGTGATTTTTAGAGCATAACTTGGGGGTTTAAGGTGACAAACATTGGAGACCTAGGAAGAACATTGAGGTTACATTTTCAGACATCCTTTGATCATTATAACATGTTTGGATCATGAATCTAATACCAAAATCATGGGATTGTAGTAGGTCTCTTGCCTTGGGGAAAACGCTCAATTGACCATCAAATTTTTCTTTATGACAATGCAATTGACAACCAATTTCCAATCAAAATAAGATTTTGATCATGGATTCGGAATCCTAGTCATGGGCTTCGCAGGATTTATCAAATTCTGAGTCCGTTGATTGGATGGTGATTTTACCTGGTATTGAAAAATGAATCAAACCACTGTATATGGGTAGTTTCTCTTCAAGATTCGCCATATACTTGGACTCCTCTAGGTGAGGACTACCCGTTGGACTGTTTACGCAGATTCGGTGCAGGTTGACCTGATCTACCAGACTTTGACTTCGACCAGGATCCCCAAAAATGGCTATTCTGAAGTTTTGATCACTCTGAGCGTGATTTTGAATAGATGGAGACCATTGGAGATCGTTTAGATCAGTTTGAGCATTTCAAGTGAAGTAAGGATTCGCGTTTTCAAGGCAAGTTAGACTTAGATTCTAAGTTCGCTTGCTTTTCCTGTAAAGCATGTTATATGTGTTGCTTGTATGCATTTAAACCATCTAGTTCATGTGAGGCAAGCATGAGCTAAATCAGACAGTTTTGAAGTATCTAGAGTTGACCGTGAAGGGTCCTAGGGTGAGTTCTCACACGATTTGAATCTCTTAGCAAATTCAGTGTTATTACATGATATTGCTTAGCTGTTTCACACGATTTATTGTTCTTTTAGTTTAAGTTTATTGAATCTTCCCATGATATTGTTTAACTTGTCTTGTCATTCATTCAATTCACAGAAGTTATGTTGCATCTTTCTGTGATTATTGATTAGTTTTTAGCATGCCTTATCATTATGTCAGTAGATCATACATTGCCTGAGCATGATGATGTCCTCAGCCAGTAATAGTGCAAAAATTACCGAGACCCCGGCAAGATACATAGTCTATAGACTTATCAGTTTCAAAAAAAATTACGGAGCCAGGCAAGATACGTAGTCCATAGACTGCGATAAGTCGGTAACCGTGAGACTAGTGCTCCTGAAGACGGGGTACGACACAGTGTTTTGAGAGGCGTGAGGCGAGGTGAAGCGTGAGATTCTCGCTTTTCTGGATTGAGGTGAGAAAGGCGATGAGGCAACCCTGAGGCGATGAGGCGCTGATGCAACTTGAAGTGTAGCTTTTCTTTTCAAATAACAGAACTTAAAAGTCATAACTTAATTTAGGGTTTTTGGTCAGACCCAGTCACACAGCTCTTGTTCCTTTTGCCCCCTTACAGTCCCAGCCCTTCTTCCTTCAGGAATTCTCTGTTCTTCTTTCTTCTACTTCTTTCTTTTCTTTCTTTCTTCTTTCTACTTCTTTCTTTTCTTTCTTTCTTCTTTCTACTTCTTTCTTTTCTATCTCTTTTCCGGGCCAGCAGAACCTCTTTTTTCTTCTCTTTTTCCAGCAGAACAGAACCTCTGTTTCTTCCTTTTTATGTTCAAATTTTTTTTCATTGTTCTTTTCAATTCAGTTTTTGTTGCATAATAATTAAAACATTTTTTTCCTTTAAACAGAAAATTTCAATGGCATCATCTGGTGGTGGTAGTTTTTCAATTGAAATATTTGCTAATATGTTATTGTTACTGTTTTTGAAAATGGTAACTTCTTCATCTATATATCCACAGGTATATTACATCAATGTAGCCCCCCCTTCCAAAACGTATAATATGTTATTGTTATTGAGGTTTTGGTAACTTATACATGTAAATTTAATGTTTTATGTTTTTTGTATTAATTGACGCTTCACTTCAAAAAGCTCGCCTATTGCCTAAGTGAAGCGGTCCCTTGTCGTGTTTTGATGCCTCGCGCCTTCCAAAACACCAGTAAGACATGAGAAGAGACATTCCATGTCCTGTGAGCAGTTACGAAATCATGTTTTACTTTGTTATTTGTACTCATGATTTCAGATTCAGTTGTTTTACCAATATATTACTTCTATACTTGTATTGTTTTGCATTCATTACACTTATGCACGGCTAGAACAGGAATAGGAACAAGAATAGTATATAGAATCATAACTGGAAAAGGATTAATATAGAATTCTACTTGGAAAAGGATTGTCGTCATTGTACTATAGTGTCTATAAATAGGGTCTCAGTGTAATAATGTAAATACATAATTAAATAACATTTTTTCTCCTATATTTATCACAAGGTATGGGAAAATTAGGTCAAAACAGCCATCGTGCATCAAATTACGACGACTTTCTAGGGTTGTGTTGCGTCAACCCTGTATCTGTCAGTATAGCGAAAACCAACACCACCACGGGGTCCCCCAGCCTCTAGCGACCATAACCAACAAAATCTCATCGGTAGAAAACCTTCCACGTGCCCCCACGTACAATCAGAAGCAGCCTTTTCTGACGAAATCTACAACACGCGTCGCGCGCGTGAGCCTCTTTCTTGCCACTTTTTTCGAAAAGTATCAATGTGCATCACTCCAGTGAAATCAACCGTCATTGTCCAAATTTCAATGACTACTCGCAACTTTCTCTATTAACGTTGGTGTTGTGCAAAATCCAACACCACCACAAGGTCCAACAACCTCCGGTGACCAAAGCCCAACCAACGTCACCAATCGAAGATCCCTCACGTGTGCTAGATCTAGGGTTCCAGCGACTGCGTCAGTACCACGCATTGGTGCCTGTTCTAGCGACTTTCTTGTTCAATACCGACTCATCACTTGATTCCACGATGATCCATACATTTTATACTGAATTTCGAGCATTTTCCGGTGACCACTGCAATGTTTCCAACCGATATGAGTTTACCAACAGTGTTTTCTCTTTGTTTCAAATTCACTTTGCCAAAGGGTATACTCATATACTTGGGTTGAATTCCAGTGATACTTTCTATCCCGTGGCTTAAAAATAGCCTATGCTCTTCTTCTATCTATGGTTGTCGTTCGCCATTGTTCTCTTCAATTGGAGATTAAGAATGTTTTTCTTCACAGTGATCTTGAGGAAGAAGTCTATATGGAGCAATCACCTGGTTTTGTTGCTCAGGGGTGTCTAGTAGCCATGTATGTCGATTGCAAAAGTCATTCTATGATCTGAAACAGTCTTCTTGAGCTTGATTTGGGAAGTTCAGCACAGTAATTTAGAAGTTTGGCATGAATCGTAATGGAACCGAAAACAGTGTTTAATCGGCATTCTACACCAAATCTGTGTATTTATTTAGTGGTTTACATTGACGATATCATTATCACTGGCAATGATCAAGATGGTATCACTAATTTGAAGCAACATCTCTTTTAGCATTTCCAAACTAAAGACCTCGGCAGACGAAGAATTTTCTAGGTATTTCGAGCTGCAACTATTTTGTACTCAGATATAGTAGCTCCATGACTTAGTTCTTGTTTGGCTTAGCTTATTAAAAACAGCCTATAAGCCCCAAAAAAATAACCCAACTTATTTTTTTGGCTTATAAGCTGCTTTTAGCTTATAAGCTAAGTTGGTCAGCCAAACACTCAAAAAAGCTGAGTTGTTTTCAGCAACTTATAAGCCAATCCAAACGGGCTCTTAGTCTTTTCAATGGGTTTATGGATATTGTTCGAATATTTTCGTTATGCTTCTGCGACTTATCTATATTAGACGGTTCAGTATCATTTCTTTCGAATCTTCTTCTACTCTTTCAACATGTTTAGCTTAAAGGGTTCACCTAATGGATAGTCGCTTATTGGGTGCCCTGTCGAGACCTAGATGCCAAATTTAGTTCATGACAATTCTTTTACAATCTTCATAACATCCCCTCCTAATTCAGGCTCTTGAAAGCAAAAATAATCAGCTTTCCAACTACGTATCAAGCTCTTAATCTCAATTTTCATTAATCTCTCAAAAGCTTCTTTCTCGCAACCTTGAAAGTTCACTCCAAATACCTTGCTTAATCTCAGTCTTTCCCTTCCTTTTCATCTTTTATATTTCCTTCTCCCTTTTCATAATAGGTTCTCCATCATAGCTCGTTACTTGTCCTCTCAAAAGTGGTGAGAAAGAGTTAGCCGCTAACTCTTCATTAAAACGATCGAGTCTAGGCCTTACTATTAACTCCTTCAGCGTCGTATCTTCCGAAAAACATTGGGCCAAAATATGTAGGCCTAGTGCCTTCTTACTAATGGCCAGTCCTATTTCCTGTATTGTGGTCACTGTTAAAACCTATTCTCACGTGATGAGTCACATGTGAGTTCAAGAAGTTTAACATTTGAAACAGCCTTCAGTCTAAAGGGTCCATCTTCTACAGCACTGGTTCTCACATGCAGCTTACACCACTTAAATTGAGAAAATAATCTCTTCAAATTCCACTTTCACCACTTCTGGAACTGAATCTCCATCCCCTCTCACCTTCAACCTTGCCCATTATGAATGGTTCCTAACTTCCATCTCCTCTCCTTTGTTTCTACCAGGCACCGCAATGATCACCGACTTCTTTGAACACCTTCTGAGAAAATAAATAAACTGAGAGTCATACTAGCCTGGTCCTCGCTTGGTTCACCTTATTGAATTTCAAGATAGAACCTACTATCAGTTTCCACCATTGCAGATGAAACTTATGATGAAAGCCAATTTAAAGTAGGTTCACTCCTCTACCTTCTTCTGGCTAAACCTGCCAACAGCATTGGTTCAAAGCTTCACCCAGTGGACTATGTCACTTACTCCTTTGGGGATCTATTGTAACAAAAGAAAAAATGCCGACAACATATTATAAAGCCAACTTTCATAAAATAGTACTTGATCAAGACTCGGTCATTTCCAACACATTGCCTATAGCTTCCTATGAGAAACAAGTGTCCAGCTTACTTTCAGAACCAAACAAAATCGGTGACAACGTTTTTTTTACAGGTGAAATTTATGACAAGAATTACCATAATTATATTCTGAAAAGCAATTAGTGCAACTCCCCGATATACAAAACTAATTCCTAATTTGTACAAGCATAAGTACGAAAATTAAGCAATTAGTGCAACTCCAAGATATAGAAGACTAATTTTTAATTAGTACAAGCCAAAGTACGAAAATTAACTTTTCACTCCTCCATCTTCTTTAGGCTAAACCTAACAATAGCATTGGTTCAAAGCTGCACCTGGTGGACTATGCATTACTTAGAGCATGTTTGGATGGGCTTATAACTTATGGCTTTTGGCTTAATTTTTGTTATTTTGGCTTAAAATAAGTGCTAAAAAGCACTTTTTTATCTCTCTCAAACGAAGTACTTCAAAGCTATTTAAGCTTACAACCACCTAAAATAAGTCAATCCAAACAGGCTCTTAATCTTTGGGGATATATTTTAACAGACGAAAACATGAATACATATCATAAAGCACACTTCCATAAAATAGTACTTGATCATGACTCGGTGATTTCCAACACATTGCCTATAGATTTATATGAGAAAAGACTCCAACTTACTTTCAGAACCAAGTAGAATCTGTGAAAAAGAATTATTATTTTTTGATACGTGAAATTTGGGACAAGGAATTATCACAGTTATATTCTGGAAAGCAATTAGTGCAACTCCAAGATATAGAAAACTAGTTTTTAATCTGTACAAATCTAAGTACGAAAATTAACTTTCGACATAGTTAAATTATGTACTCACTTGAGTCCTTGAGCAACCAACGCATCCCTAGCCCGGTTTCCAGCAACGACTACACGTTTTAGTGTTTCAAGAGCTAGAATACTTCCACCTTGCCATCCAATAGCTTTCATCAAAAGGGGAACAACCTGAAACAGCCACCAAAGGCACAAATGATAGTTAAAGCAGGACCTTGCAGCAAAGTATTTTGTTTTAAGTATTTTAAACAGCAGAAACCGAGAAACAAAAATCAATTAACTTATTCTAAGTTATGCATTGGTAAAGCACATACCTGGGGTGTCCCAACACTAGTAGCTGCCATAGCTTCAGCACACGTTGTACTTCCTGCAAGTTGATGCAGAACACGCAAACAACTTAGACGCACACGCTCTTGTAGAGTTGGTGAAGGGGGCTGCTTTGAGCTACTATCATCTTCCTTGGAGTAGTCGACATTTTTCACTTCCCCGATGGCCATTGTTTCTCTTCTCCCTTCATACGCCACTGCAGACACAAGTTTTGGCACATATCCTAAAAATCCAACATGATCTGCAAGAGCAGGGTGCACACGCAATAATGACACCAGAGCAGCAGATAGAAGCAGAGGAAGTTCGGGGTCAACAGATTCGACATCATAATGTGTCGCAGCGATTGATGAAAGATACTGATCCAATAGTCCTTCCAAAAACCGCTTCGGATTTCTAAGAGGAAACTTTGGATCTTTTAAGAATAATCTAACATAGATTCCTCCAACCTACATCACAATAAAAATTCTCCATTAAACAAAAAAGAGTAGTCATTGAAAATGGTGCCAAATGTTGCAATTTATCAATCAATACCTGAGGCTCATCTCTCATTTCCTGTTGGCCGGTTGCCTGCTCAGGTACATCCCAATCAACAACACTGCCTTTCATCTGTTCACGGTATAGTTCTGATGCCATGGTCGCAATTTGAGCAGACAGAGAAGCAGCCATTGCTGGAGTCCACACGAGTTCTGGAGTCTCTGTCGTTTGTTCAAGAATGCTCACAACAGCTTCACCAGGACCATCCTTGATGACAGATACCAAGCCATCAGGAAGAAACCTAGCCAGAGTTATAGCAACTCTAGGTCCATGCATTGGCTGCCCAACAAGTTTTCCCAACAATGACGAAGCAGCTGCTCTTTGCTGCAGAGGAACTTCTGCACAACATTATTCAATATTTTTAGACCGTCTGGGATATTGATCTAGAAGAGAATGCCAGGAAAACAAATTACCTTGCAAAGGCAGGAGAAGTTCGAGAATGTAGAGAACTCCACCATGTTTTGCAGCTGCCCATGCAAGCTCTGGTGTGCTAGCTAAAGCATACAGAACATGCAGAGCTCCTTCGCGACAGCTAGGAGAGGAGTGAAGCATTTGTAATAGAAGGAGCAGACTGGATCCATCAGACACAATTGCATCCAAGCAAGGAGCATGTGTTGTCAAGCGTGACAGGACACTCAGACACAGTTGAGGGACATTGGTTGTTGAAGTAACAGGAACAGCAAAGCATTCAAAAATTGGTAATAATTTTTCTTTCACAGAAAAAACTGATGCCAAATCTGGGGTGCTTGTCAGGAGATTCTGAAGAAAGAATAGCATATGTCAAACATCACATCACCACATTCAACAGGACAAATGATTCCTATGTGTACCTGGAGTGCGGTTAGAGCAAAGAGAAATTTATTAACCAATTCATTTTCCTCTTTCTTCATCTGTTTCACATCTGAAGGAGTTGAATCATCATTAGATAGCTGCTCTTCACTATGTGGTCCATTAATCGTATCATTTTCGAACTCTGATGTCCCAGTGCTTGAAGGAGTATCTGTTCCCACTGCAGCGTCACTCCGTACGAGACATGATATAAAATCAACAAGAGCAACACAGAATACCTCAGGTTCACTAGTTTCATAATACGGTTGGTCATTGTACACTCTCAAGTATACATTTCCAACAAAAAGTTCTTTCGACAATGCTTCATATGTGAAGGAATGCAAATCTTTCAGGTCAAATGAACCATCAGGACCCTGGCTATCACGCTGCTTGTCAACAAACTTTAACAGTTCTGCGCGGGTTGAAGTGTTCCAAATTATCTGCATTCGGAAGCAATGGCAAATTGAGATGGACCATTTAAATCAGAATGAGCATTTTCAGACAAGAAAAATAAAATGGAGAGGGAAGGAGGAAAACAAACAATATATCAACAACAATAGAGTTTATGAATGCAATATGGAAAGCAACATTTCAAGTCCATCTAAACGATGTCATTCATGTACAGAGAGAGTTTCTCAAGAACAGCCTTGTCAAACAAAAACAAGAAAAGGAAAAACGCTCAAGAGCCTTTAAGAGGTAGAAAATACTCTTGTTCAAATTAGGACTAACTCTCACAATCTGCCTCAGTATGGAGTAATTGGGTGCATTTTGTGGTGAACCATGTTTTTGTTACTCCCCGCAGGAGAAAATGAATCTCCTGCAGCACTAGACAAATGAGAAATAATAATAAAATGGAGGCAACCCTCATTTAAAAAAGTTACCCTTAACCTCAGGAAAGCTGTAAAAGAAAAAAGCTCAGTTCTGCATATGCAATAGAAAGATACACCAAGTAAACTTAAAGATCTGCAGCAATCACCTCTGGGATCTCCAAGTTTGAATTTAGTTTGGATAACAAGTCTTTGAGAGATTTATCTTTCAGCATACTTGCAAGCTTTGGTGTCAGCAATGCTCTAAGCGCATCAGCTGCAACCATATTATATGGTGTCTGATTCTCATCAGTACCCAAACCACTGAGTCTTGCCAAAGCCTGAGCTGACCGTACAGCATGCATATTCTTTGCAATTTGAACACTAACACCAACACCATGAGCTTCAGATTTTTCCGCCTCTTCTGCAGTAGAATCATACTGAAACAACAGTGGCAACAGGTACCTAAAGCCAACAAGCATAAGAAATTAAATATCAATGAGTTAAAAAGAAAAGTATAAATAATCCAACTCAAGAAACCAGGCATTAGATTTTACTGCATCCATCCTATGTGACAAGTTGGACCTTAGAGGTCAAATTTCTTGGTTTGAGAGGGCCCTTGAAGAGAAAGAGAGGAAGATAGAAGGAGAGGCTTTTGATAGATTGAAGGGTAAGAGAGGAAGATAGAAGGAGAGGCTTTTGATAGATTGGAGGGTAGAGTCGCAACCTCTGTCTCAATTCTGATCCCCCTTCATGGTTTTGACTATGATATTTTATTTAATTTTATATCTATTTCTATAAATATGATTCTCTGATCTATTAGGTAAGTAAATTAATAAATCTAAGCATCGTGATAGACAGACTTTTAAATAAAGTACTTAAATTTTTCATGTTTTATTTTTCCAGACAATTAATCCAATTTAGATTTTATAAAAACAGCAATACCTCACCAGTTGAGTAATCCACATAAAAATGGATTGGAGTAATATATTTTAGATAACTAGAAATGCAATGTGTACAAAATAGTTGCTATTTTCTGATACACAAAACCATCATAAAGCAAAGAATACCAAGTATTTTAAATTTGATAACTGGTTGCTTGAACAAAATGGATTTGTGGATATGGTGGAGAGTTGGTGGTCCTCCATTATTGTAGAAGTTAGTCTGGACTTCATTCTTGCTAAAAAGCTGAAGATATTGAAACTGAAATTGAAAGAGTGGTCTAAAGAGGCAGCTGAGAATTATGAAACCAGGAAAAAGGATCTACAGGAAAAGATTGAAAACATGGATAGAATTGTGGAAGATAGGGAGTTTTTTAAAAATAAAAGAAAAGAAAAGAAAAGAAGATAAGGAGTTGCTGAAGAAGAAATATTAGAAAAAGATAGCATTCTAATGGAAATGGAGGACATGTTCAAAGCGGAGGAGACAGATATCCAGAGTTTTATGGCTGAAGCAAGGGGACAAAAACACCAATTGTATCAGAAAATGGCCAATGCCCATAGAAGATACAATCACATTGACAACATAGTAGTGGAAAGGACAACCTTGGAGGAACCAGAGAGATACAACAACAACAACCCAGACGTGGGGTCTGGGGAGGGTAGAGTGTACGCAGACCTTACTCCTACCAAGGTAGGACGGCTGTTTCCGGGAGACCCTCGGCTCAATAAAAGCATAAAAAGAGGTCAGATACGGTTAAGAAATTCAAAGCTCTATGGGATAACAAATAACGAAAGTGTCACAGATAAAATAGAGTAATCAAAGTATAGAAAGTATTATATAATAACAGAAATAACAGAAATCAGAGCACAAGAAATCGTAATGCACTAGTACGCCTACGAGTAGGGAAAAATAACGAGACTATGTACTAGCCTTCTACCCTAATGTGTGTCCTCCACACCCTCCTATCTAAGGTCATGTCCTCTGTAACCTGTAACTGTGTCATGTCCTGTCTAATCACCTCTCCCCAATACTTCTTCAGCCTACCCCTACCTCTTCTGAAACCATCCATGGCCAACCTCTCACACCTCCGCACTGGGGCACTTGTGTCTCTCTTCTTCACATGCCCAAACCATCTCAGTCGCATTTCCCGCATCTTGTCTTCCACCGAGGTCACTCCCACCTTGTTCCGAATAGCCTCATTTCTAATCATGTCGCTCCTGGTGTGCCCACACATCTATCTCAACATTCTCATCTCGGCAATTTTCATCTTTTAAACGTGAGAGGTCTTAACTGGCCAGCACTCCGCCCCATACAACATAGCCGGTCTAACAACCACTCTGTAGAACTTGCCCTTAAGTTGTGGTGGCACCTTCTTGTCACATAGCACTCCGGAAGCGAGTCTCCATTTCGTCCACCCTGCCCTAATACGATGTGTGACATCGTCGTCAATCTCCCTGTTGCATTGCATGATAGACCCAAGATACTTGAAACTACTTCTCTTTTGGATGGCCTGGGTACCAAGCCTAACTTCCACGCCAACCTCTTGGGGTGTTCCACTGACCTTGCACTCTAAGTACTCTATCTTGGTCCTACTCAGCTTAAACCCTTTAGACTCCAAGGTATGTCTACAATCCTCCAGCTTAGCGTTAACACCGCTACGAGTTTCATCGATCAGGACTATGTCATCCGTGAAAAGCATACACCATGGCACCTCACCTTGAATTTGTCGCGTCAATCCATCCATCACCAAGGCAAATAAAAACGGAATAAGAGTTGATCCTTGATGCAACCCCATCACAACTGGAAAGTGCTCTGAGTCCCCTCCTACTGTCCTTACCCTAGTTTTGGCACCCTCATACATGTCCTTGATCACCCTAATGTACGCCACGGGTACCAGAGAGATAAAAAAAATAAAATCATGGATTTCTATGAGAAACTATACACTGAACTAGAAGTTTTGGAAACCATCGCATAATATGAGTGATTCAATAAAGATTTCTCGAGTGATCAACAAAGATTTCTCACGAGAAAAATGCATGGCTACAAAGACCTTTCAGAGAGGAGAGGTATATAAATAAATAAAACCAATGTGCTGGTGATAAAGCTCCAGGATCTGATGGACATCCTAAGAGTTTCTTCCAAAAGTGTTGGACTAGAGGGAAAGAAGACTTAATGAAGGCTATTAATCATTTCCACCAACAGGAAAAATATGAAAAAAAGCTTCAATGCCTATAAATATATTACTTGATTCCCAAAAAGAAGGCAGCTAGAGAGTTGAAGAACTTCAGACCTATTGGCGTAATTGGAAGTTTTTACAAGATAGTGGTCAAACCAAACTACTTACAGAGGGACTGAAGAAGATAATGTCCAAGCTAGTTTCCAGCACACAAGTGGCATTCTTAAAAGGGAGACAAATTATGGATGCGTCTCTTATTGCACATGAATGTAATGATTCCAGGAAAAGGGAGACAAAACCAAGATTAATGTGGAAGATTGACATTAAAAAAAACATACGATCATGTCAATTGGGATTTTCTACTTGATTTCCTCAGAGATATGGGCTTTGCAAGTAAGTGGCAAAGTGGATATGGTATTAAATAAGTACTGTCAGATTCTCGGTTCTCATCACTGGCTCTTCACAGGGCTTCCTCCATACTCAAAGAGGCCTTACTAAAGGGGATCAAATATCTCCTTTCTTATATTTGTTGGTAATGGAAGGTCTAAGAAAGCTCCTTAAGTATGTTGTAACTGAAAACTGGATTCAGCGATTCAAAGTGAACAGTGGACATCAAAGTACCTTGTCGATCTCACATCTCTCATATGCTGACAACACTCTCATTTTTTGTGATCAAGGAGAGTTAATAGATGTTTTTGGGAGCTGTGTCAGGTCAACATGTTAACCAGGCTAAGAAAAGTTTGTTACCAATTAATTAAGTGCTGGATTTGCAAGTTATGGCTACAATTCCGGGTCTGCCAGACAGAGATGCTTCAGTCTCTATGGGCTTACCATTTAGGTGCAAGAGGGGGGGGGATTTATGCCAACATATGTCATGTCTGTTTTCTCAATGCCAAGAATGGTTGGAAAAAGAACTAGACAAGTGAGGAGACATTTTATTTGGCAATGGATAAAGAATGTGAAGCATTTAGCCTGGTGAAGTGGAGTACTGTCATTTCAAAGAAGGAAGATGGTGGACTAGGTATCAAGAATCTAAGAATGCAGTAGGAGCCTTTTGATGAAATGCCTATGGAGATCTGATGTTGAAGTCGATGGTTTATGGAGAAATATCATAACAGAGAAATATTGTTTGATGAATGAGTACTGCACTAATTTGACCACCTCCACAAGGAGTAGGTATCTGGAAAAATATTAGAGCAGTATGGCCTCTTTTTCCTCACAACATTAGTATCGAAATTGGAAATGGAAGAAGGGTGGCTTTCTGGCAAGATGTCTAGATAGGGCAATCCCCTCTCAAAGAGAAGTTCTGATCCCTGTTTAATCTAGCAGTGGACATCAATCTCAGTGTAGCACAAAGTAAAGAAGGCAACTTTTTGAACATCATCTTCAGAAGAAACTTAAACGACTGGAAAATGGGCAGAATTCAGATTTCTTTGGTCTTCCTCATTTCTAGATTTAAACAATAGTATAGACAATTTAATTTGGACGGGGGAAAGAGATGGTTCCTATTCAGTGAAGTCATGTTACTGCATGTTAGTTAAAGAAGCCAACCAAGAAACTTATGGCTCATGGAAGAAGGTTTGGAGCTCTAAGGCACCAGTGTAAGTGATGTGCTTTACATGGCTAGTTATCAGAGAAGCTTGTGTAACTCAAGAGAACTTTCAATTTACAAAAGAGAGGCATACAACTAGCCAGCAAATGCTTTCTATGTGGAGGAGAATCTTTTTTGCATTGTCCTTTTACTTCTCAGATTTGGCATATGTTCTTCAATGTTTTGAAACCTTAAAAGGGTAATGCCCAATTCACCTGTTGATCTGTTTTTATACTGGTACAAAAAGGGCTTATCTAAGAAACTGAAGAAGGCTTGGAATTCTATCTGCATGCATTAGGAGGGAGAGGGAATAGAAGATGTTTTGAAGCAAAAATAACAGCAATATAATGAAGACCAAATCTGAATGTATTTTGATTTCTATTTGGTGTAAAGTGGAATGGATAGATGATGCTAAACTCCTATTGCAGTTCATAGAATCTTTTGTATAGCTTAGTTTTCTGGGGTTCCAATAGTTTATTTTTCTTCTTCTCTCGTTTTGGATGTAATCACAGCACTTTCCTAGTGATAGTTTTGACATTAATAATACTTCCCATTTCAAAAACAAAGAAAGGGATCCTAAAGCAAAGAATTAATTGCATAAGGTATTAGCAAATTAATATTTAGGAAGCATATAAATAAAGCAAAGTGTTATTTCAGAAAATGGGCACATACTGCATGAAAAGGATAGGATACGAGCAAGCATGATTGATAACCTGTCATTAACGCACAAAGCTAAAAGATAAAGCAGTAGCTAATAGATTCCTGTTCTGTAAATGGCAAGAAACCATCACAGAAATCACTCATTGTAAAAATATTCTGTTAGCTTGAGTACCATACGACATTTATAAATATGTGATTCCTAAAAAAAAGCTGTCAAAGTCCTTTTTGAGTTCAACAGAAAATAACTTATACAACAAAGGTAAAACCAAAAGCAGATCCAGGCACATCACCTGTTTAGCTCATCCTGAAAGTGGAAACAAAAAGCTACAATAGTGGTAGGATTAGGCAAAAAGTAATGGCCATAGCAAACAACAGCTTTGACACTATCCAGAAAGTACCATGATTCATCTATTCTAATCAGTGATTCCGGTAATCTATGCAGTTCATCTGAGAAGGGTGAAAATAAAAAAATTCACGTACCACAAAACACCAGCCTTAAGTAAGTTATCTTGAAATTCAGACGACACAGAAACATGAGCAATTGTCTGAAGGGAAGCATCAACAGCAGCTGGTACAAGCTCAAGTTCAGTACAATGTACAATATCATCAACTAGGCCAGAAAATTCAAGAATGTCAGCTCTGGCACTCTCAAACTGACTCAACACTGAAAAGGTTCTCATCACATTTGTGACAATGACAGTAGATGGTTCACTTGCAGGAGTAGTTGGTTGAACTACACACATACAACGGGACAAAAGATTTGCAAGAAGTTGTATTCCTCCATCCCTTACAAGTTCTTCACCATTTAGTGAAGAAGATGCACACCTGAGACATTAAAAGCAAAAAAAAAAATTCATATAGCTGAAAGGGGTAGTATAGAAAATAAAAATTCAATTATATCCAGAGATCACACGTTAGCCATATCAATTCGGATGCGGCAACAAGAAGAGATGCTCGATCAGAAGAAAGGAAGTTGTTGTCATCTTTATCCACAGTGATTGCATTTAACAACATTGGATAACCAGCGTATTTAAATGGGTCCAATACATCTCCATGTCGTCTGTACAAAATGCATTGTCCCTTCAATAGAAGCAATAGTCTCCAAAGCTGTGGACCTTGCAGTCCTTGCATTGTAGCCTGACCAAAGTGTTTAAGAGAGAAGAAAGAAAAGAAGATAGACGTAAATATACATCTGTAGAAGTAAATATACATGTGGATTTAAGGGACATGGTAAGAACAAAAATATCGTCAAAACTAGAAGCAAGAAACAACCAAATCATGAAGGCAGTAAACTCATCTACAAGCTATATTTTACTCCCTCCAAACATAGAATATCTGCACATACCTTCTTTGGGTTATCTCAAGGGTGTTCCACCTTTTTAAAAAAACTGGTAACTTAAGGGTGTTCCATCTTTCTTTACAGGAAAAACTAAATTTTGCAATATTCCTATCCTCCCTCAAAATTTATAGAGCGAAAAAATGAAAAATCAAGCTCCTATATATGGATTATCTATTTGAATTCTTGACTCATTCCACATACTCTGTCACAAGGAAGTCGCCATAAAGCTAATAGGTGGAACAAACATTCATAGATATATCACTTAAAGTAGAATTGTCACTTAAAAGACTTGATCAGACACTTGGTACGGCGACGAGATGATTTATTGATCACTATGTAGGAATGCGTAATAAAAGGTATGACTACTGAAGAAGGATTATATTAAGGGACTTCTAATCTGGGTTTCATGCATAAGCTATGTGCAGATATTCGAGCTCAAATAACACTTGACAGAATGTCCTCAGCTTAAATATACATGATCTCCATCTCATTAATTATAGGTATATTTTTACAAAATCAAGGCTGGTGATTAAAAGTCTACTGCAATATATGAAACTAGTCATAAAACACCTTCAAATCAGGCCATCCCTACATAACAATCAATATATTATTATTCACCGTATAACAAAACCTGTGTTGAGAAAAATAGGTATGGGGTATTACTCAACCTAAAAAGTTAGCCCATGAGGTGATAAATGTCCAAGAACATACAAGGAGACAACTACTTATTCGCTCAACTGATATGGGAAAATCTACACTCTTACATGTTAGAACAACAGAAGCTATCTCAGAAGATGTCAGTTTAAACGTCTTGTACTGAAGAAACTAAACATGATCAAGTAAAGAAACCATCCAACCATTCATCGTTTGGATTCCATTTTCTTTTTTGAGAAACTTTCGAATTCCATTTTCTTGCAGCCAAACTTCCCAAATCCTTATGAAATGTTATTGGGTTGAAAAGAATTCCAACAACAAATATCAAGAAAACGAAAGAATAATCTCAAAGTTGGGCGAGAGAATCAACACAAGTTATCAAGAGAACAAACTAAAAATTGTTATCCAGAAAGCTATTAGAAAACTTGCGAGGATATGGTAAGAACAACGTAGGTCGCTAGAAAATTCTGGAAATCAACCAATGAGATTTTGATATGGACTGACCCTTGATATACCAGAGATATTTTGATATTTTTTTCGGAAAGGAGTTAACTGAGTGGTGTGTGGAAGCTCTGATGGGATTTTTCTCACAAGGTTCTGATCCTTCTAATGGTATTAGTTTATGCACAATACTCACGGAAGTTTTAGAGATCTCAAACATATTAAAAAAAATTCTCAGTGGTAGTGCTTTTCTTTGAACATTCCCAGTGATTATACTCACAGAAGTAAGGTGGGGCCATAACCCGCAGGTCCCAACATTGGAACCTGACTTTAAAATTATGTAAAGAAAATGGATCTTCGAGTCTAACTCAACCCCAAAAGTTAGTTGATGATGAGAGGATTAACAAAGATTATATAAGAAGACAACAACTCATTCCCTCAACCGATGTGAGATAATCAAACACCCTCGAATAGATGATTTAGAATGGTCTCCATGAGGGCAAAATTACCTCACTCAATTCTTGCTACAAGAATTCTTTGTTATTTTTAGGCTGACCGCAACAGAGGTCTCCGTAATGCAGAGCTTTTTCTGCGAGTACAAATAGTTTTCAGGTATCAGCAGCCTCCAGGTTAAGCTTATCCAACATTTGGTCTCCAAAGAATTGGAGAAACAGACTGCCGACGACACACATCATGAATAATCTATCCTATTTTTAAGTCCGCGTGATCTATGGTGAAGGACATGAATAAGCTAACTGTTTCCTTACCTTTCTAGTACGTCTCAACTCTCATAAAAGTGGATAGGGTGTTCGAATTACTTAGAGACATTGAAAATGAGAAAAGGGTTTAGAGAAAAGGAGTAAGGTGATTGCAGGGAGGGAGGAAAGGAGATTGTGAAAGGAAAATGAAGTAGGAAAATAATAGTGTTTGGGAGGAGATTTAGAAGTAGAGAAAGGAGTGATGTTATGGAGGAGAAGAGGAATGGGGGTGAGGGTAAGATATTGTCCACGAAAGTTCAAATCATTACATGGAATGTGAGGGGATGAATGACCCAAATAAGAGGGCCATCATAAAATTGGGGGTTAAAGAATGGGGACCAGATCTTTTGTGTCTCCAAGAGACTAATGGAAGTTATGACAGATGAAGTTGTCAGATGTGTATGGAAGCAATGGGTAAAATATGATTTCGTTGCTGGCATTAGAGAATGCAGGGGGTATTATAATGTTATGCGATAAAGGGAAAATGGAGGTCATGGAGGCAAGTAAGGAGGATTTTATGATAGTAGTTCGTGTAAAACACGTAGGGGGGAAGTGGGGTTTTGTGAGAGTGTATGAACCGTGTAGGAGGAATCAAAGGAAGAGTTTTTGGGTAGAGATGACTGCTACATTAATGACAAAGTGGCAGGCACCCTGAGTTTTAGGAGGGAATTTTTATACAATAAAATTCCCTAAGGAAAGGGTACGGTATAGAATGGTGTCCAGGAAAATGGAAGAATTCTCAGAGTTTATTGACAATCATTGTCTTATTGGTCTTCAATTAACAGGGGAAAACTTCACATGGTCCAAGAGGAGAAGATTCCACTCAAAATTGACTTGATAGATTATTGGTGTTTACCAATCACAAGATCATGAAGTAATCTACAGAAGACCACCACCCCTAGTATTTACATCTCCTTCTATAGCACAGTAAGCACAAGTCCAGTGACTAATCCACAAACCACCACTCCCACAGGATTTCCCAATTCCAGCTGTAATCACAAATAACATCAGTTAGAATTAGTTGCTCGTTAGTTGATACTTTTCTCAAACTTCTCCTCCATCTTATAAGAGAGAGGACTTGATCTAGTCATGCTTGTTGGGAGACAGGGTGTCTAATAAACCAGTGCATAAGGTGGGGCAAGGAAGTAGAAAAAGAGGACAGAACGTAAAGCACAATGATCATCAATAAAGGACCGGAATAATTAAAAAGCTTCAATTTCTGTTCGAAAGAAGATGTCATGAATTTCAGAAAGCTGGAGATCTCAATTCACCTTTCAAGGTGGCCCTAGAATTTCAGAAGAAGAAAAAGAACTCCTGCAGCGTGAATTTGCAGAACAGGAGGCGGTGAAGAGCTTGAGACTTTTTGCAGCAGATAAGGCACCTGGCCCAGATGGATTCTCTATGGGCTTCTTTCATAAGTACTGGGAGATTCTGAAAGAAGATGTCATGAATGCCATCAGGACCTTTCATTGCAATGAGTACTTTGAGAAGAGTTTTAATGCTTCTTTTATCGCTCTCATCCCCAAAAAAAGTGGTGCTAAGGAACTCAAGGACTTCAGACCTATTAGTTTAATAGGAAGTGTGTACAAGATTATTTCAAAACAAGTGACAGAGATGTTGAAGAAGGTGGCATATAAGTTGGTGAATGGGTATCAGTTGGCTTTTCTAAGAGGCAGACAGATCATGGATGCTTCTTTGATTGCCAACGAATGTGCGGATACCAGAGTAAAGAGGGTAAGAATCTGGTATTCTTTGTAAGCTTGATACTGAGAAAGCCTATGATCATGTTAACTAGAGTTTCCTTTTCAAGGTGCTTGAAGATATGGGTTTTGGCAGGAGTGGATCAGCTGATAGCTTTTTGTATCAAGACAGTTAGATTTTCTATTTTGGTGAATGGCTCCCCTGAAGGCTTTTTCTCTTCTTAGATGGGTTTGAGACAAGGTGATCCTTTATCACCTTTCTATTCCTCTTTGTCAGGGAAGGTTTGACTCAAATGCGAAAGAATGCAAGCTGCAATGGCTGGTTCAAAAGGCTTCAATGCTTCTAACAAGGAAGGGGAAAACATGGAGATCACACATCTTTATGCGGATGTTTCTTTGATTTTTTGTGAGGCAAAGGCAGAACTGTTGAGGTATCTTGGGTTAATTCTAGTCATGTTTGAGGCAGTCTCCGGGCTTCATGTGAATCGGAAGAAGAGTATGATTTATCCAATTAAAGAAGTGAAGGATATTCAAACCTAGGCAGCCATTTTGGGATGTGCAGTAAGCTCTCTACCTACTGTCTATTTGGGTTTATCTTTGGGTTCTAAAAATACTGCTCTGGAATTATGGAATGGGGTGGTAGAGAGGTGCAAGAAGAGACTGTCAAGCTGGAAAAGTCAATACCTATCACTGGGTGGTAGAGTTTTTGGTCAACAATGCTCTAGATACTTTACCCACTTATGTGATGTCCTTGTTCCCTCTACCTAGAAAGGTAAGTGTAATGACCTTGAGGGTCCTTTTTTAAAAAATTTGTGTGAAATTACAATTTTACCCCTATCGTTATTGCCCTCGAGTATTATTTGATCGGTTTGCGTAGTTAAAAGTGTCAAAATCTTAATGCGTTGTAAATTGTGTAAATTCTTGAGTTTTATAGAGTTAAGAGGTGAAAAGGTGATTTTCGGTACCAACCGAAGCTACGGGTCTCGGAACAGAATTTCGTCGATTCCAGCAGCTCCGGAATGTGGAAATTGGTCTAGGAGAGTTTATGGAATTAGTTTTGGAGTTGTAACGAAGATTTGAGGTCTTGATATGGGAATTTGAGGAATTTTAGGACAAGGTTTGACTTTGGTCAACTTTCGGAGTTTCAATATTCGGAATGGAATTCCGACGACTTTGTTGGATTCGGGGGATGGTTTTTGGTCTAGATGAAGTGCTGACTGAATTTTTAAAGGTCCCGAGCCCATTTTGGAATTTTGAAGGCCTAAGTTGGTTTAGTTGCGACTTTTCGAGTTTCGGATCAAGGAGACCTCGAATTTGAATTATGATGGTTCCATCGCTCCGGAATGGCCAAATTAGACTAGTAGCATTGACGGCATGACTATCGAGGCAATCGATACGAGTTTGGGGTCATTTGGCGCTTTTGACTTTGAAAGTTAGCCTATGGTTAACTTTGGTTAACATTCTTGGAAAATACATTTGGAGGAAAATTCTAAAATCGCGGTTAGTTTCGGAATGTCGAGTTTGGTTTAGAACAACCCTTCGTTTGCTTTTCGAAGTTTCCGGTCTAATCCCGAGGCCCATTGTGGAATTTGACTTAAAATGACACTTGGGTGTGGTACCCACTTTTCATTAAAATGACCTTGTATGGGAATTTCGAATGCGCCATTGAGTCTGGAATGTCGAATTTAGTGGGTAGCATACATGGTTTATTTTTATCGGGTTCTGAACGAATTCCGAGGGTCTGTTCGGAGACTTTAAAATATAATAAAAGCTGAAAATCTGGTGCATAGTGCAGATTTTTTTCAGCTTTTCTCTCAACTTTGAACCCCAATTTCTTGAGTTTTTCAAGTCCAAATTTGGCGATTAAAGAGGCTATCTTCAAGAGAATTTCACGGGGAGTCCATTGGTGAGCTCGGAATCTTGATTAGAGGTTTCATTGGAGGTAAGATTTGATGTTTTAGATGCTGCCTCGACCATTATCGGATTCAGATTTTTGTAAACTTTGAAAGATGATTTCTTGGCCATCTTAGAACCGAATTCAGTAATTCAAAGCTCTAAATTGTGTAGTTTTTCCGTAGGAATCCAGTGGTGATCTCAGAAACTTGATTAGGAGCTTCGTCTGAGGTAAATTCGCAAATCTAGCCGCTGCCTTTATTATTTTCGAGTTGAAATTTTAATGGATTTAGGAGGATTGTTTCTTGGTCATCTTAGCTCTGTTTTTAATGATTTTTGGGTCCAAATTGTGAGTTTTTCCACAAGGAACATCATGGTGAGATTCTCCTTTACTAATTTCTGCAATTATTTATTATCTTTCAAAACATCTTTAAATCAAGATTTCAAAGGTGGGTTATGGGGTTTTCTTCCAAGTTAGAAAATTGTATTTTCATGATTTGGAACTCGATTCTTGCTCGATTTTAATAGATCTTTCATCCACGAACTCTACTCGATGTATAGAACATAATTTTCAAATAAAATTCCAGATTTGAACCTTTACGAAAATAATTAATTTTTGGATCATTTTACCCCCAATTCTGAAACCTATCAATATGGGTGTCATTGGACTCCTTGTGATGTGTATGTTTCATTTTTGACAGTGGTTTGTCGTTTCGGGCGTTGACTTCGAGAGTTGCTTGTCCGGTGGAGGTGTTCGCAGTGTTTTGAGAAGCAAGAAGCGGAAAAAAGCGACAGGGGCTCGCTTCACAGAAGCGAGAAGCGTAAAGCGAAGCGCATGCTTTTTTCAGAAAAAGCGCTATTTAGTATAAAAATATAAAATATAAAATATGCATAGATAATAAAATATGCCCCATTGGCATATTCACTTCAACTTCATCATCCATTTCATCATCATCAACAAGATTAACCATGGATGCTTCAGGATTTATTTGAGTTTTAAATTTATTTTTTTCGTAAAATACTCTTTTATTTCTTCCTTCACACTATTCGGGACCTTTGGACACACTTTAACATCTTATAACCACCAATAAGATGCTTCTTGTGACGAAATATTCCGCCATTATATGTCATATCACAAAAAACATATTTGATTTTTGTGTTACTTCCCATGGCAGTTCCATATGCCCAAGCTGGATTCCTTTTTTGTGCCATTAAGAAAATACAACTTAAAAAAAAGGGCAGCCCGGTGCACTAAAGCTCCCGCTATGCGCGGGGTCCGGAGAAGGGCCTGACCACAAGGGTCTATTGTACGCAGCCTTGCCTTGCATTTCTGCCAGAGGCTGTTTCCAAGGCTTGAACCCGTGACCTTGGATAATACAACTTACTACAAAGAAAAAAATAGAATAATAATTCAATCACACAAGTCAAATTGTCAAAACAATAACAGAGCAGCTGCAGCAAAATTAAAAGAGCAGCTGCAGAAAAATTAAAAGAACAGCTGCAGAAAAATTAAAAAAAAATAATAAAGCAGCCAGACTATGTGGAAAAAAAACAGAGCATATGCTTTATCTTCAAAAAAAAATGGCCAAACTGCTGAATAAAACTTGAAAAAAATAATTCTTCGCAGACGACAATTGCGCAGAAATAGAAAAAGAAAAAGAGAAGAAGAGATGAAGAGAAGAACATCGTAGCAATTGCGCAGACGGCAGAACTGCTGAATGGAAATAAAAATAGAAATAGAAAGAGAAGAACAGAAGAAGAGAAGAGGAGAAGAAGAAAAACTAACCTGGTTGAACTGTCGAAGTTGAAGAAGAAGTCGCAGCAGCTTGGAACAATTAATTATAAGTTTTACAGATTTTTTTAAAAAAAAAAACCTAGTGCCGCTTTTTCAAAAAAAGCGAGTTTTTTTCTCGCTTCTAGATGAAGCGTGCTTCTCGCTTCTCCCATGAAGCGCACGCTTTTTTGAAATCGCTTCGCTTCACGGTGTTGAAGCGCTAGTGCCTCGCCTCGCTTCGCTTCACGCTTAAAGCGAGCGCTTCGGCGCTTTTTCACAACACTGGGTGTTCGAGTGCGATTTCGGCAATTGAGGTAGGTTTGGATATCCCTCTTTGAGACTGAGATGGGGTAATTAATCATTCATATGTTATAGACTTTGGGATGGGGTTGTAGTATGAGTTGAGAATGTTATATATATTGTGATGCCCGTGTGGGGGCTTATTTAATTACATAGCCCGTGTGGGGGCCTTATTTGTAATCTTATTTGCTTTGAGAGCATGTGATTCATGATTTGCCTGTGAAAGAGGCTTGATGATATTATTTGACTTGTGATGCCCGCCTGAAGGGTTGAGTTGGGGGTTTTGAGCATGCCTGAGTATTGAAATATTGTTGAGAAAGGGATTAACACTTATATTGAAATATTTTCTTCCTATTGCTATTTATTGAGGGTGAGTATCATGTGTAGGTTAAGTTTTGAGAACTTTGAACCTTGTACTACATGTTGAGTTGAATATTGTTTCCATGCCATATGTTTTAACGTATTCATCCTCATTCATCATATCATGAAACATGGAAAGTTGAGAAATATGAAAATTCTTGTATCTTGAGTCCCTGACCAAGGCAATTTTACGGTTGGGTAGTGGATACATAGTGATCCCTTGACCACAAGGAGGTGGCAAGGATAATGAGATATTGTGATTGAGGTATATGGTCTGCGAGACCCCCATGGGTCCTGCTTGGTAGCACAGCTCAGTAGGTGTATACGACAGGTTGTGCGACAGTCTTGATTCCACCGTACCACCACATCATTGCATCATCATATTGCATTGCATTGCATCGATATCTATACTATTTGACTTATTTGGTTAATTGTGATAATGAGTTGATATTATGAGTTTACTTTACTCGCGCCATTATATATAAATTGGCGGCACCGATGCCGAAGTGGGACTTTTCTGTATGCAGGTGAAAGCGTTCCTTAGTTTATTTCATAGGTTTAATTAATTCCTTATACTCAGTCGGCTAAACCTACTGAGTACATGTGGATTGTACTCACCCCTACTTCTGTGTCCCTTTTTGATGCAGATACTAGCCACGGTACCTCACGTGGCAACTGACATTCTAGAGGATTATGTATTCTCAGATTAGTGGTGAGGTCTCGGGATTCGAATTGTCACTAGTCTATCTGTATTTCTCAGTCTTTTGTATTATTTAGACACTAATATTGTATCTTCAGACTCGAACCTTGTATTAGATGCTCTTTATACTTATGACACCAGGTTTTGGGATAATTTCATTGTTGTCTGTTTATTGTGTTTAACAGTGGCCTGACTTTCCTTTGGGAGTCTCGTATGGTTTTATTTTTTTAGACTTACACATCGGGATGGGATTTGGGATGTGTGTCATCATGACCTCGATTTTTGGAGTCGTAACAGTAAGGGAGAAAATTGATGTGCTGAGAAGGAATTTCATATGGCAAGGCAACAAAGAGAATCAAGCTATCCACTTAGCAAAATGGAAACCCTTTATTACTAGCAAGGAGAGACGGGGTTTCAGGCATTCAAAATCTGAAGGCTCAAAACATCAGTCTATTGCTATAGTGATTATGGAGATATAATCTGGAGGAAACTGCTCTATGGAGAAGGGTAATCAGAAGCAAGATGAGATGTGGTGTTCAAAGAGTGTCAGTTGTCGCTATGGGATTGGAGTATGGAAGTCTATCAGAACACATTCGGGAGTTATTGCAGCCAATTCCAATATCAAAGTGGGAAATGGTAGAAAAACTTTGTTCTGGAATGAGAATTGGCTAGGCCATTGTACTCTAAAAGATTTATTCCCAGTCCTTAACAACATTGCTTCCCAGCCTGAAGTAAGATTAGATGCAATCTGGGATCTTCAAGGGTAGAATATTACTTTTAGAAGGGCTCTAAATGACTGGGAATTAAAAGGAGTTGTGGAATTGCTTAAGACTCTAGAAGAACTCAAAGGGTTAACAGAGTCTTGTAATAAGAGTTTACTGGATATACCAGGCCCTTTATAGGGTTCTGACGTATTTAACATGTCACCAATTTCAAAAAAAAAAAAGCTTTACTGGATACCGGGCAAAGATAGTATTTTTTCAATAAAGTCTGATTATCATACTGTGTAATTTGGATCGGCAAATACCACAGTGGCCTGAAGATATTTTTGGAAAATTAAGGTTCCTACAAAAGTTTCGTGCTTCTCCTGGTTAGAGGCAAGAGAAGCTTGCCTGACTCGAGAGAATTTAAGGAGAAGGGGATTCCAATTATGCTCTAGATGTCCTATTTGTGGTTTGAAAACAGTATCTAATAGCCATCTGTTTCTTCATTGTTCTCACTGGTCTTCTGTGGCAACTTTTTCTCAACATTTTTGGCCTCCAATGGTGTATGCCTTCGAACACCAATGACCTGATATGGAGTTGGAATTGCAACGGAGGTGTAGTCAGACAGAAGAAATGGTGGAGATTGGTTCCTGCTTGTATATGGTGGACAATTTGGAAAGAAAGAAATTTAAGATTTTTGGAAGGAAGAGGTAGCTCTTTACATAATTTTAAGATGAAGTGCTTTCTTCTTTTTCATTTTTGGTGTAAAAATCGTTTTGTTTAAGAGGCAGTATCCTTAGTAGATCTGACAGGTTCTCTGTAACTGTTGGGATTTCATAGTTGGATATGCTGTCCTATCTCCCTGTATTTATGGCTTTGGCACAATCCTAGTGCGTTTTTCTTTAATACTCAAGTTACCATTCTCAAAAAACAGTTCATAAAATAGATTAACCACAATTAAGCAGTGTGCTTTACCAGACTTACCCACTGTCTAAAGGAAGTCCTTCTGGAAACCAAATCCGCTAAAGTGATCAACATAGAGTTTTTATGTTATATAAGATATTTAAGGCCCTTCTCACCTCTAAAATTCACATAACCATAGGGGGTAGGGTAGTATAGGTATCACTGTTTCTACCAATTGTATGTACATTCACTGTTAACACTTCAAGATTAAACATGATGTCAGAATATTAGAAGGCAAAAGTCATGAAGCTTCAACTCCTAGATCTAGCTTACAAGTGACAAACCATACTCACAATTGCATTTAAACACTGAGCCTATTTAAAATGTGTTACTGGTCGGATAATAAAAGGACAGCTTATAGAAAAAATGGAATTGGAGATTGAAACTATAACATATCCAACAATTCCTGGCCGGTCCCACAACCTCACTCTCCTGATTTCAAAATTTTAGGTTTCAAATGGAAAATTTGGTAAAATAGAAAATATTAGTCTAAATACTAAATTAGGAGCAGAAAACTACCTGCAGCCGTTCGTAAGCTTTCTGCACTGCCAGAAACTTTTCCCTCCCCTCGGGATTTTTGTCTGGATGATACTTCATTGCAAGTTTTCGATATTGTCGCTTGAGCTTTTCTTCATCAATGTTCTCAATCTGCTTAGATATATTAACTGTCTCCTCTGATTGTCTTTTGGGAGCATCATCTCTTGACATCTCATCCAAGGAAATCTCCAATATTTTGCAAGCCTCTTCTTCAGAAAGATCCATGGGTCTCCGAGTTAACTCTTCTCGCCACATAACCAGCAGTGATTGCAAGAATTCGATGTGTTCAACAATTGGCCAATTAGGAAAGCGAACTTCATCACACAAATTACGAAGGTAATAACGGTGGCACCACATCTCATCCCTCAGCTCTGGATATGTCACAGGTGGCATAGGAGCATATTCATACAAAGAATGACAATGTTGTGACAACTTCTGTGTAAAATCACCAAGATGCTGAAGGACCTGCAGAGATAGAGGTAAAGTTTAGCAGCAACTCACAATCTTGGGAAGGTACAGAAAAATCCTGTCGATCTGAACAACCTGATGGATAAGATTTTCAGCTCTCATCTTGTGTGTCCAGATAATCTCAGGAGTGTCAGAATCAGAAACCATTGCTGCTGCAAATGCAGCAGAACTGCTACGTTCCAGAACATAGAGCAAGGACTCAGGTAAAAGCCCACCCAAAACACTGCGTTTTGCCAAAGGCAAAGAAGAGGAGACAGCGGCTTCTTCCCCTCCATGAAATGCTTGATGAACATGTGTCACTGAGAACAGCTGAGCAATTGAGAGGAGATTTGATCCAGGATAAGCTAGAGCAAAGTAAAAGGCTCCAGTGCTATATAATTTTATCATTGCCTTGGGATTCCTAGTAACAATGGCCTTCAACAAAGCAGCAGCACCTTCTACAACACTAGGTTCTCCAGAGAGCATAGCCTATAAATCACCGTTACGAAAGAAGAATCAAATGAGAGGAACTTAGAGAACATCCCATGTCACTCTATAAAAGTGTGATCTGAACTTGAGACTTAAGAAAACTATCGGAAATGAATATGAGATAGCATAAGTGAAGCTTAAAGCCCTTATTTCCATTATTAAAAAGATAATTTTCACATTGAATAGCAGTAGTTCAGGCACTAAATTCTTTCAATTAGTTAATTATGTTCTCTTTCCTAACTTAGTCTGTATATGCTGCACGAACCAACTCTTCCATTGAGGATGAACCTAAAGAATTTTGCATTTCCAAAATTTACTTAATCCAACGAGAAAATCAGGACCTGTCAGAACACAGAGTTCTAGAAGGATCATTTCCTCCACCTTATTCCTGCAAGTGTCAGAAATCCTCTGAAGTCTGACAGTCACAGCTTGCCTCTCTCTCCGGAGATTTTCATGCATCAAGCTTCTCTACTAGAATCCAACATTTAAAAAACAGCTAATTCTCAATTATTTCTTTCCCCACTCCCATTTCAAGCACTATTTTCAAGTGATTAGAGGAGCATTAAATCTGGAGCCTAGACTGTTCGATCTTATGTGCCAACCCTTATTCTGAAAACGCAAGACCCGGTCAGTTATTTCACTGTGGTATTCCAACTTGGATAGAAGAATATGATTAAATATCACACGTCTCTGCAAAATCTTTATATTGATCATAGGGATACTGGAAAGAAGGAAAAAAACAATTCAACAGAGCAGCATGGAGTATCAAGAGGGCATTAAGAAATATTGAATGCTAGTGTCATACTTGTTATGTAAACAGAGATAAAGCTGTTCAAATTGTTTGTTTACACATACACATGACGTTTGATCATTTCAATAAATATTCAGAATCTGCAACCTAAGTTTCTTTATTTCAAAAAAAAAAAAATCAAGTTATCCATTATCTTATCTATCAAGTTGAAAAATCTTAAAGAAATAGTAGCACCTGTACCTAAACAAACCTTCTCCACAACTTTAGAAACTTTTTCATGCTTCCACTAGAAGAAGTCATGTTTAAACAGAATAATAGAATCTTGATTAAAATAAATACCAATTCACACACAGTAACTAATATTGAATAAAAAGAGAAGGGAGGGATTGATAAATGAACTAGAAAATCAACAGCTACGCCATCAATGCTTTCAGAATATATTTTAGAGGCCAGTTGTTCCTAATCCAACTTGTTTAAGACTGAGGCGTACTTGTTGTTCTTCCAAATCCACACAATAAGATGAAACTTCAAAATTTTGGTCAAATATAACCGCAATGATAACCAAGGACTCCTTATAGAAAAGTGCACCAAAACAAGTCAAATATTTTAACCTGAGCAATATGCGGAAGGCAACGTGGACTTGATAAGATTCGCTTGACCCTAGGTGTTGGTGTAACAATCTCTCCAGCATCATCTATATCTGAGTGTGCCGCAACCATGCTGTGTAATATGCTCAATGCTACTTCTCCTACCTGGAATGGCATAGCCATTTTGAACGATCATATAGGTAGTGGAATTAGAGGGATGTGACAAACTGTTAGACATACTTTTATACATGCAAAAAAAGGCTCTGACTGTTTCCTCTGTGATTAGGCATAAATCAAAAATGTCAAATCCGAGAAGATCATAGTACATCATTTGAATAAAAGATAACATAGCCAACAGAATATACACCTTAGCTTGTTTTACTGAAAATCTAGCACAAATTTGAGCGAAGAATTAATTCTACGAGCCCCAAACTGATATTCCTCATCCATTTCCAGTCCATAATATAACTTATTCACTTTCGCAGAACGGAAAGTTCTTCCAAACCCAAAGTGAGATACCTCCATTTTCAGGTTATTACAAAAAGGTCACCAGTTTCTCAGGTAACGGTTCCACTAAAGTACAACAACAACAACATACCCTGTGTACTCCCACAAGTGAGGTCTGGGAAGGGCAGAGTATACATAGACCTCACACTACCTCGTGGAGGTAGAGAGACTGTTTCCGAAAGCTAGGCTCAAGTGCAGCAAATCCAAGTACAAAGAAGAAGAAAACAATGTAGAAAGGAACAAGACCAACAAAATAGTGTGATAATGGGGAACACAGTAAACAACTGACGATGCTAGATATCAAAGCAAGAACTACAATAATACGGCTAATACAAAACAAAGTAGTGTGGAACATATATGCACTCACAAAAACACAGCAAGGAATTGTAACAACAACAGCAAGTTGCGATCACCAAAACACATGAATAGGTGATGTCGGATACAAAGAGCCAAAAAATATATGAATAGGCTAATACTACAACCGACACGGTGCTCTATACTACCACCAAGCCAAATACATGAATAGGCTAGTAATATGACAACTCTTTAACTACCAACTAATCTTCTACCCTTATCTGTGACCTCCAAACCATCCTAAAATATACATCACAATCTTAATTTATTTATTTTTGAGAAGGTAACAGCTTGTATTCTATTCCAAAAAAATCAAACCTGCCACAACATGTTACAGGTTTACTAATTACAAATATAGGAAAGTATCAGGAAGATGTTCAATCCTAAAAGCAAAAATTACAAGGTGCTTAAAGCATTCATTATTGCTTCTAGATCTTCCATATACTCCTGTTTACACCAAAAATGAAACAAAACCAAACAATTCATCTTCATTTCTGGATGTTGTTGCCCTTGTTCTGAAAGCATTTGAGATTCCTCTCTTTCAACATAGACCACAAGACACTAGTGGGAATGATCTTCCATCTTTCTTTATGGCCAGACATATTAGCAAAACTACTCCATATCTTCAGGGTCTGAACAATATTTCTTGGCATCACCCAACATAGGCCCTAAAGATTGGTGACGATAGTCCACAAAATATTAGTGATCCTATAGTGAAGGAAAAGGTGGTTCACTGTTTCAGTCGCTTCTCCACACACGAAACACCTAATAAAATTGATACCCTTTTTCATGAGATTTTCCTGAGTCAAAACAACCTGCTTAGCTCGTAGCCAAGTGAAGCATGATACTTTAATAGGTATTTTAACTTTCCAGGTAAGTCTCCATGGCTAACCAGCTACCTGATAGGAGAAAGAGTTGGACTTCTTGTAAGCTTCCTTGACACTGAAAACTCCTAGGCTGTTGTGATGCCAAATCAATCCATCTTGAGAGGTAGAAGTTCCTTTGAATTGGTCTAGAATTCTAAAGAACTCTACTAGTCTTTGGATCTCTCAATCATTTAGGGGCCTTGTAAAACTCAGATTCCATCCTTGATTTGACCATACTTCAGCCACAGTGTGCCTTTGTTATTGGTTCAGAATGAAGATGTCTGGAAAAGAGCTTTTAAGGAGCTTCGTTCAAACCAATTGTCCCCCCCCCCCCCCCAAAAAAAAGAGACCTTCATGTCATTTCCTGTTCTAATGCTGCAATTTTCTTTTAGCTTTGGCCAAGGATTTCTTATGGTCCTCCAGAGGCTAGTTCCATAAGTGCTAGTGCCCATTTTGGTAGTCCAATGACCCTCCATTTCATACTTCTGCTTGATCAGTTCTTTCCATAGTGTCTGCCCACTAGAAGCCAATCTCTATAGCTATTTAATCATAAGACTTTGGTTTTGGGTCTTTAGATTCCTTACCCACAGACCTCCTTTTTTGTTTGCTTCCAATCAGTGCATCCTACTTAACCAAGTGGAATTTTTTAGTTTCACTATTTCCTTCCCAGAGAAAAATCCTTCTGATTGCATCAAGTCTGTCCACTAGGGCTGGGCATAAAATACCGAAAACCGAATTACCGAAACGAACCGGCTATTTCGGTAATTCAGTAATTCAATTCGGTATTCGGTACCAAATTTTATATTTCGATTTCGGTATTCGGTATTTACAAATATATCGTTCGGTATTCGGTAAATAAATAAATGACCAACCGGTCCAGCCCATTGTATTTTCAATTCTGTAGGGCCTAAAGGAGTAAAGGCCCATAAACATATTAGTAAAATGTCCAGCCCAAATTCCTAAATTGTCCAGCCCAAATATCCTAAGTAAACATATTATGAGGGGAAGATTTCTAAAGGAAAAACCCTAAACATTTTTCTCTCCATTTTTCTACCTAGTTGCCACACCTGACTCTTTGCTTACCTCTCCTTCTCCATCACCCAAATCACCACCAAAACAAACTTCTTAGTTCCACCATGTCTTTTAGTCACCTCGGCCATGAAAACGGCCAAACAACCACCACAACAACTCCACCATGAGCTCCACCAGTAACCAACGAACCTCCAAGCTCAAGAAAAAATGAGAAATCTCTCATGGATCAGTTCACTATTTTCTCTTTCCTCAACAACGGGCTTAAGCTTATGAGACAGATCTACTCTCCGTCGAGTCCCAATAACAAACTACAACTAAAACAGCTCCACAACTCCGCCAAAATGGTGAAAATCACCACCCAGATCTAGCTAAGTCTCAACGAAGCAAATCTGCCCCATCACTTCCATTCTATCTTCTTCGGTAATAATTTTTCACTGTTATACGTTTGTTTTATATCATTTTTGTTGAATGGACTGATTTCATTTGCAGCCTTTGCTGAAGAAGTACATTTCTTATTTGGCAGCAGATGTTTTGCCATTGTCTACACCGAATCTAAGGCCTAGGGTTGAGTTGGATCGAGCAACTGTATGGCTTGGGATCAAAGTATTGTAGGAAGTAGTTGGCTTCTATTCCCTCTTGTGTGAGCTATTGTATTCTTCATTTTTATTTTTCTTATTGTTACCCTTTCTGTGTCTTGAAGGCTTGGATTCTTGGAGCCTCCAGCTTTTGAAGAAGGCATGTTAGATGTTTAGGCAGCAGCATTGTTTAAATGTTTAGTTTGTTATTAAAAATCTTCACATCTTTATTGTTGCTATTGTGAATATGATGTACTAACATATTTCGTGTATACTTCGACTTCATTATGGTATTACCGAATACCGTATCGAACCGAATTTTGATTTACCGATTACCGAATTACCGAACCGAACTTTGAAAGTTCGGTATTTGGTATATACTTTGAATTATGGAGTATCGAATTATCAAATCCAAAGTTTAAAAATACCGAACCGAATACCGAACGCCCAGCCCTACTATCCATAACCCCATCTAGAATAGAAAAAATGGACATCATGTAGGTAGGCATGGAATCCAAGACACTATTAATGAGTGTAAGTCTTCCACCTATAGATAGTTATTGACTTTTCCAGTGACATACCCAAATATACTGATGGTAGCTCACCAGTTCTCCCCCCCAAGTGTCCTAGCCAGTGAGGTTAGATTGTTAACCTCATTGACAGGGTATAGGAAGCTATTTTCCCAATTTATATGTAGGCCTAAGATGGCTTCAAATAGCACAAATATTACTATTGAGTATCATCAGCTGGTTTCTATTGGCATCACAAAAGATCGATGTCATCAGCATATTGTAAGTGTGTGATCTCCATGTCAAATCCCACTCTGTTTGAAACTCTGAACCCTCTTAGCCATTGGTTCTCTTGGGAAATTTTAAACATTTCATTGAGTCCCTCCATAGCAATAATGAATAAGAACGGAGACAAGAGGTCGCCTTGTCTTAAACCTCTATGTGATGAGAAGAACCATGTAGGAGAACCATTGATGAGAACAGAATACTTCACAATACTGATACAGAACTTTATCCATCTTAACCATCCTTCATCAAAGCCTCTTTTGGAAAGGGTCTCCAGCAAAAAATTCCAATGGAGGTGGTCATATACTTTCTGAATGTCCAGTTTGCATAGGATGCCTGGCACATTACTTCTAACCCTTGAATCCACACATTCATTGGCCATCAGGATAGCATCCATTATCTGTCTACCTTTAATGAAAGCAAGTTGTTGTGTGTCCACTAGCTTGTGCATAACCTTTTTAAGCCTCTCAATTGCACACTACCAATTAAGCTAATTGGTCTAAAATCTGTGAGTTTCTTTGCATCCATCTTTTTGGGATCAAAGCCACATAGGTGGACTTAAAACTTTTCTCAAAAAAAGCACTTGTCATGGAAATTTTTTACTGCAGCAATTACCTCCTCCCCAATGACCTCCCAACAGTGGGCATAGAAGGACATGGTGTATCCACCCGGTCCAGGAGCTTTGTCTCCAGCATAAAGTTTTACACACTCCCATATCTCTTGGTTCTCAAATTCCCCCTGTAGCATTCGATTGTCTTCATCTGAGATTTTTTGCCCTTCCCCGCATCCACCGGAAGGTCTCCATGACTCAGTTCCAGAATATACTCTTTGATCAAAATCTATGATTTCTTCCTTTATTGAGTTTGGATTTTTGATTGCTTCTCCATCCACATCCAATTCATCAATGTTATTGTATCTCCTATGAGAGTTTGCAGTTCTGTGAAAGAATTTTGTATTCTTATCCCCCTGCTTCAACCAGTTTACCCTTGATCTTTGTCTCCAAGCTATCTTCTCAAACTTTGCTAAATTTTCAAACTCAATAAGGAGTCCAGCCCTCAATTGAATCTCATCTTCATTGAGAACTCTTTGGTCTTGGGCTTCATCTAATTCTGCAGTTTGACTAAGCACACTCTTTTTCTGAAAAGCTAAGTTTCCTTGAGATGTTTTGCTCCATTCCCTCAATTTATCCTTGAGAGCTTTCAATTTAATAGCTAAGATAAAATTTGGCCTCCCTTCACAGACTAAAGAGCTCCACCATTCCTTCACTCTTTCCAGAATACCCGCTGTCAGTAGCCACCAATTTTAAAACTTGAAATAGGACCTCATAGGTTCCCAGTTCCCACTTTGAAGCATTATGGGAGTATGATCAGAGGTAACCATTTGCATTACTCTCTGTTTAATATTTCTGAATTCTCATCCCATTCATCAGATAGAAGAAATCTATCTAGCCTGGTTGTTGAATCATGTCTGTCCCCCCTCCTCCAAGTGTACTTGCCCCCTACTAGGTGAGCGTAAGAATAAGCCCATGTCTTCAATAAAGTCGGACAAATCTATCATTGCTCGAAATATCCTAGAGCAGTTCTTCTTTTCGGAAGAAAATCTAACTATGTTGAAATCTCCACAAACCCCCCAAGGACCATCAAATAACCTCTGGCTAAACCAACTTCCCACCGGACTTCCTCTCTTTCTTCCCTATTATTTGGAGCATAAATGCCTGTGAGGAACCAAGTGACATCTTGGTTTATCTCAGTGAACTTACAAGAGATGGAGTTAGCTCCTAGGTTGCTTACTTCCCTTGTCCACACTCTCCCATAATATACCACCTCTGGCTCCACTAGCTTCCAGTTGGCAATACTTAACCCATTTGTTGGCCCATAAGTCTTTCACAAAATTCCCAATCTCCCCTTTGATTTTTGTCTCTTGAAAGCAATAAATATCAGCTTTCCAACTATGAACCAAGTTCTTAATTATACACCTCTTGTTTGCCTGGTTGAAACCCCTCACGCTCCATGATATGATATTAACTATCATTGATCTCTGCAATGGTGTATACCCCCTTGCTTCATGTCCCATTACTTCTGAAGCTGCTGCCACATTCCAGTTCTTCAATTCTTTTGCCCCTTTGATTGCTGGAGTCGATTTACCAATTTTCTTCCCCTTATCACTGTTGATCTATCTCATACTATTAATCTTCATGAAAAGCATAGTTGCTTCCTCTATTTTCCTGTGAACAACCTTAACTCCCTTGTGGGTTTTCGCATTAATGAAGTTGGTTATTTTAGTTGACATGTCCATCCAACCAGAGTTTAGAGGCCACTCTGGAATAATGATGACGGCTCTCCTCTTTCCTTGTGTTTTAATGAAGCTAAATTATTGTCCATATTTGTTGAAATTCTTTGAGCAGAAAAACTATGTGGAGTGATCCCAAAGCTTCCATCTACGAACGGAGTTCCCTTGGCCTTTCGAGGCTTCCTTGAGGGCATAAACCAGTCATTTCATTGTCTTCTGGCTGATATTCTTGTCATCATATTACGCCCTCTCACTACCCAGTCGTACAAGGTTTCTTCTTTGGAGACCACCCTGATGATGTCGTAAGATTTAAAACCCACCGCGAAATAGATGGTATCGTCTCCCATGGAATAGGTTCTGAAAGAAGAGAAGGGTTTGAAAGAAGGAGGTGGAAGGGAGTTCCGGCAATAGAAGATCGCTGGAAAAGGAGCTTCTAGGGCCCAGAAGGGACCTCTATAATCTTGTATTGGTAACCGTGCCTTGGAGAATTTTTTGACAGACAGTTTTTTTCTTTTTTCTTTTTTAATTAAAGTTCTTTTCAACAAAATAACTCAATGAAACTTCACAATCTTAATTAATATTACAGTAAGAAGTTAACATCTACTAAATTCAATACAAGAAAAGATATCAAATTAAAAAGAATCTGTTATCAACTTCAAGACCACTCAGTTCAAGTGTTATAAAATTTCCAAGTTCTTTTCAAATCTATTAACCATTAAAATGGGACATGGGAAATTGAAAATCAAGGTTTTAACTGTATAAAAATGAAAGTATTGTGATACCTGGGTTGGAGTGAGAACAGGAACTCGGACAGCCAATGCCCATCTAAGCTCACGAATATCTCGCAACTTCTTCCAATCTGGCATCCCAGTAGCCCAACATCTGGTGGTCCAATCTATTTCCTTTTTTGACCAGAGTCTCCTAATAGAATCCTTCTCCACTGGTCCAGTTTGCACACCATCCTTGTCAAGAAACATCCACTCCTTTAATGGTTCCATAAATGCAGTAGCAGCAATCAAATTCGACTGCAGAGGTATAGCTGTTCTTTCTGAAGCTTCATGAACTACTGTTAGTAGATCAACAGCCAGTACACAGCCTCCAACCAAGACACATGCCTCTACATTAGTCAAAACCTTCATCAAAACCTGCGCAAGTTGGGAAATATTGAAAAAATATATAACACTCTCAAAGTTATACTCTTGCCAAATAATTTTTTGATCAGACATTGAAGGTGAAAAATTAACTAGTGCTTGTGTAATTGATAGAACCATATAGACTCTCTGCACAACTAAATGGATTTTTCAAGTAACAACTCAAGATTCAATTCATTATAATTCCTGTAGCATGGTAACCTTTCCAAAAAATTACTCCCAATATATAAAGATGGCCCCATTTTTCACTACACATATCCTTTGATAACAGCTAAGATAGCTTACATTTGTTTGTTCACCATGTACCATTAGCTGTCAATTGCATTAAATCCATTTTCAAATATAAAGCGTATTTGAGGAATAGCTGTTAAATGAGATCAGATGAACACAAATTATATTCTTCAGCATCAGAAATTAGTGTAGAAAGTGATTGTGCTTTGTTCTCCCACAGAAGAAGTGTTTCCTTTTATATCCAGAGATGATGAATTTCAGAAGTGCTACTGACGAATTTGTTACTTACATAGTGAATAAGTATTTCAATTGGATCGCCTTATACATCTGTATTAGATTATACACTTGTATACATCAATTGCAATTACAGATTTTATTTACTTCATAAACAAAATTTACCGCATTTTCTTTTTTTCTACAAATAAAATACACTTGTTCTTCTAACTTTTATGGGTTCCAAATACAAAACTCACGCAACACCAAAACCAAAAACTACCTTTAATAACTAATATACAAGTAAAAGAGGTCTATATGCCAAAAAACTTAAGAGATTCTTACAATAATACTATCATGAATTTATTTTTATTACAAAAAGTTTTATGAAAGTAAGGCACATCACTTCAATATTTCTTTCAATTTAGTTGCTCTTGTCAAGATATTTGTTAATATACAAATCATATCCGCCACTCCATCTTATATAATTAATAGATAGATTATCACATATATGTTTTGCAAGTATCATTTTTTGCAAGTATCATTCACATGAGAAACAAAAAAGGTAACCAAGCACCGGACTAATGATGAGTAATATATAGAGATTATTTTCTCTTACAATGAAACCAAACAACCCCTAAAAGCTAAAATGATAAGCCATCTTTTACTCATCAAAGCAAGAAAATGGTCAAGTAAAGGAGGCATAGCAGCAATTTTAGAGCACCACCTCTGAAGTAACATGTTCAAGGAAAACAATTCGTTGCCAGACTAGATTTCAGGGTTTCATTCATCAAAACAACAATAGTATTCATTACTTGCACCTCATCTTATCGACAATGCAGAACACAACTATTGGCAACCACCAATATGAGAAAGCACCAAAACAAAGCAGAAAATAGAATGAACTTGTTTCCAGACACTAAAGATCTTAAACCTGAGAATTGAGATATCAACGAATAGAGATTAGAACCAAAACTGAAATTTAGGATGCCATCATAACGCATCTAATGGGCCTTCTTACAAGCAAGCTTCTCATTCTGAGATATAAGCCATACTTTAGCAGGACAGTTACTAGAACATCAAAGTGACAAGGAATGGTTCCAAAACCAACATGTCTATTTTCAAATAAAAAGCAGAAAAAGTCATGGGAATTGGCAAATGCCAAAGCATAAGAGGAACAGCAGATGAAAGACTCCTAACTGAGATAGATAGGAAGCAAATGCACGCATCATGCACCAACGAGAGATATCACGTAGGCATATTTGGTGCGCGCGCGCGCATGTGTGTGTGTATATAAATATAATATTTGAAAGCAGCGGATGATTGGTATGCAGGATCGGTTGCAACGGATTCGTGATTTATAATGATCGCCGTGTTTCCCCGGATGCGGAATTGAAAGAACCATAAACAATTTTTTTTACAATTTTGACCATTATTTAAAACTCCAACTTGAAATAGAGAATTTGAAACTATATAACTTGTTTGAGGAGTGTTTCAAATGAATAATGGTTTCCACTTACAAAACCTCAGCTTCTTTTTCAAGTGAAATTCATGTCCAGACACAATTTCAGCTTCCAAATACTCTTTTTCAACTTCAACTTCAATAGTCATTTTTTCAACTTGACCAAATTTTCCGAAAAAAGACACTAAATCATGTAACAAGAACGTAAATCTTCATCATTCGAGTGAATTAAGGTATCCAACAAAAGTTCTCCCATTAAAATGGATCTTGAAGATTCTTTAAATCTTTTGTCACTAGAACCCATAATTAGACCAACAAACCTAGTTTTCTTTTTTCCTTTTTACTCCTTATACTTGGAAGAAGCAACTTATTTCTTTTCCGTGGACAGGTGGTGTTAGTTAAAGATCAACAAACAGCATTTGCTGTTTTTTGTACACCTTAAACTTAGATGAACCAATGATCTTTTCCTTTTTCTGGACATGTGGTGTTATTTAAAGACGATCATTAAATAGAAATACAATAATAAAATAAATGAGATGCACCTTTAGAAGAAGAAGAAGACGGTGCCGTAAAGCTCTATCATCAGTCCGGTCCAAGAGAACTGTAATGTGTGCTGTCCCTTCAAATGAGCCAACTGTGTTGTAGTGTTGTTCATAAACAATTGCCATGGCCCGTGCACAGAGCTCCCTGACGGAGGAGCCTCCCCCTCCTCCAAATCCATCTAATCTTCCCATATCACACCAATCATCAGAAGCACCCAATTCATCAGGAATAGCACCATCCACAGTAAGCCCAGTGTCAGCATCACATAGAAACCGGTGATACAGTGCTCTGAAAAAAGCAACAGGGTCACGCAGAGGAAAATCTTGTGCCCTCCCACTTGTACCACTTTCAAGAAGTAAACGCAAATAGTATTGACCTACACAAACTTCTTTTGATAAGCTAGGATATCTAACAGAAAACTCTCTGTAGTTCCACGATATTTGAGGCGCACTATCTTGGTCGGTTATTGAGTCTATATTTGCACCTCCAGGAGCAATATCTTCAGAGCGTTCTTTTTCAACATCTAGATTATGAACCTCAGCCTGTAATGACTCTCGCAATTCCTGCCTGGTCCGCTCATTCCAAATTAAGTCAGCGCGGTTATGGTCAAGACTGAAAGCTCGCCAGAATTCTGGCCAATTCAGTAACAACCTTCCACACCCCACAGGTGCATCTTCGACCACTACCTGTGCAGGAGCTGGAAGGCCTGTATCCTGGGAAATTGCAGTAACATCAGAATCCACAGCATTTGCAACGTTTGATTCAACCAAGTAATGTGTACTTGTTGAAGGACCGTCAGGAGCAGGAATGGTTGACGACTGATCAGTTTGAGCAGCAGCAGCAGACAGCTCACCTTTGAAACATTCACCTGCATTGCCCGCAGAAGAGTGCATGGCTGGCACCTGTCCAGAGATTGAATCAACAGTAGCTCTTTGATAACCATCAGAAGTTCTGAAAGGGACAGAACTTACAGCAGATTGCTCACTAAATTCATAGTTAGTAGCAGAAGGCATAGATTGCCCTTGAGATGTGATCCCTTTCCCAGGATGAATCCTCCTTTGCTGAAGTAACCGTCTGCGTCTCCTACTAAGCAATGATTTTTCCTGCTCAGATACACCTTCAACTGGAACCCCATTGGATCTAGTGTTCAAATAAGCAACAAGTCCTGGAGGCAGAACTCTAGATAACAGATCAAGAGCAGGTTGATAAGAGTCGGCCCAAAGAGCCACAAGTTGCCTGCTAACTTCACGTCTCTCACCAGCAGGAAGATAGAGTGCATGCAACAAATGCCGCAGTAGTGCACCATCTCGCAAAGCAGCGTCACGCATTGACTCTGCTGCAACTGCATCTTCTTCAGCAATTGTTCGCATAATGACAGCTACTGTTTCTCGCACACTTTCGGCAGGATGTCCAAACAATGCAAACAGCTGGCGGCGCAAGCCAGCTACTAGACGTAGTAACTCCACAAACACTGTATACTGGGTTGTTTCTCCATGTGGTTCACAGACCATTGCCTCAAGAACCTCAACAATAGACATTGACAATAGTGGTGACACTGATACAGGCCTTAACCGATTTACCAGAATTATAAGATTACTTTGTTGAGAAAACAGCACAGACTTGGTATGCATTATTGTTGCATGCCATTCCCCTTTTGAATCTGTATGCATGTTAGTTTCCCCTGGACCACCACCAATAAGTACTGCCACAAGGCCTGCAGTTTCACCAGCTACCCCTTCAGACCCATTTCTAAGTAGACCCATTATACGACCAACAGCAGCAGGAAAAGACATCACATGAGAAGCAGCACTTCTTGATGAAAGCAGCCTACGCAAACAAGCAATGAAACCCATCACTGTAGCAGCGGCTTTAGGAGAGGGTGGAGGCAGTGATGGTGACTCTGGTGGGAGATTGGGAGCAGCTGGAAGCATTGTAATCAAAGCCATTAGTGTCACCTCAGGTACTTCAATGCCAGAAGGTACTCCACCATATGGAATACATGCATTAAATTCTCGTATCCGGCGCCATAGTTTTGCTCTTGATCCAGGAATAGATCCTCCCTCGGCCACAGCATCTTTGGCGGCTGCTGCCAAGTGTTTTAAATGCAAAGTTGCAGTTTCCAAGTCAGCAACAGGTTGTTGTGAAGCAGAAAATTTAAAATGGAATCTGCCACATGGTGGATCAATTCGATGACCAGGCATTGTTAGCCTTGGGAGCACCGGGACAGGACACTGGCGCTACACAAAACAAACCTCTATATAAACAAGATGTGTAAGACGATATGACTTAAGAAAATCCATGTATTCAATGATGTCTAAACGTGTGAGAATTCATTCAATCCAACCCCTTGGAAAGGCTAAAAAACTATTCATGTCCAAGAAGAGCATGTCCACTTAGGCCTCATTTGTTTTCATTAAGATTAAGACGTATGAATTTGAATGCACATCTGAATATATTAAGATGTCTATTAAGATTCAGAAAATGAGATCTAAATCTGAATACAAACCTGATAATGAAGATGTTGCATTAAGATTTGAATACTAATTGTTAAGATGGTTAGTTTTCTCAACATTTAAATGTATAAAATTTGTCATTGTTTAAATAATAATAAATATAAAATTTAAATAAATACTAAATTGATCTACTATTATATCAATAAAATACAACAATAACAACAACAACAACCCAGTGATAATGTGTGTGTCGATTTGGGATGGTTTGACTGATGATGGTGGTTGCGGGTAGTATCTTATGGTATAGTGGTAGTGATTAACCGTGGTTATTGGTGATGATGGTTGATAATAGTAGTGAGATCATATTGATAGCTACTGATAGTGGTGAATAATTCTGGCTATTAGCGATATATAATGTTGACTAATGGTGATAATTATCGGTAGTGAGTCGTAGATATAATAATGGTTGGTGGTGATGACTAATGACTGCAAATGATGGCTAATGGTGATGACAGTTGATTTTGGTGATTGCAGTAGTGGTTGTGGTTGTGGTTGGGTTAAGGTTGGTGGTTGCGGATGGCAGGTGGTGGTGATTGATGGTGGTTGTAGTTATGGCTGAAATGGTGGTTATGGGAGGTGGGTAAAAGTAGATGGAGTAGCGATGACCTGTCATCTTTGTACAAATTATTAAATAGACATCTTAATGATATTAAGACTTTGTTATAAATCTTAATCATTCAGACTTATTTAGACTCATTAAGTAGTTGTAAAACAAGACAAACAAATAAACTTAATGATTAAGATCTGAATAATTAAAATTCAAATCTTGAAAACAAACAAACTTAATGACTAAGGTCTGAATTATTAAGATTAAGAACTTCATTAAGTGCAAACAAATGATGTCTTACTTCTGTTTGCAAAACATCACGAACTGCTGCAAGTAAGTTATCACGAGACGTGCTAGCATATACCTGAAGAAAAAAGGGACATAAGGCTAAAAATCTAATCAACACAAGTGAATAAACAAAATTGACATCTGGCAGAGCCACAAAGACACACATGAATTGGGCATCCATCATTAAATTCAATAGCAAACATTTGGGGCTCCTCAGCAAATCGAACAAGGGCACCAACGGCAGATAGAGGACGCACAACAACTGCCTGCAAGCATTTGTTAGACAGTATTAATAACTTTTCTATAAAATCAAACGAAAAAAGCATCATAACAGATTCGTAAAGTAGGAGAACAAGCAAGACATAGATTTGTCCCATCTACCTAGCGCTAGGTTGGGGAACAAGGTAACTGTAACTAAGTGGCAAGTCTGCAGTAATAGCTAGAAAGCTATTGCCCATATTGCTCAGTACTTTAGGTCATCATTTCCATGGACAACACACACCTCTTAGACAACCCACAAAATTATAAATAATTCGGCAGTGGATATTATGAGATCACTTAATGTGTATATGTACTGCTAAAGTTGAACTTTAAAAAAAAAAAATCTTATGATGGGAAAGTAAAAAGTGTACAAGAGAGGAAGAAATTTCCATCTAAAGGTTAAAGGAGTACGGGACATAAAACATAGAGTCAAGATCCAATAAGAATGCTTGCTCTATGCCATAAATAAAGGCTCTTCAACAACAACATACCCAGTGAAATCCCACAAGTGGGGTCTGGGGAGGGTAGAATGTACGCAGACCTTACCACACCTCATGGAGGTAGAGAGGTTGTCTCCGAAAGACCCTTGGCTCACATAAATAAAGGCTCTTCAAACATCTAGATTTGACATGTAAGATAGTGCCTCTACTATCAATAGGACCTCTGTTGTTTCTCTTCTGCCATATGTTCCAGAAAATGCAAGTAGGAATTGCCTTCCAATACTGTCTACTATACTTATGGGAGTACTGTTCATACCATAATAACTTTAAAAATTTCTATGGTAATGGTTTTATTAATGAGTACCAAAAAATACAAGAGAGGAAGAAATTTTCATGTAAAGGTTAAAGGAGTACAGGAGATCAAACAAGAGAGTCAAGATACAGATTAAATGCTAGTTCTACACCATAAATAAGGGCACTTCAAACATCTAGATTTGACATGTAAGATAATGTCTTTCCTATCATTAAGACCTCTATTGTTTCTCTCCTGCCATATGTTCCAGAAAATGCAAGTAGGAATTGCCTTCCAATACTGTCTACTGTACTTAGCGTAGTACTGTTCATTACATAGTAACTTCGAAAAATAATTATGTTTTTTTTTGCTTTTCAGCCAGATGATTAGAGGGAACAGAAATTATATCTTAAAATTTTAACAAATATACAGAATGAGTTAACCACATATACATATTTTTTTTGAAATTGGTAAAGATTGAACCACAGATATATTCTTAATCTTCTATGTCCTATGTATACCCTATTTTACGAATGATCTAATGAGCTAGCCAATAATAGGACGAGGTTTTCATAGTGCATGCTATTTGCAAAAAAATGATTTATTTTAACAGGCGAGAATAGCATGGGAATCAACTAAATCTAGAGAGCAGAGGTCGAAAGGAGAAGTAAACAGAATATATGCACATCAAGTTTCCCCACAAGATGAGAAGGTAAAATGAGATTAAACAAGATCGTTGCAATAAATGCAAGCACTTCATATATCCAGACTCAATCTTCGGTATAATAGTGTGATAGATGAAAGATGCAGCACATATAATTAAACTAAAATGGATGACTTGACGGAACAACACGGAATGGTTATGCTAGGAACATAACTAACAAAACTGAAGGCCTATGGAACGACCGTAAAACCCAAGATGCTATATGCAGTTAATGTGGGGCATATTCAGAAGATGAATGTGGCAAATACGGATAAACAAAACGAATATATTAACACATAAGATTGAACCAGATTAGAATAATCACATCCAACAACAGGTGCAAGTAGCAAACTGTAACAACTTGATTGAGTAATTACCCCTCGCTTTGTGTTTTAAGACTTTTGATAGGTTGGTATTATGATTTGGGAATTGTTGGCATGGTTGGGATGGGCCCGAGAGGCTTGGGTGGGTTTTGGCACCATTGGTACAAAGGTGGATGTAGTAGGAATCACTGTAGCAGTCCTTATTTCGGCAAGCGGTGCTGTAGTACTTCTCAACTGCGGCCAGCAACGCTGAAGGCACTTTCAAAGTGCAGCAGACAATGGCGTCCAGCACTGCTAAATTTCCTATTTGATATAAGAGGCTGAGTTGCGTGATTCCATTTCATTCTTCACCATTTTGAGACTTGGGGAGCTCGATTTTGAGAGGTTTAAGCAAGGACTTCATCTACAAGTTTGGGGCAAGTTTAAACATAACTTTGAGTTTAAATCATGGATTCTCCTTAAGATTTAACATATAAACCGGGAATTTGATGGGTGAAATTGGGTATTCACGGAATAAACCCTAGAATCACTAATTTGATTAATTTTGCACACTTAAATAAACTCAAAATGAAAATCTAAGGATAGATTTGAACTCGTAGGGCTATGGGTAACCCAAATATGAATTTTGTTTTGGGGTTTGACCATGTGGGCTCGGGGTTAACTTTTGGTTAACTTTTAGTTGACTTCGACTTAGACAACATATTAAATTATGGAATTGAGCCCAATGACATTGTTCGATGCCATTAAGTATTATTTTGACTACTATGTCAAAAAAATATTATTTTGAATATAGTTGAGCCATTTGGAGGATTCCTGGCATGGAAAAGCTATATTCGCTTGGATCAAAGTAAGTTCACCTCAATGAGGAAATTTTCCCAAATTAAACCTGCTTTTGATATACTACGTGTATGGGGTAGAGGTAACCCGCACTAGGCAAGCCCGGTGAGACGAGCTCAACCCAGAAGGCAAACACCTTGCCTTCGCTGGCAAGGGGTTTCGAACTTGAGACCTCCAACATGGAAGTTCCAAGCCCAAACCACTGGACCACCCTGAAGGGTCTCCGTTATCCCACAATTCTTTAACCAAATTCTTGATATCTCCTTGAATTTGTCTCTTGAAAAAAATAAACATCAGCTTTCCATCCATGAATTAATTTTTTAATGATACACATCTTGCTTGCCTGATTCAAGCCTCTCACGTTCCATGATAGTATTCAGACTGTCATTGATCACAATTAATATTGTAACCCCCCAGCTTCTTGTGCTATTGCTTCTGAAATTACTTCCACACTCGAGGCTCTTCAATTCTCTGGATCCCTTTACTGTCGAAGTCATTTTCCTGTTCTTCTCTTCCTCATTCATATTTTTTTGTGTCATGCTGCTTTCTATCTTCATGAATAGCATTGTCGCTTCCTCTTTGCACCCCTTGATATCTATACCAAATTCTTTGGCGAATTTGATGATGTTCAGATGAATCCATATAGGGATATCGAAATCTGGATCTTCCCCTCCTTGGGCTATGTTGATTTAAAGGTACTACATCTGCGATTGTCGTCAAACCGGAGATGTTCTTCACTTTTCAAAATAGCAACATCTTGCATGCCACTCTCTTCTAGGGTTTAAGGGATTTCAGTTACTCTTACTTCCTCTTCTTTACTCTTTTCTACCGTATGTTCTTCGATTTCCTCCCGTTCGTGTTCTACTTCTTTTCCTTCTCCATAGTTCAGCACTATGATGGACTTGGAAATATTAGCTTCAAGTTCAGCTGAGATTAGGTCAATTAAATGAGAGGAGGGCTCATTTATTAGCCCAATTGAGACGATTGGGCCAGCAGATCCGAGCCCAAAATTTTCTTTTTCACTGCATTTCTGTTCTTTTTTACCATGGTGGAAAGTGGATCCTTAGCCACGTGTGCCTTATTACATGCTGAGACAGCTGGCCAATTCAAAATGCCAGGATCGTAGGTAGAGCCCACGTGCCCTGACACCTCTATAAAGCCTAAAAGGCTTTCATCTTATAGTCCACCAGCTCCTTCATCAGATAGCTGGGTCTTTGTCAGTACTTTGCTTCGCTCATCAGCGACCACCCTTGCCGGCATCTCAACCCAGATTGGAACTCTGTTAACCCTTTATGGACCAGTTCGATTGACTTCGGAACTGAGTCGTCGTCTCTCTCACCTTCATCCTAGCCTATTTAAGGTGGTTTTGCAGTTGTGTTTCTTCTTCAGTTCTGATCCAGCCACCACATAAGTTTACGATCTCACGGGAAACTTTCTGGGCCCAAAGTTGAAGGGGCAAGCCTACTACTCTGATCCAGAACTAGTCCATCCTATCGTGGAAAGAGGTAGATGTCGGCCACCACCACTGCATGTTGAATTTGTGGGATTTCCAAAACCACTTCCCTCTTACAATATGGTCTGCAGCTGTTTTGTTGGGGAACTCGAAGAGGAAACGATTTTGACCCAAATCGTAGATGTTGATACCATGCTTGTGTTACCAAGGGAGGTCAATTAAGTTTAGATCTTGAATGGAATCTTAGAAGCTTTTCATGTCCTTTGATCTTCGGATGTAGTTATTCTTTGACTTTCAAATTTGCATACATCGAAATCACCACCAATGACCCACTGCTTGTTCCAGATACCTCTAATAACTGCAAGTTCAAGCCATAGTTTCTCCCTTTCTGGATTAGAATGAGGGCAATAAACACCTGTGAAACACCATCAGAATTCTTCTTGAGAACTTTCTAGCATACACGAGAAAGTGTATGAACCTTGAAGTATATCGATGCAATTCCACAGCCTTTATCCCAAAGTATTATTATCCCACCCATTACCACTTGCTTTGAGCTCAGTCCAGCCAGCCCATCTATTGCCCCACATCTGTTGAATTATTTGTGACGACCAATCTACTATTTTTGCCTCATGCAGGCAAATAATGTCTGCTTTCCATTTACCCATTAAAGATCTCCCTGAACTTAGCTTCTTCATTAAGCCCCCGCACGTTCCAACTGATGATTTTTACTTTCATTCGGAAAGAGCTTTGTGAAACTTGCCCCTATCCTCCTTTGCCATGCCATCATAATTTAAACCACAGATAATGATTAATAGACTTCCGCACTTGTATCAGATAATGATTTTCATTATCTATTTTCCCTGATACACTCCTATTAACTTTAATTGGCAATGTAAACATTGTTTTAATTATTTGGTTATCACACTTCGCTAAATTGAATCGTGACACAAATACAAATCTGGTTTAGCAAAGCCCTACATAGTCCAAATACACCGATTCATAGGTGCATCAATGTAATATTGAAGATGAAAAAAGGGGACAATGAAAACTTAAATCAGATGGATGAAAGTTGTCTCTAAAACACTTCGCTTAAAATTAATGCAAATTTAGTTTAAAACATAGTACAATGATAGCAACAACAACAACATACCAGTGTAATCTCACAGATGACACCAACTAACTATGATTAATACTTATATTTGGTTTTTCAGCAGTCTTTTATTCTACTAAGTAACTTGTATGTCCTGTGTTTGGATAAGTTTACATTTAGAGAAGAACCTCTAACTTTAGAAAACTCCAAATCTTACCTTAAAAGACATTATTTAGTACTCAAATAAAATGGATATAAACAAAGAAAAATAGGCACAGTGGATTGATATAGCTAAAACCAAGTACGGAATTGATAGCAGTTGATTGATATGCCAGTTGTCTCTCCTTCTCTAAGTATGCTACTGGACCACGAAAGGTACAAACTTTTTAAATGATAGATAAAATCTTTTTCTTTTGCTAGGAGGGGACGAGCTGAGGGGATTAAGAATAAAGATTTGTATGAGAAAAGAAGAAGAGTCTCAAACATAAAATTCCTGGAAAAAAAAACAAAAGAATATCCAGCTTACTTCATAGTTCTCGGGTCGTCTTTCCACAAGTGAGACCTTTGTGAGAATGAGTTGACGAGATACCACATCACCATGTTCTCCAAGGCCCCCTTTTGGGCCAATAGACAAACTTAATCCTGGAGTATTCAGAGTTCCCCGAGCAGCAGAGCGCAATCTTGTTACTAACCAAGCTCCACAAGGAGTTTCATCTGCCCCAACAGCCTCCTTAGCTGAATTTGACATTGATGTAGTCAAACAAATAGGATGACATTCTGTGAGTACCAAGGATTTCACAAGAAAGTGAGAGTAAATATATAGTTATTCTCTCGAGAGATACCTCTCCTATTTATGTACTCAGATACAGCCAGAGCATGAGAACTGTCAACAGTTAATCCCACACCCACCATGGATGTCGCGGTTTTAGTCTGATCAAAATATTTAGCAAATTAAACATCATAAAAGTATTGAGTAGAGCATGAAAATGACTCACGCTTCAGAAAGTAAAGTTTCATTGGATGAGAATCATCCTGATCCAGAACCAAAAGTTAATTAGTTTGAGAGCAATGCAAGGACATCTTTATTACCAAATTTGATATGATGGCAGCAATTGTAGTTCCCGAAGTAGCTTGGAAAGCTTTAGATTTTCTTCCATAGAGAGAGCAAAGAACAAAACCTCCGTGATCTGTATTTTTCTTGCCATAAGGGTCAGATAGTAGGATAATTGCAGGAGAGTCCATATCTCTGAAGTCCAAGCACCAACGAAGTTCTCCAGATTTTAATTCAATAAGCTCAACTCCTATATAAGTAATTTTCAACTTCTGCACCCCAGAAGAGGAAAAGGAAAATTATCATTGTTTACTTTCTGTACCGGGGCAGGGGTTTGGAAGGAAAAGAGGAGAACGAAGAGAAATACAACCAGTGCAGTCGCCATCATACAAAGATTCCAATATTAGTGTACGCATTACTTAACTCATCAAGTTGACACAGAGAAAGCAATAGACAGTAGGAAAGCAATCATCAAAATCAATACTCCCAAAGCATAGAGAGAATTAAGCAGCAACAGTCGAAAAACCCTAATCCTCTCTTTTTTTAATCCTCTCTGTAGGTTTATATATCAAGATTAGGCTATTAGCAGCAGAGAGCAGAGAGCAGGACTCAAAATACTGTTGAAAACGAAAGCACATAACCATCTGCCACTAATTCCTTAGAACATGGTGAAAGAGAAAGCTAATAGCATATATTCTGCCACTAATGCCTCAAAAAACATGGATTTTTTGGAGATGAGCCAATTCTTGAAACATCAAAACAAAAAGGAAATTAAAGATTATCTTTTACACTTCGTCAATGGATAAGCCTTTGAAATTCTAGGCAATTCACTAAATAATTTCCTCAAGTACAACTTCAAAGCATTTTGTAATTCAATTAAAGAACATTATAACATACAGCCAACAATGGTTATAAGCAGAGGACTAACTCCCCCTACTCATTAGAAGATATAAGTGTGTTACACATTCAGGTACCAGACACCTGAGAGACTGAGACCTCAAGTAAATCCAAAATAACTGCTTAGGATGTGTCACCAACTGGGATGGCAACAACAACAACATACCCAGATCTGGCCCAGAGAGAATGTGACAAAGATTCTCACCGGAATCCTTAACGTCGCCAGAAAAGTTGGACATTGCCGGAATTTGCTTGTAGCCGCCAGAAAATGCAAGGGGAGACCAAAAGCTTTGCCGAAAAGTCGCCGAGGGAGCCTTTTCAGTCAGATCTGATCCTCTCCAGACAGATCTATGCCTTCTAGATCTAGTCGGAGTTGTGGCTGGAACAGATCTGAATTGCCGAGTGGAAAAATCGAAAAATAAAGAAGAAAGAAAAAGAGAAAGAAAGAGAGAGGAAGAAGAAGAGAAAAGTAGAGTGAGATCTGCCGGAACAGTGACGGAACAATGCCAGAATAGACAACTACACATATTTGAAACTTAATTGAGTTAAAGCTCTCTACAACCATATTTTTTATACCATTTCAGACGTGAAAATCTAGAGACAATAGCAGGGCAAAGATCTGAACAGTATTCAATTGTAATAATAATTAACTATTGTCTATAACAAAAAATAATTAAAATGTTGCAGATGGGCTAATGAAACTCCAATCGCCATTTTGACTTGAAACAATATTAAAGGAAATGGGACATAATATAACGTCACTAGAAGATGTTTCATATACTGAACAATAAGTGTTCCAATAATCGGTGGATCTTGCAACAACCAAAAGAAACGAAAAAAAAAGAGAAGGAAAAGAGACGCAAAGAGCAAATTTTCGAAGACTACAATCAATTATAGAAAGTGGCTTGATCTGTAAGCTTGAAGCAAGATATCTTCTTTATACACGAAAGTAAATTGGTGCTTGCATCCTAGGATATTTTGGTTGCACCCAAACTTAGCCCATCTCATCATAAGTTACCCACTCAAATCCCCCTTATAGTAGAAGTAATACTTTTTTTTGAATAACCATGGTGTCTAATCCGGCATGTGAGCATCACAACTAATCCAAAAGTACCTAACCGGGTAACTCTGTCCACTAAGGCTTGAACATTTGGGGAGAAATCACCTAGTGTTTTTTGCCTCTGCTGGGAATAGAATTGAGATCTCATGATTCTCAACCCACTTCATTGATCATTAGGCTGTACCCTTGGTTGCTAGTAATAATTGCCCAGGTTGATAGATGCTAGTGGATTGAAATAAGCCTCTATTAAGACAGGTTTACAATTTCTTAAGCTCAACTATGCATCATAATCATTTCAAGCCAGTGTTCTCAACTAAATCCAAGCACCTCAGTCTACCTTCCTGGTTCAGTCCAACATATAAGCACTATTAGAGAGACATCATTTCATCAGATATTGTCACAAAACAGTAAAATCAATTATTTGTTGCATAATTTTTAAGAAATACTAGAACATCATTTCATCAGATATTGTTGCAAAAACAGTAAAATCAATTATTTGTTGCATAATTTTTAAGAAATATACTAGAACTAGTCAAGTTACCCTGAAGCACATAAGCTGTCCACATGTACTCCACAGGACTTCCCACCTTAATAATATACACTTGCAGCCAAATATTACAAAAGATACACTGAATGGAAAGGTCAAAAACAACTTAAAAAGCCAATAGCTAACAAGAAATGACCACTTAAGATATAGGGGGTAGTGAAAGATCCTACAGAAGCATTGCATCATCATTTCCTCACTTAACCAATCTCATTGTTCCTCTATCAAGGCAAAATTGGTGTTTCAACAACATTCCACTACCTTTTTTCCGGGTAAGTACATTCTGATAGGGAACACTTTGTTTTAACTAATCTGATTGTTCCCTGTATGAATTCTCACTATAAGATAAAAATAGTTTTACCAAGCACCAATAGAACGAGTATTGTTTCACATAAGTCACCTGAAGGTCATGAAAAAATTAAGGGAACAGGCTCAGGTCAAAGCATCTATCATAGAAAGAATTATCTACAGCTAATACCATAAGACTACTAGCTATTAAAATCACACGAGGAAAAACACTTACAAAAGGAACCCACTCTGAAGTCCTCCTCTTTAGATGCAAAACAGGGAACTCTCCCACCACTTCAAGCTTATTCCACCTTATTCTATGCAACTCTGTCAAAATGCTGGCTCTATACTTGGAAGAAAACTTCATAGCCTTGAACTTCCCACGACCATCAGTCCTCACACTTATGGTAAACTCATTTGAATTGTCACCCCTCCCAATAATAGGGGCGGCACCATCATAATCACTCCCAACATCGTAGGAGTTAGTCACTGATAATGTTGCTGGATCCAGCGTAATCAAAGTGAAATTTGATATGCAAAAAATCCTTTTGTATCGACCTCGCCATGAGTGTTTAACAACCATGTAACGGGCCAAGTACTCGGGCTCTTCAGAGCCGCCATGAGAGGGTGGAGCAGAATAGGAGGATGTGGATTCAGAAGGTGTTTGCTGGTTATGGTGGTCAGACGCGTGGCGGCTGACAAAATCCATTTGAGGGAGGTATTGGAGAGAGTAAGGCTGTGGTGGACTATGGCGCAGGAGAAACCATATTCCCGAACCACCGGCCGGCCCAGCCGATGACGGTCTCTGCCAAGACTGATTGGCACCCAGCCTTCAAGTCAATAACTTCAAAGTTTGTTTTACTTTATCAAACCCGCAGCGATCAAAACCCAAACTTTCATGACAATTACCAAAAATTACAGCTATGTGCTTCCAATTCAAGACATACAGAACAAAGAACAAAATTCCAATCTTGAATTCAAACCGGACCACCTTACTCTCTGCAGAAAACCCTATCGCTCGTCAATTACAAAATATATATATATATGAATAAACTACAAAACCCCAATTAGCGAATTCCGAAGGATCAGAAAACAATGATGTGAAATCACTATTAATCCACAAGTTTTGCTAGTGGAAAATCTGAGAGAGATATTTGGAAAAATACAGCAGATCACAGAAGAGAGAAACCTCGTCTGAAGCCGGTTTACTATATCGATAATGGTTCATTCGTCTTTGACAGCCTTGATTATTTCGCACTAAAACATTCTTTTTTTTTTCCTCCTTCCTTTGACTGGTTTACCTACTTACCTTTCATAGCATAGCAAGATAGCTAAGATTCACATAGATTGCTTATTTCGCAGAAAAGGTGATAAACATCTTTGTAAGAATTATATGAGTCATTTCGAGTGAGAATTTTACTAATCCAACACAAGTTATTAGTGATAGACTTAGAGCCCGTTTGGATAGATTTAAAAAAAGTAATTTTCATGTATGAAGTATTTTTAGAACTTTGAAGTGCTGAAAGTTATTTTTATAAATAAGAAGTTCAGTGTTTGGATAAAAGTGCTTAAATGAAGAAAATAATGTGAATTTTAGGATTAAAAGAATAAAAATGGTAGTTTGGGAATTTAGTTAAAATATAAGGAATATAAAAGTAATTTCTATGGTCAAAGAAAATGACTTTAAGCACTTAGAAAAAAAAGTTAGGAATCCTAACTTTTTATTTTTGACTGACTTTAAGAACTTGATGGCTTAAAGTTAGCATTAGGCAAACACGTCCAAAAGCTAAAAAGGGGCTTTAAATTGGTTTTGACCAACTTAAAGCCCATCCAAAAGGGCTCTTAGAGATTAAGAGGCATACGAGGAAGACCTTATATGACCGACTGAGGATCAAATGGGCAGATTTGACCCCTGCCCTTTCTCGAAAAATGGGAGAGAAGTTGATTAGTATGGAGGCTTGAAGTAGTAGTGGAGATGTGACCAACATATGGAATAAGACAGCTAATTGTATTAAGGAAGCGGTTTCTAAGACTTAGTGAAACGATTACCATCTTTTTCAAAAATAAGAGTAGATAATCGTTTATATTGGACCTCTCAAAGAAATTTAAAAATTGGTAAGATAAAAGATGAAGCTTATAAGAGATATTTAAAAAGACTAGATTCTACCATGCCTGAACAGATAAAAAGAATACAAAAAAAATACTTGCTAATAATGAAGATATAATATAAAATTGCTCAAAAATTATTATTTCAAACAGTAGATAGCTAGTTTAGGATAAAATGGATAATAAATCTCATTATAAATTACTCAATGAAGAAGACCCTTTAAAGATAGAACAAGATCTGTACGAAATACAAAGAATGATAATTTATTTAGGAAACCTAATAATTAAAGAAATTCAGAATTTAAAAGATATGTTAATCCAAAAGGAAATAAAAATCAATGAAGAACATGTAGTTAAAACCATAGGAACTATAGGGTCACATATTGCGAACATAAAAATATCCGAAGGATACGGAGAAAATAATTTAAAATGGTAAGCTCAGATTCAGAAAATTCTAAAATAAATGATCTCATAATAAATATAAAAGGCACCAAGTTAAAAGACGAAGGTGACATGATAAATCTAAAAATTGGATGTTAACAAACCAGAAGATATAGATTTTAATCCTAATATCACAGAACTTCCTATTAAGGCTGAAACTAGTCAAACAAGTTTTAATAAATCCACTAGGACTTATGCAGGTGTAAACGCCGCATTAAGAACAAAAGATAGTCATACTCCTATAGGATCAATGAAAAGTGAAGCGACAAATCCATTCGGAATATATTTATATTTAGATTGTATTAATAACATTGAAGAAGCTATAGATAAATGGAAAACCTCTTTAAGAATAGCAGTTACGGTAAACAAAATGGATTATGATACAACCAAACATTTTATAGAACGTAGTCTATTAAATAGTGTATTAAGATTTTGGCAAAACTTAAACGAAGTCACAAAAAATGATATTTTTAGTACCGATGATAATATTGCTAATCTAATTACAAGAGCTACAGAAGCTATAAGATTAGAATTTGCCGGAGAAGGTAATTTCTTAAAAGATCCAGCAACGATTAAAAAATATGAAATTGCTTTATTATGATTACAATTATGTGATATGTGAAATAGATAAATATATTTGTGTTTTTTAAGATTATTATTACTATGTTTATAATAGAGTAAAAAATACAAAAATATATTTACCAATGTATTTTACTAAGATACCAGACCCTTGGCAAGAAATTAATAGATACTTATAATACCGGAACAACAGATACTTTAGGAAAAAGAATAACTCATTTAAAAGATAAACTTAACATGAGAAGTGTAGACGCCATATTAGCCAAAGCAACTAAAGGTTTAAGAAAGAAAATAAACATTTGCTGTGATAATCCAAAAATGTCAATAATGATTGGATGTGAAAGTCCTTATTATGTTTTTCCAGATAAATTAGTTGATAAAAAGCAAGTACAAAGCTTTTTAGAAATTATTAACTATGCTTCAGATTATATTCAGAATTTGGCTAAATTAAGAAAGCCATTTCAAGAATTATTAAAGAAAGATAAAAGTTTTGAGTTTAATGAAGTTTTAATGAAAAAAGTAAAAGATTTAAAACCAATTTGCAAAAATCTACCAAAACTACAGTTACCAAAAGATAGTGATGATTTAATCTTAGAAACTGATGCCTCTGAACACTGTTGGAGTGACGTATTAAAAAAGATAGACTATGATTCGAATAAAAACGAGATTGGAGAAAGTTTATGTAGATATTGTTCCAGAACCTTTTCAGATAAACAAACAAGATATCATATTAATGAAAAAGAATTATTAATAGTAGTAAAGAGTTGTCAAAAGTTTTATTACTTTTTACTACTTAAACGATTTACTCTCAGAACAGATAATACTCAGAAAAAAGCTTTTGTTCATAATAATCTTCCGTCTAAATCGGAATATAAACGATTTATTAGATGACAAATGTTATTGTACGAATATTCTTTTGATATTGAAATTATTCGAACTAACAAAAATATTGCAACAGATTTTCTCATCAGAGATGGAAAGAATTAAGGATCATCTTCAAGATATTGATAAAGGATTTAAAGATATTCAAATATCAGTGTCAAATATTATCGAAATTGCTAATTTCGATTGTGAACAACAGATTGCTGATAAATTAATCAGCATATGTGCCCAAATAACGTTCAAAATTAGACAATGCAATGATTCATACGATATTATTGATAGTTTAACAAAAGCTCAAAAAGATGATATCACTTCATCAACCACGGAGATACAAGATAAATATGAAAAACTATCTTTCAGACCCCAAATACCTCACAAGGAAATCACCCTGGGATCTATGAAAGAAAAATTAGATAAGTTAATCACTCCAACAGGAGACCAAGAGCAGATTATGAGAGATTTATTTTTTCTCTCAAAATTACCCCTAATAGATATATTGATTTTATGGGAATATATCCCCGAATCAATTATTTACAAGATTCTTCACCACAAGAAATTAGATATTAGTATGATTTTGGAGCAGTTAATTCAATTTATCTTACTTCTCTAAAGTTTCTCGAAATTTTCAAAGAAACATTGTTGTCTTCTAATTTTCAGAGAAACATTGTTCTAATTTTTGTTTAATCATATCTATGTTGTCTTCTAATTTATTGAAGGTTATCTGATATTCTAGCAAAGGGTAGTGTTGGTTTATTACCTGTGGGTTATCCCACTCAGGGTTGTCCAATCAATATCATATTGTAGCAAGGGAGTGCTTTTTGGAAAAATTGTTTTTTTGGTATCCTATATCACCACACTGGGCTGTGCAAGGTTTGAAGTGAATAGGTAATCTTTTGGAATAAGCGGTTTTGAAACATTTTACAACTATCGTGTGTTGACAAGGAGTGTTAAACCGTATGTGGAATAGAACTCTATCGTATAATACTCTAGGAAACATTTCTAGGAAGTTATTTGCTAGTAGGACATCTTGTCCGGTATTATAAAAATAAAATGGAGGACATTTTATTAAAAATATCATAATAATATAATCGGTTGAGCAATGCCTCGAGACATTGCTACAATATTATTTGATATATCTTTTCCTTTGGCAATAGATAATTCTTGATGATATTCTTTGGGAAATATTTCTGGTCTACAATAACATCTTCCCGATCCATTATCTATATAAGCAGCAAAATATTCTGCTTTATAATCTTTATATGTTATTCCAATAGGTATATATATACTATACTGGCTTGTCATTTTGATATAAATATTATCTTATCATTATAAATAATCTTAATACCTTGATCTATTATATCATATGATTTTACACTATTTAGGAAAGTAGTTTCTAATAAGATTTCTAAAGAATCATTATTTTGTTCTAGTTCAACTAATAATCTTATCGGTATAATTTCATCTTCGAATTTTAAAATAGTTTCTATCATGTTTGTGATTTCATGTCTTTTTCCATTAAAATCATTATAGAGGTGTTTATCTTTTAATTTTTATTGTTGGAGTTGATTACATAGCTTAAGGCTAATGTAATTTCCACTAGCTCCTGTATCTAGTAAGATGTCAATGGGAACGAATCTTATGCCATTAAAATATTCTTCTTTTATCTTATAATTTTTTATTTCATTATTTTTTGCTTCTAAGATGGATCGTATAAATCTTTCTGATTGCGTTTTTCTTATTAACTCAATAGGGTTTATAACTCGAGTTTCGTAAAAAGACAATCGAGATGTTGAATTTTGTTGATTGTATAAATGTTTGAGTTGTAAATCTAAATCTAATGGTGTATCTTCTACTTTTTGTATTTGTGATATACTAGGCATTTGTATCTGACTGACTTCCTCAAATAATTGGGGATAATCTATTATATTTTTTATAGCAAAACAATCTGAATGATGGGTATTTGAAATAGCATATGAAATCACATAAGTTATCGAATAGGGTCTATTGTATTTATGAAAGAAATCTTTTCTTTTAAAATCTTGTATTAAGCTTAGTGTTTTATCAAAGTCTTTATCGAGGAGATGGTATGAAATTCTTGAATGTATGTTAAATTTAATTTTTTCTTATTGTAAATTTCCTCGTAATATCCCTAATTCTTTTCGGTTTATCATTCTGTTATCTATAATGTCTAAATCTATCGGGGTATCTAATTCTTCTCTAAATGTGGATTTTATTATTATCTGTATTGCTTCTATATGTATCTATCCTAGAGTATTTCTTACTTCAGTTTTTATTTTTCGTAATTTATCGTGAATATCTTTTTTGGATAATAACGGTATCATTACTTTATTTGAAGTAACGAAAACTTCTAAAGCTCTTTCTTGGATATTTAATTCATAGAATAAATGATGTTGTCTTTTTCTTAATTCGAATCTTTCGAGTATATTTACATTAAATCTTGAATAATTAGTTAAAGAAAATTTTTCTTTTTGTATTTGTTTTAATTTTCTTTTATCTATAAGTATATCTTGTTTATATTTTCCAGTTTGTTCTATCGTTTTTTCTATTATATCTTGAACTGTTTCTATTTCATTATTCATCTTGGTTGTCTTCTTCTGAAGAGAAGTAATAATCAGTATCTGTTAATATGAAGATTGTATCGTCAGATTCAACTTCTTCGAAATTATTTAATTGTATAAATTCTTCAGAATTTATCATTTCTTCAATCAAAAATAACAAATTCCTTTGAACTAAGAAACAACAACTCATAACTAGCTCTCGATAGATGAGGACTCACCACAGCTCCGTCGATAAGAAAGCTCAAATAGCCACGTGAAAGAATGTGATCCTCAAACCCTATATTATGAGATGATGTGGGCAACAATATGCGTTAGTATTTTTTAATGTACTAAGTATGAGGGCATTACATGCAATGTAAATTATAGGATACAATGATTAAATCACTTACATGATAAAAGGTTTAAGTAAAGCCATGAGAAAACCATAGTGATCAAAGAATTTTAAAAGCACATTTGAAATCATGGAATATCATAAGAGAACAAACATATGTGGGATAGAGCCATAACTGACAATAAGACCATGCGAGCTGTGACATGGAATCCTGATGTCTCCCCATACAATGGAAGAAAGGGGAATCTTCTTGTCAAGGTAGACTCTACCCTACTATACGAGTCATGTACATACGCTATGTGTGGATCCACAAGTTAAGCCATGAAGGCAACCTACAGTGGCACGTAGTTTAAGGGACTTGAGGCGGCTACTAAGGCTTTTGGTAGAGCCCCTACCTCAAAGTTCGCTCGTTGTTAAGGCAAATCCCATGAAATGCATAACATAGCAACCATACTTAGCATATACCAAGTTTGTTCATAAACTTCATAATTCATAGAGTAGATCATTTCATAACATAATTGCAATGTGAGTATTGTCCTTCTACATTACAATTCATACTTATATAATTCATATCATGAGGTTCCTAGGTCACCACATAGGGCCATAAGTCACCTTTCTTCATAACTTGCATGAAATTCATATCTTGAACATAATTGTAATTCATAATTATAATTCATACTTGAATTTAGAGTAAAACTCATGTACATAGTCAATTTGAATGAAAAACTATGATAATACTTTGAAATCATTGAATTCATAATCATACTTCATGATATCATCATTGAAAATATCTTTATGCATGGAAAATCATAATTCAACTTAAAATCAAGTAATCCATATAGGAATATACTTATAATGATTATCTATAATGGTTAAAAACATAATTGAAACAACACAATGCAATTCATCAAAATTAGGGTTACAAACCTAATTGAAATTCATGAGATTTTGAATGAAAACCTTGGGACTCCACCCATGGATCAATCTCTACATACCTTGAATTGAAAAAGAACCTTGGTGAAATTGAACCCCTAGCTTGGAATTTGAAGGACATCTTGAGAGAATTTGATTAGTCTTGCCTTAGGGGAATTTGAAGAATAATTTTGTATTGAGGGAATTTTGAAGAGTTCAATATATATAGACTTTGAATTTGGCCATAAAAATATCTAGGTTCATTGAACCGAACTTTGAGAAAATGCGGAATTACCCTTTATTAAAACCTGAATTTGATTCCTACGGATTGACTGTACGAGTTGTAGGAGTTGTGAGAGTCATCAACATGACTCGTTCTGCAGGTTAGAAGAAAACTCCTAAATTTGAGTCTGAAGTTTTTGTACGAGTCGTATCTACGACTTGTTTTCAAGTCTACGACTTGTAATCACCTTTCGTCCTACAGGTTCTCAGAACTTGCATATTCGAGCCTCTGAAGTTTTGCAATGAGTTATCCTTACAACTCATCGATAGGATGACAACTCATCCTGTTGAGTCGTAGGACTACTCGTAAGCGTGGTCCTAAACAGGCTCTGAGGCTCACTCTACGACTCACTCTTACGAGTTGTAGAAAGCTCTACGAGTTGTAGAGTGACTCATAAACATGAGGTCAGTCCAAAAATTTAGAATTTCTTCTTGGTCCCAACTTTCCAACTTTTGAGGTCTTACATCAAGCAAGATTTATGAAAAAAGGCGTATTAAGATTCTAATGATACTCTTATGATATAAGATTCATAATGATGGAAGACCTACTCACACATTACATGAATCACATGATAATGAATTATCCTATGAACAAGTTTTATGAATTGAATTGGCAGTTTGATTGCTTTTTGACATGATAAGTTTATGTTTTAATACAAGTATGAACTACGATTTATGACAAGTATGATTTGTGATAAAGATATGTATTTTATGCGATGATGACTGATCTTGGGTACATTTATGTGTTCAATAGAAAATAAAAACTATGATTCATTAATCAAGTTGAGAGCAAATTCCTAGAGTTTAATTCATGTTTTTGTATATTTGTGTATTGTTGGAACCAACCAACATGATTAGACACTTTCAGGACTAATTGAGAAAGAATGGACATTCAAAGCTTGATAAGATTAAAAGTGGAAATCAAAGGAGAAGTTGGGGAAAAAATGTGAAGAAAATGCACTATAAAAAGTATGTCCGCATCGCGAACTTGAGCTTCAGTGATTAAATTCCAAAACTTAGAATTTATTCGACTCAACAGTGTGGTGCGTGCCAGGTACACATCGCGGACCTAGTTCTGGATAGAACTAATTTCTTCCAACACATAAATTAAAAAATTGCACTGAAATCCACCAAGTCCTCATCGCGGACTTCAGTGAGCCTACTTTAATTCCGTGTTTTTAGTTCTATAAATAGCAACTTTACATATTTTATTAAAAAGTAGATCAGATTGTCGGGAAAGGATTGAAGAAGACTAAGGAAGAACTACTTTTGGTGATATTTTCTTCTTTTCTTTCATTGTAATTCAAGTTTTTATGTTAGTAATGATTTATGTAATTATGTTACAAACAATGAGTGGCTAAATCCCCTTGTTCTTGGGTTGTAGCCACAAGATGCAAGTTTAAATCTTATTTCTTTGGTTGAAAATGAGTTTTTGTATGTGATTACTCTTATATTCTTGTTTTGATTGTCTTAATGCTTGATCACCATTAGAACAAATTTGTTGTCCACTTGGAACTTGGAAGACGGAAAAGGAATAGATCACTAGAATATAAGGAGCATGTTTATCCTAGAATTGTCTAGACTAATTCGTGTATAGAATGATCGTAATGCATATTTATACACCATGTTTGGTTGCTAAACAGGATGATATGATTAATGCATTTTTGTTGGTTCATGCTTATACCCGCTCAATGATTTAGCTAAGCTGTCAACAAGAATAGGCAATTAGAGGTCAGAATATCATAATTGTAAAATCAACCCTGTAAATCAATAATCGAAAAAACCATTGGATACTAAAGTAAAGGAGGTTAGACTGGAAATCTATGAGTGCTACAACTCTGGGACTCTACTTTAAATTGATAAAATTTCTCTAATAGCGTTAAATCAGATTTTCATATTGTTTTTGGTATAAATATTTTGTAGATATAAATGAAATCAACTCTTTGAAAACACACATGAATAATTTGATTCATTGAAAAGCTAACTAACGCCTAATTAAATTTTCCTGTGGGTTCGATATCCGGCTCTTAAAAGGGGTCACTCTATTACTTTTGAGACCGCGTATACTTGTGTGTATGTTTGGACCCAACAAATATTTGGCGCAGTTGCCGGAAAAATTATTTAATTTGGCAATAATTTTCTTTGTGAATTTCGTTATTATTTTTGTTTTTGTTAACAACTTGATCTTAGCTGTTATTTCCGGTAAGAGAACTCACAAAGGCACACTAGACAAAAGTGGGAACATTATAGAGCTGCTAGCTGAGCTTAAATGATTTTTATATCAGCAAAGAAGGAGAGCAACTGCTCTATATTCCATACCACAAGTATATCTTGGTGATACTAACGAAGTGCCTGTAGAGGTCCCTGTGGAGATGGCAGCCAGGACAGTACGTGATGTAGATGTCCCACTCATAGAAAATGTCACCTCCAGCATTCAAAAACTGTCAGCTGGAGGAGGATGTGAACTGAAACAGAACATGGTGCAATTGTTGCACTCTAATGGTCAATTTACAGGTTTGCCTCATGAAGATCCCTAAGTCCATATCCAGAACTTCTTGGAGATTAGCGACACTTATACGCCTAATGGGGTATCTCCTGACTATGTGAGGTTAACATTGTTTCCCTTTTCTTTATTGGGGAAAGTTAAGAGGTGGTTTAAGTCGGAACCACTAAATTCAATCACTTCATGGAATGATTTGGCTCGCAAGTTTCTTATTAGGTTCTTCCCTTCAGGGAAGACAGCTAAGTTGAGGGCAGAAATTTTAAGCTTTAAACAAAAATTTGGAGAAAATTTGTACCAATCTTGGGACAGGTTTAAATCTTTACTCATTAGTTGTCCTTACCATCATTAATCTAATGAGGTATTGGTCCACACCTTTATAGATGGGTTGGAACCCAACACCAAAATTCTTCTTGACTCTACAGTAGGTGGACAGGCACTAGAGAAAACATATGATGAACTCTATATATTGATTAATCGCATATCTTAGGGAAATTCTGAGTGGAACAGAGGAAACTCTAGATCTATGGTTCAAAAATGAGCAGGCATGTTGGAAGTTGATGCAGTGACAATATTGACTGCACAGATTGCAACAATATAAAATATGATGACAATGTATTTCAACACTCTAGTAAAAGGACAGCAACAAGCTTCGGTGAATATGGTCAAGCAACAACACATTTGGTGCGAGGTGTGTGGCAGTAGTGAACATGTGGCAGAATACTAAGGAGCTAATCCTGAGTTAGTGAATTTCGTGGGTAATGCACCTAAGGGTGGAGATAATCAGAACTATGGAAATGCTTACAATCCAAATTGGAGAAACCACCCTAACTTCTCATGGGTTGGAAATCAGTAAAACCAACATCAAGGGTAGACACAATTCAGACCACAAGGAAGTAGGCAGCAGTACAATGATCTTGGCCATAGTCCATATAGACCATAAGGAGGAGGTCAGCACTATAACCAGCAAGACCAGAGTAACCAACAATCAAGCAGTGCAGGAAACATGAGTGTGGAAGACATGCTTAAAAAACTCATGAATGAACAAGCTAAGCTAGTTGCAGACATTCGTCAATACCTAATCACTACTAAAAATTTAGAGAAACAGGTAGGACAGCTAGCAAGTGCTCATAATTCACGCCTGCAAATCTGGTTTACCAGGTAACACTGATCCCAACCCCAAGCAAGTAAATACTATGAGCACACGAAGTGGACGAGAATTAGTTGAGCTAGCGCCACAAAGCAAAGGTAGTGAAGGAAAAGGTAAAGCTGTGGAGAGTGAAGCTAGTGAATCTAGCTGACCAAAAACATAGCAAGACCAGAAAATAAAACCACCTCCCCCATTCCCACAAAAATTTAAAAAGAAGAAATAGTAGGAATATTTTGAAAAATTCATAAACATGCTTAAATAGGTACAAATTAACTTACCTTTGATTGATGTGTTGCAGGGCATTCCAAAATATGTCAAGTTTGTCAAAGATATTGTGGCCAACAAAAGCAAGTTAGCTGAATTTGAAATAGTGGCACTCACTAAAGAGTGTAGCTCAAGAATCTTGAACAAAGTTAAGCTTCCAACTAAACAAAAAGATCCAGGTAGTTTCACGGTAAAGGTAACTATTGGTAAGTATAGTACTGCAAGAGGTCTCTGTGATCTAGGTGCTAGTATAAACTTGATGCCTAGATCTATGCTTAAGAAATTAGGTTTGGGAGAACTTAAAGCAACCATCATTTTGTTATAGTTAGTTGATCGTTCTGTAGCTAGACCTGATCGTATTTTTTAGGATTTGTTAGTTCAAGTGGGATCCCTCCTCTTTCCTGTTAATTTTGTTGTATTAGATTTTGAGCCTGACCCAGATGTTCCTTTTATCTTAGGGCATCTGTTCTTGGCAACAGGTGGTGCACTTATTGACGTAGCTGCAGGTACATTGACTATAAGAGCACATGACAAAGTGGAGGTGTTCGATGTATATCAGGCACTAAAGTTACCTGCAGTCTATGAAGAGTTGTCTGTTATAACTATCATCGATGAGAAAGTCTTAGATCAATGCACTATAGCAAAAGATCCTTTGGAAAGAGTCGTGATGGGTCAAGATATTGAAGAGGACATAAAAGCTAAAGAGTTAGCTAGTATGCTTGATCTTCCAAATATCAGCATGTGGAAAAAGAGTGTGGAACCTTTAAACAGAGAATTGGGTCCTTCACCCAAGCCGTCTCTAGAAGAAGCTCCTACCTTGGAGTTGAAGCAATTGCCAGCACATCTCAGGTATGCTTTTCTCGGAGTGAATAATACCTTACTCGTAATTCTTTCATCTGCTTTGTTTAAGAAGCAGGTCACAGTAACACTTGAGGTATTAAAAAGGAACAAGAAGTCAATTGGATGGCAAATGGCTGATCTTCATGGTATCAGCCCTGCTTTGTGCATGTATAGGATTTTCATGGAAGAAGGACATAAAGCTAATGGGCAAGCACAACGGCGGTTAAATCCTATCATGAAAGAGGTGGTAAAGAAAGAAATAATTAAGTGGATAGATGCAGGAATAATATACCCAATCTCTGATGGTAAGCGGGTAAGCCCAGTTCAGTGTGTACCAAAGAAAGGGGGAATGACTGTAGTGACTAATGAGAAGAATCAGTTAATCCCCAAAAGAATAGTAACTGATTGGCGTATATGCATGGACTACAGAAAGTTAAATGATGCCACAAGGAAGGATCACTAACCTGTACCTTTTATTGACCAAATGCTTCACAGGTTAGCAGGCCAAGAGTACTATTGTTTCTTAGATGGGTATTCGGGTTACAACCAGATACCCATTGCATTGGAAGACCAGGAAAAGACAACATTCACATGCTCGTATAGGACATATGTATTTAAGCATATACCATTTGGTCTTTGTAATGCTTCTGCCACTTTTCAGAGGTGAATGATTGCAATATTTCATGATATGGTGGAAGAGTTTGTAGAGATTTTTATGGATGACTTTTCAGTCTTTGAAGAGTCTTTTGATCTTTGTTTGTAAGGGCAATTGCGTCTTTTCAAAAGTTTGGTTCAATGAACCTAGACACTTTTATGGCCAAGTTCAAATTCTGAAAACACTCTTCTCTTCAAGACCCCCCTCCCCTTCTATTCATTTTATTCTCTCAAAAACTTTCAAGGCAAGAACTCACAAGTTCCCTTAAGATTTCTCTCCAAATTCAAGCTAGGGTTTCCAACTTCTTCAAGGTTCTTCTTCAATTTCTAGTGAATTCAAGCAAGGTATATGGGTTTTCATCCATGGGTCCTTCCACCCATGGAGCCCAAATGTTTTCTCAATCTAGTATTTCAATTCGAAATGATGAAATCTTATGGGCTTTTACATGATGACTTTTAATGCATAGATTATGATATATTTGAAGTTTTTTACATATATTGATGGATATTGACGCTTAATTTCATGAAGTTATGATGTTATTAAAGTGCCTACATGAAGGCTTGAAAAGAATTTTAAGACATATATGGTGGGTTGCTTTAAGAATGTGTATTTTATGCATTTCCATTACTCTCATGCATGCAAGAATTCTTTAAAGGCATTGAATGGTTTTTACGAAATGAACCCACCTAGTTTCTTATGATGAAGTAAAGTTGAAATAAAGTTTGACTCCAATGAATATTATGAAGTAAATACGTATGAAGAGGAGTCTTTATGAAATGATTGATTGATGAAAGGGCTTCTTAGCCAAAGTAAGGTTTCAACGTGAAAGGAAAATCCTCACATTGAATCAAATGAAATGTTTAATGTTATGATATGACATGTATGACATCTCTATATGCTGTCAATGCTTTTGAACACTTTTTTCCCAAAGGGCAGGTCCGATTAGCATGGTACCCGAAATACCATCACTGATTGTAGACCTAATTTTTTTATAAATCAAGGTTTATTAGTAGGATGGTAAATAGGGCATGACATCCATAATGATATTATAAACCAAAGGTTTTAATAAGCTATTTACTGAATGTGATGTTTGAATTCTCAAGCTATATGATATGACTATTTGAAGTATTATACTATTCCGTGGGATTTAACTTAGCACTGAATGTAGCATGTAGATGGGGACTCGACCGAAGTGGTCCTTAAGTAAAATCTGATGTTGCATTAACTATGTGCCACCATAAGAGCCCTTATAGGCTAGGCCTTTGTAGCCATCAAATGTTAAATAAATGAATGTAATCTGAACGGAGTTCTACCCGGCAAGTAGTCTCCCCGTGCCAATGTAGGGGGTTATGTTGGATTCCATGTAATAGCTCGCATGGTCTTAAAAAGTTGGTTCTAGTCATCTTTCCACATATGTATGATTTAAATGCTATCTACTTGATTACTCATGCATGCATTCACTCATGTATTTTACCTTATGAATGTCTTAATGTTTTTATCATGTTGCATGCCTACATACTTAGTACATTCAAAGTACTAATGCATACTTTTGCCTACATGATATCACCACGTAGGGACCATTGACGCTCCACACTCTCTTCCCCGTGGCTAAATTGAGCGTTGAAGGCTACCACTTTGGTGAGTTCCAAAAATGACACTCCTATCTTATCTAGCTTAAGTTATGTTTAGAGATTTAAATTAAGTTTAGTAGTTTTGACTCAATCTTGAGGGTGAGCGACGGATATGTCTTAGCCTCCGCCAAGTATTAAAGTAGAAGGTATTGTTGGACATAGTAAAAGATGTTATGTTGCTTTGACTCTTATTAACATGAAGTCCCTTAGCCCTTATATCCTTTATGTTTCCGCTTGATTTGCTTATCATTATCAATAAAATGCTTAATGAATGCTAAGAGGCTTGGGTGAGGTACCTCCGGGTGTCTCATTCACCGTGTCACATCTAGACCCTAGGGTTGGGCGTGACATGGATGATTCTACAGTCCGTAGGACCTTGTACGGACCATATAACTATCTATAGGGCTGGGCCTTCGGTATTCGGTTCGGTATTTTCAAAATTTAGATTCGATAATTCGGTAATCGGTAATTCAAAGTATATACCAAATACCGAACTTTCAAACTTCGGTTCGGTAATTCGGTAATCGGTAAATAAAAATTCAGTTCAGTACGGTATTCGGTAATACCCAAATTTCTACATCTTATAAGATCAACACAAATGCAAGCACTTTTTTTTACAAATAAGTAGCTACAAACCATCTTAAAATAAAACCTAAAACTAAAAGGTAACAACAGCAACAAAGTGCTTCAGCTGCAACACACAACAACAACAAACATAAGATGCAACACTACACCTGCTGCAGCAACAGCACACTACACACAACACCACCACCACCTGCAGCAGCTTCCTACAACAGCCACCAAAACAGCAACAACCTGCAACAACAATATGGCAATACTTGCAGCAGCACAAAATTGGCAGGAGCAACACAACAATAACACCTGCAACAGCATACAACATGCAATAACAACAACAAAATGCTTCAGCTGCAACACACAACAACAACAACAAACAACATAAGCTGCAACACATTACAATTTAGAATTAATCTTATAACACATTACAATTTAGAATCAAACCTGAGCCTCAGAAGTCAGAAACAGTAGCAGCAGAGGAAATAGAGTCCAAAATCTGCTTTTACTATTTTTCAGCTTGAACAATGCAGTCAATATCATCCATAGCTAAAAAGAATTTAAAATGTGTCAACAATTAAACAAAGTAAAAAAATATAAAAATAAAATACCAAAACTGAAAAACATACCAAGTTCAAGTTTCATAAGATCATTAAAATCTTCTTCAACATTTATGGGATAAGGCTCATTTCGACGCCAATCTTGAAGACAAATAATAGCTTGCACCAATTTCGGAGTCAAAGAACTCCTAAATGGATCAAGAATACGGCCCCCGATGCTAAAGGCACATTCCGATGCCACACTAGAAATTGGAATTGCCAACACCGTCACTGGATGTTGTTCAACTTCCGGTGTTGAATCAAGAGACTCGTTAAAGAGCCAAAGATGCGCTTCCAATGACATTGGTTGTTCGACTTGTTTCGTCTTCCATCTAAACATAAAAGAGATTACAAATGTTATAAGACATAAATTAACAATCATTTTCATTTGAAAGAAAGGAAGTAAGAAACAAAGCAACAAAGAAGGATACTTTGAACAGGTAATGTAGATTCAATCTCATTCTTCCTAGTCTTTTCTTTCTTTCTTTTACTCGAAATCTATCATAGCACAATACATACACTGGAAAATGCAGTATTCAATACATTAAAGTAACAAACTGAAAAATAGAGAACCAAGAATGTTGCTATATGATTTTTCCATTAACTTATAATTACACCACTTAGCTTCTTCTCCTTGTGAACACAGAACATGAAAAATGCAGAAAGAAAACTCTTTTAAAAGTCAAGTTTCTATCAACAAATGCTATCAGAAGTCAGAACACAGTCCAAAATTTCCCTATACTTAAACAATCTATCAAGTAACTAGAAGTCTAGAACCACATACTTTTTCTCACTTCAACTACGCCCAAAAGCAAAAAGCCCATGATTTTTAAGTTCTAACTGAATTAGAAGTTCAAATTTAACAAATTAAACTGGTTAGAAATCCTGAAATTACACAAAAAAATGAATCAACAAATTACTTACCAACGAGAACCAAACTGAGTTACTAAGAGTTGATACAGTGAGCTGGTTACTACTTTTTCCAATTCATTTCAAATCACAAACTTCACTTATAGTATATAGAAAATGAAACCTTCTCAATCTTAAGACATAAATTAACAATCATTCAAAACACACAAAAAATATGCAGAATCATAAAAATAAAATAAAAAATTCACATTCCCATATACAAAAATTAAGAGTAGTTATTAGAAGGAGGGATGGGATGACTTACAGTTAGGAGGCAAGTGTTGTGTCTTGTGTGAGTCTTGGTTCAGAAAATGTCAATACAACAAATATGTGAGTCTTGGTTCAGAAAATATCAATACAACAAATATGTGAGTCTTGGTTCAGAACACACAAGTCAGTGTGGTATTTTGCTGAGTGAGAAGCAATTCGTATATGGGTTCAGATTTCAGAACACACAAGTCAGAAATCGTGGTGTATAGATATATTTGTCCACTTTTTTCAACTAAACTCAAAAAAGGACAAAAAATTCATAATCTATTTGAAATGGAATTTAGGGTACGCATATTATTTGGGGGGAAAATAGAGACAGAATGTGAAGGAAGACTGGAAGAGGAAGAGGAAGAGAAGAAGCAAAGAGAACTTACCTTCAAGTGAAGCGGATGGCGGCGTGAAGCGGTGAAGGTGAAACTGAAGGGCTGAGTTGGAAAGTCATCGTGTTGTTACTCTCAACTTGCAATGGAAGCAACTTGAAGAACACTTTCATGGGCTTCAGAAGTCCTTGAAGAGGCGTTTCACTGAATTGGAAGACCAAGAGAAGGAGTTTGAGACAAAAATTGTTCAATCTACAGAGATGTTGGAGAAGCGTCAAGCAACTGTTATTGCTAAAGAGCATGCTTCACTTCAGAGGCTCCAGGAGAAAAGAGATGCAGCAGTTTCTGCCATTTCTATTGTTGTAGAGAAGCATAGGAAGTTAGGAACCCTTGTTCAATTGGGCTGGATGTAGTGAATGAAAAACATACTTAATTGGGCTATTAAGGACTGGGCTGGACTTCAAGTTAAATTATAGGAATGGGCCTATAGCCCTTTATGTTTAAAAGTCATCTTTTAGGAGGCCCAACAGAAATAATTTCGGTATTCGGTAAATACCGAATACCAAACGGGAAAATTATAAATACCGAAACTGAAACTGAAATACCGAAATATTAAATTTCGATACCGAATACCGAACCGAAGTACCGAATACCGAAATACTGAAATCGTCGGTTCGGTTCGGTAATTCGGTTTCCAGTATTTTATGCCCACCCCTAACTATCTGTATAAAGTCACTTTCCATTTTACCTTTTCCAGACCACTTCACGAAAGCCTTTTATGGACTGTATAAGCTTGCACGGTTCATACAAGGCTCCGTCAAGTCTGCAGTAGCAGCTTTTTCTAAGATTTCTCTTTTGTTTGACTTTTTAACTTTTAGGGTATTATAATATCTCCCCCCTTTGAAACATTCGTCCTCGAATAGGACTCAATTAGCATAAATAGAGTAGGGAAAGAGATCTAAAAACACATAATGAATGCAATGACAAATAATAATGCATAAAACCAATGAGTAATCATCCACAAGCTAAAACATGACTTTAAAACTCATTTCATGAATATGCATGCATACTAAAACATGAGACTGACTGAAACGCATGAATTCAAAGGAGTAAACATGAAGGGAATTACTACCTCAAGTTGGAAAAGAAAGAAAAAGATGAGGATAACGAGACATCATATCGTCTTTGGCCTCCCATGTAGCACCCTCAACTAGTTAGTTCCTCTAAAGAACCTTCACGGATGCAACTTTTTTGTTTCTCAACTTTCATACTTGATGATCTAAAATCTCAATCGAAATCTCTTCATAAGATAGATTCTATTTCACACCAACGCTATCTAATGGTAAAATGGAGGTAGAATCACCAATGCACTTCTTCAATAATGAAATATGAAACTCTGGATGCACCGATGCCAACTCCGAAGGCAAATTCAACTTATATGCTTTGCTCCCTTGCCAAAAGGCCTCAAAATATGATATGGGCCTACATAATAGGGACTAAGCTTCCCTTTCTTACCATAACACATCACACCCTTCATAAGTGAGATTTTCAAGTAAACCCAATCATCAACCTCAAATTCAAGCTCTTTTCTCCTCACATCCGAATAGGACTTTTGTCGGCTTTGGGCAGTCTTTAACCTTTCTCTAATGAGTCTAACTTTTTTCATAGCTTGAAAAACCAAATTGGGTCCTATAAAAGTAACCTCACCAACCTTAAACCATCCAATTGGAGATCTACACCTTCTACCATATAAAGCCTCAAATGGAGTCATTTGGATACTCGGATGATAAATGTTGTTATAGGCAAACTCAATCAATCGCAAGTGATCATCCAAATTCCCTTTGAAGTCAATTACACAAGCCCTCAACACATCCTCCAAAGTCAGAACAGTCCGTTCGGCTCGACCTTTGGTCGTAAGGTGAAAAGTTGTATTAAGCTTAACTTGGATATCAAGACCACTTTGGAATGACCTCCAAAACTGAGATGCAAATCAAGTACCTCGGTATGAAATGATAGGTGAAGAGTCACTATAAAGCTTAACCAACTCTCGAATGTAAATTTTAGCATAATCCTTAACTGAATACGAAGTATTTATGGGAACAAAATGCATATACTTGGTCAACCGATCAACCATAATAAAAATCGAATCATGTTGCCTTTGAGAACGAGGCGAACCTGTAAAAAAGTTCATATTCAAACCTTCCCACTTCCAAGTAGAAATATCAATGTCTTCAGCTAAACCTCCCAATTTTCGATGCTCAACCTTTACTTGTTGATAATTGGATATTTAGCCACAAACTCTACAATATCCTTCTTCGTGTCTTTCTACTAATACACTTCTCTCAAATCTCGATACATCATTATGGATCCTGGATGAATAGAATATCACAAACTATTAGTTTTGGCCAAAATTATTTCCCTCAAGCTATTAACATTGGAACACATAATCAACCTTGATATCTAAGCACACCATCTCCCCCTTGGGAGAAAGCCTTAATGGATTTTTCGGCAACCACTTTCTTCAACTCAACCAAAGTCGGATCATTATCTTGATTTGCCTTCACATCTAACACAAGGGATAATTCAGAACCATTATACACCATAACACCACCACCCTTGGAATCAACCAAGCGAATACCTAAACGATCTAGTCTATTAACATCACAAACTAACTCCTTTTTATTCTCAATGTGGGCAACATTATTAATGAACAACCTATTAATAGTATTGACAACCATATTTTATTTGATAATTGAGACTGTGCATCGACTATTGTGTACTAAACAAGATAACTGTGAAGATCTCAAATGGTACAACATACTCATGTCATAGCCTTTTGTAATATCCCAAGCGTTTGAAAGTTGGAATATGGAATAATAAGGTTAAGCATTGCAAAAATAGCCTCGATAGATTTTTAGGACACATATTTTGAGATAAATTTTTCCAAGAAATTGCACTTTTAGTAGGGTGGCGATATGTCTGCATCACGGACCTGCTCCACCACCGTGCAATTTATCCCTAAGTCAAAATCTGGCCAAATTCTCATTCGCTAAAAATTGGCCTATCAGGAAACAAGTTCGCGTCGTGGACCTGGGTATGTTTTTCCGTTCGAATTTAGTCTTTAAGTGGGACACTTTGGACATTTCCCTAACTATTAGTTAATGAACCTGGATGTTTTTAGGACGTAATTCAACCCTATAAACTAACCTAAACCCCTAATTTCATTCATTTTACCACAATTCACCTATTCAAATAATTCTCTCTCTACAAAAGCTCTCTAAAACTCCATAGAAGATCTTCAAGGAATTCTCTCAAGCTCTCCATCAAAAGTCCAAGTTTCTTCAAATTTCTTTGGTCTTCTCATTCAAGGTACATGGGTGTTTCATCCTAGGGTACTTTCAACCATGGAGCCCAACTAATTTCTCATTTTTTGATAAATTCAAGTATGTATTCTTATGGGTTCATGATCTCTATTTTAATTACATGAATTATGATTCTAATTATGATTATTAATCTATTTTAATATAACTTGATGATTATTCCATGGAATTGAGAAGTTTCTCTATAAATTTTCCTACATTGATCTTTAGATTTCATGGTATGGATTATGGGTATTTTCAATTATACTTCTAATTGATGTTATTTTCATGAATTATGTATGGTTTGATATAAAGTATATGATCATGCATGTTTTCAATCCAATTTCATGATTTCCAATTCAATTATTCATGTATTCATGTTTCTACCTTAGTTTCAAGTATAAGTCATGATTATGAATTTCAAGTATTCAAGCAAGTTTATGAAAGAGGGTGACTTAAGACCCTAATGATGTTTCTATGAAAATGATTTGTAATGATGGAAGGCCTACACCCACGTTACATGAATCAAATGATATTGAGTTATTCTTATGAACAAGTTTTATGAAGTATGATTATGGAAAGTTTATGATTTATGACAAGTATGATTTATGATATGATATATATTCCATGGAATGTTGACTTAGCACCGAGAGGACTTTGAGGTGGGGGATTGACCTATGCCTTAGTAGCAACCTCTAGTTCCTTAAACTATGTTGCCACCATAAGTTTGCCAATATGGCCTAGTTAGTGGATCCACATATAGCACATGTTCATGTTATACGAAGTCTACCTTGGCAAGTAGCCTTCTCCTTCTCGATGTGGAGATCATCGGATTCCATGTAATAGCTTGCATGGTCTTATTGTCTGATACGGTTATCTCCCACATACGTATGGTCCTTATGATGTTTTACAAGACTACTCCTATCCTTTACTTTTATATGATACTCTTATGGATTATTGAGCATTAATCCTTCTTATGCCTACTTATGATTTCACTACTTCTATTATCATGCTACCTAAAATAGTCATTTGCATAACATGATTTAATTATGCACTGCATTACTTACATACTTAGTACATTCAAACGTACTAACACATACTTCATTGCCTACATTATATCATAATATAGGGATGGATGCTCCATCCTATTCTTGTGGCTAGTTGTTGATCTATTTGAAGATTTTGTGGTGAGTCCTCATGCTTCGAGGGCAAATCGAGTCATTCTTTCATCTTATTGTCATTTTTAGACTATGATGATTTTTAAGGATTATTCTATGTCATGTCATTACTTTATTTGAGGGTGAGCTAGAAACATTTCCTAGTCCTCGCATATGTAGCCATGTAGAGGCATGGTGGACATATGTTTACTGACTCTATGTTGTCTTGATTCACTGATGCTATGTCTTCTTGGACTTTTATGAGTTTCCGCTTATTTGTTACCTTATGTATACTTATAATATGCTAAGAGGCTTGGTTGGGGTTTCTTCGGGAATCTTAATCGTTGTATCACATCTAGGCCCTAGTTTGGGTCGTGACACCTTTCAACAATTCAATTTAAAATCATGTAGTAATTTGAATTCATGCATAATCACGTGAAACAATATCAATTGAATCAATGTAAGGAAGACCCATGAAGAAGTGACTTGAAACCCTTTAAAATTGGGTGAAATTGAATTAGGAAAATTAAGTTCCTTTGGGGCCCAATAGATGAAAGGAATCCATTAGTGAATTCCCACATACATGAAAATCAAATCCCTAGCGAAAATGGAGTTTGAACTACCTTGATACTGGAAACCCTAGCTTGAACTTTAAGTAAACCTTGGAGAGAATTCTTTAGAGAGAAGATTTTGGTTGGGATTGTAGTTGAGAGAATGAGAAGTTAATGAGGGTTGTGGGTAGTTATTTGTATAGGAAATAACCCCCAAAACATCCAAGCTTGATTATAATAGAGTGGGAAAAAGTCCATATTGCCCTTAAAATTATATCGGATGACCCCTTCTACGGACGCTCCCACGGACCATGTAACCCTTCACGATCCGTGAAAATGGCTTGTAGACCTAGAGAGCCATTGATTTCTACGGGTGTCGTTACGAACCATCTTGAGGATCACGGGTTGTGGTCCTGCTCATGGACTTGCCTTTCCCTTTCCATTTTCCTAGTCACTTCCATGGGACCCTATACGGGTCGTGGTTTCTTTCACGGTCCGTATGAGGGTCCACATACCCTCTCCTTCTGAAGTCTTCCAGTGGCCTTTCCTATGGATGGGTCTATGGTGTGTAGGACCTTGTACGAATCAAATGATAGTTCGTATAAAGTCACTTTCCATTTTCCTTTTTCCAGACCACTTCATGATAGCCTTCTACAGACCGTATAAACTTGTACGGTCCGTACAAGGGTCCATCAAGTTCTATACCAGTAGATTTTTCTAAGATTCCTCTTTTGTTTGACTTTCCAACTTTTGAGGTATTACATCTCCATCTGGTGATCCTCTGTTAACTTGTGGTTTGGGAACTGCCTCAGCTTTTGGATAAATTTCAACCAAGAATCATGCAATGCTTCAGTCGATAACTGCTTATAGCCGTTAATCTCATCATTCAATTGCAATTTCTATGAGGGCGAGAAGAACCTTTCCAAAAATGCTTCTCTCAGCTCCCTCCAAGTGGTGATGGAATTGTGTGGTAGCTCTTTCAACCACTTTGCCTCCCTAGACAGAGATAATGGGAACAATCTTAGTCGAATTATTATTTGGTTGACCTCGAATATCTCAAAAGACTTGCATGTAGCTACAAAGTTCACTAGATGATGATTTGGATCATCTCCAGCTACTCGTTTAAACAATCCTTTCAAGTTCAGAAGCTGAAGAATGGTAGTCGTTATGGTGAACTTAACGACTGGTGGTAACAGTGGAAGAATTGTAACCCCGATGGTTCTGACTCCATCCATATTTCTATCATCATCATCCAAAGCAAAATCAATGGGCAGTTGCCCTCTACCCCTCGACGCTCGCTGCAAATGTTGAGGATCTAACCCATCTTCTATGTATTCCTATTCATCTCCCAAATTTTCATTATTACCATTGTTAGCCCTGGCCTGAGCCTCAGCAAGTTCTTTCAGCCTCAGTGATTCTTCTCTTGAGCATTCATTTTGCGAATCGACCTTTGAAGCTCGAGATCGTAAGGGATCAGTGATTACCCTTACTTCGGGTATTTGGCATGCACTAACCTGTACCCTTCAAAAAAATAAAATAAAATAGGAAATAGAACTACAAACTGAAATAACTACTAATAGAATATTTCAAAGTCGTATTCTCCGGCAACGACATCAAAATTTGGTACACCCAAATTTACACCTCAATTAAGAAGTATTAAGCAGTCACTGTCAAATATAGAATCCAACTAAGTTAGGATCAATCCCACATGGAATACAGAAGAAATAAGTCTACTACCACTTATGTTCAGTTGTAGTTAATATTTTCTGAGAGTAAAAGTGCATAAAGTAAACTGGGGATTTTGATTTAATTTAGTAATTAGTAATCATGTTCGCAATAGTTCAGTAAAACAGACTTAGAGTTGTAAATAATATGTGAAAGTAGGTAGGACTGTGTTTCCCATGACATTTAACTTAGTAGGCATATCGTATCAGTAATCCTTTCTCAATGTGTAACATGCAAAATCTAGCAAGTTAATGATACCTAAACGTCTTTTGGATCTATTAGATGAATTTCACTCTTCGCCTTTTAGTCTCAAAGTGTATGACTAACTAGCCCTTGCTTTTGACCTTAGAAGATTATCCCCTCCTGGGCTCAAGTCCTTGGACGAATTTATGTTGTAGTTGTCTTTTCCTAATCACTACCCCTATCCCGAGCAAGTATTGAATTCAGGCGAGTTCTAATGCGTGGACTTGATAAAAATAATCAAAATGAGGATAACAACAATGCATGCTAATACATTGATCGAGAAACCCTCATACTTGGCCTACATTATTATACCGTCATGGTTTCCACAATCTTAGCTGTGGAGTTTAGTCGCTCATGATCGCAAGAACAATATCCCGAATTTGTGTAATTTATGTAACAAATACTTACGATAAGTAGGCAATCAATCCTGAAATAATGCAAGAACAACGAATTAAGAAGAGAGTAATAATATTGATCGCATCACAAACCCTAAAAACATCATTTACATAGCTCAAATTCAGAGTTCAGAGTGAGTAAAAAATTAAACCCTAACATGGAATATTTATAGACATAAAATGAATCCTAAACAAAATAGGAAAACTTATGTCGGCACTGGTACACTCTTAACTTTCACGGCTGATCCTGAGGTTCACGACCCGTTTAGGTGCCTGTAACTTCTGACTTAGCTTCACAGCTAGTTTTGGCCTTTCCTCTCCACGGGAACCTTTACGCGTCGTATAGATCTTCATGACCCGTGAAGGGTCTCGTATAGATCCCTTCATGTTTCCTACGCTTCCTTTTATGAACCGTATAAGATTTCGTGTCAGCCTTGGCCTTTTTCTTAAACTTCTCAATACTCTTTTCACGGGAAAGTCTGCAAACCATACAGACTTAAACGGTCCGTAAGGGTCTCGTGGACTACCCCTCAACTTTATTTCTTCATATTTTTCTCTCCAAGTTCCTTGCCTTTATTTCTCTGCATATTTGCACAAAAACACATCATATCTATATAAATATGCTCAAAACTCGGGATAATTCATTGTTTTGGGCGTCGATAGTGCCGTAAATTCATGATACATTATGTACCTATATATGAGCTATACATTGACTATACATCATGATAAACTAAAAAAAATTAAATATATAGCTTAACTATACATGAAGTATATATTGACTATTCAATCTCGATCAACTCAAAATCACCTCTAAACAATCCCAAATTTTAAATATGAAATCCTTTTGATGTTTTGAGTTTTTGATATATAATTCATGAGGATGATTAGAAAGCCATTAATGGTGAAGTGGGATGGGAGAAGAAGTTTTGGCCATCGAAAATTTGGCTAAAATTTTGGTAATAGAAATAGCCGAATTGCAACACATACTATATCCAGATTAAAAGATGAATCTATCATTATCAGAGAGCTCTAGATGAACTGAGATATTCTACATAGGAACGAACGTCTCCAATCTGTCAAAGGGAGCTTTTCATATCGCTGTGGAGACTATTATTCATATCAAATAACAATATCGATTAAAAAGAAAACCCATCGCGCCTGAAAAACGTTACGCAGTCAAGTTAGATTATGTGAAAAAGGAACATCAAGAGGAAAGCAACTACCTAGAGTAAATACAATAATATTTAATGGGGAACATGATCCCAGAATTATTATAAAACAGGATCGTCGGTAAATTATACTCAAATACAACAAACTTTTATCATCAATCCCAAGTGACAAGGAAAAATTGTTAAAGATTCAAGACATCAATATTTCAGCACCAAGAAAAGGTGAATTGCTTTAGTCTTCATTTTAAGCCGCACACAAAAGAGGTTTTTAGGAACGTCAAAATTCCCAGCAGAAGATAAAAGTGAAACAATAACAAACTACAACCAGCTAAAGCAAAGGGGGAAAACAGACAGGAATAAAATAGAACTAAAAATCTCTTGAGCAAATTCACAATTCAGGCTAACTGCAACAAGTGAAAAAGACGAAGTACTATTCTCACTGGCATTACTTCCCACCATCCCCAAAAAGTCAATCTTGCAACTTTTACAACTCTCAAATTGGGACTAATGAAGCTAGCTTTCCATTACACATACTGCATCACCAAGTGAATCTGCAATTAAAATTTGATAAGCCAGCTAAGATACATCAATTCATGCCCAAAGAAACCACTTGGGCAAAAAAATTTGTAGAAACATGAGGAGAACAAAAAAGATGCAGACCTTTAGTTGAAGATGAATCCCCCGGAGGGCACAGAGACCTCGCCACCTCCAAACTGAAAACCCCGTTGGGGTGCATCACCAGGTGGCATCGTCTCGTCATCTTCTTCCAACCAGTACGCCTCAAGAATCTTAACTATCTTTTCATAAATCTCTTGATTGTCATGGCTTTGAAGATTCTCAATTTTTTCTAAACCTTCAGCATCATCAATCAACTGAGCATAAAGATTTATATCTGATGTTCGGCTCAAATTCTTCTCAGCTTCCCCAACCTTCAAAATATTTTCAAGCCCTTCAAGACAAACTGTGACAATCCTTGGGTCAGGACAAATTAGGAGATCACACAATGGTTTGATACAACCTTAACTAACGAGGTACCTGCAGGTAATGACAAACACAACATATATCTCAGAGTATGCCGACAGATCATGGTGCACACCAACCAGAATATCAAAATCTTACTTGATTTGCTCATGCGAACCACCAGATGTGGCATTGAGATTGCCCATGCAGCCTCCTTTTTTATTTCAAACCCCGCATTTTGTAGCAAATTAACAAGGAGACCTATAATACCAGCCTCAACCATAGACTGCAGCATAGAAAGATTAACATAACAATGAAACACAAGTGAAAACAATAAATAAACATCCTTGAGAAAAAAGAGTCATGAGAAAGGTGAATTCTTTTTTTAGCAGTTCTTTTTCATTCTTTACTTTTTCTTGGGAAGACGGAGGGAGGTTGACAATAGGGGAGCAATATTAATACAAACTTGCCATGAAATCAGAATACATGCCCAGCACTACCTGAATTTGCTCCCGGTTGCCAGCTGTGATGTTTGAAATTGTCTAGCAAGCTTCCTTCTTAATACTCTTCTTGTGACTACCATTCAACAAGTTCAAAAAATAGGGCAAAGCCTGATGGCTGATGATACACTAAAAAAAGATTTTATTAATAAGAAAAGTAAGCTTCAACATTTGACATCAGACATCCGGGTACCATTTTTTCTTAAGCTATCAGACAAGAAGATACTAAAAGAAGTATTTAATAGTTAGAAAAATAAGGTTCATTATCTGACATTACACAACAAAACCACGTTTTAAACATAGTTTCACCCAAAAGAAATAAAACAGAAAGAAAAGGCAAGACATAAAACTGGCAACCACAACAAGAAAATGACCCCACAAATCAAAAACAAGACATTGTATATAGTGACACCCTAAGATAACTGAAGATTGGCCAATATAATATGTGATCCAAGATGCATGTTTCAATTTCAAGTAATAGAGTAAATAATTTGTTAAAAGGCACTTCAGAAATTTTAGGGTGTCCAAATCCTACATCTCTAATACCTACCTAGTTCAACATCTGAATCTGATGACAGGCAAATATTTCGATTAGAAAATAAGTGTATTTCATTAGCCTTTGAAAAATGTATATTGTGAACCAAACATAATAACATGTATAACAAAATCAAGAATAACGAAAACATAAGAAAATAATAATATGCATTAATATAATATTCATGTATAATAATATATATTAATATAGCAACTTAAGTGAAAAATAGACTAGGAAAATCCAAATGATAAAGATGCATATAAAAATAAAGCCCAGAAAACCAGTGTCTTAAAAATAAAGCATGTAACAATAGTAATTTAGATAAAATAAAGTTTAAGTGAAAGCATAAAATAGTTTTTTTTATATATGTCCTAATCCAATGAGGCTTATATCTTGATCTTATTCCCACCTCAACTAGGGACAAATGTAGTCGCTTACTCTCAGACAAAGGGGACTAAAATGACTTGTTCCCTTATATTTCTTTTGCATTTCAAACAAGACAAGGGGAATGATGTTGCTTATGATTACTTCAAAAGGGCTTTCAATTTTGGGCACATAAAGGGGTAATTTTGGGTCCGACCCATCAAATATATAAACCACAGTTCAAATTCCTCTCTTCACTTTTGCTGATTCCAGTCCTGCAAAATTGCACGCCATAGCTCAAAGGTAACTACATATATACTTTATTTTTTCAAAGATGTAATCTTTAGTTCTGATTTTTTCCATTTGTTTTTTATGCATAAAGGAATTTATTTGTGCAAAGAGACTATCGATTGAAATTGCATATTTTTGTGTCTTTGATTGCTAAGTGGGGTTTGACCATGAAAGCAAAAAAAGCAAACATTTTGTTTGAAATTTTTAAAGTTGGAGTTGGATTTGGATTTGTGTTTGACCATATATCTTTTGCGGTAAATATTTAGAATTTGAATGTACTGTTTTTTAAAAAAGATGAAATGTAATTTAAATGGCGTTACTTTATAAAAAATAAAATTTTTAGAGTAAATTTAAAGAAAAAAGTGAATACGGGGTTTTGGGTGTTGAACTTTCATTTCCTAGTGATGGCAGTTTTAAAACTTAGAAACGGGGTAATCTTTAGTAGCTCAATTGGTTGGTTATCTGAAACTTTCACCTTATTGGTGATGGTGAGGGTTAGATTCCGCATGTTGTAATTCTCTTCCCCATTTTCCCTTTGTCTAACCCCCAACAGAAACTAAGAAGAGGAAAAGACCTAGAAATGATCATCTTTAGGTTAAGAGGATCAAGAATAAAATGGGATCTTGTTAATAACTACAAAGAAATGATATATGTGCCCTGATTACTACTAGAAGATGTGGTATTAGCACCATCCACATAGTTTCTTGTTCTTTGATTTCGGTTATCACCTGTGCTTGGTGCATGTGTATGCTTCGATTATCACAGTATTTTGTTGTCAAAATTGTTTTTTACTTTGTATGTTGTGTATTGCTTTTCATTTCACGTTATTACGTTGTTTCTATTGCTCTCATTTCTGCATTTTGTTTTCCTAACTGCTTGGATATGCTTTATTTTAAGCGGAGGGTCTATTCTTCTCTACGAGGTAGGAGTAAGGTTTGCGTACATTCTACCCTCCTCAGACCCTACTTGTGGGATTATACTGAGTTTTTTGTTGTTGCTGTTGTTGTAGTACTTCTAGCAGATGATTCTAGGTTTGATCAGAGTAGATTTGATGCATTTTGTCTCTGAATGAAAGCTACCAAATAAATCAGATTGATAAAACCAGCTTTTGTTTTCATGAACTCCTACTGTTTGTGTGCATCTGTTTGATTTTTATTGTATTTATACCAAAATGGATTTCCTACGGTATCCACCTGATAGTTCTTTTCCACTGTATGATATTCGTTTTGGGGTCGTCTATTCTGGATTAGCACCGGGAAATCCCAATTTGGGGTAAGATGCTCTCTATCAAAAGGCAAACGTAGTCCCTAGGCTTGAACTTGAGATCTCTAGATAAGGATGGAGGGACCTTAAGTGGTATGCACCTGAAAATTTGAGACACAACAAGAACTACGATGCCTCAATATTAGCTTGCTGAAGATGGCTCTATGAATCCTCATAGTTTGAGATGCTTCAGATAATTTCCTATGTTAATTTTGTTGTTTTCACCTACTTTATTTCCTAGTTTCCTTGGTTATTCTCTTGAATATCTAGTTGTCAACTTACTCTTTATATCCAGATAAGAAGTTGCATGATGAATGGCTTGGTTTCTGTTACTTCTAGCTGCCACTGCTGATTCTGTTTCTTGAATGACCATTCATACAGCTACATAGTTTTGATTCTGTAAAATTTGGCTCATTTCTCAATCATCAAAAGGCATGAAACAAGTCAAATTGGTATAAACAATTCATGCTTTTACTAATAACTTCTTTTTGGGGGGATAAGGTAAGGTGTGTATTATTAAAACTGCACCTAGTAGGTACATTGAGGGGTGTCATACAAAAGGCAAGGATGCAAGGAGTTGAGGACTTCTATCAGAGTATCAACTTCAATATACATTTGTCATCTTACACCAGTGTGCTTTGTAAAGATTCATTTGTATTTGATGTTCCACAACCTTTCATTTCTTCCTTCAAAAAGCCATTGGTTTCTTTCCTTCCAAATTACATAGTTGAAAGGATAGTATTCCAAAGTGTTTCGGGTCTCTGTTTAGATCTTTCTTGTACCAGCAAAGAAGCAATTTTTTTGTTCTTTCTGGCATACACCATTCTTCCCCAAATGGTTCGCGAACATATGCCAAATTCATATTTTTACTAACTCCCACAACCGCTTTGGAAAAATGCTAGGAAACATCTGTTTATGATAATATGCGCACTCTGCACTAGCCAGGAACACTTCGTGCATGGGCTACGCCCTTAAGCCCTCTACAAACACCAACTGTTCATGTGCACACATTTTATGTTTAATTGAATTTCTACCAAAAGAATATGATTGCATGTCCTGTGGCATGCACCTGTAATGTTCGAGACACATCTCTGATAAATTGCCTGTATTTTTCCTGTTTGTTTCACCTGCTGTTATTTTCCAGTTTCACTGGTTTTTATTGTTTTTTTGTATCTCTCATTTATCAAATATGTATATCGCGTAAGTGCTTCTATGGGAATGAGTGTCTCCTCAATATTATATCTGTGTACAATTTCTGACAACCCCATTTCAAATGCATGAAAGCAAATACTAATGTTTTGTGACTTTGTGTGTCCGAAGTTTGCTGACAGTGTATCTTTAAAGGTAACTTGGTATTATCTTTAGAACGTACATGAATTTACAGACATCTAAATCAGTTCTCCTGCAGGATGCTATATGATTGCATCCTTACTAATAGTGTCTTTACTTGCTGATGGAAGATCCATTGACCATGAAAGTTTAGTAGACTGGTTGAAAGTGAAACACCCTCTTCTATTTTAAGTTAGGCAAGCAAATCTGTGAGGTTGCCCCCAGGATTTTGGTCTAGTGTAAGAGTGTGCAACTTGTGATGTGTGGGTTAGGCGCACGTCATGAAATCAAACCATGCGCAGAGCCACAGACAAAAGCTTGGTATTTAAATGGATAAGGATAAAGGATGGATCCATTATCCATCGAGTTTCGAACCATGTGTCCCTGGTGCTCGAGGATTTCTCGGTTATAAAAATGAAAAAAAAGTCTTTGAGCTTGAGACATATTCAGCCGAAGAATCTTTACTATCTGACGTCTTTCTTAGTTTTGAAGCATATAGTCCTTTGTTACTGTTTAATCAGGGAAGTCACCCTTTGATGATATAATATAATTCTTCTTTTGTGGAAAGAACACATGATCTTGAGCAAGAAAATGAGATAGTAAATATCAATAAGTGGAAGCTCCTTTTCTTTTGTTTGGGGGTTTTGTGTGGGGGGGGGGGGGGGATGGTGGGTGGTCATTGAAGCTGTTTTTGCCCTTACTTTTACTTCTTATTTAAATATACTAGAGGCCAATCTAGGATTTGAACTTTATGCGTTTAATCTTTTAAAGTTCTTAGCTTTGAACCCATTTTATGCTTTAAAGTTGTGGGCTCATACATTTGTTAGAGTTCTAGTGGATTTTAAACATAAATTTATGTTATGTCGAAAATATTGTGTTCAGATGCGCGGGTATTGTAACTGTGGATCCGCCCTGCTTCCTTCGTATTTGTTTTTTCTTACTTAGTTTGCTAGCATGTTGATTCATTTACTCATTTTTTGTTCTTAAGGGCCTTAGCCTCTCCAATTGGCCTTTCAAGTGTTGCAATTCTGCATTTGTTTGAGATACATGGCTGACAGACATTCGGTTGATCAACAGCAAAATACTGAAGCACAGATAAATTCTCCTGCTTCAAGGGATGACATGACTGCCTATGTGATTGCATTAGAAGCTGCTTTACTTCCCTGTTTGCCGGCACGTGAACTCCAGGCAATAGACCGTTCAGCTCATCCATATCATCAGAGTGAGTAGTTTCAGGCTTATAGCTCTATGTATCTAGAAGCTCAGTTACAAGTTAACGTGACCCCAGTAGCTTTTGTCCAGACACTCTAAATCTAATAAATATTTGACTGTGAACCCAATTATTATTTTAGTATTAACCTGAGGTGACTGTAGGAACTCACAAATTTTAAATCCTGGATCTGCCTTTGGTGCAACTCTTACCAATTTGCTTGAATAGGTGCAAATGTTGTGTCTAGCATTGTCAGATGAGTCTCTGAAGGATAAGCATAGTGATAAATCAGAAGAAATCAATACTACGGAAATATTATACTTACATCCTATGTGTTCAAAACTTATGTTTTTCTTTAGAATCTCCTCTATCAGTGTTATTTTTGAAACTCTACTTCATCTATTTTGTGCAGATATTGAGTAATTTTGTCCACAATCATCTATTTTTTTTTTAAAAAAATTCCTTCGGTAAGATTTGAAGTATGGTGTTCCATTTTCATTTCCAGCATCATTTAACGCTAGGCCACACCCTTGAGTGCAATATGAATCTGGTCAGGTTTGGAAATAATAAGGGTATTGAACCCATTTCGTCGAAAATTTGTACTATATTTGTTCAAACCTATCTAATCTACAACTAGTAATAAGTCATTCTTTTTCCTTGGATGAGTAGATAACATACAAATACAATGTTTTAGATTGAAGCGTAGTTACTGTTGTTGTTTGGGTAGATGACTACAACTAGTCATCAATCATTCTCTTTTGTTCGATGACTAGATGACTACAACTAGTCATCAATTGTTTCTGTCTCTTCAATGTACCAAATATTGCACATTTTGGTCAAAACGCCAGTGTAGGGTGTATTTTTTTGATGGAAATCATCCAGGCTTCTCTACATTGATGAAGTGCAATCTCTTTTCTGATTCAAGATTCCTTTCTGTATCTAGATAGTACGAGTACCCAACCACTGATTAGCAGAAAGCAGCTGAGTTTTCATAGCACTACGTTTTCCGTGTGATGTTATTGGAAATGGCAACATTGAGATAAATTTTTATGCTTCACAGTTTGTATCTTTTCCTTTTTCGTTTGTGTTTGTTAAAAATTTACAGTGTACGTGTTGGGTTATTAGGTTATGATTTCATTTACTTTGATTCTGTCGAGATTCAAATTCCTTTTTTGTTCCATAGTCGATGTTGAGAGACATGCCAGAGATTTCATGGAAGCTGCAAAAAAGCTTCAACTTAATTTGATTGGGTTGCAACGTGAAGATCTTCTCACAAGGCCAGAGATGCTTCGGAAGGTAATTTGTTGGGAAACTCTTCCATTGTTAGAATTAACGCCCACTGTGTATAGAAAAGTAGACATTGTCCAGGAGTTTCAACATCTACAAGTGAAACACTAAGACATTATCCTGGAGATTCACTTGTGGAATTTGAAACTTCGGGAGTGTGACTATTTTTCAATTACAAGGGAAAGTGTCCGATTGATATAATTTCTAGCCCTCCCCTTTGTACCATTGCTAATGATTTTTACTTACTTTCTTACATATTGGAGATAGAGAAGATGGAAGAAGAGTTGGAAACAAAAACTGAGCTCATAGCTAAACAAGAGAGATTGATCCAAGGATGGAGAAAGAACTTAAAGGACCAACTAGATAAACACATCATGGAGTTAGAAAGGGTGTAAACCACTACATGAATGTAGACCAATAGATAACTTTTTTTTTGAACTATTTGTGATTCAGTTTGAATACTTAAGTTGGGATGACAAGTCCTTTTACCTAGTTTTAGGTTCCACTTATGCCTTGTTGTTTTTGATTGCTCTAGGTAAGACAAGAAAACTCTGTGTAACGAATTTTGTAATTTAACCTATCATAGCATATTAGTTATTAAATACTATCATTTATTTCTAGCTTCATCCTGAGTAGCTAAGGTTTTGCATCACTGGCTTTTGTAGTGCTTTACACTTGTTCTTTTATTTATCGGCTCAGAAACAATTTCTTTTTCCTTTGGATAGAAGCATTCAAGAATCCCTTGACATTTCTTATTTCAATTTTATGACTATCCATCTTGCTAAGTGACTTAACCGCAATACTTATTCAAAGACAGAGATCTGTCGTACGTTCATCCGTGATGATACTCCTAATGGGTTAGTTTGTGGAATAAACTAAACTATGTCGCCTTCATTTTTTTAGTCAAGTCTTTGTTCGTCCCATTATAAGGCTTGGTGTTAGTGTGAACTTTAACTGCTTGATTTGTATGTCCCCAATTCGCAAAAAGGTGTTTCAAAAGTGATTGCATCAACAATATACAAGTATACAAGTGTAATTTCACAAGTAGGATCTAGATCAAAGTAGGATCTAGATCAAGTGATGTGTACACAGACCTTATCCCTACCTGAAATAGACAGAGAGACTATTTTCAATAGAACATCGGCTCAATTAAAGTATGAATACTTCATCCATTGTCCAAGATAGAGATGGATTTGAAAAATTGTATGAATGTTCCGTTCATTGTCATCATCCCTGAACAGGAGGGAGCTACGAGCATGAAGGACCATAGACTTATTAGTCCAGTAAAAAAAACATCTACAAGATCATTTCTAAAAGGATGAATGCATATGCAGTTCAATGCTCTTTCCAAAGAAGGGGTAAAAGCATATGCAAGTCATTTTTCAAGAAAAACTAGTTCTCAGCATCCATTCAGTGAAGCGGAAGATAAACTGCAGATCACTTTAAACTATAACAACAGCTCCAAGGCAAAATTATTTATTATTCACAAGACCCACAATCATATATAGTTAAACATATGAAATGTTTTCTGGACGACATGTCACACAGTACAAAAGATGGTGACCGCAGAGAGATTGTTTAGTGACACGAGTCACAGTACAACTACTTGGTAAAACACCAAACACGCAAACCACAAAGATATAAAACATAAAATCCAAAGCTCACAATCCAAATGCCACACTAGAGTTGATCGAGCACAATACTTAATATCTAGTAGACTACATTGAGAGGAGTCCGTCCTGAACTCTACACACCAGCACTTGGAACATTCAATTCCACCTCAGTTTTCTGAGCTGTAGGAGGCCTCGCCAAATGATGAACTCTCTAGCTGAAGCAGCTTCATCTCCTCATAAGCCCATTCAAGACCAGGACAATAATGGAGTGGTGGATTGAACCTGGTGTCAGAGATGTCATCTGGCAGAAATGCACCATTTCTAATCAAGAATTTGATTGCTTTTTTCTTTCTCTCTTTAGCAGCATGATGGAGAGGAGTCCCTGAAACAAAGAAAACAATATAAAGATAGCACTAAGGACTATGAAACGAAGGAAGAGCGTAGCCTTATGCTATATTATTATTAAGAATAATTCATGCACTTACATGCACAGGCACCCTTGGCTCGAGCATCAATATCAGCACCTCTCTCAAGCAATTCATCCATAACTCTCAAGTGACCTCCCTTAGCAGCAAGATGGAGTGGGGTCATGCCAAATGATTTAGGGCCCCCTGCCATCATATTTGCATCCATGCCTTCATTAAGAAGCCTTCTGACCTGGTCCCAATGAAAAGAATAAATACAATCAGAATAAATGTGAAGTCTAGACCAATACAAGGATTGAGGAGGAGAGAATGCATTCAAAGGTATGTATCTCTCCATAGTAGACAGATGAATTCTGTAACAACACAGTGCAAACAAAGCTTATATAGCATAGGAAACTTGTCAAAAGGAATATTGGGAAAAAAAAAACTGGACAACCTAATGAAACTGTGCAACCAAGTTTCCTCCGGAAAGAAAACATAGTATAGCGCTATGCCAGTTAACTTCACTAATCTAAAGTTGTGCAGTAAATCAGTGTTTTTCTTCTTTTTTTTTTAGTAAAGTAAAAGCAGTAGCTTTCTTACCTGTCCTTAGAAATGCTCCTATTAATATTTGGTGTTGAGAATCAGGTTTAGCATAATAGAAATCCAGTGCTGCCTAAGATGGGTTCATATACTTAACAGGAGGTTAGATTAATAAACTGACTTCCCTCCCTTATCTTTTTGGGATTAATTCTTCGTTCGCTCCATTCATGATAACATTTACTTCATCCCGCATCCATATAAACATACATAGATATGACTTTGGTAGGTTAGAATTTGTATTCATTTTTCTTTTCCATTGCGTTCCCCTGACAATACATTGCCAGAACACTACTAGGTCTTCCCTAACCATACAATAAGAATGCTTTGTTATTTCTAGTTAAGAGTGCAACTATCTAAACTAAATAGGACGAACACAATGAAAATACACAAATCCTTCTGTTCCTGTTAATATCAACCAAATTTCATATAATGTCTATTTGGCAAAATATCTACATACTAATTATAATCAATTGCCAATAGCAAATCATAATCAATAGACATATGTAACTATTAAATAGCAGTAAGTACATATGAAATGAATTTTAAAAAATACCTGTTTCAGGTCACCTTTCCGAGCAACAATGTGAAGTGGAGTCCAACCACGATCATCCATATCACCTGCAGTCATACGCATTCTCCTTGACCGCCGAGTTGAACCAATCTGATCCTCCTCCATTTTTCTTTTTTCCACTTTCTTATCAAACCAAACTCCAAAATCCAATCCTTATCGCAACAAACTGAAACAAATACCCAATCCAATTCTATTCTTTCTTGTTGAATCTTCTTTCACCAATCCTCCTAAGAGAAATTTCGAAAAAACTAACCAACATCAAGTCCAGAGACACTACTTGTATATCAGTCACAAAACAAGACCCTTTACATAATTAGACCTAAACCACAAGAAAAAACCAACTTTTTTGACCAACAACAAGATTGATCTGTCTTCCGACTACGATAAAAACCCAGAAAAGTCTTCAATAGACAAGACCCAAAACAACTGATAATCTTCTTGAACAACCTTCAATTTTACATGATCAAGGGGAAAACAATCAAGAAAAAAATTTAGGGCTTTAGCGAGAGGAATGATTAGCCAAGTTGTAAGGACCAAAAGGGTTCAATCCAGGACCAAAAACACGAAGATTTGTAAGCTTATTGAACACACAAGATGAAGTGAAACGAAGGAATACAGAGATTATCATTATCAATTCAAGAAACCACAAAACAACAAAATATAATAGCTGTTTTTTGAATAGAAAAAACGGGCTATTATATGAATCCTCGATGAATTTGGAATAGATTTGGAGGTTGCATATGTGTTGATATAGGCAGTTTTCGTGTTTGATTTGGTTTGGGGTTGAAGGAATAGAGAGAGAGAGGAAGGAAGGAAGAAGAGAAACCCTAGAATTTGAGGATGATGGTAGAGAATGGATAGTTTAGGATATTTATGGGCTTTATGTGTGTAGTTATATTCCTATGTTTTTTTTTTTGAGAAACTTCCATAAATATACGATATTAAAAAAATATTTATCATTTATAATAATAATTTTTTTTACTGAATACTTATAATATATTTATAATATAGTTTTAATACATATTGCAGAGAACTATTTATAAAACATATATAATACAAGTTTTATAGATGGATAATACATTTATCACATACTTTAATAGACTTATAATACATTATGTCAGTTTCTTACTACACAAACATAATATATATTTTAAAACACTTATAATACATTTATATTGTATGCATAATTCACTTTTAATACAAGTGTAGATTTATCATAATATTGCTATGTATTGCTATAAATTGTAATAAATAAAAAATATCGCTAAAATCAGTAATTAATTTTTAAAAAGCACTCAATTAAGTAATTTTTCCTTTTTTGTGTGTGTTTATTGGGTCCAATGACAAAAGTTTTGATGCATTAGTGGTCCATGTTCTAATTTGATCCTAATTTTGCTTCCACAATCTTTCTTTTTTGCTAGATTAGGAAAGATAACAAATTGCTCAAAAAAATTATAAATCCTTGACCATCAATCTTGAGATCCAACTCTGATCCCAACTTGATTGAGAGACTCGACCTGATCTAGAAATCCGATCTTGAGACTAGACCCCTATCCTAAGACCAAACTTATCTCAAGATCCAATCCTTACTCCGAGATCTGACGCCATCCAATTACTTGGTTTAGTCTGGATCAAGATTAAATTTGAGGTTGAATTTTTGATGCTGTGTCAATTCGAGGTTAGACCCCGAGTCAATTTGGGGATGAGGGTTGACTTAGGGTTCAAGGTCGGAGTCGGAGTGGTTATCGAACCGACCAATCCTAAGTTGAACTTCGAGTTAGTTGAGGGTGGGGTGAGTCGCATTACGATGTGGTAGCATTGAAGGGCTAGGGGGCAGGGGCGTATGGATGGATTAGGTGGTGGTGGTAGGAGTGAGGGTAATGAGGTTGAGAGAAAATTTAGGAAAATGTTGTCCCTACTTTATCACGATCCAAAAATATAAATCCTGATGGCACTAAAGTTCATTTGACTACAAATTTGAATTCATATTTTGCAAGGATCACAAGGTTGGTTTTCATTCAATATTTTATAATCCCTAAATCATCTTTTCTTCTACTCTTACAATTAGTATTTGAATTGCCAAAGTTTTTTTCTTTTTGCTCATTTGTATCACCCTATAAGAAATTTCTACTAATTTTATCGATCTTATTAACACTCCCACAAGCAGGACATTAACAAATATTACATATGTCGATAGAATATTCATCACACTACAACACGTAAGAACAATAAGTATAATTATCTTAAATGCAAACAAATAAAACTTAAATATCCCGTTGGTTGGTACATTATACTTTACTTGTCTATTAAGGAAAAAAAAAATGTCAAAAAATATGACTTTAATAAGAAAACCCCTTTTTTTCCACTTAAATAAACCAAACCCCTTTACCTTTTTCCACTCCAAAAATCTTAGCAAAGAAAAAAAAAACTCAAATGTTTGGTGGAAACAATGAAAACCTCGGTTCATTTACCCATCGTTTGATGCTTCCGCAGCACCCCCTCCACCTCCTTCCCGGTGGTTCAATCTCCGCCGCCGGTGGTTCATCCGGCAGCTGTTTGGGCGGAGATGATGAGTTTCCTAAGCGGGACGAGCGTGTTCCGCCGTGGAGTAATCAGGAGACTAGGGATTTCATAGCTATTAGAGGTGAGCTTGAGATGGAATTTTCTTCGGCGAAGCGGAGAAATTTGAAGAATCTATGGGAGATTGTAGCTGCTAGGATAAATGAGAGAGGATACAGGAGAAGTGCTGAACAATGTAAAAGCAAATGGAAGACTTTGATTAATCGTTACAAGGTATTATATTCTCTCAATGCCTAATAAATTTAGGAAGTTATTCGATCCGTTTTCATTTGTTTATCTGATTTTGACTCAGACCCCGAGTTTAAGAAAGTAATTTGATTGGTTTGTCTGATTTTGACTTGACACGGAAGGAGTTTAAGAAAGTAATGAAGAATTTTGAACCTAGTCGTGTTAAATTAACGGTAGGTAGAGTGTAGCAATATGTCCTGTAATCTTGTACTCTTAAACATGTCACATAAACATGTCACATGCAAAGTTATAAAAGTTAGAATTAATGCCTTGCCAAAATAGTAAAAAGGCATTATTTTTTGAAGAGTCTGTCAGACAGCCATTAGACCATCCCAGGAACTATGATAGGAGCTGAGAACGATCATCTACGGCGCCATGACCCAAAAGATCATGGGTCTGGTCTAATGGTCACATTCATCCACCAGACTTAGTTTCCTGTCTCCTTAGTAATCAAGGATACAGTGGTAAGAGCCTATAGAAATTGTAATGGATTATGTCAAAAGTACCAAAAATTAATTCTTTTATAGTTAAAAATATCTAAAAAGTGTTATTACAAAGTTCTAGTTGAAGAGAAAACTGTGTGATTCCTCAAAATAGTAGTTGCGGCTGACAAATTGGAACAGAGAGGGTATCTATAATTGCAAATGGAGTCAGAATTTCTTAGTTTATTTGTTCATTTTTGGTCGATTGTTACCTTTCCTTGGTAGGATATACCACCTGAGAGATATTTTACCCAATAAAGAAGTCTTATCATTATGTTCACATATTGTGGATTTTCTAGCATGTCATTTGGAATAGCCAAAGGATAAGGAAGTTGATGAATGTATTATTCTTGCATTTTTGTGTGTCCAAGACCATCTATTGACTTTGTAATTTCCAATGAGGTTTAGATTCATGTGTGTCAAGACTGCTCCTTTGGGAGAAGAGAAGGGGCAATGGTGAATGAACTTTGGAAAAAAGAGAGGAATTATAATAATACCTAATTTAGTGAAGTAAGCACAAAGATAATGGCAAGGGAAACTATAAGTAGATTATGGAGATCCAGAAGAAACTCAGTCCAAGCACATATCTTAGTTGTTTTTACGTGTGTGGGTCTGCATATGAGTCTTCTAGTGACATTATCGCTCACTGAAAGGTACTACCAGAAATTTGATGTTTAAACTTTTCTTAGTGTGAACAAGCTTTTTGTTCTTCTTCTCTTTTACTTGTGCGTGCTTTTGGTTTTCCATATTTTGTTGTCAAAAAAATATTATTTTTTCATTTTGAAAATTATGCATAAAAAATCGCTTTTCTGTTCTTTACCTGCCTCCCCCCCCTCAAAAAAAAAGGAAATAAGAAATAAAAACTGGATTTTCTGGTTATGCTTTGCCTATCGTTCTCCGGTGATTTTGCCTTGTTGTTGAATTAGTTGTCGTTTTGGTTTAGATCCTTTAACAGTCTACTTCACATCTATCTGATACTTTTCTAACAGCTATATTTTCATGCTACTTATGAAGTATGTGTTTTGGGGGTGGGGGTGGCAGCAAAGAATGACAGAAGGAGATTTTTTTCCCTGTTCAAAAAATCTCATTCTTTTCTGAATTGGTTGTGAAGATTGAGTGATCTTCTGTTAAATTATTATTTTAAATGGTCAGAAAGGAGGTAACTGTATCTTGTCCTTCTTTTCATTTTGCAAAAGTCAGATTTGACACCACTTTTGTTCAAAGAGGGGGAGAGAACTCATTGATTTGCTTCTCCTGTGAGAAATATTTACCCTACCCTTCAAGTTGTTCCATAAAGCTGGAAGGATAGGGAAAAAAACATTCACTTGCTCCTTCCTTTCCAACTTTGCAGGCATTGAGAATGCTAATGTTGAGGGATAGTATTTTCTTCCCTTGTACTTTCTAACCAAACAAGGGAAATATCAACATCTTACTCTGTCCTTCTTAGGGCAAGCTATATTGCATGAGATCCAATAGGATAAACTTAATTTTATCTAGTAAAAAGAAAGGTTGGTTGCCTGGGATCTAATAGTGATATGTTTACGTCTACTCCTTTGATTTAATCCTTCATTGCTGCTGTAGGATTATACAGTTTGATCCTCCTTTGAAGAAGAAAGTCAAACACTACACCTTCAAAAAATCATTGTTCTTTCTTGTCCTTCGATTCAATTAACTTGACAAATGCGTTTTCCAGACATTTCCTACAACTTGGAGGAAACAACTCTAGAAATAGTACGAATGATTTGTTTGGTGGAGTTGCAATATGTATTCGCGTATTAGAAGTACACGAAAGATCAATATGCTTCTTAATCCCCCCCCCCCCCCCCAAAAAAAAAAAAGAAGGGGGGGGGGAGAGAAGGAAAGAAAGTTTTCATTCTTCTTCTTATTAAAAGAGAGAAAAAGGCGGGATTGGGACAAGAGCAAAGTTATAGTTGTCGAAGGGTGGTCAGTTGGACATTCTTCATTGGAAGATTATAGTTTATGTAGGTCCAGTATTACTACTTTTATACATATATATTAAAACTTGAACACCCTTGGGCCTTGGACCAATTGAGAGAGGTAGCCCAACGATGAGAGGGTATTTAAAATGACTTGAAAGTCGCAGGATTGATCTTTGTGTCCTACAACAGTTATTTTGCTGCATTGACCTACTTTGAAAGAAACAAAACAAAACAAAGCAACATCGTTTGGTTTGTTTGCCTTTCCTTAAAAATATAAAAATTGGGTATTAACACATTCGTAAAAGTCATTTTTAAAAACCCTCTCGTCGCAAATGCGTAGAAACTGGAAGAAGCAAACCTCTCTCAAGTCTAAAGACCCTTTTGTCTATGCTGAAGCAGGTTCAATTTTCTTCTTTCTCTTTTTTTTTTCATCTTTTATTTGATTCCAATAAAACTGATTTGTGGTGCCTATTACCATTTGGATTATGATTTTGAGATGAAATTTCAATAAGCTTTGGACATCTGTGCTTGCTTTTACCTTTTGTTAGGGTTATGAAATTTCAATAAGCTTTGGACATCTGTGCTTGCTTTTACCTTTTGTTAGGGTTATGAAATTTCAATAAGCTTTGGACATCTGTGCTTGCTTTTACCTTTTGTTTGGGTTATGATTTTTGTGTTGTGTGACTATTCTTCTTATTACAATACTTTTCAATTCATTTTGAAGTTACAATGGATAAATATTCCCATAAAATACAAAAAGCAAATTCGGTATCTCAAAATTCACCTTACCGAGAAGAAAATGTTCACCAATCAGAAATGTCTCAATTGTTATCAAGAAATTGATTTAAATGCTCTAAATGTTGATCCAATTGAAAGAACTCGAATAATTTATTATCATCCAAATCACCATAATGAAATAAGAACGATATACATACAAAATGGTCCTTACCAACCTCGAAATTATGACTTCCCTCAATTTGGCTTTTGAATTAAAACGTTTTATTCCTAAATGGTTTGATGATTATTGTTAATAGTTGAAGTATATTTTAAGTATAGAACATATTATTTGTTTTGATATTTATTTAAAAGCAACATCTATCAAGGTGGAGGTGATATATTTTCGAGTGGAAGGTTCAAGAATTAACATAGAAGGACAACTTAAAAAACATATTGGTGTGTCAAATAACTTCAATACCAAGCAAAAAGAATTTGTGAAAATCTAATGCAAGTGCAACTACAATAGTTGATTCATGTTGCAATTGACATATAATTTGATCAAGTTAATCATGAATACTGACTTCGCTTAAATGTTTCGGTTGATGTGATAAGACTTCTCTTGAACCAAAGGTTTGTCATTGAACAAGGGTAATTTTATTGAAATTCTTTCATGGTATGGGGCTAGAAATGACAAGGTTGAATTTTATATATTGAAAAGTGCTTCAAAAAACAATAAAATAACTTCTATAGATTTTCAAAAAGAAATTATGTTCGTATATGAGATTAAAAGAATTAAATCTATTAGTTGATAAATCTTTCGATGTGTGTTGCAAAGAGCAAATGACTATAGTTTTATGATATGCAAATAAAAAGGGATTTGAGATAGAGTTGTTCATGTCCATGATACTAGTATTTTATGTCTAAATAAAGCAATTGTTAATGTACTTGCTTATCATTATGTAAGTTTTTCTTATGTACGTGGATATTGTTAGTGATGGCGCTAACAATATGACAAGTGATATCTGTGATCTTAGAATATTGATTAGATAACATAGTAGATCGACCTATTCTATTCATTGTTTGCTCATCAACCAACTAACTCTTGTTGTGGATTCTAAGAAGTGTGTTCAAGTGGAGCAACTTATTGATACTTTGGATGTGTTGGGTTTCTTTAAATTGTGTGGATGAATTTCGAGAATCTCAAAAAAAAACAAAAACCAAAAGACATTAAATGTAAGTTAGCTAGACATCATAGGTGTTGGAATCAAGAATTCGGTCTTGTTAAAGTCGGTTATACTCATTAGGGATCTCACTACAAGTCGTTTGAAAACGTTTTTCCTGTGGGATTTATTGTTAATGTACTTAATATTTTTGTTGTAGATCTAAGTTTTTTATATAAAGGTGCTAAAGTATCGAGATGTCTCAGAAGCAACAAATTGAAAACTACAAAAGATAAACTGTTGTTTGTCTTAGCTCTTTCATATGAAGTATTTGTATCTTCAACTAGAGTATAAATACATTGACAAAACAACCAAAGTTAAGAATAATGTTTTTGAATGACTTGTAATAATATCCTCAATGGTATCATTGGCTCTAACAAGACCAAGTTCTTGATTCAATTCTCTATCCGTTTCTAGCTCACCTATATCAATGCCTCTTGGAGTTTTCCTTTTTGAGATTTTCAAAGTTTATCCACATGTTTAAAAGAATCTTCCAACACATCTCAAAATATTAGAAACCAATAATACACGTTCTCCCAATGGAGCACATTCTTTTAGAAATTGCAACAAAAGTTGTTTGAAGTTGATGAAGATAACAATGAATAGAATGAGCTGATCTACTTGCTTGTCTAATCAACAATTTAAGACTCCTGGTATCACCTTGCATATTGCTTGCACCATCATAACATTGTGCACGTACATAAGGAAATACTTAAAGAATGATTAACAAGTACATCAAAAATTATTTTCTTTAGAAACTAAAATAGTATCTTGAAAATGAACAATTTCCATAAATCCCTCTTATCATAAATCCCCTTTTATCAACATGTTGTAAAACAATAACCTTTTGCTCTTTGCACAACACATCTGAAGATTCATCAACTAATAGAGCAGCTCAACATAGTAATCACCATTTAGAATACTCTATTGTAGCCTTAATTGTTTCTGTCTTATTTGAGGTCAAAATTTCTTTTTGAATTTATGGAGAAGTCATCTTATTATTTTTTGGAGCATTTTCAACACAATAGTTTTTGATCTTATAACATCTATACTATGAAAAACTTATCCTTGTTCAATGACGATTCACTTTCACCGTGACCACGAAAGTCCAATCCTTTTATTTAGAATAAGTCTTACCACATCAATTAACGTATTTAAGTGAAACCACTATTCATGCTTAATTTAATTAGATTATGTGTCAAAAGTGCAACATATATCGACTATTCTTATTCATTAGATCTTCATAAGTCCTTTTTGCTTGATTAATGATATTTGCCCATCAAAATGTTTTTCAAACCTATCTTTTCTACGCTAATTCTTAAAAACTCTACATGAAAATACATCACCTCTACCTTGATGAATATTTTCGCCGTTAAGTTAATAACAAGGCAAACAATATGTTGTATCCGTACTTACACTATGCTCCAACCAATCAACGATGATTTTGAGGTTAGCTAGGACCATTTTGAATGTAGGCCTTCGTTATTTCATCACGATGGTTTGGATGATATTCCAAAATTGAAGTACATTTATCTTGACCAACCTTTAAAGCAATTGAATCAATTTCATGACTTTGAGAAGGCTGTGATGGTATTTCCGATTGATCGGTATTTTTAAATTTTTTTGACTCTTAGGGATTTGCTTATTGCCTTATATTTAATTTTAAAAAAAATCAAATTGGCCAAATGATGTCATTTTGATATGTTTTTTCTAAAGTAGTTAACGTAGCAAAATTACAAGGTTGGTCAATTTGACTTCAAATCATTTTGAACATCCTTTGTTATTGGGTTGCCTCTCTCAATTGTGTCAAGGTTATTCAAGATTTAATATATTTGCATAAAAGCAATTGGATATTTAACTAACCACCCTTTAGCCACAGTAGCTTCGTCCTTCGTTCCTTATTACCTTATGTAGAAAGAAAAATGTTTATTATTTATTATAAAAACATATGAGACCTTGTAGATTACTATTTTAATGACATATTTGAATTTGCTAGTCAAATTTCTTTTTATTGACTTCTTTATGTTAGTTTTGATTTATAGAATTGCTGGTTCTATTACAAGTATTTGTATGATTTAGCTAAATATTATGTTGTTTGATAAAAAATGTTGGTGCACCCATCGACAATATTCTTTCTTTGTATACTTCAAATTTTGAATACCCTTAGCAAAATTTCTAGTTTTCTGGCTGGTTTTGGGAGTGAGGAAAGGGGGTGTATATTATGATATGGAAGTCATAGTTTGTACTTCCACTAGAACCTCATTCTTGTAACCTAATTTTACAAGAAATGAAATGCATCCTGAGGAGAACTCTGATGTAGTATTGTCTATATAACACAATTACCCTGCCTGGGTAGAGAGATGTACATGTCTTGGCTTAATTTGCGGTGCAGGCTAAAAGATATGTTTCTCAGAATTGGAAATATAAGTTGGCAAAATATTATACAAAAGATAAGTTGGGGCAAATACCTCTAGTTTACGTCTAGAATTACCACAACAACACCAGTATTACTAGGTTAGGATTTTAGAACAGTTAGCATATCGAAAAATAGTATCTGCTACATGGCCTTCTTATGACATCTTAGCCACAGTTGGCCTGCCTGCGACGCATACTTCAGCAGGCAAATGGATTGAATCAAGTTAAGTTAACAATGGGCAGTGATACAATTTGACTATATTCCATCTATTTGGATGCTTACTACTGTGCTGTAAGAGGCTCAAGGAAGAGAAGAGCCAGGATAAAAGCTAATGTATAAACTATTAAGTTGGTTTTATTTAAGTTGCAGCCTTCATGAATATCGAAGTCCTCTTTTTAGCTGCTTTCTTCTAAGTCAGGTTATTGGTAAGATCCAGTGTCATCTTATTCCGTTTTGGCTGAAAGGTACTCCCACACTGGGTGTCTTTATCACATCTAGAATGCCATGGTTTTGGTAACTCACACAGAAAACCCGACTCTTGGTCATGTATGTAAATTGGTCCTATTAGTACAAGTCGAAACATATAACTCCTTCACAGCCATTATTAAGCCCTTCATTATGTCAGTTCTTCTTTAGAATTCTGTCGATTTTGTTTTGATGGAGTCTGTCAACTTTTACAGGGTAAGGAAACATCTGATCTAGATAATGGCGGACAATTTCCATATTTTGATGAGCTGCATGCACTCTTTTCATCAAATACAAAGGACGTACAACGAGTACAGCTTGAATCTGAGGCTGGTTCCCAACAGGCAAGGAAGAGGCCTCGGAGAACAAGTAGAGATCGATCTTCAGAGGAAATTTCAGAAGATGAAGAAGGTTATGCCTATGAGAGTGATGAAGTAAAATTAGCCAGAAGCGATGTTGCTCCCAAAAAGAAAATCGAAAAAGAAAAGCGACCAAGAACAAGCAATGCAGAAAAATCTTCCAGACAAGCCAGCTTAGGGAGCAACAGCACTGGTAGAGCTGTTGATAATATTCAAGAAATGCTTAAAGAATTCTTCCAGCAGCAGCTGAGGATTGAGATGCAATGGAGGGAGACAACGGAGAAGCGTGCTCGTGAAAGAGAAGTATTCGAGCAGGAATGGCGGTTGTCAATGGAGAAGCTCGAAAGGGATAGGATGATGATTGAACAGTCTTGGAGGGAGAGGGAGGAGCAAAGGAGAACGAGAGAGGAGAGCCGAGCTGAAAAGAGGGATGCTCTGTTGACAACACTTCTGAACAAACTCATCGGTGAAAATCATCCTTGAGATGATTCTTTGTTTATTCTGTTTGCTGGTTTATAGCAGAAGAATTAGGTTTGATTCAAAAATATTTTGGGAAATTAAGAGTTTGGCTTACATAGAAATAGGAAAGTTCCAAATTGTAGAAAGTCACAGCTAGATAGATATGTAGGCTTGATGATACATAGTTCATGTTCTCATTGAGCTATATTAGTTGTGGATAAAAAGGATTTGACTTTTGAGCTTTGTAGAAGAGTGAATTGTTTGTAATTTAATCAAATTTAATGGTGTATTGTAAAACATTCAGATTGTTCGCCTCATTATTATTATTATTTTTTTTTTTTTATGATCATGGTGTGTGGATTAGTTTGCACGCACTTTGATTAATTGCATGAGATACTTGCCACTTCCCTCAGCAACATGTACTGGGTAAATTTTATTCATCAAGACTAAGACAAATCGGAAGAATTCACTTATCGATAGTTTGGTTGGAAAGAAGTTATTTCGAGATTACTTATTTCAGGATAAGTTATCTCAGGATAAGTTATTTCACCATGTATATGGGATAACTTATCTCATTACTAAGGTATAAATTGTGGGATAAATAATTCAAAGATTATCTAATATCTCCAACCAAATGCAAGATAAAATAATTCTGCATTTTATCTCGTTATTATTATACCTTATATCTCACCCCAAACGACTCCGTGGTTTTTTTTGTCTCTGGTGGGATATAAATTCGAGACCACATGGTTTTCAACTCACTTCATTGATCATTAAATCACACTTGTAGGGTGCTATATGCCTCATTATTAATTGTTAGAATACATAAATATCACCTTAATTTAGCCTCAATCGATAATTAATATTCATCTTAACTTAGTCTCAATTGATAATTAAACACTCCAACTTTTAAAATATACATTTAGACACCTTAACATGATTTAAATTAGTCTTGTAAATATCTCAATTTTAAGAATACACATCTAAAAAAGTGTACTTATGTACTGAAAATTACTTTATATTTTTCTATCCCAAAAATGATTGTCAGATTCACAAGGAAAAATAAAACTATGGTTGTGAAAAGCTGGTTAAATAATATTTATAAACAAACAAATTAAAATAAAGGGATACTCATAACTAGGGGTACACAACAGAAATCGTACCGGACAAAATTGGCCTAAAAGAACGATCTATTTTTTTATTTGATTTGGTTCGATATTTAAGATTAAAAATTATGATTTTAACTCTAGTAAATTGCATTAGATGAACTTGAATTTCATGGGAAAAGAAAAAAACTGCAAAAATCAAAACAATTAAAACCACTCTATTTGATTTGGTCAAAGTTTAACAAAACCGATATAATTTGTTTAGTTTTGATTTAGACAAAAAAACGAACAATGAATATTACTACTTAGATGTAATGATCCATTAGGTCATTTTGAGTATTAGGTTTTTTTTTTTATTTCATAAAAGACTCATTCCGTAAATTTTTAATGTATATTTTGGACTATTCAGTAACTATGGTTAGTTAGTTGAGAGGTGATTTTAGATAATTAATTTAATTGGTGGACTAAATTTATAAATTACTTAATACCCTATATCACTTTATTTATTACAATAAATTATTAGGATTGATATAATTTTTGGTGATACCACAAATAACTGCGGTTCAAACCCTCGAAAGAAGAACGAGGAACTGTCGGACATGCAAGACATCATCCTTTAACTTTGAAGTGGAAATCTCAGGTTAGTGATTTAGTTGGTACATTTAACTAGTAATATAGTGATATTGTGAGGATTGTTAATGTGATAGTAATTTATCAGGGATCAATTAATGTGCTAGTTTCGGTGTCACTAGGTTGAATAAATTAATAATTATTAATGATTGGATAGATTGGATGGTGATGGGTAATCATTATATGGCATTGGTAAAGCTTAATTTTTGGAGAAGCTTATTTTGGCGTAGAAAAGAATGGATACTGCTGCAAACTTGGTAGGCTAAATGGTAGAATTATTGGCAAATTTGATTTTTATGGTTCAAGATTTTAATAAGTAATAATGATTTAATTATGAGCTAATCATTAGAGATAGGAAAATTGGTTTGTGAATGGTTCTGTAGTTTGTTCACTTCTTATTTTCGTATTAATTTATTTTTATAATTATCACATTATAATTCATGTTTTGATCTATTGAGATTGATAATTAAATATTAGGTCTATTGTATTATATGAATAACATTAAATTTATGACATTTGAAGGAAATTGAGACTTAACCCTTACTTAAGATTTAGGAATACGAGACTTGAGATATTAGTTGTTATCAAAATTTAGGAATTTGATTATAGATTTGAATGAGTTATTGAGTCTAGGCTAAATACATATCAATATGAGTGTCTATAGACTCGTGTATTTATGAATATTATATATTTGATAGATTGAAAACGTTCTGAGACATCGAAAAAAGGGAAGACATTGGTGGATTAGCTTGCTTGGCTTCGATTGAGGTAGATTATGGTTTATTCTATATCATAGATAGACTCTTAATAGCGATTGATAGTCATTGAGTAACGTGTGAAGTTTACTATACATTTAATTATTGTGGTTTGGATGATTAATAAGTTGTTGTGATTGGTCTGAAATCCCAAGATTGTGAAATCCATAATCTTGAACTTGCCTATAAAAAATGGTGCCTTGAATAAAGAATGCTAGATGAAATATTGTTAATGAAGTGGAATGTAATAATAAAGAATGATAAATTAATTATATTTGAATCGGGTGTCACGAGCCGACATTGTATATTTGGATTGAGTGTCACGAGACGACACGGTATATTTGGAGCGGGTGTCAAGTTCCGGTACGATATATTTGGATCAAGTGTCACGTTCCGGCACAATATTATTAAAGGAAAACAAATTAAAATAACTTAATACTACCCAATTTCCAAAAACTTATTTCCCAAAAGAGCGTGATGTGGAGGCCTAAGTCCTCATGTATGATCTTGATATTGTTGACGGGTTATGTAATTGTTCATTTTGTTGTCACTTGATCTTGATCTTGTTGGTTGCCACCTGTTAAGTGCTATGGTTGATTTTTCCGCTATTACTTTATACATATTGATTTCTTTTTTGAGTCGGTTGATGATACCTACTTAGACATGTTGTCCTGTACTGACCCCTACTTGTATTTTTCTTTGTTTTATTTTATGGAGTGCAACAAGTGTTCCAACGACTTCGACTCGATCTCAACTCTAGTCGATTTTCAGTACATCAGATTGCAGGGTGAGCTATCCTTCTAGCTCGTGTTGGATTCTCTCGGTCATGGCATTGTGTCTTTTAGTTTTCGGACACATTTTGTTATTTATTTATTCTGGTGTTTGATATTTCCAGACTTAGTTTTAGTATTTAGATGTCCTTTATGTGATGACTTTCAGGGTTTGGAAAAACGTATCTAATAGACTTTAGTGGTTTTATTATAATTTACTCTCATAAATTGAGCTTCCGCGTTATTGTCATATTTTATAAGTTGGGATTTGTATCGTTGGTTCTCCCACCTAGTAGGTTAAGAGTGGGTGCCACTCATGACCCATTTTGGATCGTGACATTAGAAGTTAAAAAACCAATAACCCAATAACCCTTTTCTCGATTCGACCATATGTCCACTTCTTCAATCAACTCGATGAGTAAGGGTGTCAGATGGACAGATTGAGTTGAATTTGAATGAATTAAAATTAATTGAGTTAATAAATGGATTGAATAAAAATTTAGTCTAAAAATTACTTAGGTTGAAATGAATTGAGCTGAAATGGGCAAAATATTAGTTGGGCCATGACTTGCCCAACTTGACCTAAATTTTTAAAAGGGGAATTTTCGCATATAGCCAATCAAAAATACCTTAATTATGTTTCATAGCTATAGTTTACTAATTACAATTCGTAGCTATAGTTATAACAACTTTTATATAATTCGCGCTGCATTTGTATACGTTTGTACAATTCGCAATACAATTCGCATTTTTTGTATAACGTTTGTATATTACACTGTTCAATTCATGCACAACATTTGTATAGTTTGCTATGCAATTTGTAGTGTTTGTATATTTCGCTATACAATTCTATTCGCGCACTGCGTTTGTATAAATTGCGTGAATTATATAAAATTCAACTGTATAATTGCGGGAATTATACAAAACTCAAACTGTAATTATAGGTAGATATTTGCCGCGAGCCATAATTAATTCAAACTATAATTATATTAAATAATTAACTAATATGTGTTTGCTTATCCGCGTAATTACCCCTTTTTAAAAATGGTCCACCTTTCCCCCACCCTTTGCTCTGGCCTAACTCTTCTCTATCATTCAATGAGGCTTGAGCCTTCGAATTTGATTCCAACCCCGATCCCCGAATGATCCAATCCTGACCCCTGCCTGATCCAACCTCGACTTGATCTTAATCGGAGACTGATCAATTTGAGACCTGTCCGACCTAGGACTCGATCACAATCTGAAATTCAACCTCAAACAAGAACCTGACCTCAACTCCTGAACCTGACCCTAAACCTAACCCAACCCTGATTGGAGATCTAACCCCAACCCTAATTTAATCCCTGGTTAGGGTTAGGCCAAGATTAGGTTTCGAGTCAAGATCAAACCACACCCATAATAAGTAAAACTTTCAAACAATAAATTCAACTTTAAGTAAATCTTAATAAAAATGGGCTATAGCTAGAATCAAACTAAATTGAAGTTCGCTTAAAATATGAGTTATGTTGAGCATGAAAAATCAGTCCAAATACAAACTTATCTAATGCCAAACAAATAATATTATAGGTGGATCGCACGGGCCATCAGTTTTTAAATCATTTTTGACACCACTAATGATGAAATAGTTATGTTTCTGCTTAGTGAATTTTAACATAAACACATAATCTAAATCAAATTACTGAAATTTTTTCGAACTCACAAACAAATTTATCCTTGATAACATACCCATGAGATTTGCTGAAAGGTTAAGTCTATCATGCATCCTTTCTTCTTACAAAAATCATAATTAGGTTAAAAAAACTTAAACCCCAAGAGTTAACTCCACTCATTAATTTACCGTGCTTTATCACATGACTCCGTTTTACAACTTTGTTTAAAGATATCTTTATCAAAATAATTATATAAAAAGTATTATAACTTGTAATTTTTCTGATGTCAATATAATGTAAAAATATATTTTAAAATATTAATTAAAATTCAAGTATTTTGAATCTCTAAAAGTGAAAGTAACACATAAAATAGAACAGTAGAAGTACTTAATATTTTATTATTTGTACTTAAGAAGCAAAAGTAACACTTAAATGCAATATCTTAGATTTTTCCAAAGAAGTAAATGGTCCCCCTTAGTAAGTAAGAGAAAAGGAAATTTGTATATTAATGTAAGCATTTGGCCTTGAAAATTTTAAAGTTGGTGTTGTGTGTAGTTAACTTTTGCAAAATATTTTGAATGTACTTTTCTAAATATGATTTATATCCCTCAATTTCTAAAAACTAGCAAAATTATTTAACTTGATTAATTTACCAGAAAACATACAATCAAATCTGCTCTAGAAGAATAAAATCTCACAAATAGATAATCGCATAATATTATATATTAGATCCTATATACGAGCTATACATATTATTACAAATATTTTTTTAACTTTATTTGAAATTTCAGCTATATTTTCATTGTAGCTTTTTATTTTTGTATTTCATATAAATCAAGTTTTTAAAAGTCAAAAGTCTATCAAAAATAATATTTTTATCTTCGAATATTTTGAGACTCAGCACGTGTAATTATTGTCACTTTATACCTAATATTGTCATAATATTGATACTTGATATGGACATTCTTTTATCTCTTTATCCACCACCAAAATTAGTTGATAGGAAGTTAAAATTTTAACTATTCTATAATCGAAATATTTCTCGAAAAGTTGAACTCATATTTCTTTATTATAAGAATATACGTAAGTTGAAGTTAAATAGTTTTATGATTACTGATTTAACGAATCGTAAAATATGAAAATTGAACTTGAAAATATCGAATTATGTCAAATTAATTTAATATAATATTTTTAAAAATCAAAAATAGAAATTATTGAACCAAAATTTTCAAATCATGTGCCCTTCCTTATCCTAAATAATTTGCTTAAAAGAATTCAATATGTATATGACTCCACCACCATTTTATCTCTTTTCACGCAAGACTTTCCTTCTTCCTCATAGCTTTCCTCAAAAATGGAAGAAATTCAAATTATTTCCACTTGTTTAATTGGAGCAACATTAAATGAATCAATTTCATACAATAAACACCCCAAAAGTTTCTAAAATTGAAATGACACCATGGGATTTCAAATGCCTCCTTATTGAAACCATCCAAAAAGGTCTCCTTTTCCACAAACCAAAAGAAGAAAATTTTCTCAAATTATCATTCATTGACAACTTAAAAAAATCCCTTGGTCACACCTTATATTTCTTTCCTCCCTTAGCCGGTCGATTATTGACCGTTAAAAATTCAAACGACGATACAATTTCTATCTTCACTCCTATAGGTGAGTATATTTTTAATTTGAGATAATAGTCAAAAACACATTTGAATTATTATTATTTTCTTTGCTTAATTATAAGTTGTGTTCGTTTTGTACGTGTTTTGAATTAAAACACATCTTGATAGAAAAAAATAACTATTCACGAAAGCTTTTCAGCACGTGGCCTTTTTTACAAGAGAAAAGACTCAAATTTACCGTTAAACTATTTGATTTACCCCAAGCTCAAATTAACAACTCACAACCCTCAAACCTCGAATCATCCCAAATAGAACTCAAACAAATTTAGCTTCTAGTGTCAGGGGCGGACCTACATGGTTGCAAGTGGGTCATATATTTCATATTATTATTTTAATTAGAATTTTTGTTTGTTAATCCAGTTTCAAAATCCAATGAAGATATTTTTCTCTCCAATATCTTCCAAGTTACCACAATCAAATTCATCTTCTTAAAATGCTCCTCACGTGGAAGAAAGCTTGAATGTATTAGAAGAGAATCAACATTCTACTAAAAAACAAATGCAAGGATCCGATTAAATTTGGATTCTTTACTGGCAGATCCAAAAGAAAGAATACCCATTTTGAACTATCATCTAGATGAACATGATGACATTAGACGAGCATATATTCAAAGAGGACCTCATCAACCTCGACTTCCTAAATTTCCTCAAAGAGATATTTACGGATTAAAACGTCGTTTTAACCACAAATGGCTCAAAATATATCATGATTGATGAGAGTATAGTGTGATTGAAGATGCAGTTTATTGTTTGCATTGTTATTTATTTCAAGATGAAAGCATTCATCAAGGTGGAGGCGAAGCATTTTCAAGTATAGGATTCAGGAGTTGGCACCAAAAGAAAAGATTAGATATACACGTTGGTGGACCATATAGTGCTCACAACTAGGCAAAGAAGAAGTGTGAAGATCTAATGCGACAAGATCAATCAATTCAAGTTGCATTTGTTAAGCTATCCAATCAAACTAAGCTAGAGTACATAATTCGTTTAAAAGCTTCAGTTGAGGTGGTGAGACTCCTTTTAAATCAAGGATTGTCATTTCGTGGACATCGTGAGGATGAATCATCATTAAACAAAGGTAACGTTCTTGAAATTTTTTCATGGCATGCGAGGCGATTTGATAAAATTAGACATCTTGTGTTGAAAAAACCTCCAGAAAATGATCAGTTGACTTCTTATAAAATTCAAAAAGATATTGTTACTTCATGTAAGCTTGAAACAATTAAAGCTATTACAGAGGATCTAAATGGTGATTATTTTTCATTGCTAGTTGATAAATCTTGTGATGTGTCACGTAAGGAACAAACGACAATTATTTTGTGATATGTTGATAGATTGGGATTTGTGGTTGAAAGGTTTATTGGAATTTTTCATGTTTGTAATACTAGTGTTTTATATTTAAAAGAAGCAATTGTTAACTATCTTACTCAACATTCTTTTGAGTTTACCTCATATACATGGGCAATGTTATGATGGAGAAAAAATATGCAAAGACGTCAAAGTGGCTTTAAAATTTTGATTCAACAAGAAAGTAGATCAGCTCATGCAATCCATTATTTTGCTCATCAGCTTCAGTTGACGCTTATCGGGGTATCTAAAAAATGTCTTCAAGTTGGAGAACTTGTATTGTTGGTTTCTAATGTCTTAAATATGGTGGGAGGTTCCTTTAAATGGATGGATAAACTTCGAGAATCTCAAGCAGAAAAAGTTCAAGAGGCACTAGATATGGGTGAGGTTGAAACTGGTAAAGACTTGAATCAAAAACTTAGTATTACTAGAGCAGTTGATACTCGTTGGTGTTCAAACTATAAATCTTTTAAGAACTTTATTAGCATGTCTGACTCTATTAGCGATGTGCTTGGTACTATTGTTGTTGATTCTGAATCCGTTGAAGAAAAAGCTAAGGCAAAAGGATATCTTAAGCTTTGTCAAGTAGATGAGGTTGCTTTCATATTGCACTTAATGAGAGATATTTTGGCGTTCACAAATGAGATTAATGATTCCTTACAGAACAAAGAATAAGATATTGCAAATGTCATTCTACTTGTTAAAGTGGTGAAGAGACGATTGTAAAATCTAAAGGGTGAAGGATGGGATTCAATTGTCGAGAGTGTTTCTACATTTTGTGTTAAGTATGATATTTTGATACCTAATTTTGATGAGTTTTATGTTAATTTTGGAAGATCTCGACTAAAGTTGTTGAGTATACATTCTCACATCACTATCACATTGAAGTTTTTTTAAGATTATTGATTGCCAGTTTCAACAACTCAATGATAGATTTAATGAGGTGAGAATAGATTTTCTTATTAGAATTGCTTGATTGAATTCAGTTGACTCATTTTTTAGTTTTAACATCAAGAAAATATTGAGAATGGCTTAATTATATCATGATGATTTTTGGGAAAACACAATGGTTACTCTTAGAAGTCAGCTAGAGACTTATATTATTGATGTCTGTGATGTTGATGAAAGGTTCTTTAATCTTAAAGGACTTGGTGATCTTTCTGAAAAGCTAGTCAAGGCAAAGAAGCATTTAAATTATGCCCTTGTAAAATTTGAATTGCTCGTTTCGGTGGCCACTGCTTCAGCTGGAAGAGTTTTTTCGGCAATGAAGTTAATCAAAAGTGAATTGCGAAATTGAATGGATGATGACTTCATGGGTGGATGTATTGTGCCTTATGTAGAAAAGGAGTATTTAATATCGTTTCTAATGATAGTATTGTGAATAGATTTCAAGAAATGAAAACTCGCATAATACAATTATAACGATATATTTTGATTAATCAAACTTTGTTTTATTGTTGTTTTATTTGATTCTTTGCACATTAACTTTTGTTTTCTCTAATCCATGTTGGTTCATTTGTTAAAAGAGTATGTTACTGCATATTTCCTTGCTTATCAGGATAAGGCCAATGCTTTTCATATTTAGTGATACATCAAAACCTTATCTACAAAAAGGTTCGTTCTTCTTTGGCTATTTTCTTACTTATATTCTCTCTTTTGTGTCATTTATTTTTTTATATGTTGAATGCACTTGATAAGAAACCTAGGTCAGCCACTGTGCAGTGTAATTCAATTGTGGCAGTCAAGGTGGGTTAGTGATTAAGGATCATTGTTCTTGCAATAGAAGTAAAATTTTGGTAGGAAAAACAATTGAATTTCACTAGATACGTGTATTTTGATAACAGATACATTCTAAAATACACATGCATAGGGAGAGAGGCGAGCGAGGAAATTATTGTATCCTAAATACATGTGAATCCACTTTAATATAGTACGCAGCCTAACCTTGCATTTCTGCTAGAGGCTGTTTTCAAGGCTTGAACCCGTGACCTACTGGTCACATGGCAGCAACTTTACCAGTTACTTCAATGCTCCCTTTCTATTTCTGTAATAAATTACACCTAATTTTATCCCTAATTATTTGAGATACATATATCTGAATGCGCCAGATATATGTATCTGAAAATCAAAATCTAGGGTGAATGATAATTTCAAAACCTCAAAGAAAAACATGTAATTGGGCCATAAATTAGTTAAATTTGCGTTGTTTGATAAATTTTGTTTAGTAAAGATGCCCAGTTTCGCAAAGTTCAGCAGCAAATTTGAATTATTTTACGATATTCAAGGGCATATTTGTACCTTTATTATTTTTTTAAAAAGGCCACGTGTTGGAAAACTTTTGTCCTTAGCAAATAAGGGCATATTTAAACAGATTTTTTAATGATAAGGGCATATTTTACCCCAACTATATGGACGAATGACTTATTTGGGTCATTGTTAAGAGTTTAGTGGCATAATTTGACCTTTTCCCTTATGTATAACATGTTCCTCATGTGTAGATCTTACTCTCTTTTTTTTTGATTGAGCATCAAGTGTAAATTATACTTAGGTGACAGTAAATTTCAAACTCATGACCATTATTATATTTTGATATCATATTGAATTATGTTATTATTGCATCTAAAATTTTAAATTATTAAAATGAAGGTATGATAAACAAAATGTGCTTTTTAACTTGATTTCATCTGGTATCTATGTCTTTCAACTTTGAGTGTGCATAAGTAGATATTTAAACTATTCAAAAACTGAATAAGTAGACACACGCGTCAAAATATACTTTAAATAACTTAATTATATCTTCCATAAGTCCCATCAGTATAGGCTTGAGACAGAAGAAGTACTTAATTATGTCTTCAACAAGCGCAAGATCAAGACTAAATCCTCCTATTCCAGAAGGGTATTTTGGAAATGCAATATATGGCAAACAAGTAAAGACAAGTGCAGGGGAACTACTAGAAAATGTACTAGGATGGGCTGCAATGCAAATAAACAAGATGGTTGTTTCACAAAACTCTGAAGAAGTGGTGAAAATGTATAAAGGGTGGGTTGAAAATCCAGTTATATTCAATGTTGTGCTCATTTATATGTGGGGAATACTAAATTGATCATTAGTAGTTCTCCAAGGTATAATGTTTATGGTAATGATTTTGGTTGGGGAAAACCAATTGGTGTGAGGAGTGGAATGGCAAATAAAAGTGATGGGAAAACTACTTTATTTCCTGGTGAAAAAGAAGGAAGTGTAGATATTGAAGTTGGCCTTTTGCAAGAGACTTTGCAAGCATTGGAGAATGATCAAGAATTCATTGATGCTATACCTAATTGAGACATCAGATTTCTTCAGTATTCCTCGTCCTAATTTATGTGACAATTTTTATATTTTAGCTAGTCCTAGAGACAATAATATTTGCTGGAGAGTAGATATTTATGTAAGATAATGGCATGTGCAAGTTATTTATGTGAAACATCTTGATCAAAATAGTATCGTCCATCATCATCCCTGTATCACCCTCACTTCTTGGCTTATGATCTCACAAAGACTTCGTCCCACAATTTTTAGCATTTTTATATTGAGAATCACAATACTTACATTGATCATAAGGAACACCATCAACATACACTAACTTGAAATCCTTCCATGTTTTAAAATATCTCTTACGTTTTCACGCCTCAATTTGTGAAGGTCTTGGACTCTCAACTTCTTAGGGAATAACATTAGAAGATGAAGCCGGTAAATTCTCATCAATTTGAGATGTCATGATTACTTATCATAAAGTAGACAAAACTCATCATGAAGACTCTTCAGATGTACGAAGGCATTTCTGGACAGCTTATTAATAAGGACAAAAGCCAAATCTTGATCGCTACCAACTCACCTGATGATATAATTGATAGAGTAGTGTCCATCACTGGTTATAAATGCACTCATGGTCCTATGACATACTTGGGATGTCCATTATATATAGGAAGACAAAGGGTCATATATTTCACTAGTATAGTTGCAAAAGTGATTGCTAAAATTCAAGGGTGGCAGATAAAGATGCTAAGCTATGGGGGTAGAGCCACTTTGATCAAATCAGTGCTTCAATCACTTCCTATACATCTGCTATCTACCATAACCCCTACCAGAACCACTTTGAAACAAATAAAATGCCTTATTGCTGACTTCTTCTGGGGTTGGGATAAGGAGAAAAGGAAGTACCACTGGGCCTCTTGGAAAACCCTTAGCTTACCATATGAGGAGGGAGGTATTGGTGTAAAAAACTTAGAAGATATATGCCTAGCAATGCAATACAAACATTGGTGGTTGTTCAGAACTAAGAGATCTTTATGGGGGGATTTCTTGAGAGCTAAATACTGCCAAAGAGTTCATCCTGTCACAAAAAAGTGGCACACATGCCAATCTCTCATATGGAAGAACATGATGAAGAACAAAGGTGACATAGAACCTCATATTAAGTGGACCTTATGTTCAGAGAACTGCAGTTTCTGGTGGGATGATTGGCTGGGTATTGGCCCTTTAGCCAATCACTATGAATATATTCCAAGATTCAACAACTCCACTGTCTCCATGTTCTTGACAAATGGAAAATAGAATGAAGAGAAAATTAGGCAACAGGCCCCTCAACACATGATACACACAATTCTCAATACTGAAATCATGTACCAACAAAACACATTAGATCAAGCTCAATGGAAGCTGCAATCACATGGAAATTTCACTTGTAAATCAGCTTGGGAAAATGTGAGAAAGAAAAAAACAAGACATTGACAGATAGAATGACATGACATACTAACATCCCTTTCAAGGCTTCATTCTTGCTTTGGAGAGCATTGAGACACAAACTGCCAACCAATGATAAACTAATTTCTTTTGGGAGAGAAACTGCAGAGTGCTCATGCTGCTACAGGCCTGGTTTGGACAACATAGATCACATTTTTGTCTCTCGAAGCTTTGCTAAACACATCTGGACATATTTCTCCAACTGGGGGGGAATCATGCAGGACCACAACTCCATTAGAGGCATCTTGATAAGATGGTGGACCTACAAACCAAACAGTGTTGTACATAAACTCATGTTGCAAGCCCTCCCTATATTTATTTGTTGGAATGTCTGAAAGAACAGGTGTGCAAGTAAATCTGGAGGAAAGAAATCTAGTACTACTAGAGTGAAGTTCAATATAATCAAGGAAATATACATGCTTATTACTACAGCTTTTCCATATATCCCATGGCCACCAGCTTGGAAGGATCTAATTATTTGGATAGAAAATTGTAAGCATGACATAAAAGTAATCCAGGTTAAATGGCTCAAACCCCCCCTAACATAGTTAAACTTAACACAGATGGGAGTGGCATAGGCAACCCAGGAAAAATAGGAGCAGGAGGCATAGTAAGGGATCATAAGGGTAATCTGATAAATGCTTTTGCCTCTCCTTTGGGAGTTGGAACCAATAATCAAGCGGAAGTGCAGGCAACCAGTTTTGGCATTAATTGGTGCATTCAACATGGTTATAATAGAGTAATATTGGAAGTAGATTCTGAACTTGTGATCAAGTGGCTGAATCTGGACATCAAACCACCCTGGAGCATTCAAAACTACGTTAATGAACTCCAACAACTGGTCCAATTGCTAGAATTCTTCCAATGCAAACATGTTTTTCGAGAAACAAATTTTCCAGCTGATACATTATCTAAGTACAGCCATACACTTGATAATACACAACACTTCTACAACCTTCAACAACTTCCACAAGAAACCAAGGGCTACATAAAGCTAGACAAGATAGGAATGGCAAGCTTCAGGAGAAGAAGATTAAAAATGATCAAACAACCTCCTTGAACATTTCTTATCTCTAATGTTCCTAACTTGGACAAAATCGGTATGACAAAATTGGGAAGAACAAAGATGTAGCTTCGTATACTTGATCTTCTTCATTTAGCTATGTATAAAATGTAGCTTATTTGAATAGGACTAGTGTAGGTATCTTTCTTGTATTCACATGGAAGGGGAGAGTCTCCCTCATTTATGATTTTTCCTAGTCGCATTGTATCGAGAGGAGTCCTCTCATAGGTTTACTGCTTTTCTAGTATTTAGGAAGCACTTTCTAGTATCGGGGATGAGTTAGCCGACCTTAGTAGGTTTGCACACTTATGAACCACCTTAAGTTCGGAGGTAAGGTTATGTCCCCCTCCTTGTATCTTTATATTTTATGTATGATAAGGCTTGGGGGTGCTGCTCAACCCCTGACTGTGCACGAGAGGTGGAAGCCTCGTGTAGGGTCCCTTCCTGTTAAAAAAAAAAAAAAAATTCAAGTTAAAGTGGCTACAATCAACTTCATTAGACAAAAATCTATAGCAATCCAATGCAGGTCTATGTATTGGCATTCCCCTACTGGCATTAATAATATGATTGCAAGCTATATTAGACTACATAAAAATGACATTAATGTTCAATTTTTATGGAAAATATATTTTGCTTGTAAAGAGGAAGAAAATTCACTACCCAAGACACAATAACCACTTTATGTCAATAACTATTTTTTTCCTAACCTGTCCTGCCTTAACCCGCCCTATTTAAATCTTCCTATACCCCTCCCTATTAAGGATGCACCCCACCCCGCCCTAATTGTCATTTCTAAATCTATATAATATCTATTCCAAATCTCAAAGGTCAATAACTTGGATATTTATATTATTGAGTATATTTTGTTTAGTTTCTTATGATCTGAATTTCGATATTTATTTTGAGATTCGTTGAATTCACATCGAATAATCTTATTTTGTGATTTAAGTGTGACTTCATTTTTAGAATTTAAACTCGAAATATATGTTTAAAAGTGGAGAGATATTCTACAGGATGATCTTGGGGGTTGCCTGTGCAACACATTTTTCGAGAAGATAACACTGGCAAATATATTTTGAGTAAATATGATTATGCTAATAATGATATTTATCTACTAATGAAAGTGTTTGAATTGACTTTTCTAAATTAATTTATAGGTTAAATCATAAGCTAGTTATATTTAATTTTTAGCTTATTTTTGTACTTTTTGACCTAATCATAAATACTTAAAAACATTTTTTATTTTTTTTAAATATCACAAAAAAATAAAATAAAAACTTAAAAAAATTAAAATATTCAAAATAAGTCAATTCAAACACGTTTTATTTTATTTTTGTAAAAATATGTGGTGCTAGTAAAAAAGCAAAAGCATGTGACACTGACATATGTTCATGTAGTCCCCTGACAATAAATATCAAACAGTATTACAGATTCTGTCTTTTTTTCCCCCTGATTTTCTTCTCTTTATTTAAATATCTTAAAATTTGACCGTGAAATTTTTAAATACAAGAAAACACTCAAAATATATATTTTTTTTCAATTTCACAATATTTTTCTTTTACAAATTCTACATTGGGTTATTTTTTTAATAAAATGACCGTATTAAAATTATATTTTATGTTTTTTTAAGATGAAGTATATATATTCAAACAATCAAGTATTATTTATAACTATAACCAAATAAAATTTCAATTTTAAAAATTTCAAGTAAAATGAAAAAATATTTATAATATTATGTAGTAGCTTGTATATGGTATACCAACATAGATTGTGGTGCACTGCTTCACCCTTAACCTGTGGTGAGATTGCTTCACCCTTCAACTTTAGCTTTAAAAATTCGAAATAAAATGAAATTAATTTTCATGGTCAAAATGTCTATTATATTTTCATCCTAGACTTTTATTTTTGTATTTTTATAAATCATATTTTAAAAAATTAAAAATCTATCAAAAATAATATCTATCTTAAAAAGATAAAATTAAAATCTACATATACCTATTCCTTTTGACTCCTCAAACCTATACTAAATATATTATTATTGTATATATAAGGAACGATAACAAATTACCAGCAAGACTGACCAAGATGGGCCTGTTGATATGGACATTCTTTTGATGGAGTATTTTTTAAAAATTAATTATTAATTTTAGTGATATTTTTTTATTTATTATCATTTATAGTAATATATAGCAATACTATGATAAGTCTATACTTGTATTAAAAGTGAATTATGCATACAATATAAATGTATTATAAGTGTTTTAAATATATATTATGTTTGTGTAGTAAGAAACTAACATAATTTATTATAAGTCTATTAAAGTATGTGATAAATATATTATCCATCTATAAAACTTGTATTATATATGTTTTATAAATAGTTATCTGCAATATGTATTAAAACTGTATTATAAATATATTATAAGTATTCAATGAAATTTTTTTTATTGCTATAAATGGTAAATATTTTCTTAATATTGTATATTTATGTTAGTTTTCCTTTTTTTTTTGTTAACATTCTTATCTATTGCACCAACCATCACCCCTTCACCTAACTGTAATTTCTAAAAATATTATGCCGTACTAGATATTTTTACGCAAAAGTTCAATGCTAAAATGTAAAAATTAAAATCTAATTAATTTAAAAGATGGGAGTGCCTTTCGTGGCGGATAAAATAAGGAAAGTAAAAGTAAGATGGTTTAATTTGTGCAGAGGAGGTGCGCCGACGTTCTAATGAGGAGGTGCGAGAGGTTAGATGTAGAGGGTATACGAAGGGGTAGGGATAGAACAAAAAAGTATTTAGAAAAGATAATTAGACAAGACATGACGCTATTTCATAATATCGAAGACATGACTTTAGATAAAAAAGAATAAAAGTCGTTTATTAGAGTAGAAAGCTAGTGAGAGTAGATTGTTGGCTTGTCTTGTGAAAGTTTAGTGACTGTCATAGGACTAGTCGTGTCCGTATAGTTCTTGTCATATGTTATTTATTGTATTTCAATTATTAAATTATTTTGTTGTTATTGTTTCTCTCTTGTATACTTTACACTGCTTTTTTTTTAACGGTTATGTTTTCTCCATTGTTTTTTTCTTCTTTTACTTGAGTTTGATACACTTAAATCGAGAGTCGTTCGAAAACAACTCTTTTACCTTCACGAGGTAGCGATAAAATCTGTGTATACTCTACCGTCTCCCTTCCCTCCTCCAAATCTCACTTTATAAAATTTCATGGAGTATATTATTATCGTTGGACCATGTTATCCCTTAAACTTGTGTCATAACGACCATGTTTTGATACAACTACACAGATGGCTTTCTGTCCATTTTCAACGTGTAATGTCTTTTTAATTTTTGTTATCTCTCTTAATTAATACTTCCTTCGTTTTCTGTGATATAATTTGATTAGATACATAAATTAAGAAATTAAATATTAAAAGCTGTGTTATTAGAATAGACTAAAAAAAGCACATTATATAAATTAGAACATGCTAAAAAGAAAAATGTTTCATATAAATTAAAATAAGATACAGTATTTTCTTTTGTTATACCAACTTACTGCTTTTTGGATATCCCATGTGATGAATAAAAAGTATCTTTAAGAGATTGTATTTCTTTTATTTTTGTCACGACTCAAAATAGGCCATGAGTGGTACCCACCCTTAACCTCCTAGGTGGAAGAACCAACGATGTGAACCCCAACTTATAAAGTATAACAACAATACGGAAGCTCAAACTTATAAAGTAAGAGTTAACAAACCATAAGAGTTTACTACATAACGTTCCCCAAAATCTGAAAGTCATCACATGAAGGACATCAAATTCTAAAACTAAATCTGAAAGTATCAACACCAAAATAAACAAATAACAAAATGTGTCAAAAAACTAAAGACACCATGTCATAACCGAAAAAATCTATCACGAGCTAGAAGGATAGCTCACCCTGAAATTCGATGATCTTCAGACTGATTAGAGCTGAGGTCGAGTCGAAGTCGGTGGAACACTCGCTGCACTCCACAAAATAAAACAAAGAAAAATACAAGTAGGGGTCAGTACAAGACAACATGCACTGAGTAGATATCATCGGCCGACTCAAAATAAAAATCAATATACATAAGGTAATAGCGGGAAATCAACAATAACACTTAACATGTGACAACCAATAAACAATTACATAACCAGTCAACAATATTAAGATCACACATGAGGACTCAAGCCTCCACATCACACTCTTTTGGAAGATGAGTTATTGGAGATTGGGTAGTATTAAGTCATTTTTTTTTTTTTTAATATTACCGTGCCGGAACGTGACACCCGATCCAAATATACCGTGTCAGAACGTGACACCCGTTCCAAATATATCGTATCGGAATATGACATCCGATCCAAATATACCGTGTCGGAACGTGACACTCGATCCAAATATAATTAATTTATCATGTCTTCATGATTACATTCCACTTCATTAACAATATTTCATCAAGCTTTCTTAATTCAAGACACCATTTTTGATAGAACAAGTTTAAGATTATGGATTTCAGGGTCTCGAAATTTCTGACCAATGACAACAACATATCAACCATTCAAACCACAACAATTAAATGCCTAGTAAATTTCACACATTCCTCAATGAATATCAATCACTATTAAGAGTCTATCTATGATATAAAATAAAAACCATAATCTACCTCTACCGAAGAACCAAAGTCAAGCAAGCTAATTCACCGGTGATTTTCCTTTCTTCGATGCCTCAAAATATTTCCAATCTATCACGTATACCATATTTATAAGTAAACGAGTTTGTAGACCTCCATACTATATATATGTTTAACCTAGACCCAACAACTCACCAAATTCTATTATCAATTCTCTAAAACTTAAGTCTAGGGTTAAGTCTTAATTCTTCCAAATAAAATAACTTTTGATGGATTTCATATAAACACTATACCTAATATTTAATTACATATCTCAATATGTCAAAACTTGAATTACAATATTATGATCATAAGAACAATTTTGAATCAACAACAACATTACCTAAATTAACATCTAAACCGAATAAAAATAATATAATAATAACATTCTAATAATACCAAAATAGGTACACTGGAACACAATAAATGCACTGACTATATATATGTTTCACATTCCCAATACCCCTAGGCCCTAATATGTAACTTCCAATGATCACTCATCATTACCCATATTAGCATTAAATTATTTTTTCTAACACATACAACCCTAAAGTCCATTATTTTTACTAGTTAATTGAAAGAAGAATTGAATTGACCGTACTGGATAGATTACTTAACCACTATAGGCGTCGGCGTCAATATCGGGCAACTCTCTCTTCTATTTTTTTCCCAACTTAATTGAGTACTAAAAGTGATAGCCCTACTAACTATTTAATAAATATGAAATAAGTGCTACAGAGTGTTAAATATATTATTAATTCAGCTCATTAATTAAATAAGTTATCTAAATTCACCCCTCAATTAAATAACCATAGTTATCGAATAGTCTAAAATACCCATTAAAAATTTACAGGATGAGTTTTTTATGAATAAAAAACTCTAGTACTCAAAATGACCTAATGGATCGTTACAATTTTGTTATACCAACAGACCAACTTACTTCTTTTTGGATATCCGCGATGTATAAAAAGTATCTTTCATGAAAATATTTCAAGATATAATTTATGTTTTTGTATTTTTGGTTGAACAAAGTATAGGCTAAATAGGTGAGGACATGAATTGAATGAAATCTGAAAAAAGGTATTTGAAGTGGAAAAAAATAATTCGACTTTTTTCTAGTTGTAAATTACGTTGTAGGATGGCCTGTTTACACATAATCTTTATTTTTATTTTTATTTTTTAAACTTATTTACCTATAATCAAATAATCTGAGAAAAAAATTAGAAAAAGGGCTCAATATGCCATCGAATTTTGAAAAAAGGTTCATCTATACCATTATTAGTTAACTGAAAATAATTCCGATTTTGTAAAACCATTTTTTTATAAGTGATCGATTATGATTAGGTCACGTTATTAATTAAATCATTTTTAAAAGGAAAAAAGTCCAAATATGACATCGAACTTTAAGAAAAGGCTCATCTATGTCATCCGTTAAAAGTTTGGCTCATTTATGTCATTTTATTTAACAAATAATGGTATGAATAAACCTTTTTTCATATAAAAAATGACATAAATAAACCAAACTATTATCATCCAATAACATTTGACTTCCGTATTTGTCAATCCTCAATGAAATATTTTTATAGACAAATAAATATCATAAAATATTTAAACATCACACATGTTCTTAAAATCTCCACTTCTTTTGAAATTTTATTTTCGATCAATATAATCATATAAATGAAACGAAAGGAGTAGAACACTAGAACATGTCATAACAAATTAAATTGCACTCATATAATAAACATTCTCTACCCTATTAATCAATGCGAAGCCTAAAATTTTAATAGGAGGATTTAAAAAATCAAACCTCTCTTGTAAATCCTTCCCAAAATTAAGCTTCGATAGATCGAACTATCATATAAATTCTTTTGATAAAATGATATTTGATATGCATTTTTTAATTTTTTGGTATTTGATATAATTGAGACGTTTTTTGAAAAATCAAAGTTATATATCTCTATATTGAACATAGTATGATTACTGTTTTACCGTACCACAAAATGTCGAAACAAAATTTAATAATACCAAACAAAATTAGTTTAGTATGATAATGATATAATACTCACATAAAACTCAAAAAGAATCAAAATTTTCGATGTTGTACCATGCCCTTACTAACCCTAAATCATTGGCTTAAAAGACTTCAATTGAATCCTCTTTATTATCTTCAACTCCACTACTTGCCATCTCCTTCTTCCTCATAGCTTTCCTTAGAAATGGAAGGAATTCAAATCATTTCCACATGTTTAGTTGGAGCAACATCAAATGAATCATTTTCATACAAAAACACCCCTAAGGTTTCTGAAATTGAAATGACACCATGGGATTTACAATTCCTCCTTCTTGACACAATCCAAAAGGGTCTCCTTTTCCATAAACCAAAAGAAGATGAAAATAACATTCCCAAATCATCATTCATTGACAACTTAAAAAAATCCCTTTGTCACACCTTACATTTCTTTCCTCCCTTAACTGGCCGTCTTTCGACCGTTAAAAATTCGGACGACGATACAGTTTCTTTCTTTATAAACTGTAATCATGCTGGCGTGGAATTCACCCACGCCAGCACTCCAAAATTAACTATCTCTACGATTCTTAATTCTACACATATACCAACCATTGTTTACCATCTTTTTCCACTTAACAATATTCGAAATTTCGAATGTGTTACTACGCCTTTATTTGGGGTTCAAATAACCGAGCTTGTTGATGGTTATTTTATTGGATGTAGTATGAATCATAGCTTAGGAGATGGGACATGTTTATGGCATTTCTTCAATTCTTGGTCTGAAATATCTCGCGGGCATACTATCATTTCCAAAATTCCAATTTTAGAACGTTATTTTCCCGAAAAAATGAATCCTCCAATTCGTCTTCCCCTAAATCTAGAAGATGAGAAATTGTTCGAAAAATTCCAAGTTCCAACATTGGTGGAGAGGATGTTTCATCTTAGTAAAGAAAGTATAGGTAGACTCAAGGGTAAGGCCAATAATGAAATGGGTATTAACTCGATTTCTTCTCTCCAAGCTTACTTGGCTCATATATGGCGATGTGTTACTCGTTGTCGCAAGCTTCATGTTGGGAAAGAAGTTGCCATTACCATTCCTATAGGTGAGTACACCTTTTATTTGAAATCATAATGCACTTGAACGATTACTTTTTATGTTTAATTATCAATTATTTCTTTGTACGATTTGAACTATCATGATCTATCTATCTATCCGTTGCTAAAACATACTTGGGAAATCATTTATTAAAGTTTAGTGGCATAATTAGACCTTTTCCCTTATTTAACGTGTTCCTCACTTTTAGGTCTGATTCTTTCTTTGGGTGAGCACACGTGTTAATTATTTTTTACGAGTAAATTATGTTATCATTAGTTTAAATTATTAAAATATATATATATTTTAAATAATTTTATTATGTCTTCCATAAGTCCCATCAGTATAGTCTAGTTTGTGCATGAAGGTCTGACTCTTTTTCTTTGGCCAAGCACATGCATGTGAGATTTGAATCAAGGATTTTGTCAGTCCTGATCTCGTTTGGTTTGGCCTCTCGCTTTGTTTCGTTCTTCTTTTTTACGTTCCTGATGGAGGAAAGGCTGATATCATGGTTAACAATACAAGTTATGACGGAATTAGTTATGATGTGATCAGTTATAATGTGATAAGTTGTGATGGGATTATTTTTTATTGAGTGTTTGGTTTGTTACAATCAAAATAATATACATTATATAAATTTTAAGAATAAATTATTTGTTTACAAAAATATCCTTTATGAATGTGAAAAGTAATGTATAAAAAGGGTTTAAAGAAATATTTTTATCATTTACCTACTTTATCCCGGGATAAGTTATCTCGAGATTACTATACCACTCAAAGAAAAGAATAATTTATCCTTATCATAATTATTAATCTCGGAATAAGTTATTGACACTTTGTAACCAAACAAACCATTGAGAATTGCTAAAAATTTATCCCAAGACTATTTTGTCATATCCACCACACCAAACGACCCCTTAAAGTTTAGCTATTATATGTGATGATATTTAAGATTTGTTTTTTGTCCTGGTTGAAAATAAGATAGAAATTTCTGTGTTTATACATAATCTTATTAAGGTTAAATATAAAATTTAAAATTAATTATTTTTAAATATAAAAATGTGTGTCATTGTTTCAGACATATTAAAAAGTAAATAGTATCCCGTATTTTGAGACAGGAAAAGTACTAAATTATTTCTTCGAGTGTTCGACAGGCGCAAGATCAAGACTAAATCCTCCTCTTCCAGAAGGATATTTTGGAAATGCAATTGATACCAAGCAAGTAAAGACAAGTGTAGGGGAACTACTAGAAAATGGACTAGGATGGGCTGCAATGCAAATAAACAAGATAATTGTTTCACAAAACTCTCAAGAAGTGGTGAAAATGTATAAAGGGTGGGTTGAAAATCCAGTTATATTCAATGTTGGCTCATTATATGGGGGGAAAAGTAAATTACTCATAAGTAGTTCTCCAAGGTATAATATTTATGGTAGTGATTTTGGTTGGGGAAAACCAATTGGTGTGAGGAGTGGAATGGCAAATAAAAATGATGGGAAAATTACTTTATTTCCTGGTGAAAAAGAAGGAAGTGTAGATATTGAAGTTTGCCTTTTGCAAGAGACTTTGCAAGCATTGGAGAATGATCAAGAATTCATGGAAGCTATAACAAATTAAGACCTTAGATTTCTTCAGTATTTCCTCTGTATTAATTTATGTGATAGTCTTTATTTTTTAGTTAGTCCTAGGGAGAATTATATTTTTTTCTATATTTAGTACTTCTTCAATTTCATAATAAGTAATGACGTTCTTACTCTTTTCATTTTGTTTCAAAATAAATGGTGTTTCACATAATCAAAGAAGATAGTTGTAAAAATGTGTTAAACATGGCATTAACGTTTGAAAATGTCAGGAAGATCATGAGGGTGTGGAAAAGGTAATGGAGGTGCGGATATTACTAACATAATGTTAAAAATTATGGACATTCGTTCTCAAATAATAATATTTACAACACTCTTCCTCGAATATACCTAAGAAAAAAATAACCTTGAAAAGGGTTACATTAGTAGACTTTCAACTTTACACATGTCCAATATCAATAAAAACCCTCACACAAGTATGAGCTGATATGTGAGACTCAAAATAAAATTTCTTACTGAAATATAATATGATACCGTCAGCAACTAAATTGACTATATTATTGGCTTTTCTTGAAATAATTTTAGTTTTGTAGTTGATTGAACTTTTATATGCAATCTTGAAATTATTTCTTTGGAACAAGTATTCTTGCATTTAAAAAAAGGGGTTTTGACACATTTGACCTTCACTCGGATAGAAATAATTATAATCGCTAGCTAAGTATATAACATATTTGACTATTATTTTAATGAACAATTATTTATATCAATTTCCCTATAAAAAAACACAAAAGAACCAAGTATTCATCCCTAGAGATTTAAACGAGTCAAATAATGCCTCATTGCTCATTGATAGAGACAAATAGGCTCCTAGTTTGTAAACAAAGATTTTTAAATTAGTCATCTCAAATATGCCATAAAATTATGTAGCTATAATATTATGTCATAATATTTGTAGTGTTTGTATATTTCACTATAAAAATTTTGAATATATCGCGATATTTGATATATGATAATAAAACCAATTTGACAAATAATTGCAATTTAAGCTCCTTGTGAGGTAGGATTGTTGTCATCTTCTATTGCCCATCCTTTAACTCGTTGTTGAGTGAATGTTACCTAAAAAAGAAAAAATGCATATAATTTGACTAAATTTGAAAGAGGTTTTCTCAATAGAAAATTCATGATGTTAAACGAGATTTTCAATTTGCCTCTTAAGGGATCATTTTTTTTTTTGGTTATTTTATATATTTTATTGAAAGAAAGCCACATAATTAATTTGTAAAAAGAGAAAGAAACTACGGAACCAAAAAAATATTTCTCACCACTAATCTTAAGTGGGAGTAATAATTTCTCACCACTAATCTTAAGGAACCAATTTTATTATCGCTATTTATTGATCTTTCAGCATAGGTTATATTTGTACAACCATCGAAAGACTTGAAGATCAATCCATACATAAATAATAATAAAAAAAGAAACATATAGAAAGACCAATATATGTCGGACTCCCCAACAGTCTGCACATAGGTTCAGACGACACTATCATCTATATATATTTCAGAAACCTATGAACATTTTCTTCCAAGTAGAAAGATGGCCTTACATCCAAGGAAACATAAAATAAAATAGAAAGGCTAGACAAACCTTTTTAAGGAAAGTCAATTCATGTACTCCATCTCGGATGAGATGAATAATCAAGACAGTGTTAATTTACAAGTAAAAATCATTACTTTTCAAGGTTGAATTAACTTTGACATATAAAAATTCCAAGCTCACTTAAAATATGTAGGATGTCATATAAGACGAATGTGTCTATTTGTTCAAGTTTTGGATAGTTAAAGTATTATTTGTACACTAATAAAGTTAAAGGTAATAATTATCAGTTAAAACCAAGTTAAATATGAAGTTGCAAAGATACATGTTCATCCCAATCAGTTTTGGAAGTGATTATAACTAATACAATAGTTTGAACAAGTGTACCAATCAACATTCCTATCCAAACTCCCTACAAAACAATTCAAGCACATTTTCATAATATTTGTATCGCTGTGAAAGATTCATATTAAGGATGAAATTAAAAATTTAAATTAAATTATTTCCGAAACGAATTAAAAAAAAATACTTACCCTAACTTGTAATTGTAAAACATAACCAAGCACTACTCCAATAGGAATTCCCACCAAGTAATAACATCCAATGTTAACATATGCCACAATGCTTTGCCATCCAGCCCCAATAGCCACACCTATAAATGGTGGCAAAATAGATCAAAAAATAATATACTATAATATGTTAAATTATACCAGAATTAATTATATATAATTCAAAAAGAAAACCCAAACATTGAATTAAACAATATTAAATCTTTACCATGAGTCCTCCATGATTATTTCACTCAATCCATCAAGCCAAACAAGCTCTAAAACTACACAATATCATAAAGGAATTATAATACTATTTTCTTATGAATAATTTTACTTGTATATACTCATAGTAATAGAATGTTTCAATATCTATAACGTGTCATTTAACTTCTTTCAAGTCATGTTTACTCTTTTAAATGATCTAATATTGTACAAAATACTATTAGAAACAAAAGTTTTTTAACCGTAAAATCAGTAAAAATTTATGCTACAAAATGTGATTATTCCATTCATTTTTTTACTAAATTAACTTACTGGAAAAATGCAAGAAGATATTAGGACTATTGTCATAATTGAAGAAGATATTAGGACTACTGTCATAATTGAGAATTTTGCTGCCTTTGAACTTCCTCTCCCCAACTCATTTGCTACTCTTACACTGAAAATTTCAGTATTCCATAATAAATTAATGAGCATTACATGACGATAATAACCTATTCAGAATAGCCTCATGAAATATAAAAGAATAGGGTATCATGTATGTAGATTTTACCCATATTTTTATAGGATAAAAAGATTGTTTCTGTAAAAATAACCCTACTCGGGAAAATCATTTTAATGAAATGCAATAGTAAAAAACTATTTTTACGAACATTGTGTTGCATATTAAAAAGGCATAAATACATAGATAGACACTCCATTTTTGCATATGCACATCTAGACATAACAACTCAACTTTATTGTGTCCGTTGAACAATTCGGCTTACAAAATAATATCTAGACACCTTCAAAATTTATGTGTCGCATCACCATCTGGTGTCGACGAGACACAATACTAAAGATAAATTGGAGTATTTAATTATCATTTGAGATGAAATTAAAACATCTAGATATAATATTGAAATACGGTTTACTTTATTAGGATAAAGTTTTAAGGAATAAGAAAATTTTCCTCTAAAATTAGCATTATTAGTTGGAAAAGGCTGTTTTACTTCAAAGGTTTTTAAGTTACATATAAATTATAATGATATTGTGAAAGTTACGTCACTACAACAAACGAGATATGTAGTGGTAATAAGTTTTTCTTTTAGCGACAATATGTATTGCCATAAAAATATTTAGAGATAACTAAGTTAATGTCATTGCATTCAAAGCCGCTAAAGTCATTAGCGATATTTATATATAGTGATGGTTATAAATATCTATATTTATTATTAATGTTAAATATGATATATCGATCGAATCGTTGGACTTGGGGCTTTTCTCGAAGCTTCAGATGGTAGAAAAATAATGTTGGGCCAATTATGGTTTTCAAATTGGGCCCAAAGGTATGAGAGTTAAGGGACGTGTTACCTTGTTGAGGGATTTAAAATTTGGCCAAAATATTGCAATTTAAATGATACAATGTAATGAGTTAATCCAAAAAGTGATTAATTAGCCAATCAATCCAAGGCATTTTTAAGATACAAATATGGGAGTGATTAAAAAAATATCACAAATATAATTATGATACCGTGAAAGATTATCTAGTAAATATTTATCTTGCATTCGTGTAACTCTAAGAATTGTACTTGAAATAGAATCAAACTTATAATAGAATCTCGTGTTGATAACATGTTATGAAATAATAAAATAATAAGAAGAATATTGTAGGGAGAAGAGAGAAGAAACATACAAGATAGACATTCACTATAACACAAATATATTTATAACAAATATATAATATTTTCATTTAAAATGAATTAACAAGAAAATATATCACATTTTAAAAAAAAACAGAGATCTTTAAACACGTCTTTGGCTATAAAAATTCTCTAAATTTTTGTGACCATGTATTTTTCGTAAGATTTCCAACAGAAATTAAAGATGGAGTTATGATTGGTTATACCTTTTTCCAAAAGGGAGTAGAGAGCATTTTATTTGAAATTATGAAGATGAAGTTGGAAAATAAGTTATATTATAAATTGTTTTTTAAATTCAGAATCCAACTTCAAGTTGAATTTTGAATTTCCACGATGAAATGTTTATTTTCAGATAAAGTAAATAATTATTTCAAAAGAAAAATGAATAAAATTTAATACCAAAACATTCAAGAATAGTTAAAGATTAAACTTGAGAAATTAAATATTTTTTAGGACTCATGAAGATAGCGAAAAACCATACATGTGATGTGGCACTAAAATTTCAACATTTATCTTCTTTTATAATTACGTATTACTTTTATTAATTAGAGAATTTTACATGTATATTAATAGTGTGAATCTTTTTTATACTATCAAATCACCTAAAAAATAATTATGAATAATAGTTATTCCAGATAATCACAACCACAACTAATTAGACACTGTTTACAACTTTAAGTGAATGATAATTATTTTTGTGTAATTTTATGTGACACTTTTTATTTATTAATTTTCAAATTATGTGAAGTTTAATAAGAATTTAAAATGTATTTTTTCATCATATTAATATGAAAAATATTTTAATTTTATAATATTTAGGGCTCGTTTGGTTAGGATAAGTTATCCAAATTAGTATCTCATGATTCTCATCACACCCTTAATGTGGGATAATAAAACTGTATAATTTTGTGATAAATTAGTCTGCGATTTTATTCCAATTAAACATGAGATAAACTCATTGTAAAATTAATCCTGAAATTCTCAAATTAGTTAACGCTTATTTCTCGTACTAAATGAGCCCTTAGGGAGTATTTGGTATTGAAAGAGGGTCAAAAAGGGGAGGCCAAGAGAGTCAAAAAGGGGAGGCCAAGGAAGTCAAAAAGGCTGCCTCTCTTTATGACTTATCATTTTATAGTCTTTATTGAATTGAAATGTTGAACATTTCAAACGCGTTTTGAAAATGTGTAAAATAATTTTATGCGTTTTCATTCTCCTATAAATAGAGGGCCTCTTGCCCTCATTTAAATCATCCCAGAAAGAGAGAGTAAGAATACAAAGAAAGTTATACACCAAGATAAATATTGTAGTCTTGTGTGTCCTCTTTAGTAGTTGTTCCTTTTATAAGAGAGAATTGTTAATTGTTGTTTTCTCCTTGTATTTGAGAGCTGTGTACTCTAAATTTTATAGTGAGATCCTTCTACCCCGTGGTTTTTCCCTTCTATCAGTTAGAGGGGTTTTCACGTAAAATTTTTGTGTCTAATTTATTTTCATACTAATTGTCATATCAAACTTTAGTTGTGGTGCTTTTCCCCCCAACAGTGGTATCAGAGCCCTCGGTTATTTGTCTGTTTTATGCGAAGATACTATTTGTGAATGTAAATATTTATGAATAGTAAATTCGGTGAATAGTACTATTCACGTGAATAGTAAATTTTGATGACGGTACAGTTTGTCATGATTGTTCGCAAAAACATTCAGAAACGATCTAGAAGAGTGTGAAGCAACAATGTCGAGTACAATAAAGTTTGACGTTGAAAAATTCAATGGGATAAATTTCTCATTGTGGAAAATGAAAATAAAAACAATATTGAGAAAAGACAATTGCTTAACTGCAATTGAAAGCAGACCCATAGACTTTGTTGATGAAAGCAAGTGGAACAATATAGACAGCAATGCAGTTGCTGATTTACACTTGGTACTAGCTGATCAAGTGTTGTCTAGTGTGGCGGAAAACGGATGGCGAAGGAAATATAGGATACTTTTACAGGGTTGTATGAGGCCAAGTCTTTGCATAATAAAATCTTCTTAAAAAGAAGATTGTATACTCTTCGAATGGCAGAGTCCATGTCGGTTACTATAGACATCAATACTTTGAATACTCTGTTTTCGCAACTTACAACAATGGGTTGCAAAATAGAGGGGATTGAACGTACGGAGCTTCTACTTCAAAGTCTGCCTGACTCATATGATCAACTCATCATCAACCTGACGAACAATAAAGACAGTATAGTTTTTGATGAAATTGCAGCCGCTGTCTTGGAAGAAGAAAATCGGAGCAAAAATAGGAAAGACAGACAAGCAAGTTCGTAGCAAGCTGAAGCTTTGATGATGGTGAGAGGAAGACCAAAGGAACGTGGCCTCAGTGGGAGTCACAATCATGGCAGATCTTAAGCAAGAAATAAGAAGAATATCAAGTGTTACAACTATGGCAAGAAAGGGCACTTCAAGAAAAATTATCGGTTCAAAAAGAAGAGTGAACACCCTGAGCCATCAAATGCTTTAGGGAATATTGCATGTACCTAGGATGATGTCGATATTTTATGTAGTGAGGCAATATCAAATAATAAAGGCAGAAAATATTTTGTTGATGTCTGGATCATGGACACAGAAGCAACATGGCACATGACTTCCAGGAGAGAATGGTTTCATCAATATAATTCTATCTCAGGAGGGTCTGTGTTCATGGGAAACGATCATGTTTTGAATGTTATTGATATTGAGTCCATTAAAATAAAAATGTATGATGGCACGATACGCACCATCCAGGAGGTACGACATGTAAAAGACTTGAAGAAGAATCTATTGTCTTTAGGACAACTAGATGATAGTGGATGTTCATATAAGACTCATGGTGGAGTCATGAGAATATCCAAAGGAGCGCTTGTAGTGATGAAAGCGAAAAAACTTGCTGCAAACCTATATGTGCTTAAAGGTGAAACATACCAAGAAGAAGAAGCATCAACCGCGTCAGCAAGTTCATTTGAAGAATCAACGATGATATGGCATCGTAAAATTGGCCATATGCCAAAATAAGGTTTGAAGATTCTTGGTGAGCAAAAACTTCTTTCAGGGCTCAAAAAGGTTTCACTACCCTTTTGTGAGTATTGTGTTACCAGTAAGCAGAATAGACTGAAGTTTAGCAGTTCCTCTACTAAAAGCAAGGAAATATTAGATCTGGTCCACTATAATGTTTGGCAAGCACCGATGGAGTTCCTAAGAGGAGCGAAATATTTTGTGTCTTTCATCGATAATTACTCCAAGAGAAGTTGGGTGTATCCAATCAAGAAGAAGGCAAATGTTTTTTCAGTTTTCAAAGAATTCAAAGCATGGGTGGAACTTGAATCTGAGAAAAAGATCAAGTGTTTGAGGAGAGATAATGAAGGAGAATATACTGGTGATGAATTTAATAACTTCTGTAAATAAAAAGGTATTAAATGGCAGTTCACGGTGGTATATACTCCACAACAAAATAGAGTAGTAGAGCGGATGAACAGAATCTTGTTGGAACAAAAAAGAGCTAGGTTGGCAACTGCAGGGTTGGAAAAACTATTCTGGGCAGAAGCAGTCAAAACCTCCTGTTATGTGATCAATCGGTCACCATCAACCGCAATTGATCTGAAAACGCCAATGGAGATGTGGATAGCAAAATCAACTGATAATTCTCGCTTACATATATTCGGAAGTCCTACTTATGTTATGTACAACACCCAAGAAAAATCAAAGTTGGATCCAAAATTCAGGGAATGCATTTTCTTAGGGTATGCTGATGGAGTTAAGGGGTATCGCTTGTGGGATCCCACAACCCATAAGGTGGTAATCAGCAGGGATGTATTTGTTGAAAAATCAGAGACTACTACAGTTGAAGTTGAAGAAATAGAAGAAGTTCCAGTTTCTTCTAAAGCAGCACCAGAGCGCGAAGAACAAGAGCAAGCTGAGATCGAAACTCCACAAGTTCGATGGTCAATTAGGAAGAGAAGAGAACCAACTTGGCACTCAGATTATTCTATAGAGAGTAATGTTGCATACTGTCTATTAACAGAAGATGGATAGGCTTCAACTTTTTATGAGGCTATAAAAAGCTAAGAATCATCTCTGTGGATGGCAGCAATGCAAGAAGAAATTGAAGCTCTTCATAAAAATAAAACATGGGATCTTGTTCAATTACCACAAGAAAGGAAGGCCATTGGAAATAAATGGGTCTACAAAATCAAACGCAATGGTAATGATCAAGTGGAGAATCGTGTAAGATTGGTGGTGAAAGGATTCGCTTAGAAAGAAGGTATAGACTTCAATGAGATATTTTCTCCGGTGGTTCGACTCACAACAATTCGAGTGGTCCTGGCGATGTGTGCTATATTTGACTTATACTTAGAGCAGTTAGATGTCAAAACTGCATTTTTTCATGGAGAGATTGAAGAAGAAATTTACATGCTCCAACCAGAAGGTTTTGAAGAATAGGGAAAAGAGAACTTGGTTTACGGGTTGAAAAAATCTCTATATGGTCTCAGACAGGCGCCGAGGTGTTGGTATAAGAGATTTGATTCCTTCATTATAGGCCTTAGATACAACAGACATAGTTCAGATCCTTATGTTTATTACAAGAGATTTGGTGATGATGATTTTGTTATTTTGCTGTTGTATGTTGATGACATGTTGGTAGCAGGCCCCAACAAAGATCGTCTTACAAATTTAAAGGTACAGTTGGCTAGGGAGTTTGAAATGAATGACTTGGGACCAGAAAATAAGACTCTAGGAATGTAAATTCACCGAGACAGAAATAATAGGAAGATTTGGCTTTCTCAAAAAAACTACTTGATGAAAATCTTGAGACGCTTCAAGATGCAAGACTGTAAGTCAATTTCTACCTCACTTCGTATTAATTTCAAGTTATCCTCAAGTATGAGTCCTAGCAATGAAGCAGACAGGATGGAGATATCTCGAGTACCGTATGCATCAGTATTGTAAAGTTTAATATTCGCCATGGTATGTACAAGACCTGATATTGCACAAGCAGTAGGAGTGGTTAGTCGATACATGGCTAATCTTGGTAGAGAGCATTGAAATACTGTTAAGAGGATCCTGAGATATATCAAGGGTACCTCATATGTTACAATGTGTTATGGAGGATCTGACTTTACTATTAAAGGTTATGTTGATTCAAATTATGCAGGTGATCTTGATAAAAGTAAGTCCACCACAGGTTATGTGTTTACTCTTGCTGGAGGAACTGTAAGTTGGTTTTCAAAACTACAATCTATCGTGGCTACATCTACGATGAAAGCAGAATATGTAGCAGCTACACAAGCTAGTAAAGAGGCAATATAGATGCAGATGTTACTGGAGGAGCTCGGGCACAAAAAGAGAAGGTTGCTCTGTTTTGTGACAGTCAGAGCGCTTTACATCTTGCAAAGAATCCATCATTTCATTCAAGGACAAAGCACATACGAGTTCAGTATCACTTCGTTCGTGAGAAGGTGAAAGAAGGCAGTGTAGATATTCAGAAAATTCACACTAATGACAACCTAGCAGATATGTTTACAAAGTCGATCAACAGTAACAAGTTCATATGATGTCGATCTTCTATTGGCCTAGCAGAAACATAACACAGTAATTGGGTAGAAAGGATGGTGTGAAGACTTAATTGATTCTCAATTAAATCTCCAAGTGGGAGAATGTAAGAGAGTCAAAAAGGGGAGGCCAAGGAAGTCAAAAAGGCTGCCTCCCTTTATGACTTTTCATTTTACAGCCTTTGTTGAATTGAAATGTTGGACATTTCAAACACGTTTTGAAAATGCGTAAAATAATTTTACGCCTTTTCATTCTCCTATAAATAGAGGGCCTCTTGCCCTCATTTAAATCATCCCAGAAAGAGAGAGTAAGAATACAAAGAAAGTTATACACCAAGATAAATATTGTAATCTTGAATGTCCTCTTTAGTAGTTGTTCCTTTTACAAGAGAGAAGTGTTAATTATTGTCTTCTCTTTGTATTTGAGAGCTGTGTATTCCAGATTTAATAGTGAGATCCTTTTACCCCGTGGTTTTTCCTTTCTATCAGTTAGAGGGGTTTCCACATAAAATTTTCGTGTCTAATTTATTTTCATACTAATTGTCATATCAACTTTAGTTGTGGTGCTTCCTTCCCCTAACAGGTATGAAGGAACACATTTCTAGAAAAATATTTTTTAATTTTCTCATGTTTGGTTGGACAAAATCTTTGAAAAATATTTTCTTTAGAAAAACAAATTTCTTAAAAATGAGAAAAATTAATTCCATAATAGAAGTAGGAAAAAACAAGTTTTATAAGTGACATTCTATGTTTATTATATCCTCCTCGCCTACCCAAATATCTACCTCTTGAGTGTTGACCATCTCACCTCTGCCACCCTCTAGATCTCACTCTCCATCCCTTTTCATCTCTACAGTGTTTTGCTTGTGTGTATATATAATTACTGCTAAATAATTTATTTTTCTTATTTTTCAAACATGTACAAATAATTTTTACGAAAAATAATCTCCTTTGTACCAACGCACTCTAATATAGTAAAAACATAGCATGTTATCTCACACTGTTATAAATTAACTCGACAATTAATAAAGAAAAGGAGAGTAAGAGAATTTAAAGAGTATAATTGATTTTCTTGTTTTCGTTTCTATGTCTATCTTCTCAATGCCAAGGAAGGCATTTATAGAAGATGAGAAAGCAGTGCAACAATAACAATCTCAAGTGGGCAACTTGCCCACTCCCACTTGAGAAAGAGACATCCATCATCTAATAAGTTGCCCACTCCCACTTGAGAAAGAAACATCCATCATCTAATACTCCCCCTTGGATGTCAAAAAAAAATACATATATTCTAGTTAAAGAATAATTATACATAGTTATCTTGAATATCTTATAGATGTTGTGCCTCGTTAAAACCTTATTAGGAAAAACCCAGTGGGACAAAATCTTGACTAAGGGAAAAAGAGTACATCGCGTATTTTGCTCCCCCTGATGAAAATATCACTTAATATCTCGAAGACGACGCATTCCAATTTTGTATCTCATTTTCTCAAAGGTTGAAGTTGGCAATGCTTTGGTGAACATATCCGCCAAATTGTCACTTGAACGAATTTGTTGGACATCTATTTCACCCTTCTTTTAAAGATCATGAGTGAAAAAGAATTTTGGTGAAATATGTTTTGTTCTGTCTCCTTTGATGTATCCTCCCTTCAGTTGAGCTATACATGCAACATTGTCTTCATACAATATTGTTGGACCGTCTTTTGTCAAAGAAAGACCACATGTTTCTTGAATGTGTTCAGTTATTGATCTTAACCAAACACATTCTCGACTTGCTTCATGAATGGCTATTATCTCTGCATGATTTGAGAAAGTGGCAACCATAGTTTGCTTTGTTGAACGCCATGATATAGCTGTACCACCACATATAAATAAATAGCCTGTTTGCGATCGACCTTTATGGGGATCAGATAAATATCCCGCATCTGTATAACCGATCAATTGTGACATGGAATCATTTGAGTAAAACAATCCCATATCAATGGTACCTCGAAGGTATCTGAATATATGCTTAATTCCATTCCAGTGTCTGCGTGTTGGTGAAGAACTAAATCTTGCTAACAAGTTTACTGAAAAAGCTATATCTGGTCTAGAATTGTTGGCAAGATACATTAATGCACCAATTGCACCAAGGTATGGTATTTCAGCACCAATAAGTTCTTCATCATTTTCATAAGGCCGAAACGGATCTGTATTATTATCAAGAGATCTCACAACCATTGGAGTACTCAATGGGTGTGCTTTATCCATATAAAATCTCTTTAAAATATTTTCAGTATATGTTGACTGATGAACAAATATTCCATTTGTAAAATGTTCAATTTGTAGACCAAGACAAAATTTTGTCTTTCCAAGGTCTTTCATTTCAAACTCCTTTTTCAGGCATTTTACTGCCTTTGAAAGTTCTTCCAGAGTTTCAATAATATTCAAATCATCAACATATACTGCTATTATGACAAATTCAGATTCAAACCTTCTCATAAAGAAACAAGGGCAAATTGGATCATTTTTATATCCTTCTTTTAGCAAATATTCGCTAAGACGATTGTATCACATTCGCCCTGATTGTTTCAACCCGTACAAGGATTTCTGAAGCTTTATTGAACAATTTTCTCAAGAATCCTTGTATGCTTCAGGCACTTTGAACCCTTCGGGAATTTTCATAAAAATGTCGTGGTCCAATGAGCCATATAAATAGGCAGTGACCACGTCCATTAAGTGCATTTCAAGCTTTTCATGAACTGCCAAATTCATTAGATACCTGAAAGTAATTGCATCCACCACGGGGGAATATGTTTCCATATAGTCAATGCCAGGTCTTTGCGAAAAACCTTGGGCTACAAGTCGTGTTTTATATCTTACGACTTCACCCTTTTCATTTCGTTTACGCACAAAAACCCATTTGTGCCCTACTGGCTTGACACCTTCAGGTGTTCGAACTATTGATCCAAAAACTTCACGTTTTTCAAGTGAAGTTAACTCTGCTTGAATTGCATCCTTCCATATTGGCCAATCATTTCCCTGTCTGCATTCGTCGACAGATTTTGGTTCAAGATCCTTATCTTGTTGCATTATTTCAATGGCAACATTATAAGCAAAAATATTATCGACCACAATATCATTTCGGTTCCACCGTTTTCCTGTCGAGACATAACTTATTGAGATTTCTTCATTCTCATTATTTTCAGGTACTTGGACCTCCTCGGTGGTATCACCATTTGTTGTGTCTCTGGGCTCTTCTTGAGCACTCGCCTCCAAATTATGATCATTTATTCCTTTCCTTTTTCGAGGATTTTTATCTTTGGAACCAAATGGTCTTCCACGTTTTAAGCGTGGTCTAGACTCATTTGCCTGAATAAGTTGTCCTACCGGGACATCAACTCGAACTTGAGCATTAGCAGCTAGGATATGCGATTTAGTAACCCGTGGAAGGTTAGTAAATGCATCCGGCAGTTGATTTGCAATATTCTGCAAATAAATCATATTTTGAACTTCTTTCTCACATTGATTTGTTCGAGGATCTAAATGAAATAGTGACAATGAATTCCAATCTATCTCATTTTTCAATTGCTTATGTTCTCCCCCTAATGTTGGGTATACTGATTCATCAAAATGACAATCAGCGAATCTTGCCGTAAATAAATCTCCAGTCATAGGTTCCATATATTTTATAATAGAAGGAGATTCATACCCAACATATATTCCCAACCTTCTTTGGGGACCCATCTTTGTGCGGTGCGGTGGAGCAATTGGGACATATACCGCACACCCAAATATTCTAAGATGGGATATATTTGGCTCCCTTCCAAACGCCAACTGTAATGGGAAACATTCGTGATAATTTGTTGGCCTTACGCGTACAAGTGCTGCTGCATGCAAAATAGCATGCCCCCATATTGAAATAGGAAGTTTTTTCCTCATTAGCAATGGTCTAGCTATCCATTGGAGACGTTTAATCAATGATTCTGCTAGACCATTTTGAGTATGTATATGAGCGACCGGATGCTCAACTTTTATTCCAATCGACATACAATAATCATTAAATGATTGAGATGTGAATTCACCAGCATTATCAAAACGAATTGTCTTTATTGCATAATCTGGAAATTGTGCTCTTAACCTTATAATTTGAGCTAACAATCTCGCAAAAGCCATGTTGCGAGTTGATAATAAGCACACATGTGACCATCTTGTAGATGCATCTATCAAGACCATATAATATTTAAATGGTCCACATGAAGGGTGAATTGGCCCACATATATCACCCTGTATACGTTCCAGAAATGCAGGGGATTCAATCCCAACCTTAGTTGCTGATGGTTTGATAATCAGTTTTCCTTGGGAACAAGCAACACAAGAGAATTCCTTAGATTGAAGAATTTTCTGATTCTTCAAAGTGTGTCCATGTGAATTTTCAATAATTCTGCGCATCATATTATAACCGGGATGGCCCAACCGGTCATGCCAAATGATAAAATCATTAGAATCAGTAGACCTTTTGTTTACAATGGCATTTGATTCAACAATACCAATATTTGTATGGTACAACCCAGAAGAAAGTGCAGGTAATTTTTCGTGCACAATTTTCTTCTCCATATTTATTGTAGTAATATAAAGGTATTCAACCTTTCCTTCATTTGTAGTCTCAATATGATAGCCATTTTGGCGAATAACCTTGAAACTTAACAAGTTTCTTTGAGACTTACTACAATATAATGCATTATCAATTACCAATATCGTTCCTCCAGGTAGTAATAAGGCTGCTTTTCCAGAGCCTTCAATTAATTTTGTACTACCAGATATTGTATTGACATAGGCCCTTTTCATAATCAAATGACAAAAATATTTCTTTTCTTTTAATATCGTATTAGTTGTGGCACTATCCAAAATGCACATATCTCCATTATTCATCTTGAATCCAATTGAAAACTGATAAATTTATTAATCTTCATAAAATAAAAATGCATTGTAAGAAATAAGTAACAATTTTGCTAGAAAAACATAAGTCCCTTTTTTTGAATTATTTTTTTTAAAGTTAAATTATGGTAATTTAGAATTTAAAAAATTATATGATTCAATTATGATGAATGTTACAATAATTTAGTTTATGGAATTATATACTTATTAACCTTAAATAAATATTATACACAAGTATTAAATATAAAATATTATAAAACACTAATATAATATTATTCATCATGTATAGATAATTTGTTTATTGACAAAAATAATACAATCATTATATATTATTAATGTCTAAAACATTAACAAGAATAAACAGTTAGTATAATGACATTAAATAAGGCGAATATTATTTTTAGTAACAATATGATATTAAGATTAAATAATAGCACACTAATAGTAATTAATTACAACATTGTAAAATAGCACAATGTAATAAACAATATACAATTATCATAAAAATGTGACCTTGATTATTATTTTTTTTTTCTTCAAATACATAAACGTAAAAACACAATAATTCAAAGTACAGGATAACATATTAAAAAACATGAAATTAAACATCAATTAAGATCCTTAAAAAAATCTTCAACCTCCAAATGAGTAATATCATTGAGGTCATTAAAATCATCATCCCTTAAGGCCAGATTTGTTTCAATATTATCATTATTCAAAGGCCTTGCCTCAACATTATTTTCGAACGCCAAGTGTGATTCTATCCGAGCATTAGAAGAAGAGGCACCACCTCTATTTGCCTTTCTTTTAAAAGAATTTTGATAAAGTCTTACAAAATGCTCAGGTGTCCGACATTCATTTTTTCAGTGGTCTTTCATGCCACAACGATGACAGTTACTTTTTGAAGGGCCATTTTGAGAACTGATATTGTTCTGCCTTTTATGTTGACCACCACCACGACGATTATTATATCGTCCTCTGTCATTGTCACGCCCACGCACATTATTGTGACCTTGATATTTATTATGTCTTCTTTCGGACTGACCATGTGCTTTTACCATATTTGCCTCCGATAACGGAGCAGTTCCAGTGGGACGGGCTTCATGATTTTTCATTAAAAGAGCATTATGTTGTTCAGCCACCAGAAGGCATGATATCAATTCAGAGTATTTTTTAAAACCCTTTTCATGGTATTGCTGCTGTAATATTACATTAGAGGCATGAAAAGTAGTTAGTATTTTTTCTAACATGTCCTCATCATTTATATTTTCCCCACATAATTTTAATTGGGAAGTTATTCTAAATACAACAGAATTATAATCAATTACGGTTTTAAAATCTTGAAACCGTAAGTGCATCCACTCATAACGAGCCCTTGGCAATATCGTTGCCCTGAGGTGGTCATACCTCCCTTTTAAGTCTTTCCACAATTCAAGTGGATCTTTCACTGTCAAGTATTCCATTTTTAGGCTTTCATCTAGATGATGACGAAGGAAAATCATAGCCTTTGCTTTATCCTGACTTGATGTTGTATTTCCTTCAATTATAGCATCACCAAGACCCTTAGCGGTAAGGTGAATTTCAGCATCAAGTACCCATGACAAATAATTTTTACCAGAAATATCAAGTGCCACAAATTCCAATTTTGACAAGTTTGACATGATGAAAATTAATTTGAAAGTAACAAAAATAACTTAAAAATTAAATTTCTTTAGTAGATATACCTGATATAGAAGTTAATTTTCTGAAAAATTAGAGCTTCGTGCTGATAACGTGTTATAAATTAACTCGACAATTAATAAAGAAAAGGAGAGTAAGAGAATTTAGAGAGTAGAATTGATTTTCTTGTTTTCGTTTCTATGTCTATCTTCTCAATGCCAAGGACGGCATTTATAGAAGATGAGAAAGCAGTGCAACAATAACAATCTCAAGTGGGCAACTTGCCCACTCCCACTTGAGAAAGAGACATCCATCATCTAATAAGTTGTCCACTCCCACTTGAGAAACAAACATCCATCATCTAATACACACATATATATATATATATATATATATATACGCGTAAAAAAATCAACCCATCAATTGTCATGTGTTTGCTGACCAAAAAGTAAATCAATAGAAAAACAGTGATGATAATAATCCATATTTTCCGACCAAATTTACACATGTGAAAGACAAATGTAATGGAATTAATATGCAGTTTAGCAGCCACTAAAGTCAATAATTTAGAAGGAAACTGATTGAATATACAGTAAAATTGGTACATAATAATTTTTGAAGAATTGACCTGAATAATGGTGATAAAGTATTTTGTATTGGCAAAAGCCCTTCCTATTTTAATATGGAAAAGGTGGGGAAAAAGCCCTTCCTATTTTAATATGGAAAAGGTGGAATCACAATTTCATAGTCATTTATCTATAACTATCTTTAGCACAATATGATCATGAACGAAGATAAAAAATTGCATAGATCAAAGATAAAATGCCGAATAGACTAACTCTCTGATTGAATTGGACCAAAAGAGTCGATTAGTTAAAAGATTATGCCACAATATGGGTGAAGTTTCATCATCAAGTGGCCGAAATTGTTATTAATTCTATAAAAACATAACCATAAATCATATGTTTGTTCTTTCAATGAGCTGATTTTTAAGTTTTATTCTTTAATAATCTATTAACTTTGTCTAGTGAAATATAAGTTCTTTAGATACGAAATTATGCCCATACATAACTTATGAGTATAATGATACGAAAATATAAATTTATATTTTTAAAAGAATTATATGTTGTAAGGGATATTAAATTAAGAGTTAATGACCAGCACATGAAAGTAGGAACGAAAGTACAAATGACCCAAACATGACATGTCCAGCCCCTGCATAATTTGGAGGATTAGTGACCCATTAGTTATTAACTCGATTCATATTACCCTTCCCAATTAATCATTGTTAATTGGTTAAATAATTCAAATCCCACTAGTTTAAGAGTAAAATTATTTCTCTTTCAATATTATGAATTTTAGCAAAATTTGGACTTCGGATCGGATACACATATTTGGCGCATCCAAATACATGTATCTTGGATATATGGAGTCAAAATTAGATGTAATTTATTCCAAATACACTGTATCAAAATGAATTCACGTGTATTTGATTCACTTGCTCTCCTATATGCTATCTCGCTCGCCTCTCTCCCTCTCTCGCTCACTCTCTCCTTATGTATCTGTATTATTTCAAAATGTATCTGACATGTTTCTGGTATCCCAAATTTATGTATATAGTGGGATTCATATGTATCTGTGATACATAGACTATCTCGTTCGCCTCTCTCCTTTCTCGCTCACATCTCTCCTTCTCTCGCTCGCCTGTCTCCTATCTTACTCACTTCTCTCCTTCTCTAGTTCTCGCCTTTCCTTATTTCAATGTATTTAATAACAAAAATATATGTATCTAGATAAAGGCGGACCCATGTGTCCCCGTGAGGGTGCACGTGCATCTATTGACTTTGAAAAATTATGTATATATATAACTAGGGTGCATGTGCACCCGTTGACTTTGAAAAATTATGTATATATATGACTTTGAGATATACATATATTTTATTAAGCACCCAAAGACATTAAAACTACTTTGGTGCACTAATTTAAGCGGCACACCTTTGAGGCAAGGGGACGAGGTTGAAATCCCAATATCTACATTTCTTATTATTTTTTTCTAAGTTTTTATTTGTAAAGCTTAAAAATATTGAATAAATAAAGGGGTAGCCAGTTTCAAACTTGCGACCTCATGATGCAAAGTAAAGTTCATAACTATCATTCTACAAAGCAAACTTTATCTAGTGAAGTCATTTAATTCATATTTATTCGTTAGTACATTAGTTTATATTTTTATGTTTAATATAATTACCATACTAATCGGTATTCAGTGACATGTTTTAATTAACGTGCTTAGTTGTTGTTGGTGCATTCGTTGTCTTTTAACACTGAGTTAATCTAGGTGTATATGATTTGAAATTTGGTATTAAATTATTAATTAGCGACACAATATGTAATTATTTTAAACTATAAAGAGAATTAGTAAATATAATATGAATGCATGTCTAATAAGATAATTTTCCATTAATCATTTAATGTTGGGCTGATTCTTGACTTAGATAGGCCAATGAAGAACCTTGTCAAAAATATATATTATATGTTATATATGAACTTAATAAAGAAAAAAAATATGCCAATATAATTTTGTTTAGTAATTAAATAAATTATTAAAACAACAATAAAATTTGATAAGATTTTGGGCAAATTGAGTTATGATCTATGTTTAGTCCATCTTAGTCAAATCTAAGTTAACTCTTTTATTCGTTCAAATTCAGCTTAACCTGTCTATTTGACTACTAATAGCGTCCATAGAGTTGATTAAGCACTGATCGAGCTGATTAAGGGAAATTCTTTTGTAATATAAGATTTTAAAAGGGTACAAATCATATAATGAAATGTTTTTTTATTCATCAAACATACAAAAAAAAATTGCTTTGAATTTAGCATTCTATGGTCTCTTTGAAATTAATGCATATTGTGGGATTCTCTTTACTTTTCAATACAAATTTAGCATCGTACAAATTATTTAATGTCAAAATAATTACAGAAAACTTCGTGTTTGAAGAAAATCATGACAAGAATCAGTATTATCTAATCATAATACATAAATACTTAATTTCAAAATGCTATACTTCTTTCTAGGGTGTGCTTGGTATGAAAGACAATGTTTTTCCAACAAAAAAAGTGTTTTTCTTTTATATTTTTTGATGTTTAATAAATAAATAAAAAATATTATTTTAAAATATTAATATATTATCAAGGCAAATATGTGAGTTAGGGTTGATGGTGGGTGGAGAGTAGAGGTAGGGACTATGATGGGAGGGGGCGGGATGGAGTGCGTTGGAGGAGGGAGGAGAAGTGAAATATTATTTGTGAAACTTATTTTTACTATAATTTTTTTTTTTCGTATTTTTAAGGAATTTATTTTTCTAGAGAAAAAAATATTTTCCAAATATGATTTATTTATTTATTTTAAGTATTCAGTGTCGGCTCTAAAGGGATTTAAGAAAAAGAAAAAAAAGGTGAGTGCTCTAGACCCACAAATTCGAGAGGTTCCACTTTTATTTTTTTAGAATTAATAGGTTATACTAATTTTTTAAAAGAAAATATTTAGTAATATTTGTAGAAAAAATAAACTAATTTTCATAATCCCTATATTTTTTCTAGAAGATATTCCCATGGAAATAACGTTGATGTCAATATTAGCACATCCCCACCAGGTACAATAATTTTGTCAAATCAAGATTCAACAATACATAAATCAAAGGAAACTTTAATTAGCAAAATTATTGATCACGATAGGTTATTTAAAGCATATTGAGGGTGTAATGCGTGGGGTATAGAGGAAAATATTTCCCCACCCCAACAGTCCAGTCACCCCCACTTTCACAACTCTAGGACGGATCCAAGGTACTGAAACAAAAACATGAAATTAGCTACAATTTTTTTTAGCTAATTGAACTTTCTTATAATTCATCGCTAATTCGAAGCTAAATAAAATTAGCATGAAATCTTTGCTTTTTAGCTAGAAAATTTAACATGTCGCTAATTCTTTATTTTCTAATACCGTGAAAGAGGGTTTATCATTAAAAAACTACACTATATATATAAGATAAATTTTTACAACAACAAACCCAGTATAGTCCCACCATGTGGGGTTTGGGGAGGGTAGAGTGTACGAAGACCTAACCCTCACCTTAAAAGGTAGAGCGGCTGTTTCCAAAAGACCCTCGGCTCAAGAGAGGAAAACAAGATAAAAAGTCAGATAGGGACAAACATATCGAAAACAAGATGAAAACAAAAAATAGCAAAAGTGAGAAAGTCATGATAGAATAGTACGGAAAGAAAGATGCATTAACTACTATAAATAAATAAGATAATCAAAGTACAATGACCCCACACCTATAAACAACAATACAATGCAGAAATTAAATGACAATAAACAATGAGCAGAACTACAACTACTATGGTGTAAGATTAAGTCACCTAGCGTTTTATCGTAATCTGAGTCCTCCACAAAACAAATTATAGTGCGTTAATGCGCCTACTAATAGGAAAGAATAACGAGACTATGTACTAGCCTTCTACCCTAATGTGGGTCCTCCACACCCTCCTATCTAAGGTCATGTCCTCGATAAGCTGTAACTGCGCCATGTCCCGTCTAATTACCTCTCTCCAATATTTCTTCGGCCTACCCCTACCTCTTATGAAACCATCCATGGCCAACCTCTCACACCTCCTCACTGGCATCTGCGTCTCTCCTCTTCATATGCCCAAACCATCTCAGTCGCATTTCTCGCATCTTGTGTTTCACCGAGGCCACTCTTTCCTTATTTCGGATAGCCCCATTTCTAATCCTGTCACTCCTGGTATGCCCACAGATCCATCTCAACATTCTCATCTCGGCTACTTTCATCTTTTGAATGTGAGAGACCTTAACTGGCCAACACTCCGCCCCATATAACATAGCCGATCTAACTACCACTTTGTAGAACTTGCCCTTGAGTTGTGGTGGTACCTTCTTATCACAGAGCACACCGTAAGCGAGCCTCTATTTCATCTACCCTATCCCAATACGATGTGTGACATCATCGTCAATCTCCCCGCTGCCTTGTATGATAGACCCAAGGTACTGAAACTACTTTTCTTTTGGATGGCTTGGTCACCAAGCCTAACTTCTGCACCAGCCTCCTAAGGTGTCTCACTGAACTTGCAGTCTAAGTACTCTATCTTGGTCCTACTCAGCTTAAACCCTTTAGACTCCAAGATATGTCTCCAATCCTCCAGCTTAGCATTAACTCCTCTACGAATCTCATCGATCTATATAATAAATATTGACTCTCTAATTTTTTATTATGTTTACCTTTTTTATTTTAAACTCCCTTAATAAAAATTCTAACTCTAATGCTGATAACTTTTTAATAATGGAAAAACTAAGCTCATGCACCATAAAAGCAAAATAATTACAGACAAATATCCCTTTACAATTCATACTCCCCAAAGCATGAGATTCGTAACCAAGACATCGTTGCAGTATCAATATACTGACATGGTATGATTGAGGCTGATTCAGCCCTTAATGATACCACTACAGTATATCTATATACTCTCTTGGTATCATTTATGTCTACTTCAATCCTTCAGCTACATATTCATTAAACCATCATATACTGATTTTATATCATTAAAGATCGTTTCATATAATCATTAAGGATCGTTTCATACAAATATTGAATGATACCATCATAATATATATATATATATATATATATATATATATATATATATATATATACTGTGATGGTATCATGAAGGTTTTCCTAAGTCATTCGATATTACATGAATGATACTACCACAATATATTCGTTTATTATCATGATATTAAAAATCCTTAATGAGACACTTTTAAAATCCTCAATGAAATCAAAACAATATCTTGATACCTTATCGGTATCATATATGATTGAACTCTTTTTAAAAAAATAAAAATAAAATAATTAAGAGAAAATTATTAAAATTACAATCTTATTTATTAAACTCACGTCACGACCCCGACCCGCATTGACTGGCACCCATACTAACCCTTCAGTGGGAAAAACATTCTTACAGCCCAACAACACTAATCCCAAAGGAATCCCAAATTTAAAAATGGAAAACAGGTGTAAAGTCGGAATAAATGCTGAGTTTCCATAAATTCAGAAAACAACTAGTTATCAACCCAAAATGTATGAAAGAAAACACACCCTAATAACTGAAAGTCGTCCGTACCAAAACTCTAACCAAATATTAGTATAGAAAAGGGGAAACACTCCCAAAATGAAGTAATAATACTAAAACAGTTATCTAAACATCTAATTCCCGGACGAAGGACTAAGACAAATGAGAAAGTCCACGGCAGCATGACATAACAACTCATCCTTGGACTTGAACAAGATTTCTATTCCTCTAGGCGAGGTCTCTCCGCAGCCGGCTGAATATACCCTGTACTCAACAAAAGGCAGAGTAAGAGTAGTATCAGTACACAAAAATAATGGTGTCCTGGTAGGATCACACGGTTAGCCACTCTTCCATTTTCGTAGATGGAAAATCCTGTGAAAGCGGATCATAGACAAGTAAACTCAATACAATAGTCATATCTATACACATAATAAGTTAACCAATCTTATCTTCCACTATATTCAGCACGAACACAATCAATATCTTCAACATGATATAACTTCACATAAGGGTCCTCTCAGGAGACCTACAAATAATCAACTTTGTGTCGAAACGTGACACCCAATCTAAATATACGTTGGAACGTGACACCCGATCTAAATATATGTCGAAACATGACACCCAATTCAATTTATGTGTCAGAACGTGACACCTGATCCAATCATATCACAATTACAAATTCATTCAGTATTTACAATATTATATCACCAAGAACAGGTTCATCACAAAAACAGGCCAGCAAGTAATCATTTCACACATAATCTAGCATGTCTTCCCATTCATATACACATATGCACATCATGAAGCAGTTTAATAAGTATATGAAACTCATACAGGAAATAAAATCATCACCTACTTCAAATTCATGCTTCAACAATGTTACAATACAAGATCTTTCCCTTTTCAGGTTCATTTTAGAAAATAGTAAATACATATAAAGGATCGACATAATGGCCTAACTACCATGAAATATAACATAATTCACATCTTAGGCCAAACCTATGATCCTAACCCCATTCTAGGTCTATTTTCCAGCATTAATTTTCAATTCAAATCCTCCCTTAATGATTACCAACCATAGGTTCTAGGTTCTAGAAATCAAAGAATGAATTTAGGGAGTAAAATCCTTATCTTAAGTATGGAAATCTGTGGAATATTGATGAAAATTGCCCACCTCCTGAAGTCTTAGAAACTGTCTATGCAGAAAAAGACCATTTTTGGATTTTTCCCAACTTAAGTCGCGATTGTCCCACTCTGGTGGGACCATTTCGCTCTAGAGATATATACGGAAACAATGCACTTAGAGTTTGAGCTCCAAGTCCCCATTTTGCAACACCCCCCTTCTAAAGATATAGTAAAATATACCCTTCACGCCGAATTTGATTCCAGGAATTTTACTCGCTCGAATGCGATTTCCCTAAGCTGTAAATACTTTATATCGTCTTGGCTATCAGTTTATCTAAATAAATTAGATATTCAATCTTCCACTATTCCCTAGGTCACCCTAGGCTTCACCTGACTTAAAATTCGTCTAAGTCTGGCCTAGGCTAAATTTTTCCGAAGTTACTACCCAAAATTTTCTGGACCAAAATCCTTCCCTATTAGCCTATTCCTAACAATGGGAATAGGTTGTTATAATAGATACCAATTTATCCATCACTCGTCCTCGAGTGACTAACTAGGAAAAATAGGAATAAAGTAGAGATAAAGTAGTACCTATTTTGGCGAATAATTGAGGATACTTGTCTCGCATGTCCTTTTCAGTCTTCCAAGTAGCTTCCTCTATCGAACAATGTTTCCATTGCACTTAAACCATATTAATCTCTTTAGTCCTCAACTTTTGGACATTACGGTCAATGATTACAACTGGCTCCTCCTCATATCGAAGGGCTTCAAAAGGTACTATCTCAATGCTGAAGTAATAGCTATTATTATAAGAGAACTTACACAAGGGCAAGAACTTGTTCCAATGTCCCCCAAAGTCGATCATACATTCCCTTAACATGTCTTTCAACACTTGTATAGTCCTTTATGATTGCCCATCTGTCTGTGGATGGAAAGCGGTACTGAAAGTGAGTTGAGTGCCCAACTCTTCATGCAACTTTCCCCAAAACTTGGAAGTGAACTCCGTACCACGATCTGAGATGATAGAAAAAGGCTCCCCGTGCAGCCTTGCTATTTCTTTCACATAAATACTGGTCAACTATTGTGCATTGTAGTCCAATTTAAGCTAGATAAAGTGTGCTGACTTTATTAACCTATTAACCACTACCTAAATGGAGTCATACTTTCCCAAAGTCTTGAGAAGTTCCATCAGAAATCCATGGCTATTCTCTCCTATTTCCATTTAGGAACGAACATTCTTTGAAGCAAACCTCAAGTCTTTGGTGTTCATATTTCACCTGTTGGCAGTTCTGACACTTGGCTAAATATTCATCTATATCTTTTTTCATACCAGGCCACCAACATAACCGTTTCAATTCTTGATACATCTTAGTCACTCCTGGGTGAATAGAGTATCGTAAATTATGAGATTAGATTCAGACAGAGTTTTCTGAATTAGTCCATCTATTTGGGGAACACAAATCATTTCCCTAAAGTGAATCACCCCACCTGCATTGAATGTTGAGTCTTGAGCCTTGTCTATCAACACCTTTCCTCTAATTTCATTTAGGTTGATATCCTCAAACTGCTTGATCTTTATCTCTTCTATGAAAGTGAGCTTTAGATCAACTCTGACCATTATCCCACATTTTTCTGAGATGCCTAGCCTCAGGACACTAGCCTCCAAGGCCTGAATTTTTCTAGCCAGGGGCCGCTTAAGGACTCCAAAATAGGCTAGACTACCCATACTAACCAATTTTTGGCTTAATGCATCTGTCACCGCATTAGTCTTACCTAGATGATACTTGATAGTGACATCATAGTCTTTGAGAAAATCCACCCACCTGCGCTGTCTCAAATTCAAGTCCTTCTGGGTGAACACATGTTGTAAGCTGCAGTGATCAGTAAAATACCTCACACTTGACACCATATAAATAATTCCTCTAGATTTTTAGTGCAAATACTACCACTGCCAACTCCAAGTCATGAGTTGGGTAGTTTATCTCATACACCTTCAACTGTCGTAAAGCATATCCTACAACATTCTTAGCTAGCATCAACACATCACTCAAACTAGATTGTGAAGCATCACAAAAAAAATAAAGTTCTTACCTTCGATCGGCAGGGTCAAAATTGGTGATGTGGTCAGAAGAGTTTTGAGCCTTTGGAAGCTCTCTTCACACTTGTCAGTCCACTCGAATGGCACTTTCTTTCTAGTCAACCTGGTCAAGTGAGGAGCAATAGAAGCAAAGTTCTTCAAGAACCGGTGATAATAACTAGTCGATCCCACAAAACTTCTAATCTTAGTCACAGAACTGGGCCTAGACTAATCTTTCGTGGATCTACTATTAACCTTTCCTTCAAAACAACATGGCCTAAAAAGGCAATTGAAGAAAGCCAGACTTCACACTTAGAAAATTTTACATAGAGCTTTTGTTTTCCCAAAATGCCTAGGACAATTCGGAGATGATCTGTATGTTCTTGTTCACTCTTTGAATATATCAATATATCATCTACACTATTACGAATAAGTCTAGGAATGGCTTGAACACCCCATTCATCAAACTCATGAAGGCTGCAAGTGCATTGGTCAATCCAAAGGACATTATCAAAAATTCATCGTGTCCGTACTTAGGTTTCAAAGTTATTTTGGGAACATTCTCAAGCCTAATTTTCAACTAATGATACCCAGATGTGAGATCAATCTTTGAGAATACTGAAGCACCTTGTAACTGATCAAAAAGATCATCAATACGACGCAAAGGGTATTTATTTATGATGATAACCTTATTCGATTGTCGGTAGTCAATGCAAATTCTCATATTACCATCCTTTTTCTTAACAAACAATACAAGAGCACCTCAAGAGAAGCACTAGGACGAATGAACCCCTCATCAAGAAGCTTCTAAATATGAGCCTGAAGCTCTCTTAACTCTGCCAGAGTCATACGATAGAAAGGAATGAAATTTGGATAAGTACCCAGCTCTAAGTCAGTGCAGAAATTGATATCTCGATCAAGAGGTATACCAGACAAGTCTGAAGGGAATACTTTCGAAAATTTATACACTACTGAAATAGATTCAATAGTAGGAGACTCTATATACACATCTCGAATAAGGTCCAAATAAGCCAAACAATCCTTCCCCACCATTTTTCTAGCCTCGAGAAAGGATATGACCTTAGTTGGCTTAGGCTTGTACACCACTTCCCACTCTAACCTTTCCTTCCCCTAGATCTCTAGAGGCACAGTGTTTGTATTGCAATTAAGTATAATAAAGTAGGGGTACAACTAAGTCATGCCTAAGATCACATCAAAATCTATCATATCTAAGATCACTAAGTCAATCCAAGTCTGTTATCCCATAAACACAATCGAACAAGTATGATATACATGGGTGATTATGACTGACCCTCCAACATGGGTAGAAACATGTACATGGGCAACCAATATATCACATAGTGCTTTAAAATCTAAGATACATTTTACAGACACATAGGAATAAGTGGAATCCAGATCAAATAAATCAGCAGCCATGGGGTCACAGATAAAAATAGTACCTGTGATAACTGCATTAGATGTCTCTGCCTCAGTCTTACCCAAAAATGCATAAAACTAAGCCCGATCATCATGACGGGCTACCTCCCTGCCTGGCTGGGCTGCTCCTCAACCTGCACTATCATTACCTCAGCCTCCACGGCCTTTTCAAATTTCTTCTTCGCCCATCTTGTGGACGTTCTCTACCATCGCTACCCCTAGCTATTGGTACTATTGCTCGACCCTGCTGGGGTGCTGAAACTATCCGACGGGGTGAGGGCACTCCCTTCGTATATGTCTCGGCTATCCAAAATTAAAATAACTGCAATCAAAAGGTGAGTGGTTACCTGAGAATGATGCTCTCTGGACCTCATGGGTTGGATGGTGCTGTGGAATACTTGAAAAACTGCCAGTAGAAGCGGGTAGTTCTAACTAAATTGGCCGAGCAGCAATCACCGGTCTGCCTGATCCTCTAGAATAGGATCCTTGGAAATTTCCTGTACTTTTGGGCTTCTTAGACAAAACTTTGGCTTGACCATCTTTTCTCATACCTTCAACCTTCTTAACAAAGTATGTGATTTCATTGAAACTTTATCTAAACGAAGTTATATGGACGGATAGTACCTGCAACTCGAAGTTCAACCCCTTCACTAATAACCTGATCCTCTCTGCCTCTATAATGACTAGCTGAGTAGCATACTTAGATAATGCATGAAACTTGGCCTCATAAGCAGCCACTTATAACATTTCCTGCTCAAGGGCCATAAACTCATCCTTTTTTTGTCCTTCAAAGCACGGGGCACATATTTTTCTAGGAACAGAGCATGAAATTGAACCCAAGTGAGTGGGGGAAACACAGGCGAACGACACTCTACATGATCCCTCCACCACTGCTTGTCCTCTCTCTGCGGCTAAAAAGTCATAAACTCTACTCCATGTTGGTGCACTATACCCAGCTTGTGCAACCTCTCATAACAATCAAGCATAAACTCATAAGTATTTTTATTTTCAATACCATGAAAGACTGGAGATTTGAGCTTTAAAAACTTGGTGAGCATGTCATGCTCATTATCGATCATCACTGGACCTATGAGTGTTATGAGAAAAGCATCAGTGCCTACCACCTTATCTGCTAACTGAGTTGTGGTAGCAACAGGACTAGTAATATGAGTGGTGTTGCGGGCATGGTGGGAATGTTGGCCAACCCACTCAAGAATGCTATGATCTACTAGGCTAGTATGGAGTCCAGAGGGAAAATACCAATAGCCCCAGTCTGGGTGTCCTCCTCTTGTTCAACATGCTCTTCTTCCTCTCCAACCTCTACCTCTCCCTCTAACTTTTCTGGGAGTAGGAGGGGCCTCACCTACTAGTACTTTCTCAATAGAAACTCCCACCCTGGCGAGTGTTACTCTACCTCTGCCCGTTTCTCATTTCTATCGTCTACCTCATCCTTTCCTATGCCCTCGAATGACTGGCTCTTCGTCTGGCTCTACTAGAGCTACGTGCCTTACACCGTTATAGCGATTGACCATATGCAGAGAAGAGAGTGAAAGAGGTTAGATACCAATTTGGATCACTAAATACCAATTGGAATCAAGTTATAGCATGAAAAAAAGAAGAAAATGAAACTTTTCCTAAAATTCTGTAGCCTCTCAAAGAAAAGTAAATATGTCTCTATACCATTTCGTAAGACTTTACTAGACTCATTTCGGTATGATGAGATCAATGAACCTAGGCTCTGATACCAAGTTTCTATCGACCCCGACCCACTGTGACTGTCACCTACACTAACCCTCCAATGGGAGAACTATTCTTACATCCCAATAACACTAATCACAAAGGAATTCCAAATTTAAAGATTCAAACTAGGTGTAAAATGAGAATAAATGCTAAGTTTTTGTAAACTCAAAAAACAACAAGTTATGAGTTCCCATAAACTAAGAAAACAACAAGTTATCAATTCAAAATGTGTGGAAGTAAACACATCCTAGGAACTAAAAGTCGTCCGTATCAAAACTCTAACCAAATATCAGTATAAAAAAGGGGAAACACTCTCAAAATGAAGTAATAATACTTAAACAATTGTCTAAGCATCTGAGTATCGAACGAAGGACTAAGACAAATGAGAAAGTCCACGGTAGCGTGACAGAATAGCTCACCCTTAGACTTGAACAAGTTTTCTATTCCTCTAGGTGAGGTCTCTCCACAACCAATTGAATATGCCCTATACTAAAAAAAAGGCAGAGCAAGAGTAGTATCAGTACACAAAAATAATGGTGTACTGGTAGGTTCATGTGGTTAGCCAGTAACTAGATCATAGACAAGTAAACTCAATATAACAGACATATTTATACGCAGAATAAGTTAACCAATCTCATATTCTACCATATTCAGCAAGAACATAATCAATATCTTAAACATGCTATAACTTCACGTAAGAGTCCTCTCAAGGGATCTATAAATAATCAACTTTGTGTCAGAATATGACACCCAATCCAAATATGTGTCAGAACGTGACATCCAATTTAATTTATATGTCAAAACATGACACCCAATCCAATCATACCACAATTATAAATACATTCAATATTTACAGTATTATATCACCAAGGATAGGTTCATCACAGAAATAGGCCAGTAAGTAATCATTTCACATATAATCTAACATGTCTCTCTATTCATATACACATATGCATATCATGAAGCAGTTTATATAGTATATGAAATGCATAGGAGAAGCAAAACTATCACCTACCTCAAATTCACGCTTCAACAACATTATAATATGCAAGATCTTTTCCTTTTTGGGTTCGTTCCTCTCGTTCTTAGTCTATAAAATAGTAAATACATATAAAGGATCAACACAATGGACTAACTACCATGAAATATAAAATAATTCACATCCTAGGCCAAACCCATAATCCTAACCCCACCCTAGGGCTATTTTCCACTATTAGTTTTCAGTTCAAACCCCCCAATGATTACCAACCATAGGTTCTAGGAATCAAAAGATGAATTTAGGGAGTAAACTCCTTACCTTAAGCATGAAAATCCACGAAAAGTTGATGAAAATTGCCTTCGGTCACCTTCTGAAGTCTTAGAAACTGTCTTTGCAAAAAAAGACCATTTGGGGGGGTTTTTCCCGACTTAAGTTACGACTGTCCTGCTTTGGCAGGACCCATCCCGCTCTAGCATGACCCATCCCGCTCTAGCAGGATATGCAAAAGCAGTGAGTTTGGACTTTGAGCTCTAAGCCCCTTTTTCGCAACACCCCCCTTCCAAAAATATATTAAAATATACCCTTCACGTCAAATTTAATTCTGAAAGTTTTAATTTCTAGAATGCGATTCTGCGAAGCCGTAAATATTTCGTATTGTCTTGGATATTAGCTTATCTAAATAAATCAGAGATTCGATCTCCCACTATTCACCAAGTCACCCTAAATTTCACCTGACTTAAACTTCATTTAAGTCTGGCCTACGTTAAATTTTTTTGAAGTTACTACCCAAAGTTTTTTGGCCCGAACTCCTTCCCCATTGACTTATTTCTAATGATGGAGACAGGTTATTACAACTAATTAATAAATATATTCTGTGCATAGAATGCGCTGGGGAAGAGCGACTAGACCTGACGAGATCCCTGGTGAATTTTAGAAGAGCACGAGCCCGGTAGGTTTGGAGTGGCTGACTAGGTTATTTAATATCATCTTTAGGACAACAACGATGCTCGAAGAATGGAGGTCGAGCATACTAATACCTCTATACAAAAACAAAGGGGATATCCAGAGTTGCAACAACTATAGGGGTATCAAGCTTCTAAGCCATACTACGAAAGTGTAGGAAAGAGTGGTGGAGATGAGGGTTAGGAGAGGCATGTCTGTTTCAAAGAACCAGTTCAGTTTTATGCCGGGACGCTCAACTACTGAAGTTATACATCTTATGAGGAGACTGGTGGAGCAGTATAGGGAGAGAAAGAGGGACTTGCATACGATAAAGTTCCACGAGAAATACTATGGAGATGTTTGGAGGCTAAAGATATACCGGTGGCGTACATTAGAGTGATCAAGGACATGTATGAGGGTGCCAAAAACCAGGGTAAGGATAGTAGAAGAGGACTCAAAGCACTTTCGAGTTGTGATGGGGTTACATCAAGGATCAGCCCTTAGTCTATTTTTATTTTCCTTGGTGATAGATGGATTGACGCGACAAATTCAAGGTGAGGTGCCATGGTGTATGCTTTTTGCGGATGATATAGTCTTGATCGATGAGACTCGTAGCGGAGTTAACGCTAAGCTGGAGGATTGGAGACATACCCTGGAATCTAAAGGGTTTAAGCTAATTAGAACCAAGACAGAGTACTTAAAGTGCAAGTTCAGTGAGATACTTCATGAGGTTGGCGCGGAAGTTATGCTTGGTGACCAGGCCATCCAAAATAAAGGTAGTTTCAAGTACCTTGAGTCTATCATACAAGGCAGCGGGGAGATTGACGACGATATCACACATCATATTGGGGCAGGGTGGATGAAATAGAGGCTCACTTCTGGGGCTTTATGACACGAAGGTACCACCACAACTTAAGGGCAAGTTCTATAAAGTGGTTGTTAGATAGGCTATGTTATATAGGGCAGAGTGTTGGCCAATTAAGGTCTCTCACGTTCAAAAGATGAAAGTAGCCGAGATGAGAATGTTGAGATGGATGTGTGAGCATACCAAGAGCGACAGGATTAGAAATGAGGCTATACGAAACAAGGTAGGAGTGGCCTCAGTGGAAGACAAAATGCAGGAAATGCGACTTAGGTGGTTTGGGCATGTGAAGAGGAGAGAAATAGATGCTCCAGTGAGGAGGTGTGAGAGATTGCCCATGGATGGTTTCAGAAGAGGTAGGGGTAGGCCAAAAAAATATTGGGGGAGAGGTGATTAGACAAGACATGGCTCAGTTACAGCTTACCAAGGACATGACCTTAGATAGGAGTGTGTAGAGAACCCACATTAGTGTAGAAGGCTAGTACATAGTCGCGTTATCCTACCCTATTAGTAGGCGCATTAGCGCACTATAATTTTCTTTGTGGAGGACTCAGATTAGGATAAAAGGCTAGGTGATTCATCATTTGCACCATAGTAGTTATAGTTCTGGTCATTGTTTATTGCCTTTTGATTTCTGCATTATATTGTTGTTTATAGTTGTGGCGCTATTGTACTTTGACTGTCTTATCTATCTTATCTTATCTTATTTATTTATGGTAGTTAATGTCTCTTTCTTCCCGTACCACTCTATCACGACTTTCTCTTTTTGCTATTTCTTATTTTCATCTTGTTTTCTATATGCTTGCCCCTATCTGACATTTTATCTTGTCCTCTCTTAAAGCTGAGGGTCTTTCAGAAATAGCCGTCCTACCTTTCAAGGTGGAGTTAGGTCTGTGTACACTCTACCATCTCCAGACCCCACATTATGGGATTATACAAGGTTTGTTATTGTTGTTGTTGTTATGTTGATACCATATCGGTTTTATTGATACCCCATCGATATCATGTAGTGTCGATGCTGACATTAGTATAACGCCAGCGCATGAATTTAAAAAATTTAAAAAGGTACAGGGGTAATTAGTTTGGGCTAAATGGATACTGGAAGGAATTATTTTGGAGAGAGGTATGGAGTGGTAAAATATTTGCTTAAAAAATCTATTTTGTATAATTTTCCCTTTAATAATTGTTACATTTTTGTACAAAGTGGAATATTCATTTCTGTTGTGGATGTTGCTTTATAAGTGGGGCCCACTTAAAAGTGGGCAACCCAGTAGTTTCCTCACTTTTTAGCCTATTTTTTTGCCTATGTATTGCCATCCTTAGCATGTAAAATGAGTGAATGATACGCACAGATACAACTTAACTTATTCTTTTCTCTTCTTCTCATCTTCGTTTATTCTCTGTTTGTAAATTGCTAAACTAGTTCTCATTTACTTCATAACACGTTATCAGCGGAGGCTCCGGCTATTTTTTTTCAAGGTAACAAAAAGTGGTAATAGTTTTATTTAATTTTATTTTCATAAAATGACAAATATTTCAAAACTTGAATTTGTGGCTCTAGACATTTTTGGAAAAGGTTACTCCTCATGGACACTTGATGCCGAAATTCATCTAGAATTGATGGGTCTGGCAGACACCATCAAAGATGATAACACGGCATCTAGTCACGATCGTGTAAAATATATGATTTTCCTCCGCCACCATCTTGATGAGGGGCTCAAATTACAATATCTTACATTAAAGGATCTCCTGAAATTGAGAAAAAATTTAAAAGAAAGATATGACCACCTGAAGTTGGTCATGCTTCCACAAGCACATCATTACTGGTTAAATCTAAGACTACTGAACTTCAAATATATAACTGAATATAATTCTGTCTTATTTAGAATTATATCTCAGTTAAATTTATGCGAAGACGAAATCACTGAGCAAGATAAACTCAAAAAAACATACTCTATATTTTTCTCCGTGAATATGCTCCTGCAGCAGCAATATCGCGAAAAAGGTTTTACAAAATATTCTTAATTATTATCTCACCTTCTTATTGCTGAAAGACATAATAAATTATTAATGAAAAATCATGATAGTCAACCCGTTGGTTCTTTGCCACTCCCAGAAGTTAATCAGACACATTATAACCATCGAGAAAGAGGTCATGGCCCAGTCATGGTCGTAGTCATGGGCGAAAAAGAAATTATAATCATGATACTCGATTGGCACAGAGAAATGATCAGCAATATAAAAGGCAGGGTAAAAAGTCAGAAACTTTATCGAAGAAAAATTCATAAAGTGTATGTCATAGATGTGGGGGTGTGAGACACTGATCGCGGACTTGCCGATCATCAAAACGCTTGGTTCAGCTATATCAGACATTTTTGAAAATGACAGAAAATAATCCAAAGATAAATTTTATCTCTGAAGATAATATTGATCCCATGCATTTGGATATAATTGATTTTTTTAATTTTCCAGACGAAAATATGAATATTGATAGGACTAATATATGTAAATATTTTTTTATCTGTATTAAATATTATCATTGTATTTTTCTAGTCAATGTAAATAAATAAAATTTGTATAATATACCATATGTTAATACTTATTTTATTTTTTATCGAAGAAAATATGGAAATGCCTCAAATCTTGTTTGGATCAATGATCATTCAAGAGGATATTTATATAATTGATAGTGGAACAACTCATGCTATTTTTAAAGACGAGAAATATTTTTTAATTTTTCTTAGAAGAAAAGCTAATGTTACTACAATATCTGGTAATTCAAAAATGATTAAAGGCTCCGGAAGAGCTACTATAATTCTGCCTAAGGGGACAAAAATTATTATAGAAAATACACTATTTTCTTCTAAATCTCAAGAAACTTGTTAAATTTTAAAGATATTATCAGAAATGGATATCATATTGAGACACTAAATGAAATGAATATTGAATATCTTGGTATAACCAAGAGTATCTCAGGCCAGAAATATATTTTGGAAAAATTACCAACTTTGTCTTCTAGCCTATATTATGCAAAAATTAGTGCAATTGAAGCATATATGATTGTAAACCAGAAATTTACCGATCTAAATATAATTGTGCTATGACATGATCGAATAGGTTATCCTGGATCAATAATGATGAGACGAATCCTTAAAAATTCAATTGAACATCCGTTAAAGAATCAGAAGATTCTTACGAATGATGAATTTTCATGTGCTGCTTGTTATCAAGGCAAATTAATTGCCAGACCATCGACCCTTAAGGTTGGCATTGAATCTCTTGGATTTTTATACTGTATACACGAAGATATATGTGGACCTATTCATCCGCCTAATGGATTGTTTAGATATTTTATGGTCCTAATAAATGCATCATCTAGATGGTCTCATGTGTGCCTATTATCATCTCACAATCTGGCATTTACGAAATTGTTAGCACAAATAATAAGATTGAGAGCGCAATTTCCAGATTATCCAATTAAGGGCATTCGCCTTGATAATGCTGGAGAATTTACATCCCAAGCTTTTACTGATTATTGCTTATCAATTAGGATAAATATTGAACATCTTGTTTCTCATGTTCATCAAAATGGCCTTGCAGAGTCAATTATAAAGCGTCTACAATTTATAGCAAGACCTCTACTAATAAAAACAAAATTACCAATTACTTTTTGGGGTCATGCAATCTTACATGCAGCAACACTTGTACGTGTCAGTCCGACACATTATAATAAATACTCTTTATCACAATTAGTATTTGAACATGAGCCAAATATAACCCATATAAGAGTGTTTAGTTGTGCGGTATACGTGCATGTAGCACCACCACAACATACAAAGATGTGTCCTCAACGAAGGTTGGGAATTTAGATTGGGTTTGACTCACCTTCCATAATTCGATACCTTAACCGTTGACTGGAGAATTATTCACTGCTTGATTTGTAGATTGTCGGTTTGATCAAACACTTTTCCCGTCATTAGGAGGAGAGAAAAAAAAACCCAAAAAAGAAAAAAATTGCGTGAAAAGTTTCATCACTATCACATTTTGATCCACGTACCTGCACATGTGAGAAGGAGGTCTAGAAGATCACCCACTTACAAAAAATAGCAAATCAAATGCCAGATGCATTTACTAATTTGAAAAGTTCAATTAAGTCACATATCCCTGTAGTGAATGTGCCTATCCGAATTGATGTCCCAAAAGGACCATCTACTAGTATCATAGCTTCTGAATCCCAAACACGCCTAAAGTGTGATAGACCATTGGGATCAAATGATAAAAATCCTAGAAAGAGAAGTGTGAGAAATAATAAAAATGATACTACACAAGAACCTCCTAAAGAAGGTCAAGATTTGAGTACTTCTGATATTCATGAAGAAATTAGTGAGCCCGAGACTCAAGTGAATGAAGAACTTTCAATAAGTTCTACCGATGATAAGATAAATTTAGATCGATCAAAACTCACGGTAGATAATGTTTTTACATATAATGTTGCACTTATCCTCATGCAAGACAATGAAAGTCTTGAGCCTAAATCCGTCGAAGAATGTCGACGTAGATGTCATTGGCCAGAATGGTAAAAGGCAATTCAATAAGAATTATAACCCGTACTTTGCACCTAAGGACATGTTGGGAATACTTGTAACAAGTCAAGGGTAAGACTATGCTTGGTCTTGTTATATACAAGTTTTTATTGATCAAGTTGGGAGGTGGAATTATTGGAAAAGTTAAAGGGCAAAATTGGAATTTCACATGTGGAAATACCATAAAAGGTTAGGGGTATACTTGGAATTTTACATATGGAAATACTATAAAGGGTTAAGGGCAAAGGTGGAATTTCAACTTGAAAATATTAGGAAAGGTGAGGGGCAAAATGGTAATTTCACATGGGAGACTTAGTCATAAAAATCCTAGAGATTTCTAGACAATTTGAGAGGGTTAGAAGTGAGAAGAACTTGAGGAAAAATGGAAGAGAAAAATCGGCCAAGGAGGGAGTAAATCAACCCTCCAAATTTCATCCCCAAAAATTATAATTTTCTAGTATTCCTACTAAGTCAAGGGTGCTCTACAACATGGTGTAGTTGTTTTGGAAGTTTGGAAACTTGTTTCATTGATTTGGAAGTGAAGAAGCTAGAAGAAAAAGGTAAGAATTGATTCATTTTATTATGTTATGAAGGTTTGTATATGTTGTAGTATGTGGAGGTGTATGAAATTTATGAAAATATGGAAGTTTTCATGGTAATATGGTGCCATGTATACATGTTCTTATATGAGTAAGAATTATTCAATTTTTGTGTAGTATTTTTGTGTAGTATTTGTATAGTAGTTATGATAGTTATTTGATGTTGAAAATGGAAGTTGGATGAAATTTATTGAAGTTGGAAATATGGGTTAGGTGATATAATTGGAAAAAAAATAAGTTTGTATAATTTGTTAGTTGTGGTTATGATTTTGGAGATATAAATGAAGTTTAAATGGTGTAAGTTGGTATTAAACTAGTTTGTAGGAATTATATAATTTGAGTATGATATTATAAGAATATGGAGGTAAATTATTAAAAGTATGGAGTGTTGTTGTTAGTTGTGAAGTTGAAGAAAGAAAATGAATTTTTAATATTTTTGTGGTATTTATGGAATTTTTGAGTGAAGTATGGAGTTGAAAAAAATTGGATAGCTTACTTGGAATATTTTTCACTTATGTTGGAATGAGTTGAAACTAATTATGGATATGAGATATTCATATTTATTTGGAAATGCAAAATTTGGTTGAAAGTTGTTGCACTAATTGGAAAATTACACCAATTTATGTTATGGTGTGTTTAAGTTGATTATTGATGAAATTGGTGTTGTTGTTGGCTTGGTTGTTGATATTGTGGTCGAGTTGTAATCTCGGGGTTGTCATATATATAGGGGAGATGCTGCCGAAATTTTTGTAGACAAGTATTGGAAAAATTGAATTCTTAAAGTCTTATGAATAGTAATTGATAAATGTGACCAATTGTAGATTTTGGAGGAAACGGGAATTGAATTTGGACAACCGTAAAATGTCAAAAAGGTATGTAAAGCTTTACATTTTCTTCTCTTGGCATGTCCTAGATGTAATAGGATTGAATACGAACCTCGGGGATCACTCTACTCTTTGAAATCGACGCTCGAAAATTTCCCTTTTCTATTCAATAGAATTGAATTAGGTAATTATGAATAGTTTTGGAAAAATTGTCTAAACTTCTAGATTTTGCACAAATGAATTCCAAATACCTTGAAACTCTTCTAAATAATGTTATGAAGTCTAACGCACGTGATTTGTATACGCCACCTCATTTGACCGAGGTGGGCCCCACTATTCTGAATTTTTCTTCGTTATTCCGTTTGAATTACGGTAGGTAGAATTTGAAAGAAACTCTTTGCTATGCTTCCTAATATTATATGAATAATTATTCTGTTAATTTCCATAATATATTTAGAAGTACAGAGATGATTCGGAAAGTACTATTTTTACATAGACTATTGTGATATTGGAAGTACTTGTACTACTATTATTAATCAAGTTTCCTTTTATGATTTGTTATCGAAATTATGCAATCGAGTCTGTATAAATGTTTTGTAATTTAAATTGCATTTAGTTTCTCACTACTCCACTCGTGGATGCCTCAATGCTTCTTTCACTGAGCCTGGGCCAGGATATGTTTTCGTGCGTATTTCTCTGCATTATTCGCCGTGTCCCGACGTGAGGGGACAGGTATGACATGTACCATGGGGTGGTAAATATTATGCCACGGAGTTATGCTGTGCCATGTACATATATGTTTGTGATATGATATGATTTGATATGGCCATCTAATATGATATGATTTGTTACGGAGATATTCCCTACTCTGGTGTTATGCTGTGCCGTGGTGCCTATGATGGGAGGGCAACCACACTTTGTTCACCGAGTTCCTAATGGGGCCGGATATGGCATATGTCTGTGCATATATGGTTTGAGATTTTGATAAGCATTTTGAAATTCTAAACATTGATTTCATGTTTTGCATATACTATTCAGATTATGATTTTATATAGTACAGTGCATGCTTCACATATTCAGTACATTTTCCGTACTGACCCCCTTTCTTCGGGGGCTGCGTTATATGCCCGCAGGTACCGAAGTTTGACTTGCTGATCCGCCGGTTTAGGACATCTGCTGTGTTATTGACAGTGCTCCCTTGTTCGGAGCTTGTATTTTGGTACTGACTCTATCTCTATATATTTGGATATGTTGGTCAGGGGTACGACGGGGCCCTGTCCCGTCTTATGACTATGCTATCGTCTGTAGAGGTCTGTAGACAGAGTTATGTTGTGGGTTTTGTATATATGGTTTGGATTTTTGTGTGTTTTATGACAACTTTTCAACTCTCGTGCGTATATCTACTTTTATGATATATTTAGCAATTTCTACTACTCACTACATTTGTTTATTCGAAAAAAAAATAGACTAATTTGGGATAAGGGTACGTTTGGGTGCCCAACTCGGGCACCAGTCGTGGCCTACGTGGTTGGGTCGTGACAAAAGTGGTATCAAAGCAGTTGGGTCCTCAGAATGTCTATAGGCTGTATCTAGTAGAGTCTTGTTTATCGGTGTGTTGTGCACCACATCTATAAGCAGGAGGCTACAGGACATTTAGGATATTACTTTTTCTTCTTGTCTTAGATCGTGCAATAGAGCTATATTATTAGGATGATTCTTTCCAAACGAAACGATTGTCATTATTTTTAGTAATGCCTCCGAGGAAAATGACGGCTACCCAAAAGGGCAAATCAGTAGCACTCGGTGAGATTGGTCAGGCGCACAGAGTTACCAGGGCCCGATCGATGCCTGAAAGGGAGACTGTGCCCCCGACAGCTAGCTCTGCTACACCGCCAGAAATTATGGCGGCCCCAGGTGAAGATTAGAGGACGGATTCACCTATTTTTGGAGCCCCAGCACCTGAGCCTCTAGCTCCACAGTCAGGAGCGGAAGACAGGGCTATGCAGGATGCTGTGAAACTGTTGACCAGGTTGGTGGCTGGACAGGAACATAGACATGGTTTAAGCGGAGATTCGGTACACAGGTCTGATAATTCGAGGGCTCATGAGTTTCTGACTTGTAACCCTCCAGAGTTCTTCGGGACAAAGCCCGAAGAGGACCCCCAGGAGTTTGTTAGAGAGATGCAGCGCACTTTATGTCTGATTAAAGCTTCGGCAACCGAGTCAGTTGAGTTGGCTTCATATAGATTGCACGAGGTAGCTACTAACTGGTTTGAGTCCTGGGAGTTGTCCAGGGGGAGACTAGCTTCTCCAGCGGTATGGGACGAGTTTACAGAGGCATTTATCAGTCATTTCCTGCCTCCTGAGATGTGTAGAGCCAGAGCGGACAGATTTTTACAGTTAAGACAGCAAGGCCACAGTATTCGCGAGTATAATTTGGAGTTCGGCTCATTGGCTCGACATGCACCTGCTCTGGTAGCTGACATGACAGACAGAATGCACAGATATGTGATGGGCCTAGATCGTTACCTGGTGGATAGTTGTTTGGTGATGGCTGCTCAGCCAGGGATGGACATCGCTCGTATTCAGGCATATGCTCAGGGCATGGAGGACAGACATAGAGGACGCCAGTCCGACCGAGATTTTGGCAGAAGTCAGCCCAAGAGGGCCAGGTCAAGTGGATATTTTGGAGAGTTCCGAAGCAGGACATTCCAGCAGCAAGGTAGCAGACAGCCCACCCAGCCAGCACGGAATATGCCTTTACTATCTTCAGGCCGGAGATCAGGTGGTATAGGATATTCGGGAGCTGGTTTGAGCTCTAGGGCTTCCAGTTCGCAGTTAGACAGAGGTTTTGGTCAGATGCGGCCACTCAGGCCCCCATGTTCTTATTGTGGTAGGTACCATCTGGGAGAGTGTTATCGTGCTACAGAAGCTTGTTTTGTTTGTGGTCGTCATGGCCATACGATGAAGGATTGCCCGAATAAGGGTGATTCAGGTGGAGCAGCTCGGACTATAGGATCATTTGCTGGGTCATCATCTTCTTCGGTAGCTATGCGCCTTATGGGGCAGGGTGTGTCTACACCAGCAGGCCGTGGTAGAGGCCGGGGTGGAATTTCTGGTTCTAGCGGCCCTTCGAACCACACCTATGCCTTGGCCACCCGACAGGATCAAGAGGCGTCTCCAAATGTGATCATAGGTACATTATTGATCTTTTCCCAGATTGTATATGCATTAATAGATCCAGTCTCCACATTATCATATATTTCCCCGATGATTGCTGATAAGATTGGTGTAAATCCCGAACCGATAGAACCGTTTGAGGTAACTACTCCTGTAGGAGATTCTATTATAGCAATGCGAGTATATAAAAGTTGCTCAGTAATTATATGTGATAGTTGCACTAAAGCAGACCTAATAGAATTAGAGATGACTGAATTTGATGTGATTATGGGAATGAATTGGCTATCTTCCAGTTATGCTAATGTTGACTGTCAACGGAAGGTAGTTTATCTTCAATTTCCAGGAGAACTAGTGATAGAATGGGCAGGTAATACAGCATCTCCGAGAGGGAAGTTTATTTCCTACCTTAAGGCGAGGAAGATGATCATAAAAGGTTGTATTTATCACCTGGTTCGCGTACAAAATTTGCAGGCTGAAACGCCAACTATTCAGTCAGTTCCAGTTGTTAATGAATTTGTAGATGTATTCCCAGATGATCTTCCAAGCCTTCCTCCTGAACGAGAGATAGACTTTACCATAGATGTATTGCCAGATACTCACCCGATATCTATTCCCCCATATAGAATGGCACCTGCAGAATTAAAAAAAACTGAAGGAGCAATTGAAAGACTTGCTAGAAAAAGGCTTCATCAGATCCAGTACATCACCTTGGGGAGCCCCAGTATTATTTATAAAGAAGAAAGATGGGTCGCTGCGGATATGTATTGATTACAGGCAGCTGAATAAGGTAACTATAAAGAATAAATACCCCCTCCCTAGGATTGATGATTTGTTTGATCAGTTGCAGGGTGCCAAGTGGTTTTCAAAAATAGACTTGCGATCGGGTTATCATCAGGTACGGGTAAGAGAAGTTGATATTCCAAAGACAGCATTCCGAACTCGATATAGCCATTATGAGTTCAGAGTGATGTCTTTTGGGTTGACAAATGCTCCAGTGGTATTTATGGACCTTATGAATCGGGTATTCAGATCATTCCTGGATATGTTTGTGATTGTGTTTATTGATGATATTCTAATTTATTCCCGATCAAAAGAGGAGCATACAGATCATCTGAGAGCAGTACTTACAGTACTCCGACACTAGAAATTGTATGCTAAATTTTCTAAATGTGAATTTTAGTTGACTTCTGTAGCATTTTTAGGACATATTGTCGGCGCTGAAGGTATTCGGGTAGATACACAGAAGATCGAGGCTGTAAAGAACTGGCCTAGGCCGACGACACCTACTGAGGTACGTAGTTTCTTGGGATTAGCAGGTTATTACAGGAGATTTGTAGAGAAATTTGCTTCTATGTCAGCACCACTGACAAGATTAACTCAGAAGGGAGCCAAGTTCCAATGGACTGAGGCCTGTGAACGAAGCTTTCAGTTATTGAAAGAGAAGTTGACTACAGCTCCTGTTCTAACTCTTCCCGAAGGACCGGATGGGTATGTTATTTATTGTGATACTTCAGGTATGGGAATAGGTTGTGTATTGATGCAGCACGGGAAAGTTATAGCTTACGCTTCCCGACAGCTTAAAAAGCATGAAAGAAATTATCCTACTCATGATCTGGAACTGGCAGCAGTGATTCATGCTCTGAAGATATGGAGGCACTATTTATATGGTGTTCATGTTGATATATATACAGATCACAAGAGTCTCCAGTATATTTTTAAACAGAAAGACTTGAATTTGCGGCAGAGGAGATGGCTGGAGTTCTTAAAAGACTATGATGTTGATATTTTATATCATTCAGGAAAGGCCAACGTCGTAGCAGATGCACTCAGCCGTAAGTCCTTGGGTAGCTTGATAGATGTTCCAGCAGAAAAGAAGGAAATAGTTCGTGAAATTGGTCAATTGGCCAGTCTTGGAGTTCGTTTTGCTGAATCGGGAGATAATAGGATTTCAGTTTGAGATGTTACTGAATCTTCCATTATAGAAGAAATAAAGCGACGTCAATATGAAGACCTTATTTTGGCACAGTATCGAGATACAGGTATGGATAAAGAGAAGACCCCTTTTGGTATTACATCTGATGGAGTATTATTATACAGGGACAGGTTGTGTGTACCTGATGTTGCTGGGCTACGGCAACAGGTTATGGGTGAGGCACATCATGCCCGATATTCTATTCATTCGGGTACAACAAAAATGTACCATGACCTTAGATGTTTATTCTAGTGGGATGGTATGAAAAGAGATGTTGCTGAGTTTGTGGCCCAATGTCCAAACTGTCAGCAGGTCAAAATTGAATACCAGAAACCAGGTGGTTTATTACAGGAGATGAAAATTCCAACGTGGAAGTGAGAGATGACTAATATGGATTTTATTACAGGTTTACCTTGCACTCCACGGAAGTACGATTCGACATGGGTTGTTGTTGATAGGTTGACTAAGTCAGCCCATTTCTTTCCGGTTCGGATCACATATTCAGCCGAGGATTATGCCAGGTTATATATTAAGGAGATAGTAAAACTCCACGGAGTTCCTATGTCTATTATCACTAACAGAGGTGCCCAGTTTACAGCAAATTTCTGGAGATCTTTTCAGGAGGGATTAGGGACCCAGGTGAGCCTTAGTACAACATTCCATCCTCAGTCTGATGGGCAAGCCGAGCGCACTATTCAGACGCTGGAAGATATGTTGCGGGCCTGTGTTATTGATTTCAGGGGTAGTTGGGATGACCATCTACCACTTGTTGAATTTGCTTATAATAATAGTTATCACTCTAGTATTTAGATGGCTCCGTATGAGGCACTGTATGGCAGAAAATGCAGGTCACCTATAGGCTGGTTCGATGTGGGTGAAACTAAGTTAATTGGCCCAGATCTGATTCAGCAGGCAGTTGAGAAGGTGAAGCTTATTCAGGAATGATTATTGGCAACTCAAAGTTGACAGAAAGCATATGTTGACAATCGGCGTCGACCTTTAGAGTTCCAAGTGGATGACTGGGTATTCTTGAAGGTGTCACCTATGAAGGGCGTCATAAGATTCGGCAGAAAAGGGAAACTTAGTCTGAGATACATCGGGCCTTATCAGATTATCCGTAAAGTAGGCGAGGTTGCCTATGAATTGGATCTACCAGTTGATTTAGACGCAGTACATCCGGTATTCCACGTGTCTATGCTTCGTAAATTCATTGGCGATCCTTCTAGAGTAATTCCTGTACAGGACATTCAGGTGACCGAGGAGCTATCCTATGAGGAACAGCCGATGGCTATTTTAGATCGTCAGGTAAGGAGGTTACGCACCAAAGATGTGGCATCTGTCAAAGTATTGTGGCGCAACAACAATCGAGAAGAAATGACTTGGGAGGCGGAGGAAGAAATGAAGAAAAAGTATCCTCAGTTGTTTTCTACACCCACAGGTAACTTAAGTTCCTTATTACCTATAAGATCAATTTAACATTCGAGGACGAATGTTCAAAAAGGGGGGAAGAATGTTATAACCCGTACTTTGCACCTAAGGACATGTTGGGAATACTTGTAACAAGTCAAGGGTAAGACTATGCTTGGTCTTGTTATATACAAGTTTTTATTGATTAAGTTGGGAGGTGGAATTATTGGAAAAGTTAAAGGGCAAAATTGGAATTTCACATGTGGAAATACCATAAAAGGTTAGGGGTATACTTGGAATTTTACATATGGAAATACTATAAAGGGTTAAGGGCAAAGGTGGAATTTCAACTTGAAAATATTAGGAAAGGTGAGGGGCAAAATGGTAATTTTACATGGGAGCCTTAGTCATAAAAATCCTAGAGATTTCTAGACAATTTGAGAGGGTTAGAAGTGAGAAGAACTTGAGGAAAAATGGAAGAGAAAAATCGGCCAAGGAGGGAGTAAATCAACCCTCCAAATTTCATCCCCAAAAATTATAATTTTCTAGTATTCCTACTAAGTCAAGGGTGCTCTACAACATGGTGTAGTTGTTTGGGAAGTTTGGAGACTTGTTTCATTGATTTGGAAGTGAAGAAGCTAGAAGAAAAAGGTAAGAATTGATTCATTTTATTATGTTATGAAGGTTTGTATATGTTGTAGTATGTGGAGGTGTATGAAATTTATGAAAATATGGAAGTTTTCATGGTAATATGGTGCCATGTATACATGTTCTTATATGAGTAAGAATTATTCAATTTTTGTGTAGTATTTTTGTGTAGTATTTTTGTGTAGTATTTGTATAGTAGTTATGATAGTTATTTGATGTTGAAAATGGAAGTTGGATGAAATTTATTGAAGTTGGAAATATGGGTTAGGTGATATAATTGGAAAAAAAATAAGTTTGTATAATTTGTTAGTTGTGGTTATGATTTTGGAGATATAAATGAAGTTTAAATGGTGTAAGTTGGTATTAAACTAGTTTGTAGGAATTATGTAATTTGAGTATGATATTATAAGAATATGGAGGTAAATTATTAAAAGTATGGAGTGTTGTTGTTAGTTGTGAAGTTGAAGAAAGAAAATGAATTTTTAATATTTTTGTGGTATTTATGGAATTTTTGAGTGAAGTATGGAGTTGAAAAAAATTGGATAGCTTACTTGGAATATTTTTCACTTATGTTGGAATGAGTTGAAACTAATTATGGATATGAGATATTCATATTTATTTGGAAATGCAAAATTTGGTTGAAAGTTGTTGCACTAATTGGAAAATTACACCAATTTATGTTATGGTGTGTTTAAGTTGATTATTGATGGAATTGGTGTTGTTGTTGGCTTGGTTGTTGATATTGTGGCCGAGTTGTAATCTCGAGGTTGTCATATATATAGGGGAGATGCTGCCGAAATTTTTGTAGACAAGTATTGGAAAAATTGAATTCTTAAAGTCTTATGAATAGTAATTGGTAAATGTGACCAATTGTAGATTTTGGAGGAAACGGGAATTGAATTTGGACAACCGTAAAATGTCAAAAAGGTATGTAAAGCTTTACATTTTCTTCTCTTGGCATGTCCTAGATGTAATAGGATTGAATACGAACCTCGGGGATCACTCTACTCTTTGAAATCAACGCTCAAAAATTTCCCTTTTCTATTCAATAGAATTGAATTAGGTAATTATGAATAGTTTTGGAAAAATTGTCTAAACTTCTAGATTTTGCACAAATGAATTCCGAATACCTTGAAACTCTTCTAAATAATGTTATGAAGTCTAACGCACGTGATTTGTATACGCCACCTCATTTGACCGAGGTGGGCCCCACTATTCTGAATTTTTCTTCGTTATTCCATTTGAATTACGGTAGGTAGAATTTGAAAAAAACTCTTTGCTATGCTTCCTAATATTATATGAATAATTATTCTGTTAATTTCCATAATATATTTAGAAGTACAGAGATGATTCGGAAAGTACTATTTTTACATAGACTATTGTGATATTGGAAGTACTTGTACTACTATTATTAATCAAGTTTCCTTTTATGATTTGTTATCGAAATTATGCAATCGAGTCTGTATAAATGTTTTGTAATTTAAATTGCATTTAGTTTCTCACTACTCCACTCGTGGATGCCTCAATGCTTCTTTCACTGAGCCTGGGCCAGGATATGTTTTCGTACGTATTTCTCTGCATTATTCGCCGTGTCCCGACGTGAGGGGGCAGGTATGACATGTACCATGGGGTGGTAAATATTATGCCACGGAGTTATGCTGTGCCATGTACATATATGTTTGTGATATGATATGATTTGATATGGCCATCTAATATGATATGATTTGTTACGGAGATATTCCCTACTCTGGTGTTATGCTGTGCCGTGGTGCCTATGATGGGAGGGCAACCACACTTTGTTCACCGAGTTCCTAATGGGGCCGGATATGGCATATGTCTGTGCATATATGGTTTGAGATTTTGATAAGCATTTTGAAATTCTAAACATTGATTTCATGTTTTGCATATACTATTCAGATTATGATTTTATATAGTACAGTGCATGCTTCACATATTCAGTACATTTTCCGTACTGACCCCCTTTCTTCGGGGGCTGCGTTATATGCCCGCAGGTACCGAAGTTTGACTTGCTGATCCGCCGGTTTAGGACATCTGCTGTGTTATTGACAGTGCTCCCTTGTTCGGAGCTTGTATTTTGGTACTGACTCTATCTCTGTATATTTGGATATGTTGGTCAGGGGTACGATGGGGCCCTGTCCCGTCTTATGACTATGCTATCGTCTGTAGAGGTCTGTAGACAGAGTTATGTTGTGGGTTTTGTATATATGGTTTGAATTTTTGTGTGTTTTGTGACAACCTTTCAACTCTCATGCGTATATCTACTTTTATGATATATTTAGCAATTTCTACTAATCACTACATTTGTTTATTCGAAAAAAAAATAGACTAATTTGGGATAAGGGTACGTTTGGGTGCCCAACTCGGGCACCAATCGCGGCCTACGAGGTTGGGTCTTGACAATAATCTCATGAGTGAGTACTTAATAAATAAAGGTTATATTAATAATGTTATTTATCCATGTATTTTTATTAAGAAAATGGAATCAGAGTTTGTTATACTCGCTGTTTATGTTGATGACATAAATCTCATTGGAACCCTTGAAGAGGTCCAAAAGGCAATTGAATATCTAAAGAAAGAATTTGAAATGAAAGACCTTGAAAAGACAAAACTTTGTCTAGGTCTGCAAATTGAACATTTAGCAGACGAGAATTTTATCCATCAATCTGCCTACACTGAGAAAATCTTAAAAAGATTTTATATGGACAAAGCACATCTATTAAGTACTTCAATGGTTGTTCGATCACTTGAAGTGAAAAAAGATTAATTTCGACCTCCAGAAGAGAATGAAGAAATTCTTGGTCCTGAAGTACCATATCTTAGTGTTATTGCTGCACTTATATACCTTGCTAACACAACCAGGCCTGATATAATATTTTCTGTTAATTTGCTGGCAAGGTATAGTCCATCCCCAATGCGAAGGCATTGAAACAGTATCAAACATATGTTGCGCAGACCTTATTGATTATGCAGATGCAGGTTATTTATCAGACCCACGTAAAGCTAGATCTCAGACAGGCTATTTGTTTACACACGAAAGAACTGCTATATCATGGCGATCTATAAAGCAGTCTATTGTTGCTACTTCTTCAAATCATGCAGAAATAATAGCAATTCATGAAGCAAGTAGAGAATGTGGGTGGTTGAGATCGATGATTCAGTTCATCAAAGAAAGATGCAGTTTGGAAAATGATGTTAAAGTACCCACAATTATATTCGAAGACAATGCCGCGTGCATAACTCAATTAAAAGGTGGCTTTATAAAATGAGACAAAATGAAACATACTTCACCAAAATTATTCTTCACACATGATCTTTAGAAGAATGGTGATATTGATGCACAACAAGTTCGTTCAAGTGATAATCTTGCAGATTTATTCACAAAGGTGTTACCAACATCAACTTTTGAGAAGCTGAGATATAAAGTTGGAATGCGTCGTCTCCAAAATATCAAATGAAGTTTTCATCAGGGGAGTAAAATACGCGCTGCACTCTTTTTCCTTTAACCAATGTTTTATCTCACTGGATTTTCCTGGTAAGATTTTTAATGAGGCAGTACTCAAGGCGTATTACCAGATATGTGTACTCTTTTTACTTCACTAGGTTTTTTTCCACTAGATTTTTTCTAGTAAGGTTTTAACGAGACACAATATCTATGGTTATTCAGAATAACTATATACATTATTTCTTGTAAAGTGTTTTTATGGAGGCACATTACCCGTGGATATCCAAGAGAGAGTGTTAAAAAGTTAGTGAATATTGCTTTATAAGTGAGGCCCACTTAAAAGTGGGCAACCCACTAGTTTCCTCACTTTCTAGCCTATCTTTTGCCTATATATTGCCATCCTTGACATGTAAAATGACAGATACAACTTAACTTATTCTCTTCTCTTCTTCTCATCTTCGTTTATTCTCTGTTTGTAAATTGCTAAGTTAGTTCTCATTTACTTCATAACAATTTCATTATTCTTTAATGTAACACAATAGAGAATATAATGATTATAGTACTAGGTAGGTGAAATTGGAATACGAGGTAGGGTGATGTCCGTGTGAGGCACGGGCCCAATATGTGATTATAAAAAAAATTCAATTAATTTATTATTTAATTTCTTTAAATTTGGACATATATTATTTTTAAAAATAAATAAATAATTTTAATTTATAATTTTAGATATTTCATAATATATAAATGAATGTAAAAATTTTAAAACTTGTAAATTTAAACATATCACAATATTTATGTGATTATAAAAAAAATGTGATTATAAAAGATATATGTCTAATTTTCTACTTTTTTGGAAAAGCTTTTGCATTGCTCCTTACTTAATGAATATTTATTTACCTCATTAATCAAAAGAATTACACAACAAAGTTACCTTTTTCCAATAATTTTTTCATAGGAAGCTTGGTTAAAAATGTCCAGAAAAACATTAGATTACTCAAGTATAGGATCAATACCAAGTGTTCAGTAATATTCATTTTAAACGTTATTTAATAAGATGACATTATTTATGTAGTTAACTTAATTATTTTATAGACTAATGAGAACATATATAAAAAATTACAAAATTTAAATTAAAAGTAATTAATTAAAATATTTTATTAAGAGTTGAAATGTTCTATTTAAACAAAATTCAATTTAAGTATCTAAATAAAATATTCTAACAAATTTAAAAAATTGACTACGTACCAAGCCAATTAGAGACACTTATTATCATAAAAACGCCAACTATTATCATAATAACAAACACTTTTTTGTTCCTATTGACAAAACATTCTCCTTTTCTTTTTCTCGACTTTTACACTTAGCATGATGAGACATGGGGTCAACATGATATAATTTTATCTTGGAAAAAAAATATAGGCAGGACACAACCATATGAATAAAGCACACACAATGACATAATATTGCTTTTTATTATATAAAAAAATAAGTTATTTTCAAATGACAATATTTTTTTCTTAATCTATTTTCCTTTTAGGGTCTGTTTGGTATTAAGGAAATATTTTCATGTTTTCTTAGAAAATATTCGTATGAAAAATGAGTGGTCATGAGTTGAGGCGGGGAAATTAAAAAGATTACTAGAGGAGAGTGATCAGAGGATAATCTAGGCAAATGGTCAACTCTGGTGGAAGCAAATGGCCTTACGGTGCTACGAGAGATGCTCCGTTCGTTCCTCTACACTCGCTTACTCTACGAGTAATTTAAAGGAAAGAAAGTAACTCCAGAAATAGACATTAGGCCTAATAAAATAAATAATATTAAAAAATTTGAATCGCCAAACTGGATCCATAAAATAATCAAAGCAATTAAAGATGTAAGTCTTTTTTTCTTCGTTCTTCCTTAAAATGAAAAAGAAACCATTCGGATGCGAAGAATGTTTGAAACGACTTTCGAACCATCACACGGATTTCGACCCAGCATAGGGAACGACTGGCAACTTTTTTTCTATAGGCTTAAAAAAAAGCATTTTCATTTTCGATCCAATCCGAGTCGGGAGTTTGGCCGGGGTTGGAGGTCAAAATTTCAAGTCTTGACCCATTTCAATTGTTGATATTTAAGGAAATTTTTGATATCAATAAATATGTGTACTAACTTATTATAAAATGATCAATTAAAACAGGACATATGTCCAATTTTTCGCTCATCAATTACCTTCAAGAGAGTGCACACTTTCTATGTCACATCAATATTTATGGTGTATTTATTTCATTATAAAATAGTTTAAGGGGGTAATAGGACCCTAGTTAGTTAAAGTATGTCGTTGATATTTCAATCATAGTTTAGGCAAAAATTTATGCTTTATCTCAATTTATTAACACAAATGTATTATTTAAGTGAAATCTACTAACACTACTAAAAACTGTGAAAAACGACGCAAAAAAGTGACTTACTACATAGCTTTAATGGTCAAACTCGATGAAAAAGAGGCGCAGTCACTTCTGTCGCTTTTTAAAAAGCTGGACTGCGTCGCCCCTAATATTTTTTAATTAAAAAAATATAAATAAAAAACAACGGACTCCGTCGTTTTATTTTTTAAAAAATTAATTATTTAATATAAAGTGACAGACAGTGTTGTTTTTTTAAAAAAAAATTAAATTTGTTTTTCAGAAAAACGATGGACTTTGGTGTTCTTAAACATTTCCACTAAAGCGACGGACATAGGGTCCCTGTCCGTCGCTTTTCTGCAATATTTTTGAAAGCATAAACCTGCAGTTTCTGCTTCCCACCTACAATTAAAATTCAATTTACTTCATAGAAATTCAACCCATTCCAAACAACTAACAACAAACAAAATACTAAAAATACATAATAACAAACATAATTAAAAACTTAAAACGAATAAAGTCATAATTTAGAACGATATAAAGTCTTTCAAAGTTAACAAAAAATTTCAAAATATTCATAAACTAACATAAGGAAGCTAGGGACTATTTACTATCTATTCATCACTATCGTTGGAGTCATTCAGAGTGGACCATTTTGAATAACGGGACGGAGGCTGACAGACGAGGTTGAGCACTTGTTCTTTGATTTGCTCAACTTGTTCATTCATAATTTTTTGCTCCTCAACCCTTTTTACCACAAATTCTGCCAATGCACATGTAAGTTCTGCAATTTCCTGAGACATGACAGCTATCTAAACCCCGTCAACAGCCTCGACTTGACGTGACTATCCAATACCTTCTAAACTTGATTGGAGTCGTCGTACGTCATTCCTAGAGCAGATTCCATATATTTGGCAGTTGTGGCTCCCTTCAACCACTTTTCTATCCAAATTTGAGTGGACTATTCAGGAGTTAGCTGGACCGAATCTCCTATCTCACGTATGTGCCACTCATAATCTTGCTGCATAATAAAAAATAAAAGTTATAATCATTATATATATATATATATATACACACACTAAAAATAAAAGTTAGAATCAAAATATATTACACATTATGTTAAATAACTTGCATAGGCTCGTTCGGTCCTATAACGACCTGAACCATCATTACTTTCAATTAAAAAGAAATCACAAGCCCGCCAGAGCGAAATGGTCCCGCCTCAGTGGTGCTGCCGGAGCAGAAATATGGCTGCCAGAGCGGAAAGTCATGGAATAGAACTTAAGTCGCAATTTTTTAGTTTCCCCATTTCTCCCAAGTGTCAGTTAGAGGTGAGAGTTTTGCAAAACCCTCCAAAAAGGCTGCTCTTGAATGAATAAGAGGAGGGGAGGGAATCTCAGCTTTTAGAAGGCTTCAATCCGAGGAATTCAATCTGGTCTTGCCCGTGGAACATCTGAAACCAATGAGTTCAACATTGTTATCTCTCTGTGAATGCTTGACGCCCAGGTAGGCTAGACTTCTCTTTTTTAGTATTAAACTTATACCTACTGTGTAATATAGAAGGAAAATTAAGGAGAATTCATATACTAAGTTGGGAGTTATGGATTACGGGAGAGATCCGATTGTGATAGGGTCAATTTCGAATATGACATAGGTAGAAAGGTGCTGCAGCAAATTGAAAATTCATTGATTGATATTTTTGTGTGCAACTGGTTAATTTATATCGGGCATAGAATCTCATACAGAAAAGTAAAACTAGTAGATTTTGAGGTTAGACCTGTAAGTCTTGGTAGTGTGGACGTTGATTGTCTTGAAATTGCCTTAAATGTGTAATTGAGTTACTTATGATATGCCTAAACATGTACAGATAAGGGTGACAGGTTAGTTCTTATATCAATGATTTCTTGCTGGCCTATTTTTGTAATGAACCTGTTCTTTGTGATATAAATAATGTGAATACTGGATGTAATTGTGAATGTGCTATGTTTGGATCGAGTATCATATTTCGACATATATATGGATCGGATGTCACATTCCGACATGTATTTAGATCAGTAGTCACGTTCCAACACAAATATAACTGAATCGGGTCCCCTGAGAGGGCCAAGTATGTATGTGTGGATGGTCCCATGAGAGGACCTGATGATATATGTATTTTCATGTAATAATAAGGTTAGTGGTAGATGAGCCATGGACTAAGAATATAAATGAACTCTTGAGTTGAGGTTTGCTAGATATAGAGAATTATGATCATCAATACACTTATTGGTAGGTAAGAGGATGGATCTTGTTAGGCCTGGATATGATCTATATGGTATAATCATATTCTATATTTATACACTTAGAAGTTGAGGTTTCTAGTTGCTAGGGAGTGTTACTATTGTGATTTTCATGAATAACTGAGGTAGAGAACTCAAGTGAGTTGGAGAGTGTGGTTGTGAGACGGATATGCTTTATGTTGTGAGATAATTAGACCAACTAGTGAGGGTTGGGCGAAATCATTGAATGGTTAAGGTTGCTAGGTGGAGACTATTTGGGTGATGGAATAATAGTAAGGTGGGTCCCTAACCCACAGGTTTTAAGTTGTGACTAGGGTGGTAGTGTAACTGTGTTATTTAGGGTGGAGAATACCCTAAGGGTGAGAATAAGGAGTGCACTTATTGGGCTAGGATGGCTAAATTGAGGAAGTTTAACTATTATGATATCTCTTATTTCTCTGTTCATATATTATGCGGTGGGTATCAAATTGAACGATGATGTCTATCAGTACGTGTTGTTTATACTGATACTACTTTTGCTATGCCACTTGTCACAGTCTGGTTGCAGGGTCAGTTATGTCTCTTACATGAAGACCAAGGCGATCCTCCAATAGCTTCTATTTTCACTTATCTTGGTGGAAGCTGGGTCATTGATCTTTTATTTTATTTCTACTCTTTGTAACTCTTGTACCTCTTTAGATTAGTATCTTTGGGGGATTTTGTATAATTGTATAAGCTGGTCTTTAATGTAGTTTTCTTTAGAAATTTTAGGTTAATTATTCAAGTTTGTTTTAAATTCCGCAACAGTTCTTATATAAGGGGTTAAGGTTCTCCTACTTAGGATTTATAGTGGGTGCTCGCACGGCCCGGTAGGTTGGATCATGATAGTCCCTTTTCTTCACCCACTCATTCAGATCCTACACATTAGTCTTTTTCTTCACATGAGTCTTTTTAAAGACTTAACAACGATAGGGAGTGTGTCCCAATTCTTTTTTCTATAAATAAAAATATAATTAATGAAATAATATTTTGTCAAATAATTTATTTAAGAAAATGAATTTAAACTTAAAATTTAGAAACCTTACTATCTCCCTCTGAATCGTACCAACACTCTTTACACCTGCGGTGTGTAATGAGTCACCCTTTAGGTTGGCTCTAGCCTTTTTTTCTTGATCGGACAAAACCTTGAATTATTAGGTTTCTAATATCGGCATAATTCTTTAAATATATAAGGCAGCATCCAACTCGAAGGTGACCAATCATCTCTAGCTTTTTTTAGCCAGGTAAACAGTCTGGCGCTCGTTTTTCTTTTAAAAGTGGCCGCAATGATCATATTGTAGCTTGGCTCCCATTTACATAAAGTCCAAAAAAAATGAATAACGTTAAATAATTAATAAAGTAAAGTATAGTAAAAATATTTAACTTAACGTAAAAATAGATCTAAAAATATATATACCTTAAATTCATTAAATATCGCCTGACGAATACTGTTTGGAATCTCCCACCAAGAGTGATATGGCTCAGTTTATAGCCACCTAACACTCTCCTGAAGAGCTCTAGTGTCACGATCCAACCCTGTAGGCCGCGACTGGGGTCCGACCTAAACCCCAGTATACATACACATCAGATATAGTCAAACCAAACTGCGAACAACATGATAACATACATAAGAACCCCAATGGGTCATGATGTCTTCATATCAATACATCTCTATCATTTTCCCTTGAGGAGTTGTTACCAATCATTTCATGAAGGGATATGCAAGCCGACATGGCTGCCATTGCAAGCCTATTAACATTTATAAGGCAAAACATACATACAACCCACATATACATGTCTACAGACCTTTAGAAATATCAATAGTAACAAATGTGGGACAGGGTCCCCGCCGTACCCATGAGTAAATGAATATATACATCAAAAGGTCAGTACTAAAATCTAGGCTCCGGCATAATGGAGCACCTTTAAATCGTTGAGTGGAAATCCTAAGCTGACGGATCCCTAAAATGCATATCAGTACTTACATGCATGAAATGCAGGCCCCCGAAGAGAGGGAGTCAGTACGATATATGTACTGAGTACATAAAGCATAACATATCATAAATGAGATCACATTTGAAGTAGAAGTTCAGGAGACAAGTATGGTACTCAAGAAATCACTGTACTTGTGCCTTATGACATCAAATCATGCATGATCATATCATATATCATATCCGGTCCATTATAGACTAGGGAATCTGTCATATATCGGATTTATATCTGTTAGTGCCGAGGAACGTACAGCCCGATCCTTATATAGTAAAATAATATCGAGGAACGTATGACCCGATCCTTATATGGTAACATAATGCCGAGGAACGTAAAGCCTGATCCATATACATATATATCATACCCAACCCTCTAATGAGGGACTCGGTGAACAATACAGAGAAACTGTGTACGATAACATACCCGACCCAGGACTCAATGAAAGATGTGTTATAATATACACGAGTAGAGTAGTGAGTAACCATATGCAATTTAAATCATCATCTGAGACTCAATAGAAGAAGTGGAATAAACCATCGTGTGAGGATAAGAATAATGATCATCCCAAGTGCCCTCTAAATGTCATTAGGGGCCATATCAAATGGAGTCTCAGGAATCATAAACATTTATCATAATAATGCCAAACGGCTTATGAAATCAGAGACCTTTGTCACAATAGAGTCCTTAGGAATAGGAGATTATACTTTCAATTACTCATCAACATATAGAAGGCTCAAGAGTAGTAGTTCAACTACCATAGGCGTTTTAACATCAAGAAGTAATTAAGAGACATAAATCGTATTCGGGACTTGTGAATGGAATTACCCCAAAGTTCATACGTATATCATTTCACTTACATTTAAAACATGCCCAAAAGAAAGAAGGAATAGGCCTTACATGTACTACTTTTCATCACATAGAAGACTTGAAAGGCAATAACTCAATTATTGCAGGAGTTCTAACATCAAGAAGTGGGTAAGAATTATGAATCATACTTGGAGTTTTATGAATGGAATTATCCCCACATTTCATATACAAACCACTTATGGCTAAGACATGCCAAGAGAAACGACGGATAACTTTACATACCTCTTGTGGATCAACCGTAACCAAGCTCGCCTCGTTACCTCTTTACCCTATTTAACAAGAAAGTAATACTATTATGAATAAGATTCAACTTTCAAGCTTGTAAATCTATAAGCAATTATCTATAGGAATCATTTCCTCGCTCACATTTCTCGACTAGTATATTGACTAGTTAAGAAGTTAACAAAAATCGGACAGCATCTCCCCTATAACTTGCCCTATCCAAACTTTAAATTTAACCTCCGATTGACTTATTCGAGGCTTTAGTCATGAAGAAAACCACCTTTTGGTACAGACACACCAACAACAATAACTAGCAGCCATATACAATTAAACCACTTTAATATTACGCAATACAAGCTCCCAACAGCTCGCCGAAAACCACGATACCAAAATATGGTTTTCAATCTTTATTTCATAAAATCTTATCCACACGAAATGGGACATGATGTGGCTGCAACCAGAAACACCCACACCCATTTTTATTCACGTTTCCAGCCTTTTAACTCACACAAACTATCTTCAAATACAACACCATGATAATAACAACACTACTCAACTTTAATCCAACTAAAACAACTTCAATTCCGTTCGTTTACAACGTCAATCATAATCATGCATTTCTCTTACTTCCAACTTCATATAACACTAGTATTCTTTCCATTACAACATCATTAACTCCAATTCGAAAGAAAGAACCTTACCTTGCTGAAAATCGACCTCGAGAGCTCCTCAACGTGGCTGAAAATTGGTGGACTGTTCGTTGCACTTTCTTGCTACCCAACAAGTAATTCACGTTGTTAAACACCTTCACGTGATAGAAGAGTACCTTAGATAATTAATTTATGGAGCAAAATTGGAGAACTCACCTTGCTGCACCTAGGCCGTAGCTCCCTTTCTCTTTCACTCTAGTTTTGCTCTCACTTTTGGCTAAGTTAAAATGATGAAATGTAGTGGCAGTGGGTTTGGCGGCGGCGAATATTGAAATCTTTAATTAGATTGTACCCCTGCACTTAAAAATTTGTACAAAAATATTCAACCTTAATTAATTATTTCAATATGCTAAGTTCAAGTATCTAAAATTGAGAATTTATACAAACCAAAATAATTTCTAGCTAATCAATTATAAAATCCTAAAGTTCAAGTTCTAAATTCAAGTTCAAAGTTCACAACTTAAAATTTACATGCATATCCTACAAAAATTCAAGAATTCTCAAGTTCAACATTCCTAAAGTTCAAGTTGATTTTTTTTTCTAAGTTAAACTACTAACTTTTAAATTTTAAGTATAATTAAAGTTCAAGTATCTAAAGTTGAGAATTTATACAAATCAAAAAAATTCCTAAGTACTTCAAAAATCATAAATTCAAGTTCTAAAATCTAAGTTCAAGTTAAAAAAATCCTAAATTTCAACTTAAAAAATCATAAATTCCAAGTTCAAAATTTAAGTTGAAAGTTCACAACTTAAAGTTCATATATCCTATAATAATTCAACATTTCTAAAAGTTTATGCTTAATTAATTCTTAAAGACTACAATTTATGAAATCAAAGTTAATATCTTCATGAACAACATAAATCTAAGTTCAAATAAGTAAATACTACACCAAAAATATTTCTAAGTTGAACTTAAAAAATTCGGCCTAAAGTTCAAGTTTAAAGTTCTAAATTCAATACAATTTATGATTAAGTTCTAAATTGTAATTAGAAGCTCTAAATAAGTTCTATGTTTCTAACTTCTAATTAGCTTCTATAATTACTTCTTAAATCTAACTTTTAACTTCAACAACACTTCAATTCAAACTAAAAAAATATCCAAATTTAAAATCTAATTCAAAAAACCTAATTCAACTTAAACCCAAAAATCTTCATTCACTAATTCACAATTAAATATACAAACTAACAATGTTAGTAACATTATAACTTCAAAAAACATTTCAATTCCAACTAAAAAAAATTCAAATCACAAACTAATTCAAAATACTCCAATTCAAAGTATAGTCCTAAAATCAAAACTATAACTTTTTGTTCACTAATTACAATCAATGTTACAAATTAGCTATGTTAACAACATAAATAAAATAAACTAACTAACAATTCAAAATTTTCACAATTTACAAAAAAATAAAAACCTAATAACTAAGTTTAACAAGGGAGAAAAAGAGAAGAGAGAGAGAGGAACAGACGGAGTACCTGGGAGAGGGGTAGGAATGACGGCGGCAGAGCGCCGACAGGTTGCGGTGGGGAGTGGGGGTGGGCATCGGCGTTGGGGTCGGGGTATAGGGGAGGGGATGGAAGAGAGATATTATAAATTAAAAAATTATAAATAATCAAATAAAACTCTATAAAAAAAATTATAAATTCAAATTATAAAGCGTAGGACTCCATCTCTTCTTTAAAATTAAAAATAATTATTTTTAATGAGGCCGTCACCGTTTATATTAAATAATTAATTATTAATTAAAAATATTTTGCGTGTAAAAATCTGTCAAAAAAAGTGACATTGAATCACTATCCATTGCTTTTTTTAAAAAAAAAAATAAAATAAAAACAATAAAAAATGTCCTATTATCCGTCGCTTCTTACTATCGTCGCATGGTTTTTTACGGTATTTTAGTAGCGTAAATTCAAACGAACTCTCCGCCACTTAATTTGACAAAGGTTATAGAAAAAAACAATAATTTTATTTTGCACGTTTTTCTCTATGAAGAAAATGTACCTATCTCTGACCCCTACCAGAATGCCCCTTGGAAGAGGCAAAATAGTCCCCCCCCCCCCCCCCCCCCAACTTTCATCCAAGACACAAGTTTAACATGTGTTAAGCTTTAATTTTGAAAATTTTATTAATTTGTATAGACTTCATTTTTCCTTAACGTATTCGATATTCTTTTGTGGGAAATTTAACACATATTTGGAGGTCTAATGCCCCACGTTGTGAAATTTTACTAGACTATTATTGTTGCTGTTGGAGGTCTAATGAAACTGCTTCATTTGCTTGGCCTTTTAGCTGATGATCTAATAATATAAAATATTTTTATATCGTAGGAATATATTGAACTTTAATATGTTTTTTAATTTTAGTTTATGTAAATTTTTTTTTACTTGTCGAGAGTTAATTTCTTAAGCTAAAATTAACTAAACAAATTCAAAATTTAAAAACTAAAATTAAGATATTTAGAAACTATACAAAAAATATTTTGAATTACAATTCTTCTTATATAAATACGATAAAAAAATATTTTTAAAATATTAATTAATAAAAAATATCACGTAAATTGACGTAGACAAAATAATAAGAATAATACAAGTGAGAAGACCATTAAGGTGACAGTGACACAAAACTATTTATTGAATAATAAATATATACATGTCTCGTTGGAACTTAAAAGGCCATATCCACAAAAATAAGCCAACAACATAATGTGGGTGACCTTGAAAATATGCATCATCGATCGATTCGTTCGAATTCAATACTGTAAACTTATATAAAAATTATACTAATTAATAAGCAATGACTATGAAACACATAAATTTCAAAATATGAGTTTAACGCATATTAAAAATCTTAAAGATTAAATTCACAAACACTTAGAATTCTAAATTTCCGTCTACTCGAAAATGACATGAATTTTCATCTGAGACAAGTTGAAAATACTCTTCATAGACCTCCTCCAATAACATATGGTTTTCATTATTATTGAACTCTATGCATTTTTCAGGTGGAAAAAGGCAATTATCATTCAAGAGTAATTCATCTATCGCTTGAAGTTTCTCATAAATTTCATCTTGGTTTTGAGCTTCCATATTTTGAGAAGAACAATTGACTTCACTTGTAGAGGTTGCACTACTTGTGCCATCTTGATTGCTAGAAGAACCTGAAAAAAGAATTATGTGCTTAGATAATATTTAGTAAAAAATAAGAAAATAATCATATACATGTGTAAATAATATATTTTTTATTTGGTAATCGACACCACTTAAAAATATAATCTCATATGCACTTACTAGTGAAATAGTGATTATTAGTCGACACTTCTTGCGCGGTATTCTGTGTATGCAGTTTCTCCTCTATCTTTTTCGCTACTTGATCTTTGTCTTCAACTTTACAATTTTCATCAATCTTCTCCTTCTTCTTCCTCTCCGTCTTCTTTCTATCGTTATTTGTTTGGTTAATTTGGGAAGAGACATTTTTTTTCTCCTTTTTTCTTCTCCTTTGTTTTACTTGAGATTTGTGTCTTCTTGGCTCGTTTCCTTGAGCTTTGAGTTTCTTGAAAAGATTCGTATTCCAATAATTTTTGATGTCATTGTCTGTTCTACCGGGTATTCTTCCGGCAATGAGGGACCAACGACTACCCAAAAGAGTATAAAGTCGAACAATAAGATCATCCTCTTCGGGTGTAAAGGTCCCTCTATTGAGTCCCGGCTTAAGATAATTCACCCATCTTAATCTACAACTCTTGCCGCATCTTAGTAGTCCTAAAATATTCAAAAAACAGTTAATTAGTTGACAGAATTATTTTTTTATACAATTCAATAACACCTTTCTTTCTTCAAAAATAGTGTTAATTGATACTCATTCATCAGAAAATTACAAAATGTAACTACGTAAAAAAAATTCTTATTTATATATAATGTATATTAAATTCCCTTGCCTTTTACCTATGTTGACTTTTGATACTTTACTGAAAATTCTAACTTTATTATAAACACAAATAATTCTATACAACAACTTGAAAAACAGAGTAATTCATAGTATTAAACATACATTTTTAAGCCACTTTTTCATGACTCAAAATTTACAACGCCTAAATTTTGATTCCGCCACTATATGCAAATCTGACAAAGAATGAGAGTAGAAGGAGAAGGTAAATTAATTAGTACTCATTACTAGAAAATCACATTTTTCTGTCTTAGCAATTTAACATGAAATAAAGAGATTTTACTTGTCTTTTGAACTAAATTCGAAAAGAAAATCATTTTTGCTTGATCCCGCTTGCTAGATTTCTCGTTTGTTAATTTTCTATCATGAGAAACAATTTTTGACGAGCACATTTTCAATGGATTTCTAACAAAAACTCAACAACATACTCATCATAATTTTATGAGCTAAGTCTACTTTAAAAGATAAAAAAATTATTTTCGACAGATACATACATATATATATATATATATATATATATATATATATATATATTTTAAATAAATGTGATTACCTGCTTTCTTAGGAAGAGATCTCCATCCAGTACCTTCACCATGTTCATTAATGTATTCAGTAAGAAGCAAATCTTCTTCTTTAGTCCATGAACCTTTCTTTAAACCTTCTTTAGAACAACAAGGTTTTCTTCCCATTCCTAATTCCTTCACAAAGTGATAATTTTCTAGACAATGAGGTGTTTTTTTTTTGTGTGTGTTAATGGTATAAAAATAAAAACAAAAAAGACAGAAGAAATGAAATGCCTAGAAATTATTAAATAATCCAAGCTCCTTTTATACAAGTACTATATATATAATATGTTAATAGACCTAGTTCAACTTTTTCAATATAGTACTTATTAACATACTATATATATATAATTTTATTTTTGTTCACTTTTATTGGATAAGTTTGGATTCCATACTTGTTTTACTAAACAATAATTGATATGAGGGTATTTAATTGCTGTCGACATTAATGAATGTATAGTATTAAATTTTGAAAAATAAATCAAAAAAAGAGTAATGAATTTTAAAGGCAAAATATGAAGAAAAAAAATTATTTTTTTTTGATTTGTTAGAAGTGACAAAATAAAAATATATTTTTAAAATATATAGTAGACAAATAAAAGTGAATAAGGAGTATATCTGTTAAAGTAAAACGAAAGAGCTGACTAGTCAAATAATTGCTCCCTCCCACTCAATTAATGTGATACGCTTTGGCAGAGCATAATTAATGCGATAATTCAATAAAAATAAAATAATTTTTTTTTAGAATTTAATTATTAATTTTAATTTGAAAAATTATTAATAAAGTTTCAAAAATTAACTTGAAGTTGAACTCTCAAATTTTATAAATTTGTTTTTTTTTTAAAATATTTTACTCCATATAGTTACTTAAAATAATTTTAAAAAATAAATTTCAATTTATATTTATATTCAAACACAACTTTAATTTAAATATTATTTTTAATTTGAACATAAATACTCCTATTATTTATTTTTTCCAAATTTTACATTTTTAATGTTCAAATTACAATACATGAATATAAAAGTGATGTATCTAGAGTTTAAAGGGCTATTTTTGTTATTTTACATTTTTATTCCGAAATAAGTTATTGCAGTATAATTATTCCATCTACAAGTATGGATAACTTATCTCAGTTATAATTACTTAAATAAAGTGACGTCAACCAAAAAATTTCTACTTTAACAAATTTAAGATGAAAGCTTTATTTTTAAGCTAAATAAGATAAAAATTTATATTTAAAAACACTCGACACAATCATGAGAATGTACACATAAAAAATATTTAAATTAAATAAGATAAAAAATTTATATTTAAGAATGAATAACTAAAGTTTGCGGAGAAAATATAAAAACTTAAATAAGATGAAAGGTATTTTTATAAACAAGGCGGAATCCATCGGTTGCCCCTTAAAGTTGGCACCAACTTTCACTTAGACACCTCAACTAAGCTTTGTTCATTTTAGACACTTCAAGTAAGGTTCTGATGTGTCATTTTGACACTTTGTGCTGACTTGATATATTGCGTGTGATGCACACATTTTGAGCGCGTGAAAACTATTTTTTTTAAAAAAAATATATTTTTTAATTTTTTTTTCTTGTTCTTCTTCTTCTCCATTTTCTAGATGTTTTTCTCCATAACTTTGGACCTTGATTTTGTAATCTCATTGTCATTGCCTAGATCTAATTCTTATTTTCCTTCTATTGTTAATTAATAATTAATTTTTTAAAAGTAAAGTAGAAAAAATTATATCTTTGTAAAATAAATTTTTTAAAATAGTTTCTTTTGATAGTATTTCTTGAGAAAATAATATGGGTGGGGAAGGAGTTGGGGTTGGGGTGGGTGGAGGTGGAGAAGACGACAACGACTGGTGGGGTGGGTGAAGAAGACAACTAGGTGGGGTGTTTTTTTTTTTCCGAAAATCACTTTTTTTTAGAAGATGAATTTCTTTTTTTTAATTATTATTTGGGTAAAAAATGTCATATGCCATCAAGTTAATGACTACTTTTTTTTCTACTTAAAAGTCATTATTTTAAAATTGTTTTTGATATATATGTCACGTGTCTTCATTTAATTGATCACTTTGACACATCATCGGCAAGTGTATTACACACACTTTAGATATTTGGGTGATTGTAAAAAAAGTGTCAAAATGACACATCGAAAGCTTACTTGAGGTGTCTAAAATGAACAAAGCGTAGTTGAGGTGTCTAAGTGAAAGTTGGTGCCAACTTTAGGGGGTCACCGATGGGTTTCGCCTATAAACAAACAGCTCATTCTTAAAAATTATACAATGAGTATTATTTTACATAAAACAAACTAAATAATTAATTAAAAAATAATCACAACATAATTTTTCCATCATAATTAATCAAAAAATAATTTATCTTCAAACCAAACAAACTTAATAGACCAACATGAGTTGTAGTGCAGTAGTGAGACTGCTTCACTCTTAATCAGAGATTTTAGGTTCGAGCCATGGGTATGAAATTTTTTTTGTTGGAGAGTCACCCCCAAATGGGTCATGTAGTGCACCATCCAAAATTAATCGCGGCTCCATAAGCTCCGAACACTAATATTTAATTCTCACATGATTTTTTAGTACTATTAGAATGAAGAAAACAGAAGTGTCAACGTGATAGACATATGTTTCACGTGTATGAATGTTTAAATTATGAAAGTTTTTTGCCTTCACATGTAGTAGGGACAGATCAATTTTCTAAACAAAATATCAACACAACTTTTTTTACTTTGAAATTATTGCAGTGATAATTACTTATTATATTCATGACTTCAGGAATGATTGGGTGAAAAAATAGCTAAAAGTCAATATAAATTTAATGTCACGCCCCGAGAGGATATCCTAGGCGTGGCCGGCACTCAGAAACCATTTCTGACTTCTGAGAGAACCACTTGGTCTCATTTCTTATTTATTCATCAGCGGAAGACTTAAGAATACTAATGTGGGCTTGTCATAATCAAAGTAAAAATAGATAATTCTTAGAAGAAGTAGTTTCTAAGGAGAACTACTCCGATTACATCATCAAACTCTGTCTATGAAGCCTCTAATACTCCTAGATGGTGCCAATGACATGTCCATGGCTACCTTAAAAGAAACATAATACTCAACAATAATTAAAGGATAAAGAGTTCCTCCGAATATAAGAAGGACTCACCAAATAGCTGAAAAATAATGATCTTCAACGAAATGCCTGTTGAGGATCTCTAACACCTGTATCTGCATCATAAAACGATGCAGGTCGAATGACGTCAGTACGTGGAATGTACGAGTATGTAAAATGGAAGGAAGGTAAGGACAGATATCAATAAACTCCTCTCAAGAAAACTCAGCTCAAAACTCAACATCATCTCAACATGAATATGTAATGCAAGTTTAAAATATAATAATAAAAATAATAGTAATAAGCAATGCTTACTCAGTTGGGAGTTTCTCTAACCGACAATCATCACTTATGAGCTAGCGATGATACAACGAAGCGATGTCGTTGCCACATCCATCCAATATCTTGCCAGGGTAAAGGACATCACCATCTTGGATCCACTCATCAAAGTCCTCTTTTTGGGACTTAAGAGGCATAGTCTCCATCCTACGCTGGCTACGTAGTTCTGGGGTTTGAGTCAATTAAACTCTTACCCAACTCGGTGCTCAATACTACTCCCAAAATATGTGCTCATATTAAACTCATCATCTAATCTCATTGGACTTTAATTTAAATCATCAAACTCATCTCATTTCATGTTCATCAATCATTATACTTTCAAAAACATCATTTACATCTCATCAAAACATCTTGCTCAAAATATCATTTGCTCAAATTCATTCAAACTCAACTCTTTTACTCTTTCAAAACTCAATAAAATACATATATAGTATTAATTCATATAACTTTTTTTTATCAATGAAAATAATAAAAAACCAACATCTTTACTCAAAACATGTGTAAAAATATTCATGAACATCAAATTAATTAGAATTTATGAGAAAGTAGCATGAACAATAATTCCAATAATATGAGAGATAACAACAACAATAATATTAATGCATAAATATATCAAACTCAATAGAAGAAGAATTAATTTATTTAGAATTCAAGATTTGGATAAAACTCAACTATAACTCAATTATAATGAATTTAAATATTGGGCGCATGGACGAACTCAATCCAATGCTATGAAAGCCTTACATACCTTAAATCCGAAGGTTTACTCCGAATTGGAACACTCTTGGACCTCTAGCCTTTTCTTCTCGCCGGAGCGTTTTGTGTACTATCCGGAGTATAAGAATAACCGGAGTAGTATTTTTATACTACTAAAACTAAAACTATATTTGAGAAGAAGTATATAGAGAGAAGAAATGCTTAAGAAAGCTTGATGAATAAAATGAGGAAATAAGGTGGTATTTATAGGTGGAAAAGAGGGACCTAACAATAAATAAAATAATTATAAAGAAAAATCTAAAAGTTTAATGGAATATATTGATGTCATGGATGATGTTAAATGGAGGACAATTTATGTCATGAATGATGTCAAATGTATCTAGATGTTTCCATGGTAGGTAAGATGAGTTCTTTTTAACAGAATACTCTTTTTCGAAGCTATGTTTGAATAAGATAAATTCCTTATTAGGATTTGGTGTCTTCATAAGAATTGTAGCTATTGAAGTCTAATTTCATATCGTTCAAGAATCAACCAATTTGGAGCAACTTACAGTGAGATATGAATTTTCTTCTATAAACACTCAATTTTGTCACAACACTATATCTTGCAAGGATTAATTTATTTGATCTACTTATACTCCGAATCTTAAGATGTGTTCTTCATGAAAGTTGTAGGTAATGATGTTGTGGTTACTCAGAAATTTGAATTACCTAATTTGGACCAACCTATAAAAAGTTATACCCAAAATACAGAGACTGTATTTTTTCATCGAGAATTGAAATACCGACATACAACATTTTAGGGGTTGTTACATTTAAACTTTCAAAAACCAAAAACTCGTGAACATGATACGCAAATAAAGGAAAAAGGCAGTACCGAAAAGTCAGTTGCATACTTAAATTATCATGACGATCTATTACATACCTAAACTATCTAAAATTGAATTTATTATCCCTCTGAACGTATAACACCACTATCATAGTATATGATGTATTGCACTTTCCGCCACATAGCATCACGTCAGTACCACATCATCGTCACGTCAAAAATTATAATTTTTTTTATGTTTTCTTTTTTTATTAATTAACTTTTCTTTTATTAACTATATTTTATACTTATTAACTATATTTTATACTTATTAACTATATTTTATACTAATTAACTCCTAATTAATTATTAACTATCCATCCAATTTTTTATATTTTTTCTTTTCTTTCTTTATTAATTAACTTTTTTTTATTAACTATATTTTATACTAATTAACTCCTAATTAGTTATTAACCACTCATCCGACCCCCACCCCACCCCATCCGAACCCCAATTGTCTTCTCCACCAAAATGGGGACAAGAATTCTTCTTCTTTTTAATAGGTTTTGAAAGAAAAAATCAAATCCAAAATGAGAGTAAATAGAGGTGGGTGTAAAGAAGAAGAGGGTAGGTGAGTGTGAAGAAGAAAGAACGTGGGGTGGTGATTTTTTTTTTTTTACTTTAATGGGTTTTGAAAGAAAAAGAATCAAGATTCAAAATGAGAGTAAATGGAGATGGGTGTGAAGAAGAGGGAGTAGGTGGGTGTGAAGATGAAAGGATGTGGGAATGGGGTGATTTTTATTTTTTTTATTTTTTTACTTTACAAAATTTCTGACGCGCTACTCTTTTTTTCTTGCCACGCCAGTTGTAGGGGGTAATAATTTCACTTTTAGATAGTTTAGGTGTGTAGTAGGTCGTCATAATAATGTAAGTGTGTAACTGACTTTTCGATACAACTTTAGGGGGAAATTTATGTCTTTTCCCCGCAAATAAATGAATAGTGATAATGTGAATGTTCATATTATTCATCTAGATATCTATTTGTTTTAATGAATAACATTTATAATTGATCAATTTTCTTTAAAGTCTGTTATTCAATCTATTTTGTCCGCCCTTTTAAAAATTAGATCATTTTTCACCCTAAGTAAAGAGATGCGAATCTTTAATTGAGTACAATAATAATATATTCAGTATAATTTAATAAGTAAAATTTAGAAGGAAAGTGTGTATGCATATTTTATCTTTATCTTAGGATGTGAAATTTTAAATGAGTACGTAATTAAATTTTTAAAAAATTCAAGCAAACTTTTACACACGCAACCTAAATATATATGCGAGATATATCAAACTTTTAAATTTTTATAATTGCATTAAGTGGATAGTTGGCTAGTTGCAAGAGCTTTGAGGTGTCCCATTTCTAAAAAATATTTAATATGTACTATTATTATTATTATTATTTTTTTAATAAAAAAAAGAGTACTACATCATTTTCATATAAAAGGAAAAAGGCTTTTTCAAATGAGGAATCAAGAAGAGTTTGACTTGTTTAAAAATGGGAACATGGTTATAATTTGATTTGATTAATGATATGATTATTTCACTTTTTAACTTTTTTTCATTAAAAAATGTGTCCTCTTTATTTTTAAATTGTCTCTTTTTTATTCTCATGTCGCATATTCTTAGGATTTGTTTGGCAATAAAATTATGCATTTTTTTAAAAAGTATTTTTATTTTATTTTTGAAAATTAGTGACTGATCGTGAATTTTTTTAAATTTTGTTCGAAATTGTTTTTTAAATTGAAAAATAATGTATACAATATTTTTTTAACTCATTGTTCACTTTTAAAATTGTCTTTTAAAAGTACATTCAAGTATACACATTATTTATCTCTTTTTAATGCAAAGTAATTAATTTTTTGCAATTTATTTCATCTAATTCTGACAATAGAAGTCTATCTATTTATTTGATTCATTATATACAATATTTTTAATTTATAATAATAAAATTTAAATATTTGACAAAACACACAATTTAATTAACTATAGGCATACGTTTCACGTGCAAGAAAGACTAACAATAAAATTTCAAGTCTTCATGTGCAGCAGGACATCAATTTTCTAAAAGAAAATACTTTTTTACTTGGAAATTATTGCAGTGATAATTGTTCACACCAATTAATATTCAATTAGGGGTCGTTTGGTACATGGCGTAAAATAGAATATTATAGATTTTATTTGGAGATATTTTATTTTGTGATATTTGAGTTGAAATTATCTTATTTTATTTCTCAGGTGACATAAATTAATTTAAAAATTATAATCTAAAAATAATTTAATCTGCATACTAAACGATCTCTTACTATGATAAACCCCGTGCTTAATGGCTTGCCTCCGAATAGTTAGGCATTAGATGTCACGATTCAACCCATCAAGTCGTGCGGACACCTACTTTAACACCTAGATAGGAGAACCCACAAACCCCAATCATTATAACATACTGAAAATAAATGAATCGTTAGGTAACAACATAAATGGTTATGCAATTACCGTAAATTGATTTAAACATCCAGAATTAATTTACAAGGAAACATAGTAACACATCTAAGGAACTAGTATAAACAGGTACAAGAGCATTTAAGAATAAGATTTAGACAATAAATAGAGACACAACTCCCACTATAAGGAAAGAAGGAGCAGGGGCGGCTCAACATATTCGAAGGCCTAAAGCAAAATTACAATTAGAAGCCTAAAATCTAAATAACTTCATATATATTTATTTAAAATTTATTTTTCTTACTTAGATGCAAATTATTACTTTAATTTTTTTATAAATGATTTCGTTGAATACCTTTTTTTTCCCAGTTATTAATTTTAGGTAAGATTTTATTAATTAATCGTTAAATTTATTTTTCACTGAAGCAATCATTATATCAAAAGGTTGATAACTTGATATACTTAACTTAATATGTTTGTTGTAATGCTTGAAAATTTATGAAATTTAATAAAAAATTTGCAATTCACTTTGTTCAACACTTTTCGACTATTGATTCATTATTTTGATAAAGTAATACTCCAACTCATCAAAAAATTGAAGAAGAAGAGTACAAAAGGTGTTAAAAAAATAAAATAATATGAGTGTTATTAGAGAGAATGTAAGAAGGCAAAACAATATTTTCTTGATTTCTTTTGTTTGAATGATGTTAAAGAGAATAAAATAATATAATTTTTTAAAAAATATTTTTTTTTATTAAAGAATCACTCTTTCTATGAAAAAATTAACACATAATTTATTATTGGTAAACATTTGAGGCCCCCCAAAGGCATATGCCTTATTTTTTAAAGGCTAGAGCCGTTCCTAAGAAGGAGTAGAAGCTGTTGGAGATCGTGGTCGTCACCCAAAAAACACCATTGATCTTTCAACCAGACTATGCCAAGTGACATAGCAAGAGTAATATAGTACAAACAATACGTACTGGTAGACATTATAGGTCGACCCGAAATCCACCACATAATATAAAGTAAACATTTAGAAGACAATCATGCGATAAGAAAATGCACCACCCCAACTACACTAACCACCACTAGTACACTTGAATCTAGCCCTTGCCTTATTCCGCTACAAACTTTGATATTTACCATGCCACCCTTATAACCTTTCAATGTTTTTCAAGCCTAGAACTTGTTTGTTCGTAGCCTAGCCCTTCTATTAGATAGAGAAATTTCGAAATACAAGCCATCACTAAATTCTTTATCAATTTATTGGTCTCTTTGGTGTTTGAGAGCAAATAGATTTGCTGAAAAATGACAACAAATTAGACCTTTTAAGAAAGAAAAATATACAATTCCCTTTCAATATTTAAGCTCAAAATCTTTAATTTTCATGAAATAAACACAAATTAATTACTGAAATCATAAAATATGTTGATGAAATTTTTTAGTTGTTGGAAATTTTAGTTTTAGTTGGAGGGAAGTTTAATGGGTTTACCCAATTTCCACTAATGATTTTTCTTTCTTTAGTAAATCTGGAGAAAAAAAGAAGAAAGAAGATGAAGAGTAAGATGCAGATGAGGTGGGGGTGGGGTGAAGGGATTCGAAGAAGGAGAAAGGGGATGGGGTAGAGGATTCGAAAAACTAGAAAGGGTATGGGGATTTGTAGAAGAAGAAAGGGATGGGGGGTTTGGAGAAGATGAAAGGACGTGTGGTCGGAGGTCTTTTTTTATTTTTTTTATATAATACATATATTAGTGGGATCACTTTTTTATGCCTTTATATTTTTTTTTTAAAAAAATTCTTATGCTACATCGGCATTAAGGGTGATGTTTATTCACTTCAAATAAGATTAGAGGGGTAAATAAATGCCCGTGTAGTTAAAGTGCTAAAGTAAATTTTCTTACCAAGTTCAGGGGGGATTTGATGTATTTACTCTAAATAATATGGTATATAAAGTAAAATGTGCATTTTAATTTTTATTTATTAAGAGATGTGAAGTCCATTGTAGACAAGTAAATATGAAAAAATATGTTATACCCCCAAAAAAATTTAAGCTAAGACCCGAGCCATTTTTCTTATTCGTATAGTCCCAAGCTTGATGACTTCTATGTTTTAGGATGAATTCCTAAGTATTCGAGGTGTATTAGAGGTAAATTAGGTCATAAGGAATCTTTAGTACTAAGTCGAGTTCAAAAATCCTTTACCGATTGAGTTTTAGTATAAGACCATATAAGGGTCGACTTTAAACGATTATATCTCCTAGAATATATAGAATTAGGTAGCCATGTGTCATGACCCGCCATTTGATCATGAAGACGGGGGAAAGATCTAGAGTCTTAGAGAGGTTAATAGAAGGCTCTAGAATGTCCAAGAGAATTCTAGAAGAAGGTAGAATAACCTAGAGTCTTGGAGAGGTTAGTGGAAGACTCTAGATTCTTGTAGAAGCTTGTAGAGAAGTCTTGAAAGACTTGGAATTCTCTAGAGTGTGTGGAGAGTTCTAGAGTAGGGACTTCTTTGTAAATATGGAGGGACTTGTAAAGTAAATTTTATTTACACTTAGGCCCCTTAGGAGTAGTATAAATAGAGGGGACATTCATTTGTAGAAAACCATCAAGCAATCAAGCATTCTTCCAAAGCAATACAAAAGCCTTTTTCATAAAATCTCTCTTGTCTTTCTTACAATCTAGCGTTCCCTTAGCGATCTAGTCTTAAAGGCTTACTTGAGCTTACAAGATCGTGAAAGATTCGTGAGTAAGTTGTCAAGTGCCGCACGGAGATCTTAGTAGAAGTCTAAGTCCGTGACAACGTGGTATCAGAGCGAGGTTCTACTAAGGGATATGGCAAGTGAGGGAGACATCAACGCCACTACCACCACCAACGTCAAGCAAGATGTTGGAAGGAAACACCGCAAGGGAAGGAAAAACTCTAAGAGAAATGAGGAGGTGCCGCTTGAGCCTACACCAAGCGAGGCCCTAACATCCTACTTACCCTCGGCCACTGAGGTGAGTGACGATGAGCGAGGCGAGGAGCCCGTGGACGTCACACCCGGCATGGAGTGGATTGCAAGGGTGGATACTGCCCGGCAAGTTGTGGAAATATTAGGCAAGCGCTTGAACAAGGTCGACGGCAAGTTCAAGTCTCTAGAGGAGTTCATCCTTGAGGAGAACGACAATATCTGGAAGGAGTTGGAGGTGCGCAAGGCTGCCGAGTACGAGGTGAAGGAGGTGATCACTTCCTTGGAGTGTCGGCTCATGGACGCGCTAAGCACAATAGAGACCATGAAGGCCGAGATGGCAGCACTCAAGGGAGATGTGGAAGTGGGAAGATGCGTGGCGTCCAGCGCGGACAGAGAGGCCAAGATCGAGGCTCCCAAGCCACCTATGTTCAAAGGTGCCCGTGAGGCACAAGAGGTAGAGAACTTTCTTTGGCACTTGGAGAATTACTTCAAGTGTAACAAAGTGAAGAGCGATGAGACGAGGATCAACATGGCCGTGTTATATCTCTCGGAGATGGCCATGTTATGGTGGAAGCGCAAGGAGTCTGAGATTGGGAAGGGTCTATGCACCATCAACACCTGGGAGCAGTTCTGGGACGAGTTTAAGAAGGCCTTCTTCCCCAATAATGTCATCTATGAGGCCAAACGCAAGTTCCGGGAGCTGAAGCAAATGGGTAGCATATGAGCCTATGTGAAGGAGTTCACTACCCTTACGCTTCAAATCCCTAATCCTACAGATGAAGATATGCTCTTCCACTTCATGGATGGGCTGTAAAGTTGGGCCAAGATGGAGTTGGAGCATCGCCAAGTCAGCACCATCAATGAGGCCATCACACAAGCCGAAACTTTGACCGAGGAAGAGGAGATGAGACGAGAGGTAGTCATGACCAAGGTGGGGGAGATTATGAAGAGAAACAACCTCATCCCAAAAACTATGACAACCATAAGTCCGATGGTAATAAGCCTGGACGACGAGGCGATGCCGACAGAAAGGCACCGAATGCGAAGGGGAATGGATGCTACATATGCGGAGGGCCGCATGGCTATGCAAGGTGTCCTGAACTGAAGAACCTTGGTGCCATCCTACGGGAATAGAAGAGGAAAGATGCACAAGGGCAGGAGCAAGGTTCAGACACAACGCAATTGGGCCTGATTGGACTATGCAGAGCTATCGCAAAGCAATCAGGAAAGCCGAAGGAGTACGGCGCGCAATATGTAGACATCATGATCAATGGACGACCCACTCGTGCAATGGTTGACACAGGTGCAGAGGCCAACATAATGACCAAGTCAGCAGCTATGAAGTTGGGGCTAAATTACAGTCCAAGTGATGCCCGCCTTAGGACGGTTAATGCACCTCTTACACCGGTGTGCGGAGTCGCTCAAAGAGTAGACATCACATTAGGCAAGTGACGAGGTAAGACCAACTTTACCATCGCTCCCTTAGATATCTTTGATATAATCCTTGGGCAGGAGTTCTTCCAGCAATGCCATACGGTGATCGACCCCTACCTCCAACAACTCGTGGTTATGGAGCAAGAGGGATCATGTATGGTGCCCCTAGTCAAGGTGTCGAAGATAGAAGGACCAACCCAACTTTCGGCCATGCAGCTTGAGAAGGGCCTAGAGGAGGGAGTACCGACATTCATAGACACCATTGCGAGTTTGAGTGAAGACAATGGTGTTAGAGAGGCATTGCCACCTTGCATGAAGAAGGGCGTGATGCCGAAGAAGTTGCCAAGACACTTGCCTCTAAAGTGCCAAAAAGAATGGAGGTCAGCGTTGACTGAACCAAGCAGGAATAGGGACAACAGGCCACTACCATTTTCCTCGTCTACTAGAAGGGACAATCTCTGGAAGAGGTCACATAAGAATGGCATACAGACTTGTGGCAGTTTCAAGACTAAGTCCGAAGGCTTTTGTAGTAGTAGTGCGCCGAGGTCGTCGCCATATCAGGTGGGGGAGAGTGTCATGACCCGCCACTTGATCATGAAGACGGGGGAAAGATCTAGAGTCTTAGAGAGGTTAATAGAAGGCTCTAGAATGTCCAAGAGAATTCTAGAAGAAGGTAGAATAACCTAGAGTCTTGGAGAGGTTAGTGGAAGACTCTAGATTCTTGTAGAAGCTTGTAGAGAAGTCTTGAAAGACTTGGAATTCTCTAGAGTGTGTGGAGAGTTCTAGAGTAGGGACTTCTTTGTAAATATGGAGGGACTTGTAAAGTAAATTTTATTTACACTTAGGCCCCTTAGGAGTAGTATAAATAGAGGGGGCATTCATTTGTAGAAAACCATCAAGCAATCAAGCATTCTTCTAAAGCAATACAAAAGCCTTCTTCATAAAAGCTCTCTTGTCTTTCTTACAATCTAGCGTTCCCTTAGCGATCTAGTCTTAAAGGCTTACTTGAGCTTACAAGATCGTAAAAGATTCGTGAGTAAGTTGTCAAGTGCCGCACATAGATCTTAGTAGAAGTCTAAGTCCGTGACACATGGCTTATCAAATTAAAAGTTTTTGAGTTTTCTTTCCAACGCCACCAAGTTTGTGTCATTTTGAGTTTGGAGTAAAAAGTTATGACCGTTTTACTTGAGATTATTGTTGCAGCAGTTTGGGGCCTGGGGAGGCACGCCACCAGTGCGCCCAAAACTGACTTTAGTAGTTTGGTCTCTTGCATGGCGCGCCAACAGTGCGCCGAACCCATTTTTCACTTTTTTTTAACGAAGGGCATTCTGAAATTTTCTCCACCTTTTTCAAACTTAACCCAAGCTATTTTGGAACTAAAATTGTTCCCTTATCAATACCCTAAGGGTATTTTCTCTCATTTAACACAGAGAAAGTTGAGAGAAGAGAATTATAGAGAAGAAAGAAAGCTAGGGTTCAAGGTTTGCAAGACATTCCTTCAAAGTGTCAATCGTTCCTTCGATTTTCAGGTATGTAAGGCTAACCTAAATGTTGAATTGAGTTCATCCACGTGCCCTACGTCTAATTCTATCGGTTGTTGAGAATGAGTTGAGTCTAACCTAGTCTCTTGAATTTTGATTAAGTTAATTCTTCTTCTATTGAGTTTCGTGTGATTATGTATTGAGATTATTATTGTTTTCTATCTCTCAATTGATTGGAATTGTTGTTCATGGCTACTTTTCCGTAAACTCTAATTGATTTGATAATCATGACTTTTACATATATATTTTTGAGTAAAGATGATAACTTTTATGCATTGATGAAGAGAGTGATTTGACCTAATATTTTATATATATATATATATATATATATATATATATATATATATATAATATTGATGAGATATGAATGATTTTGAAAGTATAGTTTACTGAAAGAACTTGATGATTTGAGTACGAGCATTAATTTTAAATGAGTTTGGATTTTCATGTAATTGAGTTCTTCAGTCATTCATGATTTTATTGAGTCTTAAAGCATGATTTGTGAACGTCTTAAATAAGCATAAGTCGAGAATGAGTTGAGTTTGAGGAGCCTCTTAATTATTATTTTGAACATGAGTATTTTGAGTATAAATGAGTTGAGCATTATTACTGTCACGACCCAACCTCGTGGGTCATGACTAGTGCTCGAACTGGACATTCGTATATACACATGTTATCTATAATCAATCAGAAACTAAACATGATAGAGGACTTATATGGGCAGAAAATCGCCTCAAAATTGTCATATATATATATATCCAAACTACCTGTCTCCTGGGGAGTCACAATCGTCAAAAGATAACATAGTACGTAAGCCGACAAGGCTACCACTACACATCACATTTCAAAATATACATGTATATACGCAAGCCGACAAGGCTGTCACTATAAATAGGAATGTTCCAAAATATAAGGCATACTAGTACAACTGGATAACATCTACATACCACCCACATATATGTCTACAGACTTTTAAGAATATCAATAGTAACATATGACGGGACAGGACCCCGCTGTACCCATGGATAAATAAATATATACATCAAAATATCTATACGAAATTTTAGGCTCTGGGATAATGGAGCACTTCTAAAATAGCTGAATGGAAATTCTAAGCTGGCGGATCCCCAAAATAAATATCTGTACCTACGGGCATGAAATGCAGCCCTCCAAAGAAAGAGGATCAGTACAATATATGTACTGAGTATATAAAGCATAACATATTATAAATGAGATCACATCTGAAGTAGAGATTCAGGAGACAAGTATGATACTCAAGAAATTACTGTACTTGTGCCTTATAAAATAAAATCATGCATGATTATATCATATATCATATCCGGCCCATTATGAATTCGGTGAATCTATCATATACATGTATCATATTTGATCCATCATGGGGCTCGGAGCCATCATCACATCATCATATCATCATATCATATCATCATATATATATACCATACCCAGACCTCTAGTGAGGGACTCAGTGAATAATACAGTGAAACTGTGCACGAATACATACCCGACTCGGGACTCAGTGAAATATATATTGAGGCATAAACGAGCAGAGTAGTGAGCAATCATATGCAAGTTAAATCATATTTGAGACTCGATGGAATAATCAAAATGAGCTATCATTCAAAAATCAAGACAATAGACATATCAAGTACCTTTTAAATGTTACTATGGATTGTATCAAAATAGAACTTCTGAAAATATAGATCATTGGCCATCCAAGTGGATCTAAGAATAGGAACTTCGTTGAAATCATATAAAAATCATATATTTATTTCATAAAAATCATGCCAAGGAGAAGAAAGGTCTAGCTTTACATGCTTACTACTTCCCAACGTATAGAAAAAACTAGAGAAGCAATAGCTCAATTATTGTAAGAGTTCTAACATTAAGGAGTTAATAAGAATCATGATGTAAACCAAAATATGAATTATACCAAATTAGGATGGCTGAAGTCATACACATGTATCAAGTCATAAAGATATAAGTTCTAGGAAATCAAGAATATTAGTCATCCTAGTGTATCTAAGAATACGAGGTTCTTTGGAATTTATGCATTCATCGTCCGTTGTTTTCATATGGATCATGCCAAAAGAAAGAAGGGATAGGCTTTACATACCTTTAGCATTTATCCGCACACAACATGTATATGCCGACCCATAGGATCTCAACTTATATTAATACGTTACCCACTATGATTAGGCTATGGAAAGGCATAAAACGTACTTCATCGTTAGTAGGTTATTTTTGAAAATTTAAACAAGACCTCCCCTGAAATTCATCACCATTTTTCAAGTATATAAACGCACAACTAAGTTTTATAGCCTAAATTAAAGTTTTAGATCTATAAAATATCTTTCCATAACATCTTTAATCACTCAAAACGGAGCTTTACACAAGGAGTTATGATACAATTACTAACAACAGTCCCATCCAAAAATGGGTTTGCCAAACAAAAGTCTAGGCAGCAACTCCCTTAATATTTTAGGCCACAATAATAACTACAACATTACTCAAAATTAATCCATCATTCTTAGCTTAGAACAGCCCCAACATGACCTAAATGGAGATTTAACATTAACATATACAATTCCTTCACTTTTAACACATAATCCATAATAATAATAGCAACAACAACAATCAACCCAATCTAATTCAAGAAACTCCAATTTTAATACCAACACTAATCATGGCGTTTTCTTACTTCCAATTCTATTTAATATAAGTGAATATCTTCATTATAACATTATTGGTAAGTTAAGGCAGCCCACATTCATAACATTCAACAACAATTCCAAATTCATATGCAACTACTACATCTTCATGTTATCTTTAATGATCCATAGTCTTAATATTCTATCGAAACAATCCTAAAACAGCCCAACCAATATACAATACAACATATAACCTTAATTATCATTTATCTTCCAAACTCAACAAGAACAACAACAAACTATCAAAACAGCCCCTAACTCACAATATAAAGAGGCTCAAAACCGTGCGATTACTTGTGAACACACCAAGGAAACTACATATGATTTTACACCTTATTTCATACTAACTTTTCTTCCAATTTTTGTGAGACATAGCAGCAGTCAAAATACCATTATATCACCTTATTCATATGCAAGTAAATAACATTATTACCACTAAAATCCTTACAATAGCCCACAATAAGTTTGGATTCAACTTTAACCACTAAATACCTTCATTCTCATCACAAAATCCATATGTATAAAAATCAAAATACTAAGCAAAAGTTATTCACCATTTTCTGCACCAAAACAGCCCCTAACGTCTTCCACATGTTTTAATCATCAACACCATAATTTTGATACATTAACCACACATTTACCAACTTACACAAGTTTAAATCCTCTAAAATATGTAGAAAAAGATTGAATCTTACCTTAGGGTTTTATGATACAATTTGCTTGAAAACTTGAAGACTTGGTTCATCAATGTTTTTGTTGCCTTGAATACTCAATCTTTGCTGCCATAACCTTGAAGAATCACCACACTTGACCCCTTAATTTCTTCCTCAAGCCAACGCTTGGCCGATTTCTCTTTCTCTCTACATTTCTCATTACTTTCTTCATAGAATTATGTAGGGTTGGAAAACGTTTTTGGTGCAGATTTTTTTGATCAAATTCATGTTGCTATGGAACTTCTAAAGGATTGAAACACTTGAAGAAAACTACTTTTAATCACCAAGCTTAGAGCTCAAACTTGCTGCCATGGCCGAACTCCCTCTCTCTCTATACTTGGTGAAAATGAGCTTCTCTCTTCTTCCAAAATTTTCTTAAGTTAGAAAATATTTTTGGCTAAAATTTTAGTCAACAAGTAGAAAAGTTGTGCTACCCAAGGTGTCCACTTGTCCCCTACTAAAGCATGGGCCAATCGGAATTGGCTATGTGGCAGTGGGGGACCACTTGTCATCCCACTATTAACTTAATTCATCTCAATTAATCTCAAATTCCTACTTAATAATCCAACCATGGTTAATTAACTCTTAATCTCAACTAATATCTTCTAATTAGAATTAGGAATTAAATATTTCTACTTCATGTCCAAAAATGATTCCATCTTTAACTTGAGTTGATTCTCTTGCGACTAACTCGACGTATAAAATTACGGAATATAACAGTTCATTAGCTCACGAATAGTCCAATGTGCAAAATTATAGAATATAACAATTATCATATTATTTATGATGTTTTTTGAGCCTACCTATAGTGATAAAGGGCGGTGGAGTGGTCCTGCCACGTCTCCACCATGTGTCCACCACATGTTCGGCTCTCTACTTGCGGCCAACGCCTTTATTTAGTAAAATAGTCATATCTATTGATTTCGATATCGAATAAATTCCCATGACCTATGGTTGGTAAGCTAATCTAATTATCTACAACTTGCATTTTAGGAGTTTTCCCAAATTCTCAAACAATGATGGGGTTATGGTCTCCCCAAGTCAGATCACCCGAAAAACATAACTTAAAAACATCTTTTTGGAGGGATTACACTTGGATTTAGCCCAAGGGTCCTTGTTGAGTTGTGTTTAAATTCATATATATTATCCATATAACTTATCATATGTATTGTCTATAAAAATCCCATTATGTGGGCTCTACCTCAGCTCACATGAAACCAACTATAGCCTTAGTAACACAGAATTTTCTAGGGTGTAACAATTACATTAAAAACATCTATTTTAAGATTGAGTTGAGGAGTTAAATTATGCTTTAAAAGGAATTAATTGAGTTGAGATTGTATCCATTTTAAAGAGAAGAGATGAGTTAAGTTTTGAGCTATGTCCAAAAGAGACTAAATAAGTTAATTGAGTATTTTACTCACTTGATGTATATGAGCATAATAAAGTATTTTGAGAGTAGTATTGAACACATATTTGGGTAAGAGTAGAGGCAACTCAAACCCTATAAACTACATAGCCAGCGTAGGATAGAGGCAAAACCTCTCTTGTCCCAAATAAGTGGACTTTTGATGTGGATCGAAAGATGTGATGTCCTTTACCTTGACAAAGTATTAGACGGATGTGGCAATGACATCATTTTGTTGTATCAATACTAGCTCATAAGTGATGGTTGTCGGTTAGAAAAACTTCCCAAGAAGTAAAATATTACATTTTTATATACTGAGTTACATGTACTTATTCATATATCTTAAACATTCTTTTACACATATTGCATGCTTGATTTAGTTGAGCTATTTTTAGAGTTGAGTCCTATGAGTTGAGTTGATTATCTTTGAGTAAGTCTTCTTTCAACTACATTCTATCTTCTTTCAACTACATTCTATGTACTGACGCTATTTGGCTTGCATTATTTTATGATGTAGACACACGTATTAGAGATCATCAACAGCCGTATCATTGAGGATCTACTTCTCCAATTTTGGCTAGACCTCTTTGCATTCGGAGGAGCTCTTTTTTTTCCAATCATTCCTTTATTATTTAGTATTTCTTTAAGGTAGCTGTGGATTTGTCTCGGCACTTTATTATGAGCCAGTTAGAGGCTTCATAGACAAAGTAGAGTTGAGTAGAAAGATTCTTTTAGAGTCTATTTTTTAAACTATAATTTTATTATTGAGTTTATGACATTGAGTTACATTATACTTTGAGTATTTTTTATCTATTATTTATTTATTGATGATGATATTTCTAAATGCCTACTTGAGTTAATTATTTATTGAGTCGAGTCTTCCATTAAGTGATTGAATGAGTGATCAAACCGAGTAATTTGCTTGGGGTCAATGATGGTCTCCAAGTGCCGATCACGTCTAGAGTATCCTCACACTAACCCTCTGGTGGAAAAACCATTTTTACAGTCCAAGCTAACAACACTTCTGAGATATAAATAATTTAAAGATGCAGATATAGGTTTAATCAATAATTAATATCGAGTTCCCAAAAAATTAGAAATAATCTAGTCAACAAACGTAAACATTGCGAAAAACATCCTAGAAACTGAAAGTCCTTTGTACCAAACTTTAAAGAATCAACAAGTCTAATAAAAGAGTACAATTCCCATAAAAAGTCATTAAAGAATTAACCAACGTCTAAAACATCTAAGTCTTGAAAGAAGGACTAGAAATAGTAGAGAGAGTCCAATGATAGCCTGAATGAATAGCTCACCCTTGAACTTGAATCAAATCACTCCTCTAAGCGAGGTCTCTTCGCAACCGACTAAATCTGTCCTGTACTCAACAAAGACAAAGCAGGTGTAGTATCAATACATAAAATCAACAGTATATCGTAGAATCACGCGGCTAGCCAGTAAGGGAGCAATGAACAAGAAAACCCAATATAATAGGCATATATATGTGGAATTACTTAATTATTTTCATCTCAGTTAGTACTCAATAAATCAAAGATCATCAATCCCAATGTCATGCAATTTCACATAAGGGTCCTCTTATGGGACCTGCAAACACATATTTTGTGTCAGAATATAACACTCAATCTAAGGTTTGTGTTGGAATGTGACACCTGATCTAAATGTGTGTCAGAATGTGACGCCCTATCCCATTTATATGTCCAAATATGACACTCGGTCCAATTATACAAAGCAACTACAATTACATACAATAGTCAATATTATGTCACCAAGAATAGGTTCATCACAAAACCATCACCTACCTCAAATTCGAGCTTCAACCACTCAAAGATGTAAGAGTTTTTTCTTTTCAGGTTCATTCTTCTTGTTCTTGGCCTAAAACAAGTCACATATTCACAAGGGATTAATACAATGGCCTAATTCATATGAATTATAACATGAATCCCCTCCTAGGCCAAAACCCATGATCTTAACACCATCCTAGGGCTATTTTTCACCATTAGTTTTAGTCCAAAACCCTTTCTTAATATTATCAATCAAAGTTTCTAGATTCTATGGATCAAATTATAAAGTAAGGGAGTCATTTACTTACCTTAGGCCCAAAATATGGTGGAAATCAGCAAGAGTTCTCCCTAGGTTGCTTTTGATCTCTTAAGAACAAAGTGGGAGTCAAAATAACTGTTCTGGGGGTTTTCTCTATTTTTAAGTCACGACTATCCCGCTCTAACAGAAATAATCTCGCTCTGGTGGGATAGGTGGAGACAGTGAGCTCAGACTTTGAGCTCCAAACTCCCATTCTATAATATATTTCTATCCCATGGCATCTTAAATTATACCCTTTACACTGAAGACAATTTCAGAAGTTTTACTCACCAAATGCGATTCCGTAAAGCTATAGCAACTCCATATCATCTTAGTAATCCTAATTTAATTAAATCACTAATCCAATCCTCCATCTATCACCAGGTCACCTCAGACCTTGCCTAACTCAAAATTTGTTATGATCCCGACCTATCGTGACTGGCACCCACTCTAACTCTCTAGTGGAAGAACCATCCTAAACAGCCAACAACAATAATAATAAAGTATAAATAATCTTAAATATACGAAAGTATGTCTAAATCAAGAATAAATAATGAGTTCCCATAAACTTAGAAAATGCCTAGTTATCAATCTAAAATATACAGAAGTAAATACATCCTAGGAATTTGTCACGATCCATCCCCGTGGGCCGCGATTGGTGCCCTATTTGGACACTCAAACGAACTTATATACCAAATTGTCATATTACAAAATAATTCAAATTTAATATTTATTTCAATCAGAATAGCAGGCGATCCTTAATTTCAGTAGCCGCACGTGAAGGAAATAACATATCAAGCCACAAAAAGCAATAGAACGTGCATCATCGGATATGGACATATATACAAACATATGGGCTGTTTTGGCCATTATAACAGAAGGGACAGTATTAAAACAGAAGTCATAAACAAATGAACATATACGACCCATGACCCACACTAATGTCTACAGGCATCTACCAAAATACAACAGAAACATATGATGGGATAGGGCTCCTCCGTACCTAAATGGTCAAATATACAAGGATATGTACATCAGAAAGACATATACCAAAATACGGGCTCTGAGTCAAAGGAGCACTTTGTAGTAGCAGAAGGTGTGTAGCCTACGCTGATGGATTCTGAATATCTGTACCTGTGGGCATAAAACGCAGCTCCCAAAGAAAAGAGGTCAGTACGATATGTGTACTGAGTATGTAAAGCATGAAGTATATAGGATCCAACCGTAACTAAGAGGAAAGGTACAAGGAGCACTTACCAACCCAGGACATCCAAAATCTATACTGAACCATATATACAAAATGCAAACAAAAACAACATGCATAAGGCTCAGGAATGTGGTCACCAACCTCGACGTTGGTACCACCACACATCATGCTCCAGAAGGTTTCAAGTCTCTGTACAAACCCCAAACACATCATATCATCACAACATGTCATATCATCAAAATACATCATATGCTATATCACATCATGACACCATAAACAGTACCCAGCCCTATGGCAAGGTCTCAGGACCCGTAACACATCATACTGCCGAATATATTATAGGGCGCATGATTATAAAGCCGGTCCGGGTTCCGGCGAATGAAGTCATAGTAGTATGTACGAGCGGAGTAGTGAGAAACTAATGCAACACATATATATCAAGTATTTTTGAAATTATATTTGCAGTCCCAAAATATGTATTAGAACATAAGGGGACGATTAGGACATTATTCTTTTATAGAAAAAATCATAGACGAAAGTTATTCATTTATGTTATACAAGAATAAACTAAATAGGACAAACTAGACGAGTTTCAGAGGTAGTGGGCCCACCTCCGGCCAAGTCGAGGTGGCCTACATAAATTTCAAACATTTGGCTTTACGGAGTCAGCTATCAAGGTTGTAGGATGATTCGGTCTCATAAGTAGAAGCTAAGGATATTTACACGATTCTTTCCAACATACATGAGTTTTTAATTCAATTTCACTGAATGGATTTATAAGAAATTTAAGCTTGGATTTCCATGAGCAGAATTTTTCCCGAGACTCAAATTACAACTTACTACACTTAGGATATGTCAAAAGAAGAAAAGGAAGAACTTTACATATCTTATTATCCTTTTACGCTTGTCCAAATTGAATTTTCGATTCCTCCAAAATCTACAATTGGTCATATTTATCAAATATTATTTATAAGGTTGTAAGAATTAACTCTTACCCAATACTTGTCTACCAAAATTTCAGTGGCATTTCCCCTATATATACACCATCTCCGAGATTTCAACTCACCCACAATGTCAACAACCATGCCAATAACAACACTAATAACATCAACAATCAATTTACAACGCACCATAATATAAATTGATTTCTTTTCCAAATAGTGTAACAACTTCCAAGCCAACTTTGTCTTTTCAAATAAATATGAATATTTTCATGTTCATGTATTAATTTAAGCTCATTCAAGCAGGCCAAGAACATTCCAACTTAATCTATACAATACTTATCAATTCCATATTTCACCAAAAATCTTCATATATGCAATAAAGCTATTATAATGCACTTTCTTCTTTCAAATTCATAATCAATAACAATAATCTACACTTTAACCACTTTATTTCCATAATATTATAAAATCATATTAGAATGACATAATTTCCTATAGTCCATTTTCAATACCAACTTCAACTAAATCCATTCAACTTCTCTTTTCCAATATAAATTCCACAATAACTACTACTAGAATACTACAAGAAAAAAAATTTAATAAATCTTGCCCATATAAGAACATGTATACATGATACTATACTACCATGCAAACTTCCATATTTCCATAAATTCTACCCATTACTACATACTACACATAATCAAACCTTCATAACATAATAAAAAAGAATTAATTCTTACATTTTTCTTCTAACTTCTTCACTTAATCAAGGTCCTAAATCAACCAAACAAACATCCAATCTTCCAAAATAACTCTACGATGTTATAGAGGACCCTTGAATTAGTAAAAATACTAGGAGCAAATAAATTTTGGGATGAAATTTCAAGGATGAAAACTTTACTCCTCTTGGCCGATTTTCTCTCTTATTTTTCCTTTGGTTTTTTTTCTCTTCTTTCTTGAATTGTCTTAAAAGTTCTAAGAGTTGATGATTTAAAGGCCTTCATGAGAAATTCAAATTTTGCCCTTAATCTTTTCTAATATTTCCAAGTTGAAATCTCAATTTTGCCCTAAACCTTCTCTAGTATTTTCACTTTGAAAGTCCAATTTTACCCTTACATTTTTCGAATATTTCTGCATCAATTTTTTTCCCATGAATATTACACCGGTATTAAATAAAATAAATCACAATCATCATTCCTTGCAAATCAATTTTTTTCTTTCCGAATACGCAAAAGTGCGAGATGTAACATCTTTCTCCCCTTTACAATATTCATTTCCGAATGTTAAATTAGCCTTATAAGTCTTAAAAATATTTTGGGGAGGATATTCTATATGAGTGACATACATAATTAATTACCAATTAATGTAATCAATTACGGAATTTAAGTTACCCAATGGCATAGAAAACAGGTGAGGATATTTCATCTTCATCTCGCCTTCTGCCTCCCAGCTTATTTCATCTCGGTTATTGTTCCTACATAAAACCATGACAGAAGGTATATTTTTGGTGCGCAATTTTCTCACATGTCAATCTAAAATGGCTACGGGCTGTTTTTCGTAAGATAGCTCCTACGTTATCTGTACATCTTCTATAGGGAATATTCTGGAGGGATCACCAACACATTTACGAAGCATAGACACATGAAATACTGGGTGCACTGCCTCCAGATCGGCTGGTAAGTCTAGCTCGTAGGCGACTTCGCCTATCCTTCGGGTAATCTGATACGGTTTGATATACCGTGGACTAAGCTAACCTTTTTTGCCAAACCTCATCAAATTCTTAGTAGGCGACACCTTCAGGAATAGCCAGTCACCAATTTGAAACTCCAGCAGTCAACCTCGCTTATCTGTATATGATTTTTATCAACTCTGGGTAGCCAATAACCGCTCCCAAATAAGCTTCACTTTATCAATTGCTTGCTATACCACATCTGGCCTAATTAATTTAGTCTCATCCACATCGAACCAACCAATCAGAGATCTGCATTTCCTACCATATAGGGCTTCATACGGTGCCATCTGAATGCTGGAATGGTAGCTATTATTATAAGTAAATTCAATAAGTGGCAAATGATCATCCCAACTACCTTTGAAATCAATTACACAGGCCCACAACATATCTTCTAATGTCTGAATAGTGCGCTCGGCCTGTCCATCGGATTGAGGATGAAATACGGTGCTAGGACTCACCTGAGTCCCTAATCCTTCTTGGAACGATCTCTCGAAGTTAGCCGTAAACTGGGCACCTCTGTCGGTTATAATAGATTCAAGAACTCCATGGAGCCTTACTATCTCCTTAATATATAATCTGGCATAATCTCTAGCCAAATACGTAGTCCTGACAGGAAGAAAATGGGCTGATTTCATCAATCTATCAATAATAACCCAAATAGAATCATACCTGCGTGGAGTGCGCAATAATCTAGTAACGAAATCCATATTAATTGTTTCCCATTTCCAAGCAGGAATTTCTATTTTTTGTAGTAATCCAGCGGGCCTTTAATGCTCGATCTTAACTTGCTGACAATTTGGACACTGACCAACAAACTCTGTAATATCTCTTTTCATTTCATCCCACCAATATAAACATTTAAGGTCTTGATACATTTTAGTGGATCCAAGATGAACAGAATATCGAGCATTATATGTCTCGCCTATAATTTGCTATCGCAGCCCTGTAATGTCGGGTACATATCTCTTGCCTTCACATAAAAATAACCCATCAAATAAAATTTTGAATTGAGTCCTTTTTTTGTTAAGAGCCACATATCTGTACTGTAGCATATTGGGGTCCTCGAACTGATACCATTTTACCTCTTCTATAAATAATAATTCAGCAACATCTTGGATAGAAATCCCGGTATCTCTAGAGTCGGCCAAACGAACTTCAAGACTAGCTAAATGATAAATCTCACGAACCAATTCTTTCTTATCTAGTGGCACATTAGTCAAACTGCCCATGGACTTGTGGCTAAGTGCATCAGCTACCATATTGGCTTTCCCCAAATGATACAAAATATCAACATCATAATCTTTCAATAATTTCATCCATCTTCTCTACTGTAAATTTAGCTCCTTTTGCTTAAAAATATACCAGAGGCTCTTGTGGTCTATATAAATATCTACATGGACCCCATATAAGTAATGCTGCCATATCTTCAAGGTATAAATCACCGCGGCTAATTCCAGATCGTGAGTGGGATAATTTTTCTCGTACGGTCTGAACTACCGAGAAGAATAAGCTATTACTCGACCATGCCGCATTAACACACAATATATCCCCATACCAGAAGCATCACAATAAATGATGTACCCATCTGACCCCTCTAGAAGGGCTAAAGCTAGAGTTGTAATTAATTTTTCCTTCAGCAACCGAAAGCTGCGTTCACAGGCGTCAGTCCAATGAAATTTTGCTGCCTTCTGAGTTAGTTTTGTTAAGGGTGCCACAATAGAAGCAAAATTCTCTACAAATATTCTGTAATACCCAGCTAACCCCAAAAAGCTACGTATCTCTATTAGTGTGGTAGGCCTGGGCTAATTCTATGCAGTCTCAATCTTCTGTGTATCGACTCGAATGCCATCTGCTCTAACAATATCCCCCAAGAATGCCACGGAGGTTAACTAGAATTCACATTTGGAGAATTTAGCATATAATTTTTATTGCCAAAGTATGTCGAGTACTGTCCTCAGATGATTGGAATGCTCTTCTACTGATCGTGAGTGAATCAAAATGTAATCAATAAATACAATCACGAACATGTCAAGGTACGACCAAAATACCCGATTCATCAAATCCATAAACAAAGTTGGAGCATTAGTCGGCCTAAAAGACATTACCCTAAATTCATAATGCCTATATCGGGTCCTGAAAGCAGTTTTTGGAATATCTGCCTCTCGTACCTGTATCTAATGGTAGCCTGAGCGTAAATCAATCTTCAAAAAATATTTAAAACCCTACAGCTGATCAAATAAATCATCAATCTGGGGGAAGGGATATTTATTCTTTATGGTCACATTATTTAATTGTCTGTAGTCAATACCCATCCGCAGTGACCCGTCTTTCTTCCTTACAAATAATATCGGTGCTCCCTAGGGCAATATGTTGGGCCTAATGAAGCCTTTGTCTAATAAGTCTTTCAGCTGCTCGTTCAATTTTTTTCATTTCATCGGTGCCATTCTATACGGAGGGATGGATATAGGTTGAGTATCCGTCAGTAAATCTATCGTGAACTTTACCTCTCATTCAGGGGGAAGACCTGAAAGCTCATCTGGGAATACATCTGGAATTCATTGACTACTGGAACTGATGGGAGAGCAGGTGTCTCAGCTTTAATATCGTGTACACGAATCAGATGATAGATATAGCCTTTTTTAATAATCTTTTTAGCCTTGAGGTATGAAATAAACTTACCTCTCGGCGATGCTGTACTCCCTATCCACTCTACTACTGGTTCCCCTAGAAACTAAAATCGAACTATCTTTTTTTGGCAGTCAACATTAGCATAACAGGAAGCCAACCAGTCCATACCCATAATAACATCAAATTCTATCATATCTAATTCTACCAAGTCAGCTTTAGTGCAACGATCATATATAATCACAAAACAATCCTTATATAAATGCCTAGCTATAATAAAATCTCCAACTAGTGTAGCTACTTCAAATGGCTCTATAGGTTCGGGAGTTTTTCCAATTTTACCAGCAACGAGCGGAGAGATATATGATAAAGTAGATCCTGTATCAATCAATGCATATTAGATTGAGAGAAAACCAATAGTGTACCTCTGATAATATTTGGTGATGCCTTCTGATCCTGGCGGCTAGCCAATGCATATATGCGGTTTGAAGGACTATTAGAATCAGAAACTCTGCCACGGCCTCGACCTCGGCCCGCCGGTGCTGGCACATCTCGTCCCGCAGGACATGCAGCTGGAGGGGTAGACGATGAACCAACAGCTGATCCTTTTGGATGAACTACACCACCTGAACTGCTCGCCAGCAGACAATCTCGCATGATATGTCCTTGACGGCCACAAGAAAAGCAGGCTCCTATAGCTCAGTAGCACTCCCCGAGATGTGATCTTCCACAATAAGAACACTGAGGCATAAGGGGCCTAGACTGACCAGAACCTCTACTCGTCTGCGAACCCGATGCTCTAGAACTCTGGCCGGTCCTAGAAGGCCCTGCGCTATCAAATCATCTGTCGGTGGAATGCATACCCTAGCTTAACGGAAGAAGATACCTATCGGACTGCTGCTGAAACTGCCCACTTTGGAAATCTCCAGAATACCCTGCTAATCTGGACCTCTTGGGCGGCCTCCTGTCATGATCTCTACCAGAATGATCCCCTTTATGCCAGTCCTCCATTCCTTGCACGTAGGCATGTAATTAGGCGATGTCCATGCCAACCTGAGACGCCATCGCCATACAATTGTCAACCAAATAACGATCCAACCCTATCATGTACTGATGAATCTTGTCCTCCATATCTATTACAATAGTAGGTGCATATCGGGCCAGAGAATCAAAATCCAAGTTGTACTCTCAAAAAACTTGTCCCAATATCCCCAAGTCTATCACACATTCCCTCAACATATCTTCTAGCACTTGGATAGTCCTTTCTGACTGCCCGTTTGTCTGTGGATGGAAAGATATGATGAAAGTGAGTTGAATACCCAACTCTTCATGCAACTTACCCCAAAATTTGGAAGTGAACTATGTACCACAATCTGAAATGATAGAAAGGGGTACCCCGTGCAGCCTTACCATCTCCTTCACATAAATCTTGGCCAGCTATTGTACATTGTAGTCCACTCTAACTGGAATAAAGTGTGCTGACTTTGTTAAATTATCAACCACTACCTAAATGGAGTCATGTTTTTCCAAGTTCTTAGAAAATCCCACCACAAAATTCATGGCTATTCTTTCCCACTTCCATTTAGGAATGGGCATTCTTTGAAGCAAATCTGCTGGTCTTTGGTGCTCATATGTCACATGTTGACAGTTCTGACACTTGAATATATAGTCGGCTATGTCTTTCTTCATACCAGTCCACTAATACAAGTGTTTCAAGTCTTGGTACATCTTAGTCACTCCCAGGTGAATAGAGTATCGTGAATCATGAGATTCAGATAGAATCTTTTTAATTAGTCTATCTACCCGGGGAACACAAATCATTCTCTAGAAGTAAAGCACCCCACCTGCATCAAGTGTTGAGTCTTGAGCCTTACCCATCAACACTTTTCCTCAAATTTTATTTAAATTTACATCCTCAAACTGCTTGGTCTTAGTCTCTTCTATAAAAGTGGGCCTTAGATCAACTCCGGCTATTATCCCACCTTTATCTGAGATACCTAGTCTCATGAACCTGGACTCCAAGGCCTGAATATCTCTAGCTAGGGTCCACTTAAGAGCCCCCAAACAAGCTAGACTGCCAATGCTTACCGGTTTCCGACTCAATGCGTCTGCTACCACATTAGCCTCACCTGGATGGTACTGGATAGTGACATCATAATCTTTAAGCAACTTCATCCACCTTTGCTATCTCAAATTCAAGTCCTTCTAGGTGAACACGTATTTTAAGCTACGTGATCAGTAAACACTTCACACTTGACGCCATACAAATAATGTCTCCAGATTTTTAGTACAAACACTACCGCCAACTCCGAGTTATGAGTCGGGTAGTTTCTCTCATGCTTCTTCAATTGATGAGAAACATATGCTATAACATTCTTATCCTGCATCAACACCACATCCAATCGGAATGTGAACATCACAATAAATAATAAAGTCTTTACCTTCGAATAACAGGGTCAGGATTTGTGTTATGGTCAGAAGAGTCTTGAGCTTTTGAAAGCTCTTTTCACACTTATCAGTCCACTCAAATGGAACCTCCTTTTTAGTCATCCTGATCAAGTAAGTGGCAATAGAAGCAAAGTTTTTCATGAACTGGCGATAATAACTTGCCAGTCCCACAAAATCTCTAACCTCGGTTACAAAACTAGGCCTAGCCCAGTTCTTAACTGCCTCAATCTCTTTTGGGTCCATCATTACCTCTTTTTTTGAAAATACATGGCCTAAAAAGGCAACTGAAGGCAGTCAGAATTTACACTTAAATAATTTTGCATACAACTTTTGTCTTCCCAAAACACCTAACACAATTCGAAAGTGATCTGCATGTTCCTATTCACTCTTTGAATACACCAATATATCATCTATAAATGTTGTCACAAACAAAACCAGGAAAAGTTTAAACACCCCATTCATCAAACTCATGATAGCTACAGGTGCATTGGACAACCCAAAGGACATTACTAAAAATTTATAGTGCCCATATTTGATCCTAAAAGCTATTTTGGGCACATTCTTAAGCCTAATTTTCAACTGATGATACCCAGATTTGATATCATCGTTTGAGAAGACTGAAGCACCTTGTAACTGGTCAAATAGGTCATCAATACGAGGCAAAGGGTATTTATTTTAGATGATGACCTTATTCAGTTGTTGGTAGTCAATGTACATTCTCATACTACTATCCTTTTTCTTGACAACAACACCGGAGCACCCCAAGAAGAAGCACTAGGATGAATGAACCCCTTCTCAAAAAGCTCCTAAATCTGAGTTTTAAGTTCTCTCAACTCTGTCAAAGCCATATGGTAGGGAAGAATGGAAATTGGCTGGGTACTCGATTCTAGGTCAATGTAGAAATCTATATCTCTGTTAGGAGGCATCCCAGGCAAGTCTGAAGAGAAAACATCTGAAAATTCACACACTACTGTAATAGACTTAATAGTAGGAGACTCTACCTCCATATTTTGGACATGGGCTAAGTAAGCCAAACAACCCCGCCCCACTATTTTTTTAGTCTGGAGAAAGGATATAACATTAGCTGGATTAGGCTTGTACACCCCTTCCCACTCTAACCTTTTCCTCCCCGAGATCTTTAGAGCCACAGTTTTTGCATTACAATTAGTACAATAAAGTAGGGGGACAACCAAGTCATGTCTAAGATCACATCAAAATCTATCATGTCTAGGATCACTAAGTCAACCCAAGTCTGGTATCCCATAAACACAACAGAACAAGCAAGATATACATGGGTGACTATGATTGACTCTGCAACATGGATAAAAACATGAAAATAGGAATCCAATATATCACATAGTGCATCAAAGCCTAAAGCATATTTCACACATAAATAAGAATAAGTGGAACTCGAATTAAACAAAACAGTAGCCATCCAATCACAGATAAGAATAATACCTGTGATAACTACGTCAGATGCCTCTACCTCGGTCTTACCCAAAAATGCATAAAACTAAGCCCGATCATCCTAACGGGCTACCTCCCTACCTGGTTAGGCTGGTCCTCGACCTGCACTACCATTACTTCGGCCCCCATGACCTCTTGAATTGCCTTCTTGCCTAACTTGTGGACGTCCTCTAAATTGCTCCCTCTGTATATTCCAAGGCTCCCCATAATTAAAATAGAAGTGATCAAAGGACGTGCGGCTACCTAGGAATAATGCTCCCTGACCCTTATGGGTCGGATGATGCTGTGGATTACCTAAAAAATTACCATTAAAAGAGGACAATGCTAACAGAATTGGTCGAGTAGCAATCACCAACCTACCTTACCTTCTGGAATAGGATCCCTGGAAATTAACTGCACTCTTGGTCTTCTTAGTCCAAAGCTTTGGCCTACCCATCTTTCCTCACACCTTCGACCTTTTTAACAAAGTCTGTGACTTCATTGAAATTTTTGTCAGGCGAAGTCATATGGACAGAAAGTACCTACAATTCGGAGTTCAACCCCTTCACAAACAATCTGATCCTCCCCTTCTCTGTAGTGACTAGTTGAGTAGTGCACCTCGATAATGCATGAAACTTAGCATCATAAGCAGCCAGCGATAACCCTCTCTACTCAAGGGCCATAAACTCATCCTTTTTTCTATCCCTCAGAGTACGAGTCACATACTTTTCTAGGAACAGAGCATGAAATTGAATTCAAGTGAGTGGGAGAAACATAGACGAACGACACTCCATATAAGCCCTCCACCACTGCTTGGACTCACCTTGCAGTTGAAAAGTCACAAACTCTACTCCATGCTGATGCACTATACTCAGCTTGTGCAACCTCTCATAGCAATCAAGAATAAATTTATAGGCATCTTCATTTTCAATACCATGGAATACTGGAGGTTTGATATTGAGAAACTTGGTGAGCATATCGTGCTCAGTACCAGTCATCACAGGACCCATTAGTGGCCTAAAAAATGCATCTATACCTACCATCTCATCAGTTGGCTGAGCTGCAACAGCAAACGAACGAGTAACATGAGTAACTGCTGCAGGCATGGTGGGGATGGCGCCAATGCCAGCCAGCCCACTCAAAAAGGCCATAATCTGCTGAACTAATATTGGATACAGAGTGGGAATACCAGCAGCCCCAGAAAAATTATGCAAAATATTTTCTTTCTCTTTAAAATATATCGTTCATCTTTAAAATTAGCCGTTGCAACTGAATTGGACATCAATAAATTAAGGGGAAAATTGAGATCTGATAGTATTAGATCATTTTATATTGAAATCCTGAAATTAAAGCTATTCTCGATTTTATAGGTATGGATCTGATAATAAAAGATATAGGTTTGTCTGTATTGTGTAGTTTATTGATTTTTGAATTATATTTTCTTGAATGTATTGAATGTAATGATACATTGCTATTTATGTATCTTGTCGTAAAAGGTTTAGTAATATAGATACTTAGTAGATAAATTAAGCATCTTAATTGTTGTGGTTCAGATGTTTATTTTGAGTCAGATATAACAGATACATGTAGTTTTATGGTCATGTTATGTATTATGACCAAATAGATTGTTCATGATACACTACTAGACATGTATCATATCATTTCTTTGAAAAAATATGTATGTATCATATCATAACTGTACCAAGTTTCGTATTTTTTTTTATCATTGATACATATATTTAAGTTTAATATATATGAATCTGATACATATATATTGTTTTCCTGTTTAAAAAAATGGTGCAAGTATGCTTTAGTGGGCAATGATGCATGTAGTTTGATTGTATTTTGATATGTACATTATAATACGGTTGTTAATAAGTATCATATATATACGAATATCGTATTTGGTATAATTGTATCATAAGAATAGAATGCATATTTAGAACTGATATGTAAAAAATGTATTAGGTTAATAATAACTACTTAATACATGTAATAACTAAATGCAACCATTAAGATATATCAAATATATGTTGTATTAATTCGAAATTATCAATTATGAAACAAGATAATGTTCATGATACATTACTATATAATGTAGCTTGACATTTTTGTGAATAACTCTAGCATATTTATTGAATGATACATGATTCATTGGTGATTTATAATGTATCTAGTGCTCTACTTACTACCAATCAGATGCAGTAGCAAAAACATATAAAGTTCCAATGGTTTCATTGCCAAATAAGAAAAAATCGCTGATTTCAAATAATATTTTAGATGAAGTAGTGTTGCCACCCAGATTCAAAAGGATGCCCTGAAAACCAAGAAAAAGAAGAAAAAATAATTCAGATAAAAAAATAACATCAAACACAAACTGTTGTAGAAGTTGTGGACAAGAAGGCCACAACCGACGAATTTGTGCATTCTTTTTCAAGGAGAAGTGACACAGTGATTTTATGATACATTAATATTACTGATGAATAAGTTTTAAGTTGTAGTTTTTTCATTGTTCTATTAATTTCCACTACATTGTGTTGTTAGTTTGGCTATTTCTGATTCAATATATTTGAGTGTTACTATTCAATTTAACAATGTATTAACCTTAGAGTTGAGATGTGTTTTAGTTCAGAATATAAAAGATAGAAAATTGTGAAACTGATACAATGTGACTTAAAATTTAATACATGTATTAAAATTTGTATCATCTTGTTCCGGTTATAAATGTATCTGCTACAATATATATGTCAAGTTATTACTTGTTTGAATTCGTGTGAAGTTTATCATATATATGCGACCAATGTACCAACATGAGCTACCAAAATAGGTAAAATACTAATAGTCATTTACAAATAAACATTTATAGGTCTGATAATTATTTACGATGCTATTTAATGTATCGTGGATATTATTAAGTATCATAAGAATTGTTATGTATTAAGCGCACTAAAGTTACAGAAAAATACAACATAACTATTTACATGTTGAAATGAATAACACATTATATTCAAATTTTGAAACAACTATAGACAAGTTTTAAGAGTAACACTCAAACACTTCGGGAAAAGTATCTTAAAAATAATAAAACATTAAAGGTGTCTATCCATTAATACATAACTATTCTACATTAACTAAGTCCTCTACAGCCAGTTGTTCGAAATCATCGATCGATATCAGTGTACCACTAAATTGAGAAAATATGAATGTGTGGATAAAGTATAGGATTGCCATTTGAACGACATCCTGATTATTCTGTCATTCGCCCATCTGAAATAATTGAACCAGCAGTCCCTTGCTTACATTAGATTTTGCGTCAGGAAAGTACCTTTCAAACAGCCTACTCGACGTGAATTTTGAATATCTAAAATCATCAGCATTGTCTGTACATTTCTGTCATTACGATGGCAAATTCCTTGATACTAAAAATTAATATATTTTCAATATACAGTTATGTATCGTATAAAAGAATTATACAAGTTATAGGACATTAGGATTAATGTATAAAGACAATTGGGTAATGTGAGCAGATACATAGTCTCCATAACTGAATATAGAAAACAAAACAGTGATATATGATATTTCTTGAAATGTATCTGATACATAGTAACAACATGCCACACATTGATAAATGCCTGAAAATACTGTTCATATATCAAGAGTATTGAGTAATGCGTACAGATACACATTCTTCATAATTTGAATAATGTTGTGGATATTTAGCAAACTCTGATACATGATAAATAATACATATAATAATGAAATTGAAATATACTGAGCCACTTTCCAAAAAATTAGAGTTATGTATCAGAACTTTTAATGAAAACACGATACATTACATCTAGTATTCATGATACATTAGGTTAAGACTGAAATAAAATAGATACATAATAAAACTGAACCTTTGATAGTTTTGGGCGTGTAGTTACAAATTCAATTTTTTTCTCTCTTTTCTTAGAAACTTTTTCAGAAGTTTTTTTCAATATTTGAATTGTAGATTTTTCATGGAACCCACAATCAACAACATCAGGAGCAGAGGTTATTAGAATTCAATTTTGAAAAACAGTTGGGTGAGTCCAATACTAAAGGATAGAATCGATTTCCATATGCAACAATATATTTTAGAGGAATTTGAAGAAATATTTTTTAACATTAAACTACTAAATTGAAAAAAACTAATGAAGAAATATTTTTATCTCTTTAAGATAATATAACTGAAACTCAAAAATAAAAGCCTAGTGGTAACCTCTTGTATGTGTGTGTGATTTCAGGTGAAGATTTGGGGATTTGATCCCCCTTTGATCTGTGACTCCATAAAAAGTGTGAGAGAAAGACGAGAAAAAAGGGTTTTGGGTGAGGGAGAAGAATTTTGTGTTATGTATCAGGTGAGTGAAGAGAGAGAAAGAGAAATAGGAATTTTGGTAAATTTTTTAAACGGTTGAAACTTTTAAGAAATATGGTAATATAAGGTGTGTACTTTAGTAATTTTTCCTAAAAATTATGTGAAAACTTTTATAACTACATTTTGACTAAACAGTGGTTGAATAAAAAAAACATTTAACTTGTTTTCATAAGTATAATTTAAGCAACTAGATCTAGATTTCATTATAAACATACCTAAAAGAGTCCTTATTTTGGTAGTTAATTAATCTCAATACTTTTCAAATTCAATTTTGACTAAATAGTGCTTGAATAAGAAAAATATTTAACTTGATTCCATAAAAATAATTTTAAGTAAGTAAATCTAGATTTTATTATAAACATACCTAAAAGAGTCCTTATTGAGTCACTACTGTCCCTATAAATATCGAACAAATTTTTTTAATAGAGAACATATAAAGATATTGTGTTTGAGTCCTGCTGTCTTCTTTTGTTGTCAAAAAAAGAAAATGGATCTTAGAATGGTGTTTTCTTTGATTGTATTGATGATTTTTGTCATTGAAGAAAATTACATTGTAGAAGGTGAAACCAAAATTATTATTTATACATGTAACATAGATAAGTGCACACAACAATGCAAAGCTGATTTCGGGGCCAAACTTAAAAGGGCTTTCTGTGAGCATACAAAGTTTGGAGATCGGTGTACCTGCGAACATTACCCTTTTTCCCTTCCAGTGTGATGTACTAATATTACTTTTTCCTTAATCGATAAACTATCACGGAACATCTCTATAACAACATTGTTTGGTTTGATATCATTTTTCAATTTGAATGTTAATTTTGGCACCATCGTTGTTGGTTTGGGTTTCCTCCAATAGAGAATTGAGTTATTGACACTATGTATTTTGGTCATTTGTGGAATCTACAACAACAAATTCTTCATTTCTAATAGTAACGATCCTCAAGTTTTTGAAATGCTCTAAATTCTACTTGAGCATCTAAATCTAGATCGATATTAATAAAAATATCCTTAAACTATCAAAGTAGCACAATCTAATTCAAAAATTTTATCCAATTGATCCTCAAAATATAGAAGCTGTACAAAATTGGCCACTACCATTATCTATCAAACAATTGAGGAGATTCTTGGGGTTAGCGGGATATTATAGGAGGTTTATTAGAAATTTTGGAGTGATAAGCAGACCACTAACTGATCTTCTCAAAAAAGATAATTTCAAATGGTCTCCTATAGCAGACACTGCATTTGTCCAATTGAAGGAAGCAATAACACAAGCCCCTGAATAAAGCTAATTTGCTGCATATCCTGGGCTATTTCAGCCATTGTCTATCCTTGAAGTAGTTTGGTTTCAAATTAGTATGGACTTTAGTGATGGACTAACTAAGTCCAAAGTTCATGAGGTGATTCTGGTGGTTGTTGACAAGTTGAGTAAGTATGGCCATTTTATTCCCTTAAAGCACCCCTATTCAGCTCAATCTGGGGCCAAGGTGTTCATTGATGTTATTGTCAAACTACATGGTTTCCAGATGCTATTACCAGTGATAGAGATGTTATTTTCCTTAGTTCATTTTGGCAAGAGTTGTTTGATTTACAAAGAGTCCAATTAAACACTTCCTCGGCTTATCACCCTGATGGATAGACTGAGGTTTTAAATAGATGTTTGGAGACATACTTTAGGTGTTCTTGTGCTGAACATGGATGAGTATTGGTATAACACCTCCTTTCATTCAGCCATTCAGACTACCCCTCATAAAGCTTTATATGGAAGACCTCCCCCATTACATCTTCCATACTTGCCTGGTGAATCAGCTTATGCAGAGGTCGACAACACCTTGCTCAATAGGGAATTTAACCTCCAGTTATTGAAACACTATTTGGGAATAGCTCAGCTGAGGATGAAACAACAAGCTGATTCCCTGATAGGACATTTGCAATAGGTGATTGGGTGTATTTTAAAGTACATCCATATATGCAGATCACTATTGCTCAACAACCATTTCACAAACTAGCTGCTAAGTACTATGGTCCTTTCCATATCATTAAAAAGGTTGGCCCTGTTGCATACACTCTTTTGTTCCCTGCTTCAATAAAGATTCACCCAACTGTTCATGTGTCTCTCCTCAAGAAATGTCATGAAGTCCCATCCCAAATATCCTATCCTCCTACTACTGACATTGCTGAACCCCATTGCCCCAACCCTGAATCTGTATTGCAAAGAAGAATAGTGAAGAAAGGCAATAAAGTTGTTTTCCAAGTGTTGGTCAAGTGGCAAGGCTTATCTGTAGATCATGCTACTTGGGAATTTGCCAACATTCTCACGACTACTTGGGATCTCTTGTAAAGGGGGGGGGGGGGGGAGTATTGATATCAGAATATTATAGTTAGTAGTTGAGTAAGCATAATTAGTTAGCTGATTAGTTGGCCTCGTTAGTCAGTTAGCTGAAGGATACAATTAATGGGGAAGTTGGTTAGATAACAAAATTAGTTAGATAACAGAACTGGACTCAAATTTCCATTCATTGTAACTCAGCTATAAAAGTTTGTACACTTTACTTTGAATATCATGAATGTATGTATTACATTTACCTCTACTTAAATCTTCTACTTTTCATCCTTCATAGATGTCAACTCGAGTTTCTCCATAAAACTCTTGTCCAGCTGCTATTACCTCGGATTCCTTTGAAAATTCCTGCATTTTGGCTAACAAGGTGCTTGTAGTATTATATATGCATATAATGCATTAAGAGCTCACCATGCATATGATGTGTAGGTTAGGCGCATATCATGGTTTCCAACCCTCATTTTATACTTGTTTTCTTTGGTGGATTCGAGGAGAAAGCAAGAAGTGTTAGGTGCATCAGTATTTTTCTGTTGTTTATGTGATGTCTTTATTTTCCAGAGTACATGCAGAGTGGTTCTTATAGTTTTGGAGTTGTAGTTCTTAAAGTAATAAGTGGGACTGATGAATTATTCATTGAGAAGGGCATCAACGTTGCTGGTTGGGTACGTTATGCCACTAATTTCTTTTATTCAAATTTATACTCTTTCTTCAAAGTCCTGACATAATTTAAATGCCAAATTGCTTGAATTTCTAGCTCTCACATTCGTTCTAAAGTCTAGTATCTGAGATATCACATTCGTCTAAAGTGTTATATCCATAATGCAGTTGAGCTACTGAGAGCAGACAACAGGACATAGTTGATGCAAACAGATGGTCTATACTTATTACCTCCTTCAGTATATTCCTGCGCATTTAAAGATAAGGTGTATTATGAAAGTAGCAAGTTGCATGAGAACACAATTAAGTGTGCAAACAAATGGTCTATAGTTGTTGCCTCCTTCAGTGTATTCCTGCACGTTTAAATATAAGGTGTATTATGAAAGTAGTAAGTTGCACAACACAATTAAGTGTCTTTCACAAAGTGAAGTGTGCATAGAGATCAAAGGAATAATGTAGCACGAACTTGAGGGACTACAAAGTTTAGTAGACATTACTCAGCAAAAGAGGCAAGTTTTCGAGATTATTGATTGTTTCTCAACCGATCTTTAAGAACCTATAGTTTTTATATGGCACAAGTAGGCGAATTTGTCGTGGAAGCAGAAGAACTACTGAAACTGCGTGAAATCTGTTATTCCTCTATCAAAGTTAGCAAATCAGAAACAATAAAGATGAAAATAAAAAAACAGTATCCGAGTACACAGAATTCATTGTGTGTCCTTAACGAATTTAATTCATTCATTGTACCCGAGGTTATGGATTATTTCCTCCCAAGATAAAATGGATAAACTATTAAAGAAGTAGCAGTACCTCAAACTTCAATAATTTCAGCGAACTCAAAAGCCAGCAACAAAATCACACAAAGACTCAACTTTGTTTGTAAGAAAAATATATATACAGAAGAGGGAGAAATTCGATGTTTTCAAAATGAGAGGAAAATCCTCTATTTATAGACAACAAAGGGTAGTTTGAACAAGTGTTTATTGTGGTTTATCGAAAAAGTCGCAACCCTTCGCAAAAGTCACAACCTTTCAGAAAAGTCGCAACTTTTCAAAAAAGTCACAACTTTTTGAAAAAGTTACAATCTTTCGGAAAGTCACAACCTTTCGGAACGGTCACAACCATTTTGAAAAGTCATAACCTTTCATTTCTCATTCACACCTTTAAAACCCAACAAAACCATCACAAGGGTTTATGTAGTGTTGGCGATTTTTGATGTGAATTCGGTGGGTCGTTCCCCCTTCCTACGGGTTCAGCTACATACATCACTGCACTTCCACTTGACACCTATCGTAATGATAGCAAGAGCTAGACGAGTATATCCTATATATATATATATCTTTCTTGAGAAGGTCCTCGACGCATCAGCTAAATAATATCTTCTATCAAAAGGTACTTCCCTTTTGGGTCGGTTGTGGGCGAGGAGGGATTTGAACCCCCGACACTGTGGTTCGTAGCCACATGCTCTAATCCTTTGAGCTACAGGCCTACCCCGTCTCCACTGGATCTGTTCCCAAGAGTACCCTCAAAAAAAGGAACCTATCCTCTTAGTGTTGTTCCTAGGTTGGGGGCTAGGGGCAAGCATTTAAGACACGACTTCAAGTTATTAGTACGACTACCAGTCTCCTAGTGGCTCGATCGAGGTCAAAATTGGCATAATAAGGCGGATGGCGCCTCTTGATCCGAAGGGTGATTGGGAGCAACGTGGGGCTCGCGCCCTAGATAATCCTAGGACCGCCACTGGGGAAGAGTTGTTGGAGAGGCTCTATACCCTTTTAGAGGATCTTAACCGGGGTGAATTTTTAACGTGCTCGGAGAGCCTGTTGATAATTTAGGGCCTATAGATACTAGTACAACATCTCCTATTCATAGATCTGCGCCCTTTTTTCCTCATCCCTTTTGGTTTGGGGACGACAAGTACTTCGTCTCGAGTAAGAAACCAGCGATCTCTACATTTTTCTGCCTCAATTGAGACTTGTAAGAGATTAGGCTTAGCTCCCGAAGATATTCAAAATGGTTTAATGGCCAATGAAAATCCAAGAATTCAATTTCTTGTTATGAAATGCCAAGTAGATAGATAGACATCTATTCTTGGCAAATGTCTAGTGTCCCATGGCAAAGTGCATACTTTCACTCAAATTTATTTAGATTCATGAGCTACCTTTCTTCTGTTATTGGAACGGAAGTAAAGAGGAAAGTTGAAAAATGAAAATTCTTTTTACTGTATTTGATTGATGTGTTCCATATGTCATTAATTTATCAGAGTCGATTGTGTCACACACATGAACTTACACATGTATGTATCAAATGTTAAGGTAGGGGCAAAATTTACATACATAACTCTTTCTTAATTTTACTTGTGAAATTATACTCGATATGTTTTTGTATCAACTGACATAGCTAAGATGTCTACTTGACAATTTGCGACAAATTTGAGGGACCAAGTATTTCGGGTCATTCACACAACCAATTAATGTGTGCTTACTGCTTATCATAAATATTTTTTTCCCTCGTTCTTCTTTGAAGCTAAAATTGACAAACTATTAAAGTTTGTTCTGTAATTGCAAATACATGGAAATGTTGGAAAAGACTGCATACATAAAGGTACTGCATGCACCATTACAGATGTTCAACTAAATTGTCGAAACACAACAGTGTTAGTTCACAAAAGATGGAGTTAATTTCAGGCAACCTTTCACTGCACTTTACAAAGAAAGCTATGAGCTAGTGATGAGATACAATTCCTTAGGCTTTCGGCCAGAGAACTCTCCGGCTTCTGTACACTATTTATTAGCCACCGATATTCGGACAATGCCTTTTCTGGCAATGGCTCTATCAGTTCACATTTAGCCAAGATATCAGATGGAGGGACTCCAGCAATGAGGTTTGTCTCAAGTTTTGGTCTACCCCTAGTAACCTCTTCGGAGACTTTAACCGGGGATCCAAGAGTGTTAGGTGAAGCACCTGGGACAACGTCGTCTTTGAATCTTTCAGCTTGCAAGCAGAATTCTATCCACTGATGCACTACTGGTGATGGTCCTCTGACTCTTCCACCAATTTGATCAGTTGCAATTCTTGAAGCAGCAGGTATTGCCTGAGAGACAGATTTTACGTTACTTGTACAAGTAATGATCCCATCTATGATAAATCTCTATTCTAGCTTCATTTTGTAATACAATACTACTGTAAATTGTTTCTATTGCAAGCACGTTCGAGAGATTTAATAGTTATGTCCACAAATCTGTTCAATCTGATCTGACAACTGAAACGAACAAAACTTTGCAAACATAGAGGTAATACTAGGGTATTTGAGAAACAGCAACCATAGGAGGGGGAGGGATCTATTTGAGAATAATCCATGTATAAAAAAAATCAACATTAAGAGTTCATGAAGCATTAGACAAGCAATCTGAGATAGAATCTGCACCAATTGGTTTCGGACAGAAACAGAAAAGTGTTTTGTCGTGACTGAAGCGTGTTTTTTTCCTTTTCATCTGTCTAGATTCTGCTTACTTTCTCAAAATAGGAGAGTTTTTCTTACACTTGGTTGCTTTTTCAATTTCACACTAGTGAAGCGCTTAGGGAACCTACTTTTAAAATTTCAAACGCATAAGACTTTAAGGGGTCATTTGGTATGAGGGATAAGAGATAATAACCCCGGGATAAAACACAGGATTATCTTATCCTGCATTTTGTTAGGGATATTAATTCGTCCCGGAATTATTTATCCCATTATTTATACTATAATGATGGGATAACTTATCCCAAGGGATATCCCAATTCATGGGATAACTTTGTTTATCCCATCACCCATACCAAGCAACCCCTAAAAGATATTTTACTCTTAACCAGACACGTATAAACCAAACACTAACATTAAAGAGTGCACCAACAACAAAAAAACTAGCTAACAAAATCGATACGAAGGAAGAAAAACTCAGAAAAGATTAGACAAAACATTAGGATGTACATATAATGAGATAATTCCAAACATACCCAGCAATCAGCCCACAGACTTGCACCAGATTTGGGAACAATAACAGCAATATTTGACATCCGCTTCGCAGCAGGAAGAACATCATTGCTCCATCCAACAGCTACCCATACATCTCCAACTCCCAAGGCTTTAAGATAGTGGCGACTGTCAAACAGCCTGACCTGTCGAGAGATACAAAAATTTAGATATACAAATACTGACCAGGAAATTTTATTTGGCGCACAAATATTACTTTGCATGTAAATAGAAGTGTCACTTCAAAATTATAACATCCACAAATTCACTTTTAAAAGATTTTAAATCAGTCAACATAGATATCATTTGAAATCCTAACATTTGTTTGACTTAGAAGATAAGGACTCGATCAATCAACTCTTTTCAATAACCAAGTGCTCAATTTAACCATCAGAATTATGATGTTGCAGGTTTCCATATTCTTGCAATCGTTTGGGAAATCTCATTGCTATTACTCAAACAAGCATGAAACGTATGCTTGTATATTCTTCCTTGAAATCTACTAATCCAATTGCGAGCCTTAAATATTGGGAAGGAAAGCCATAACATTGATGAAGCACATGATAATACAAGAAAACTAAAACATGACCCTGAAAAGTAAGGAAAAGTAGATGTAATTGATAGTTGGATAGATCTCTTGGAAGCTCAAAATGGAAATATTTAATTGTCAAGTTTTCGGTAGCAGCTTGGTGCAATATTCTGAATTACCAAAGAAATCTAAGAAAATTGACAAGAACTGTACTTGTTAAGGTTATTATGTATGACTAACTAAGGCATTTCATGTATAGATTTGTATCTTGCACTAATAATTCCACATTTACTTCCTATATCTGTGCATATTATAAAGTCTTTGAAATTCTTTCTACCACAACATTAAACTCATAAATCACAACTTATGTGTTCAAGATCAGTTAAGGACTAGCTGAATAATCTGTGTTCATGACTCACAGTACGCAGCTATTATGAAACTTACACAAACATGTATCTAATGAAAGTCAATCAACAGGTTCATGGCATTATATGTATAACCATAACTAATAGGTTTAATGTTGTCCAGAAGTGCTTGTCCGCAAGGAAAGCTCAGGCGGCACCAGAAAAGTTTTGCTGGACACAATAATTCGCATCACTGTCCCTTGTTTCCTTTGGATATTGTGTCCTTGCAGATTCAACTCCTCTTCCAGACAATGTTGTATATTTTTTGCTCTTCTTTTATTTTGTAGAAATGAAGAAACACTTAAAATTCATTCATTATAGTGGAAGATTTGTCGGAAAAATATATCACCACAGACAGGAAAAACCACAAATTTGAAATTCTTCAGTACAAAGAACAGAGAACATATCCCAAAATCAACCTTACACAAGCACAAGCCTAGACAATTTCAAAGATTTCCCTTAACTTACCTGTTTAACAAGTGATGCAAGATTCTGCTGCACGGCCTCTCTCCCACCAGTGACTTCAGACATGTCCATTGTGTTGTATGATGCTCCCATGTACTTTAACACTGCACCCACAATCTCTCGTGGTGAGTCAACCATTGCAATCTTTCCAGCAAGCTCAGGTCGCCATAGATCGTCCCAGTCCTGCATAGGTGGTTTACAACCCTGAGTAAGCTAGCTGTGATACAGAGTTCAGCATTTTGAAGGTGACATTAACAACAAAACACGCAGAATCTGTGAACTTTAACACTCTTTCAACACAAGCTTGTCCAAGACAAATGAATACTTCGTATGATTTAGCTGATAGGGAAAAAGTAATACTATGCAATAATATTCATATTTTCATTGGAATAACATTCAATAACTAGGGGTAACAAGATTCTAACAAGGAAAATGGTGTAAAAGTCAACTGCATGTTGAAGAATTGCACGAGAAATGTTGGAAGAGAACAAGATGCTAACAAGGATATGGCGTAAAAGTCAAGAACATGTTGAAGTACTTCCCAATAGATGTTTTGATCAATGAGTTCCCCTATTGATTTCTATCCAAAAGTGAGAAAAACACACAAAACAGAGGAAAAAGAAACAACAAAATAGAAGGCAAGCAGAAATCAAGGATAACAGAAATTATTGTAATATAATAAGCCCATTAGCTTACGTGAGAATCACAGTAAGGAGATGCATCCTCCATGGTAAAAAGAAAGAAACAAATTTAGAAATTTCAACTGTAAGGGACTGGCACATGTTCGGTTGGACATTGAGAGAAAAACCTTCATAAAGGTGTTTGTGCTTCACTGAAAGCATAGTGAGCTAATGCCAATAGACTTGGTAGAGCTGATACTAGACTTTTAGTCACTGGAACAGAAGAACAGTTTCAAAGGAGTGCAGTAGAGAATACTGTTAATGCGTGATTCAGCTGGAAAGACAATATGATTAATTTAGAATTGCAAGCAATCAGCATAAAAGGAAAGCATCAGGCTTCATGGTTCCACTTTTAAAAGTGATAACTCTCAATTCAAAGACAAGTTACCTCTATAGGAGCCATTTTACGCTTTTGAAATTCACTTTTCTTGTAAGCTATCACTATGCTTCCCCATCTATATGGAGCCGCCCATATTCTACCACTAGAATCCAGTTTCCCTTCATCACTCCTGCGCAAATATGCCTGGCATTATTTTAAGTCAAAGGGAAATATCAAAGGAATCCGAGCATAAGATAGATGCCGAAGTAAATAAGATGATGCTTCCAATACAGGACTATAGAAGAGACAATTTCCTTTTCATTTTTCCACAAAAGAGACAGTTCAGTAAATATATAATCTACCAGCAGGCCTGTAATATTTTGGTCAGATGTAAGGTATCATCTAAATAAGACATATAAAGGCCTCGAAACAAAGTGCATCCTGTGTGAAGTCAGGTGATGGTCAACAAGATGCACAACTCTATGTTTTAGTAACCGTGGTGTCTGCGCCAGCTTGAACACACCTCGGCTAATTCTACTAGGCACCTCCTACTAATATAGGTACTGGATAACTCTATACACCAAGGCTTGGAATATGAAAAGAAATCACCTAATGTTTGCTGGGATTTGAACTTGAGACTCATGGTTCTCAACCAACTTCATTGAACACTAGGTCATACCCTTGGGTGCAAAGATGCAAAAACTCTACCCCTTGTGATCTAAAAAATGATGCATTGGGTTTTGGGGCCCGCTAAGTTGAGTGAAGGTTCCACACTTTCCAATAGTGATAGGTGTTCTATTTCTTGCACTCTCTTTCTACATTATTCCAGGTACAAGAGTGACTAAAGTTTTGTACATTGCTTCCACATATTACAGCCTGGCATGAAAATAGGGGACCCATGGATACTTTTATGCCAAGCAAAACTCATCTAAGATATTTCTAATAGTTAAGAAGGTTCAACTTAAAGTATAATGTGGACAATTTGCATAGCATTGAAGTGAACGGATTTTCAGGAATCATTGATTTAAGAAACAAGGCATCACCAATGACATCAATGCTATGATTTCAAATCAAAGACAAATTTCAAAGGCTTATTCAGTTTACGGCTCAACAGTTAATTTTCGTTGCAAAAAGGTAATCTGGCAATCCTGAGAATGAGACCATCTTTTTAGAAGATGATAAAAGGGAAAAAAAAAATAAGGTAAAGGCAAAAACACCTGGAATGCTACCGACACCCCAAAAGATCATATTATGCAAATGTCACTCCTCATAAAAATATAGTTTTTACCTTCCATTTCTCATTCAGATTCACAAACCAATCTTGATCTTCTAAACCGTCCATCGGCTCAATTAACCTCTTCTCAATGGCATGACTTAGCCACGTATCACCAAGAGTGACAACATCAGCTGCCAGAGCAGATTTGGGATTAATTTTTCCTTTCTGTAAAGGTATACAAAGTTCATGAAAGATGTCTTGCAGGCTTTGACGAAACTCGGAACTTAATTTCACTCTCTTCCCTTGAGATCGCAAGAAATCCTACACATCAATGAGGAAAGAGCCATTATACTTGAGATGTACAATTTTGTCATCATATCAATGATGTTTGGATCAGTTTACTAATACATATCAAATAACACAAGTCCAGTGAACTATGATTTCTGTCGTCAATGTGTAACAATGAACAGAGTTCTCATCCCATAGTTAACAAATTAAACAAAATTACTTATAGTTTTGTCTCTTAACAAAGGTGGGCGTGTGGGTGTACATAAAATAAGTGTTTTAGAGGGGAACACAGGGAGACCTTGAACAGGAGCTGATATCTAGAAATATCCTAAAGTTAGAACTCAGGATCATTTTCAAACTATAGCATCCAAATTGGAAAAGTACTGCAACTTGAATTTCATTCTTTAGTTAACCAGATACAATATCAAACAAAAGAAGATTGAAAGTACATAACCACTAAGATCCAACTAATAAAATGCTTCTTCAAGCATCGGAGAACATACATATTTGAAAGTTCCAAGTAATTTTGGGTCGAGGTAGAAATGAGGATCACTCCTACAGTAGCTTTTCTCTTGTTTTTCATTTTTCGAGCAGATTAGTCCTGCACTGTTCTATAGAAGAGATTTATTTCAAACCTCAATTATATGATTCCTTTAAAAAATTCTTATTATCCAAAGTAGAAATTAATTTATAGATTAGTAATATCCAATGTGCACATCAATATGAAAACAAATAATTTTGATATGAGAATTTTGGAAAAATAAAGAAGATAATACCAACCTACTTTACTTGTTTTTCTTCCATTCCTTTTAATTTGATGGTCTGCAAACAAACTCAAATCCTAGTCTTCTGCTACAGTTACTACTACTCTCATCTTTCCTATGCTGCAATTAAACCAACTATTACAGTATTTCTCGTGTAACTTGCAACCTTGGAGCCACTAAGTTCTTACTTTTTTTCTCCACCGGAATAACTCTTTTCTGTGATTACACACACTCCAAATTTATTTTGCAACTAGAGTCGAGGAGCAGCATTTAATGGTACAATGAATTTACGACCAAAACCTACAGTGGTGGTACACAAAATACTGGTATCTCCAACAGAGGAATTCACTGGCCAAAACAGGGGTCGATAGTATAGAAAGAGAAGACCAACATAACATCATAATTTCACTTTGATCCTATATTACAACTTATTAATACAACCTTTACACCACACAAGGTCTGAAATGATCATATCCTGAAAGTAAAAAAAGTGAGATATCGAGCAGAGTAGCAAACCTTGAGCCATACAGGAGGGAAAGAGTTACTAAGAGAAACAACTCTTAAAGGTACAGTCAAAGCATATGTCTTAGACTTCCATTTCTCAAATGCTGCTTGAAGTTCTTCATTATCGATATTCTCCACATTTTCTGATTTTCCAACTCCAGTGTCTGTGTAATCCAAAGTCCATGGCACCATAAGTAAAATAAGAAAATAAAAAGAATAAAGAGAGAGAGAGAAGAAGAGGAAGAAGAAACTCTGATGGATCATAAACAACAAGACATTGATAAATCAATACTATCAAATGCCAATAGCAAAATGAGTGCAACACTCAATAACAAGAAGAAGAAAAACATTAAATGCAATAAACAAGAACAACAATGATAATTCATATGTTTCACACTAAACATCATGGTTTGACTTGGATGGTTAAAGATGAGAGTTCAAATGTATCTTTCATTTAGAATAAACCTTGTGATAGCAAAACTGAGAAATAATTTTGGGATAACAAAAGAAAATTGATATTGCTGACATGAATCCCATCATTTAGGTTCCCATTTCCCAATCTATAATAGATATCTATAAAAGTCATATCTATGTGTGAGAGCCAAAGTTCACATGATAAGACATAAAATCTGCGAAGTTGAATTATTTTTTTTACATCTACAAACATTTGGAAGTGTCATGTACAAAAACAAACTAGAGTAATGCTTGGATCATATAAGAAGCTTTAAGACTCCGGTCAGAGCTACATGTTTGACAATGCTTAGTGTGTGTTTTTTCTACCAGATACCTACTACCTTCCATCAACACAAGTACCACATAACTCTTCCCACGAAGGCCGAGGTAGAAGGGAAGGAATCACCTAGTGTTTTTTTTTTGCCTCCATTGAGACTTGAATCTAAGACCTCATAGTATTCTCCTCACTTCATTGACCCCTAGGTACATCTTTGGGTGAAATTCTTAATGTGTTATCTTTCCCATGGAAAGTCCAAAAAAATAATTTAGGTCTGTATCCCTCTGCATTATCATCAATCTCCTGTAACTACAACAATTACAAGATCCTTATGGACTACAAAACTGAAATGCCAAAGAATTCTCTGCCACCATGTACATACTATGGCACAGTGGTAAAAGAATTCAATACATTGTGGAACTACATAAACACCACACACATTGTTTGACGTGATAATAGTCCAATTCTTAAACACATTAACATCCTTCTTTACTAATATAAAGCTGACTAGAGAAGGAAGAACAAAACAACTGTTGCCAAATGTCAGTATATTAGCTTTGATCTTGTTTAGGTTGCCTATGCTCAAGGTGATAAGGGTGACACCCTTACACTAGCTTCGAAGAGTGAACAAAGAAGAAACAAATAGTACCCACTTTTGCAATTAGGTCTAGACTACTTTCTCCATATCTATGACAAAATTGCAGCATGGGTTAACATGTAGAGCTTAATGTTTCTCTAAATCAGTAGCCATAATTAATCCAAATACCTAAGCTAATCCAATCTTTGTATAGCTCTAGTGGTGCCACACTATCTCTCTCCCTCTCCCTCCCCCCTCTCTTCTCACTCTCTCGGGCAAACCTTTTTATTCTTTTTAATCAAGTGATACTCTCTTTGGAAAATCTTCGACAAGGAGACAAGATACTTGCCATTTCACAGCATAGTCTATACAACCTACATTCTCCGACAATCCACTGTTGCATTTCACCTGTAGTTCATTTTATCTATATGTTCTAGAGATTTACTCCTTTCTTTCCATACTATATGACACAACATTTGACTGGATAACCCCTCTCTCTCTCTCTCTCTGTGGTAAACCTTAGACAAGGTACTTGCATTTTCACAACTTAGTATTCTATACGACCTACATTCTGGAAAACAATTCTCAATCCACTGCTGAGTTTCACCTACAATTCATTTGCTCTGATTTTTTGAGAGGAAATAACTCATTCCTCTCCATACTAAACGACATTCGTCTGGATACACAATTCACGATGTTAGTTTGGCATATATCTTACTTACATATACATAGCGATATTGACATAAAATACTACTCCCACTATTTCAATTTGTTTATCTTACTTTCCTTTCCTTTTTAGTCCGTCCCAGAAAAAATGTCTTTTCCTTTTTTTGGGGCAATTCTTTAATTTCAACTTTCCACGGACCACAAAATTTAAAAGACATTTTGGTACATTCTACATATCTTTAGTTTAGTACCAAAAAACCAGATAAACAAATTGAAACAGAGAGAATACTAGCAAGTCAAGTAATCATTGGGAAATTAGTTTGACAGAAATATCACATTATAGTTTAAAATTTGAATAGTTCAATGAATTTGAAAAAATGTACAGAAATGTCAAATATTTTGACCCAACATGCTCAACCCATTACACATAAATAGAATTTTCAGAAAAAAAGCATTACCTTGAGATTCTTGTACCTGAAGCTGAGTTACAGAAGGGTCTGGAGTAGGAACATGGGTTGAAGCAACAGCCTGAAAGGCGAAAAGGGTCGAACCCAAACTAAGGAAAAGAACAGCAGAAGCAGCAATTCGACGAAGAACTTCGCCGGACACCGGAAAATTGGCTGAGCTCCGGTGAAGGGGAACTGCAGAAACTCTGATGGAGAGCCTAAAGTTTCTGTGGAAGTGGAAAGTTGGAGAATTTTGGGGATTAAGAAGACGAAGAGAGGTATAATGGTGTGTAGAGCCATAGAGAATTGGGATTGGGAGAAGAGGGGAAACCAAAGACATCCTATGCAAACCGACTAGAAATTATGTCACTCTTTTCTAAGGCAATATAAGGAGGTATACATGTATTACTATTATTTTTTTAACGACAGATATATTATTTTAAATCATAAAGTTAAGGAATATCTTTGTCTGATTCCCATAGCAAAGTTCAAGTATCCTGTCTCCAAGCTATCTCACGAGGGTTAGTGTGTATTTGTTCAATCGAAGACGATAATGAAAAGACATAAAAAGAAAATTGAATGACGTAAATCAACTCGATAAAGACATTTAAATATAAAAAAGATAAAGAAAAACGTCTTAAGTTTGTAATTAAGCTCAAGTATCTTTAATTAGGGAAGAATCCTAAGATGTTGATAAAGAAGAAGAGAAATAATAATTGAGAGATTAAGAGAAATAGTGTATTAAAAAGGACTATGTCAAAAATATTGTTTAGAAATATTGATCGTCGAAGTTGAGAGGGTATATATAGACTATCTTGTACACGGTGACTTGATTAAAATAATGAATGCTGATAATCCACTTCAGTAGCTTGATTTCCCAAGTTTCGAGCATTTCGCTCCACAACTTGCTCTACATCGTGAGGAACTCCATTGACAAAAAAAAAATTGTGGTCGAAATTCTTTAATCAACACTTAGATTTGTAGTGAATTATTTATCAAGCTAGTCGCAATAGCTCTGATACCATATTCTTAATCAAAGAAGAAGAAGAAGAAATAGTAGTAGTAGTAGTAGTAATTAAGAGAAATGGTATATCAAAAATGACTAATCCAAAAATATTATTCAAAGATATCGATTGTATATATTAAGAGGATATATAGAGACTATTTTATATACGATGATTTGATTAGAAAATAAGAGAGTAACTAATCAAATTTAACTAACTTTTAATTGGTTACAATAACTAATTTTCTAACAGACTATGTGAATGTACACTTCTATCCTTTTATCCTTCAACGTCGAGCTTCTTATTTTGTTATACATTTTCACTTAGCCATTTATTATTTTAGTGTTTTTCTTGAAATAATCCATCTCTGATTGAAAAAATAAAGTAAACATCAAAATTAAATTATCTTCACATTTACCAGATTTAATCAAGGAGTATTATCCATATCTTATTGGTAAAATTGAGAATTATAAAGAAATGGGAATTAACATAAAATGTTAACGTTAAAATTTGATAACATGGAAGACCACTAGGATCCTAGAAAAAGAAAAGTTGAATATATATAAAACAAAAGTTTTTTAAATTTTTGAATTGTATTTGTAGATTATTAATACAACATTTCTTTTACAATCTATTCACTATTGTAAATTCAAATTTGAAACAGAAAATTTAAAGTTTGAAAAATATTTCAGGTGAAATAACAAGTTTTTATTTAAATAACTTTAATTTTTTCTTGAATGAAATTCATGTGTATATACAAAATCAAATATTATTTTTTTCAATTTCAACTCACATGACTTATAAACTTCTAGTTCCAATTCTAAATCATTATTAAACACATAAAAAATATTTAAGCATCATATAAAATAAATATACTTCTCATGAGGAGGAATAAAAGATGAATAATAGCTAGCCAGGCCAATAGCCAAACTCATTACATGTATAACTTGTCCACCCCCCACCCCACCCCCTCCACAACTAAAATCCTTAATGCTTAGTGCAATCAATAGGCAAGAATGAAACTTTGTTGGCAACAAGATCAAATCCAATTAACAAATTCATCTGTGTGAAGTTTCCCAAAATTGAAACTTCCTCATCAGGCACCATTGTAAAACAAACCAAACCTTCAGCCACTTGCACAAATGTGTTTGTTGGTGACAACTCTATATTTGCATTTGTAAAATGAGCTACAATCTTAGGAACAACGATAGTGCTATTCTTAGATGCGTAACATAACTTACAAGACTTAGATAGATCGTGTTTCCTAGTAGCATTAATAGAAACGATCAATGTTTTCTCCAAATTTGCGTAAAAATCAGGAGGGACAAATGTAAGTGTTCTACCTGAATCTATGATAATATTACCTTGAGTATTGGAAGTAATTTTAGAAGATTTGAATGGCAAAGTCTTATTTCCAATGCTAATACTTTCCAAAGATAGAGAATAGAAAGATTGAAATTGTCATGACCCAACCCCGTGGGTCGTGACTAGTGTACGAACTGGACACTCATCAACTAAACATAATATGGGACTTGAGGAAATAGAATGTCATCACGAAACTATCCATATTTATATATTAACGCAACCTGTCTCTTGAGGAGTTACAACATCAAAAGATAACATAGTACGTAAGCCAACAAGGCTATCATAACGTATAGGAAGGTCCCAACTATACATACGCAGGCTGACAAGGCTGCCACTACATACATCATCCCAAAATATGCATACATGCAAGCCAGCAAGGCTACCACTACAAAAGGGAACGTCACCATAACATAAGTCATGCTAACATAGACGGACAATGTCTATATACAACCCACATATACGTGTACAGACCTCTAAGAATATTGACAGTAACATATGATGGGATAGGGCCCCGCCGTACCCCTGGATAAACAAATATATACATCAAAATAATCTATACCAAAAGTCTAGGCTCTGGGATAATGGAGCACTCCAAAATAGTTGAGTGGAAATTCTCAGTCGGTGGATCCCCGAACGAGTATCTGTACCTGCGGGCATAAAATGCAGCCCCCCGAAGAGAAAGGGTCAGTACGACATATGTACTGAGTATATAAAGCATAACATATCATAAATGATATCACATCTGAAGTAGAGATTCAGGAGACGAGTACGTAAATCAAGAAATCACTATACCTGTATTTTATAACAAAGTCATACCTATCATTGTCATATGCCGTACCCGGCCCATTATGGGACTCGGTGAATAAAGTTGTATCATCATATTATTATATCATCACATCATCATATTGTCATATACAAATACCTTACCCTGCCCTCTAGTAAGGGACTCGGTGAATAAAGTTGTGTACACACATACCGTACCCGGCCCGTCGTGGGACTCGATTTAGAATTAGGAATTAAAGTTTTCTACTTCGTGTCCGAAAATGATCCCGTCTTTAACTTGAGTCGATTCTCGTTCGAATGACTCGACGTATGAAAATACGGAATATAACAAATTCGAAATTAAAAGTCCTTGAATTTATGTCCATTAGCTCACGAATAGTCCAATGCACAAAAATATGGAATATAACAATTATCATGTTGTTTATGACCTGCTTTGAGCCTACTTATAGTGATAAAAGGCGATGGAGTGGTCCTTCCATGTGTCCACCACGTGTCAAGCTCTCTACTTGCGGTCAGTACCTTTGTTCAGTAAAGTAGTCATATCTCTTGATCCCGATATCAAATAAATTCCCACGACCTGTGGTTGGAAAGCTAATCCAATTATCTACAACTTGCATTTCAGGAGTTTTCCCAAATTCCCAAAAAATGATGGTTTATGGTCTCCCCAAGTTAGATCACCCGAAAATATAACTTAAAAAAAACATCTTTTTGGAGGGCTTACACTTGGATTTGTCTCAAGGGTCCTTCTTGAGTTTTGTTTAACTTCACATATATTGTCCATATAACTTATCATATATCCTTTTTATAAAAATCCCATCATGTGGGTCCCATCTCAGCTTACGATTACGAGGGCTATATATCTTTTAACATATCATTTCAATCATATTGTATGAACTCCAAATATTATACTCATGCTATCCTCATGCTACTACATTAGAATTTCATCGAGCTCACATCAAGCCATTTATAGCCTTAGTAACACAAAATTTTCTGGGGTGTAACTGAAATTTTATCAAGGGAATTGAAACAACGTCAGGACCTGACACGATAGCAGCGTCACCAAAGTTTATGTGACTAGTTGTGTTGGAATTAGTTGATGATGATTCCAATAGAATCAAACAATAAGATAATTTCCCTTTGATTTCTTGATTCATTTGGTTGACAATTGAGACCTTGCCACCACCTAAGCCAACAATGCCAGAAGTGGCATTAGTGAAAGTGCCCCTATTGGTATGTCCACAACCAAAGGCAATATTAAGAATTGAAACATTTTCAACAAATGTGAAAGTTTCAATAGAAAAATCACCTATGGTATAGGATTTGTCACCATAAATCTCTTCATAATTACATGTATCATTCTTACATGAGAAAAATCCTATATTTTGACAAAGTTCATTGTTACAATGAACAACTTTATAAGAAGAGTTATTCTTGGGATTGAAAATAGGTGCCAATTGTTTGAAGCAATGAACATAAGGCTCACATTGTGTCCATGTCAAGTCACTACCAGTCTCAGCAATGACAAGAATGTCTTTTGGAGGAGTTCCAATTGAGATTTTCATGAGGTATTTACCTTCAGTTGTAGTAATAGTTGATTGGATTGAATTAACGGGACATTTTTTAAAAAAGGTTGCTCGGGAGAATGACCGATAGAAGGCATTTTGAAGGCGTTCAAATGGAGTGTTTGATGGATTGTGATAAGGTAAAATAGGAGAATCATGGTGGATAAGATCGAGAGTGAAGCCATTTACAGTACTTTTACGACAAGAACAATAAAAGAACTAACATAGGAATAAAAGTGAAAGCTTTAGTATTAATCTCCATGGCTGGGATTTGGAGAATTGACAAGGTTTTGGGAATAAAGGTTTAGTACCATTTTATAGGTAACAAAATGTATGTCAAGATTAATTAACTTATAAAAATTTTAAAATGTAATAGGGGAGAAAGTGAGATTTTGTTATCATTAAAAAATATAAGAGTATAATTAATGCAAGTCGTTGACTTTGTAAACACTAAATTTTGAACATTCTTTTGTAATATAGTGATAATTATAACAACTTTGAATAATTTTAGAGATTTCCCTCCGAATTTCACTTTTAATATATTCTATTATTGTTTGTCATATTAAGCTAGCCTATTAAAATATTTTAGTAATTCTTTTATGTAATTCTCTCTTTCTTCCTCCTCTTCCCAAAATAATAATTATTAAAGTTTTGGTCAAAAATATAAAAATTTATCCCTTTTTGATATGCATTTACTATACACAACTATAATTTAAAAAAATTATAATTCGTAGCTATAATTACGGTTTTATAGCAAAATTTTACTCAAGGTCAAGGGTATGTCGTTAATTTTAAATAAGGCCATTGAACTTTATCTAATAGAAGAGTAAAGTTATAAATTTTTTATTTTTGTGTCACATAAAATTAGTGAATTTTACTCATTAATATTGTAATAGTAAAGTTGCTAATCTCTTTACTCACTGCAAGTCTATAACAATAAAGTAATTAAACTTTACCCAGTATAATATACTAAACTGATCTTACTGTGACAAAATATGGGTTTTTTTTTACATGATTTAATTTTGTAGAAGCTGTTAATAAGTCATCATAAGAATTATAAACAAGGAAAAATAATCAGAACATCAAGACTAACAACAAATTCTCACTAAACACTCTTTAAGCACAAAATAAGAGGTTAAAAGATCATTACAAGCTAATTCATTACATGTATAACTTGTCACCCCATTCCAAACCAAATTAATCCTTTAATGCATAGTGCAATCAGTAGGCAAAAATGAAACTTTGTTAGCCACAAGATCAAATCCAATCAAGAAATTCATTTGTGCCAAGTTTCCAAAAATAGAAATTCCCTCATCAGGCACCATTGTGAAACAAACCAAACATTCATCTACTTTATGTAAATGTGTTTGTTATTGGCAACTCTACATCCGCATTAGCAAAATGATGTAAACAAAAAAGTCTATGTTAGTAAAATACTACGAAATTAATAAAGAAAAAGAAAAAAAGAAAGGAGCAATCTGCTTATTCTTCTTTTTTCTTAGTTGAAGTTCCTATATTGGTTTTTTCTTTCTTTCCTGATGGGGACTAAGAAAAGGAGACGAATATTGCTAAACAGCTGCAGCAAATAAGATAGGATCACTTCTAGCGGGACGGAACTCCACCAGACATAGAAGAAAGGAGTGTGCTGGTTGGAGTCATCATCTTCTTTCGAAAGGGAAGTACCATTTGCTCAGTCTTGCATTCATCCCTTGAGTAAGAAAGAAAGTCTCTCCCTCTTCAGAATTGGGGGAAGGAACGTCACGGGGGAGGAAGATAGAAAGGTAACCTATGACACCGGGGAATTACGCTTTTTCTCCCGCCTCAGCTTCGCGGATGTCTCATCGGTTTTTTACTTCGCAATAACTCGGGATTTGATCCCATAGAGATGATAAATCTTTGGCCTGTAAATTCAATGAATGAATATTACCGAGAGAAAATAAAAGATTAGTGAGGTAAGGTCTATAGACTGTAAGGCAGAAGGCTTGAAAGGAAGAGCACTCCTACTTACTTTTGGGAGAAATCCTAGACACCTTAGACGTGGTATGGACCAAAGCAAAGGTTCTGCTGCTATCGACACCTACCCAATTAACCAAAAGTATAATCGATCGAGAAGGAACGAAAAGCCAAAAGTCAAGGTGCATAGCGTACCAATAATTGTACTAATCCAACCGCATATGTCTGCAAAATCTTTGGAGCATCGATAGTGCCATTCTGAGACTCGTAGCACAACTTAAGAAACCCAGACGGATCGTCCTTCCTAGTAGCATTAATTGAAGACACCATTAATGTTCTCTCCAAATTCGTGTAAAATTCAAAAGGGACATAAGTAAATGTTGTCCCAGAATCGATTATAATGTTACCTTGATAGTTGGAACTAATATTAGAAGATCTGAATGGCAAAGACTTATTTCCAACACTAATACTTTCTAAGGTTAGAAAATAGAAGTTTGGTTGCTCTTCGCTTATTATCAAGGGAGTTGAAACGACATCAGGACCTGACACGACAACGTTGTCACCAAAGTTGATGTGACTAGTCATGTTGGAATTAGTTGATGATTCCAATGGGATGAAACAATATGTGAATTTCCCTTTGATTTCTTGATTCATTTGGTTGACAATTGAGACATTGCCACCACCTAAGCCAATGATGCCAGACATGGCATTAGTTAAACTACCGCCTATTGGCATGTCCATAACCAAAAGCAATGTTAGGAATTGAGATATTTTCACCAGAAGTAGAAGCAAATGTGAAAGTTTCAATAGAAAGATCACCTATGGCATGAGATTGGTCGCCATAAATTGCTTCATAATTACATGTATTATTTTTACATGTGAGATATCCATCTTCTTGACAAAGTTTATTGTTACAACCAATAGTTTTGTAAGAAGAGCTATTCTTGGGATTGAAAATAGGTGCCAATTGTTTGAAACAATCAATACAAGGCTCTCATTGTGTCCATGTCAAGTCACTTCCAGTGTCAACAATAACAAGAATGTCTATAGGGGGAGTTCCACTTGAGATTTTCATGAGGTGTCCACCTAGGGTTGGAGTAATACTTGGTTGAATTCCATTAACAAATTTATTCTTGAAGAAGGAAGCACGGGAGAATGACTGGTGGAAGGCATTTTGAAGGCGTTCAAATGGAGTGTTTGATGGATTGTAAAAAGGTGAAAGAGGAAAATCGTGATGGATAAGATCGAGAGTAAAGCCATTAACACTTTTACGACAAGAAACAAAAGAAGGATGAAATAAAGATAAAAGGACTAACATAGGGATAAGAGTGAAAGCTTTAATATTAATCTCCATGGAGAGTTGACAAGGTTTCGGAGAAAGATGAGAAATTATGTAAGATTAGACAATGTTCAGTAGTACCATTTTATAGGTAACACAATGTATGCCTAGACTAATTAGTATGAGAATTAATTAAGTCAAAAAATGTAATCATAAAAATAGGAATAATTTTACGTTCATCCATTCAAATTTGATTTCATAATAGTAACTTCTTCAGTAATTTACCATATTTACATTTATCTTGTTTTAATTTTTAATATTAATCTTTTAACTTATTTACCATTAATGAAAATAATTATAATTTAACTAATTATTTATTTATTCCTCCACTTTCAAAGAAAATAATTTAAGCTTTGTTCAAAGAAATAAATTTTTACCTATTTATTGAATGACACTTTCTTTTTTCAAATTTTAGCAATCTCAACTTCTTTATTAGGATTTCTTCCGAATGTGTTACCTTATTTGGATTCTACCACAATTATGTCTAATTCAAAAATGGTTTCTTGGTACAAAAGGTGGGTTTTTTTTTTGGTGGAAAAGAAATCTTTTATATTTATCTTTTTTTTGGGGTGGGGTTTTATAAATAGAAGATATTTTATTCTCATATAAAATTCAATAGCATCCACGATATAATCCTTGTATGAGGTTGAAGCCATGTTCAAATCAAATTGCTACCAATTTTCATGATAATGAAAAAAAAAATTAAAAAAAAATAATCTGAAATACTACATGTAGAGATATAATTTCAACCATATTTTCAATAATTTACTTCATTTTTAATAATAAAAATCAATTTTTAATTTGTGCTAATTCTTAACACTTGGGATCCAATTTCAACTTATGCTTATTTTTAAGTAAACTTTACCTAAATCTCATAATGGAAAAGTCTAATTACTATACATTCCTCATTGTACCAAAATTACCCGATATCCCCTTTTTTCCAACTTTTCTGATACATTAATTATCTATAGAGTAATTAATGAAGATCATCTATTTATGGATAGTATCTTAATATAAGGTATGATTGGTTCTTTAAATCAATTACTGATCTAATTAATGGGATTAATTTGGTTAAAAAAATAACGGTTGTGTACGTGAAGATTCAAGCCAAAAAACAGAGCATAAATTCAAATCAAATTCGATTTCAAATTTTTTTTCAATTTTGGTGATACATAAGTTATGTATCTGATACATCAACTTTAGATGTAGAATACTTAATGCATATCAGCTATTTATGGTTAGTATTTTAATGTAAGTTTTGATTGGTTATTTAATTGAATCACTGATCTAATTAATGGGATTAATTTATTTAAAAAAGCAACTGTGATGTTCATGAAGATTCAAGCCAAAAAACAGAGCATCGTCTCGAATGGAAAAAACAGAGCATCAATTCAAACCGAAGTTGATTTCAATTATTTTTTCACTTTTGCTGATACATAAGTTATGTATCTGATACATAACTTTAGCTATAGAATAGTTAATGCACATCAGCTATTTATGGAGTTAAAAGTGAGATAAGGTATGATTGGCTCTTATAGTTCCGAATCTCAATGGGTGGGACGGAATCTTCTTGATGATGTATTTCATTCCCTGCATTGACATGAAAATGGTTAAATACAACTTGAATTTTATACATAAATACGATGTATCATATGCATTAAAATATCTGATGCATGAGATGAGATTCTGATACATACAAAAGATGTATCAGAAGCAGTTATATATTATATTCTGATACATAAATGTAGATGTATCAGAATCATTAAAACTTGAAACAACAGAAAATGACACTTAAACATGATGTATCAGAAATAGTAAATCTCCAAAAAATTGCATTTGAAAAAGACATTATGTATCTGATACATAAATGTAGATGTATCAGAATCATTAAAACTTGAAATAACAGAAACTGACACTTAAACATGATGTATCAGAAATAGTAAATCTCCAAAAAATTGCATTTGAAAAAGACATTATGTATCTGATACATAAATGATATGTATCAGAATCATTAAAACTTGAAACAACAGAAACTGACACTTAAACATGATGTATCAGAAATAGTAAATCTCCAAAAATATTGCATTTGAAAAAGACATTACGTATCTGATACATAAATGATATGTATCAGAATCATTAAAACCTTCACAAAATTTTCATTCTAAAAAAAAAACTTAATTGAACACATACCTTTGGGAGATTAGGGCGTGTTGTAACCCCTTCAATCTTGTTGTCTATTTCTTTGGGTGCATGTTTAACTGTAGCTTTCGACTTCAATTTCTCACGTAGCTTATTCATCACTGCTGGATCGTTACGATGTTTGGATCTAACCTCGTCGTAACCTTTTCAAGACGAATCAGAACCAGGTGAAACAAGAATTCCTTAATTTTTATTGGACTGTTTGAGACCATGAACAGATTCCATATGTATCATTGAAGGTATGAGAAACAAAAATAGAAAGATTTACAGAAGAAAGCAAATGATAAAAATTTTAGAATATTTTTCAAAGATTTACAGAAGAAATCAAAAGATACAAATTTTAGGAGAAATCAAATTGAATGAGGATGAAGTGAAATTCCATATAAGAAAAGATTAAAATATACCTTAGTTGAAATCTTGAAATTGATTAACGGTTGAAGAGGATCAAATTAACTAGAGCAAATTAGGGCGAGGATGAAGAAGGAGGCGGATGTATTAGTGAGGGAGAGAGGGAGAAAGGAAAAAGAGGGATTTTGAAAATTTTTTGGTGTAGTAGGGAATAAAAGTAAATATAGCATCTTAATATGTGTAAAAGGGTAATTTTCCCTATTTTTAATGCATGAGCTCCACTTTCAACCCTTCTCACTTTTAACTCAAGGCTTCAATACCCGTTCTTATTTTTAATACACAAGACTTCAATTTTTAATTTATATCAATATTTAATCATGAACATTATGTGAAAAACGAAGATCCAAATTATTTTATCACAAGACTCCAACGAAGATTCAATATATATATATACACCCCATATGACAATTCTATTATAGTTATCCATAAGTTTTAATTTGATGAAAAGTCATAATTCTCTTTTTCATTATTTAAGAAAATATTATATTTATTTTTATCGTTAATTGCTATTTTTTAATATATATTTTGTGTTATTAATTGACGCAACATATACGTACACCATCATTAGAAGAACATGCATTGTTTCCATTTAAATTGTAACATTATATACTTTATTTATTTTGTATGCAATTTTTCATAGCATAACATGTGTTACGTAGGGGTGTACATGGACCGGATTGGTTCGGATTTTTTATAAACCAAACCAAACCATTTGTGTCGGGTTATTAAATCTATAAACCAAACCAAACCAATAAAGTCGGGTTTTTCGATATTAATTTTTCTCGGGTTTTTCGGGTTTTTTCGGGTTATTCGGGTTTTTTCGGGTTTTTCGAATTTCCATAGTATCTAATAAAAAACAAAGACCGGTGATTCTTAAAAAGAATTCTAGTACAAAATATCAACATATAAGATGGAGGCAGAACACTGTTTGAAGTTTTAACTTTATAATATAACTTTATAAGATGAGCTTTTTTTTTTGTATATTATTTAGATGGGTTTCTCAAGTCCAAATCTAAATTTAAGAAAGAAAAAACAATTATGAAAAATTTTAAAAATATATTTATAAATTACATTTTAATAAATATTTTTATGTATAACATAATTTAAGAGTAGTATATCTATAATCGGGTCGGTTTGGGTTCGGTTTGACCTTTTTTAGTTAAAACCAAACCAAACCTATAATGGTCGGGTTTTTTTACCAAACACCAAACCAAGTCAAACCAAACCACTAGTCGGGTTTTTTTTCCGGTTTGGTTCGGTTTATCGGTTTGGTGCGGTTTATCGGTTTGCCCTGTACAGCCCTAGTGTTACGCATGTATTCTAAACTAGTTGGGGGGAAATCTTGGGATTTTGTAAATGTCACTTCTTGATTTGATTTTCCTTCGTTGAACACATAATAAATAGATGAGATCTCCATTTGTAAGCATTACATAGAAAGTATATATAAGACATCCATCATATCAAGAATTGACAAATAAAATTTGAATTACTACTAACAACATTAGTACTTAGTGCAATCTGTAGGCTTAAAGGACACTTTGTTGGCCTTAAGATCATATCCAATTAGGAAAATTGGCTTGTGCTAAATTTCCAAAAATAGCACTTTGCATGTCTCCAGATGGCACTATTGTCAAACAAACTATACCTTCCTTCACTTGTGTAAAAATGTTTGAAGTTGACAACTCTAAATCTGCATTTGTAAAATGTGCAACAATCTTTGGAACATCAATAGTACCATTCTCACTAGATTCATAACACAAACCAAGATTCTCAAAAGGAGAATCCTTCCTCGTAGCATTGATCGAAAGCATCAACATTGATTCCAACTTCAAGTAAAAATCGTCAGGCACATATGTTAATGTCGTGGCAGAATCAATTATAATGTTACCTTGATCATCACCATCACCAACGGGAGGAGAAATCGGAGAAGATTTGAATTCCACTGTCTTGTTTCCTACACTAATAGCTTTCAAATTTAGAAAGTAGAATGTAGATGATTCTTTTTTAATCAAGGGAGTTGAAACGATCCCATGACCAGATACAACCGCACTGTCGCCAAAGTTGATGTGACTAGTTGCATTGGAATTATCTAACAATGATTCCAATGGGATTAAATAAGAGAATTTCCCTTTGAGTTCTTGATTCATTTGGTTGACAATTGAGACATTCCCACCTCCTAAGCCAGTGATGCCAGAAGTGACATTAGTGAACATGCCACTATTATCATGTCTACAACCAAACACAATGTTAGGAATTGAAACATTTTTACTAGAAGTAGAAGCAAATGTGATTTCAATAGAAAGATCACCCATAGTGTGGGATTGCTCACCATAAGTCACTTGATAAGTACATGTATTATTCTTCATGACCTTACTTTTTAACAAAATTTATTGTTACAACCAACATTTTTATAAGAAGTTCTTGGGATTGAAAATAGGTGTCAATTGTTTGAAGCAATCAATACAAGGCTCACATTGCATCCATGTCAAGTCACCACCAGTGTCAGCAATGACAAGAGTGTCTATTGGGGGAGTTCCAATTGAGATTTTCATGAGGTATTCACCTCCAATGGAGTAAGAGTCGATTGGATTGAATTAACATATTTTTTCTTAAAAAGAAAGCCCGGGAGAATGACCGCTAGAAGGTATTTTGAAGGCCTTCATATGGAGTGTTTGATGGGTTGTGAAAAGGCGAAAGAGGAGAATCATGGTAGATAAGATCCAGAGTGAAACTATTTACACTTTTACGACAAGAAATCAAAGAAAGATGAAAGAAAAATAAAAGAACTAACATAGGGATAAGAGAGAAAGCTTTAGTATTAATCTCCACGGCTAATTAAGGAATTGGAGAATGATGAGAAATTTAGAGGAGACAATGTTTAGTACCATTTTATAGGTAAAAAAGATGTATGCCAAGAGACTAATATAGAAATTTAATTAAGTAAAAAAATGTATTTCAAGAGACTATATGGAAATTAATTAAACAAATGTATGTCTAGAGACTAATATAGAAATTAATTAAGTAAAAAAATGGATAGAGGAGATGGTGAGATTTTGTTACCATTACCAATTATACAAGAGTATGAAATACGAAATTTTGTAAAGTTGGATTTCACTTTCAATTGAAAGATATGTAATATATAATTATGTAATTAATAAAATACTATATCTAAATAGATTCATTCCATATATACTCTTTCTTTTCCTTCCATATTTTCTACTAGTAAGAAAATCCCACTAGTTTAGGAGTTAATTACTTAGATATACTATAATTTGCAATATTACGAATCTTATTAGATTTTGGTGTGTTCAGATATGTCAAGATACATGTATCTCGGGATAAATAAAGTCAAAATTAGGAGTATTTTTTTCTAGATATATTGTATCCAAGTGGATTCTCATGACTATGTGGATACATTGATAAATCTCGCTTGTCTCTCTTTCCTCCCTCCTATCTCGCTCGCCACTCTCATGTATCTAGTGTGATTCGCATGTATCTAGGATACGTGACTATCTCGCTCGATTCTCTCCTTATTTTTAGTGTATCTGTTAGCAAAAATACATGTATCAATCTATCTAAATATATGGTATAAAACTCTTAATTAGTGATAAGATACGTAATTATTTGAAAGTATAGATAGAATTAATATATATGGTATGGATGTATGTCTAATAAGGTAGTTTTTTAAAAAAAAATTCTTTGGAAATACAACTTGATAATCATAAAAATAGTGAATTTTACAAACATATATTCAGATTTGATTTCAAAATAGCAACTTTTTTAATAATTTGTGATATTACATTTACCTTATTTTGATGTTTTTATTTTATTTACCATTAAAAATAATTACTAATTTAACCAAATTGTTCTTTATTCCTCCTCTTTCCAAGAAAAAAATTTAAGCTTTGTTCCAAGAAATTAAATTTTCCTCCTTTTTTGAATGACACTTTCTTTTTTAGCCGTCTAACAAATTTTCACAATTTTTTTTGCATTCATAAAATGTGCAATTAATCTTGGGAGCATACATTTTCAGACTCATAACATATTTAAATCACAAGGGACAAATGCAACTGCTATGTCATAACTCAAAATCGATTATAATGTTACCATGATTGTTGAAATTGATTTTAGACTTATTTCCGATGCTGATACTTTCTAAATTTTGAAAATAGAAGGCTGGAAACTTTTGGCTTTTTGCAGCCAAATACGACAACATTGTCACCAAATTAAGTTGATGTGACTAGTGGTGTTGAATTAGTTGATGTTAATTCCAATGAGATCAAACAATAAGAGAATTTTCCTTTGATTTATTGAAGTATATCATCAAAATGAAATTCAAAAAAAAAGTAAAATGAAATTCAGTAAGAAAGTTAAAAGATATTCATTCCTTAGCATAAGATTGAAATAGATAAAAGACATCGAGAATTGATCAACAACATTAATTTGTATTAATACTAATTATAACATTGATCAAAAGACCAAACAATGAACAAGTAAAAAACTAAACACTAGTTAGTAAAGCCAAATTCCTTAGTACTTAGTACAATCTGTAGGCTTAAAGGATATTTTGTTAGCCACAAGATCATATCCAATTAAGAAATTCCCCTGCGCCAAGTTTCCAAATATAGCAATATCATCTGCTGGTACTATTGTAAGACAAACCAAACCTTCCTCAATTTCTGCAAATGTACTTGAAAGCGATAACTCTAAATCCGCATTTGTAAAATGTGTAACAATCGTTGGAGCATCGATAGTACCATTCTCAGACTCGTAACATAGATGAAAATTCCCTGATGGATCATCCTTCCTAGTAGAACTAATTGAATCCACCAATATTGATTCCAAGTTCAAGTAAAAATCGTTAGGTAGAAATGTTAACGTTGTGCCAGAATCGATTATAATGTTACCTTCCTCATGACTTTCAAAGCCAACCTTAGAAGAGCCAATTTTAAAAGATTTGAATTCCAACGTCTTATTCCCAACACTAACACCTTCCAAGTTCAAATAGTAGAAAGTAGATGGTTCCTTTTTAATCAAGGGGGTTGAAACGACGTTATCACCGGATACAGTGGCACTACTCCCAAAGTTGATATGACTTGTGACATTGGAAATTGGTGAATCTAATGGGATTGAGATCAAACAATAAGCGAATTTCCCATTGATTTGTTTATCCAATTGTTTGATAATTGAAACTTCACCACCACCTAAACCAATAATACCAGACGTATAATTATTAAACGTTCCACCATTGTCATGACCACAACCAAAGGCAATGTTAGGAATCGTGACATTTTCACCAGAAGTAGAAGGAAAAGTGAATTTATCAAAAGCAAGGTCACCAATAGTGTGTGATTGATCACCATAACTCATTTGATATTCACAAATATTTCCTCTCACACAAGAAGAACTCCATAATGATGTACATTCTTCAGTGTCACACCCCGCAGTTTTATATGTAGAGCTTTTATTCGAATCAAAAAGAGGGGATGATTGTTTGAAACAATTTTCACAAGGCTTACATTGTGTCCATGTTAAGTCACTACCCGTATCAGCTATGGCTACAATTTCAACCGGAGGGGTACCAATTGAGAGTTTCATGAGGTATTCACCTGGGATTGGAGAAATATTCGATTGAATTGTGTTGGGAGTAGCTAAGGAACTCTTCTTGAAAAAAGAGGCACGTGAAAATGATCGATGGAAAGCATTTCTAAGGCGATTTGATCTAGTGTTGGACGGGTTATAGAAGGGTGAATGAGGAGAATCACGATGGATAAGATCAAGAGTGAAGCCATTTCCACTATGATCACTTATTGTTTTGCGACAAGAAACAAAAGAAAGATGATAAAATGCGAAAAACACAAATGTAGAGAAAAGAATGTTAGCTTTAGTATTCATCTTCATGACTATATTGTTTATGAGAGTTGATGAAGAAAATTAGATTGTGATTAATATCATTTTATAGATGAAATTAATAGAGTGGGAAAGCAAATAAGAATATGTAAAGTCGAGGGAAATATGGGATATGGGGGGGAATGAATATTAATTAATTTAGAAGAAATCTTTAAAGATATATACCAAATGCAGAGTAGGAAATGAAACATTTTTATTTTTATTTTGAAATTAAATTAAATGAAGAGTTTCACCTACCATAAATACGAATGTTATTCACTTAATATAATTTTTTCCTTTTACCATATCTTCCATTAATTCATACCATGAGTATATGTACTATGCATTGATTGATTCCAAATATGTGAAAAAGACATAGTTTATTTTTACTTGTCCAATATTGATTTGATAAATTTCTTAAAAAATAATAAATAGAATGATAATTTTATTATATCATCCGTTGAACATAAGAAATTTAATATTTTAAAAAATAATTATATTTAATAATAAGAATAAATTAAGAACTGACTGATAAATTATCTTTCGATTATTCAAAATGAACAAGAGTACTATTTATAGTTCCTTAAATAATCATATCACAGCCTCTCTTTTTTTTTTTGAAAAATATACCAAAGCGGATATCAAGGTTTAATTGATTTTGAACCTTAATTACAATATGAACACAAATTCAATATCACAAGAAAATCAGTTTTATTAAAGGTAAAATATTTTGGACGTTCTGATCACACTAAGAAATAAAAGTGGAAATAATTTTGCGGTTTGTCCCACTGGGATATTTATTTAGTAAATGATCCTCTTTTATATTTTTAGTATTTTTTTAACATTTTAGACCGCGGGTAAAAGATTCATTTTAAGAAAATAAAATAAATTTTATGAGAAAAAGTTAGATCATGATCTAAAATAATTTTAATAGTTCAGTTCGTTAATTATCTGAATTTTCACTAGTTCCATTCATAGGTAAATCTCTCTCTTATTTTTTTCTACCCCCACTTTTAATTTGAAGGAAAACAACGTTCTAAATTTTCTTTAAGTTATTATAAATGTTAGACAATAATATAATATTTTATATGTAAGATTGAGAAAAACGTAAGTAAACATTAACCAACATTGTCCATAATTGCACAACTTTTAAAAATAAGGATAAAATCTTAGTGAAGACTATAAAAGAGACATTTGAATAAATTAGCCATAATGAAAATTGCTTGTTTATTTATGAGCAAACAACACAAATCTCATTAGTTTATAATCTAATTAGGTGCTTCCACTTCAGTTTTTGAAATTATCTTTCGTATCATATTTACTTTGTCAAATATATGTATCTAGCACACTCAGATTCAGCTATATGTATCTCTGATACATGTCAATCAAATTAGGTGCAATTTATTCCAGATACACTATATCTAAGCGTGATTCACATGTATATGGAATACATTAACTCTCTCACTTGCCTCTCTCCCTATATATATCTTTATTTATATATGTATTTGCTATCAAAGATACATGTATTTATTGTGATTTGCATGTATCTGGATACACTGACTCTCTTGCCTAGCTCTCTCAAATCTCCCTATGTTTTTGTATTTTAGAATATATATGATATCAAAGATACTTATATCTAGTATTTTTAATACATATAACTTGAAATCTGAAAGAGTGGTGTTGTCACGCCCCGGGAGGGTACCCTAGACGTGGCCGGCACTCGAAAATCATTTCTGGCCTTCAAGCGAACCACTTGGTCCAATCACACTTTCATTCAGTTACACTCTATTAGTGGAAGACTCAAATTATAAGAATACTATTCATAATAAAGCCAAAGGCCAACCACATCTCCATTCAACAACTAGAAAAAATAAAACTAGTCACAACGAAACAATTCAACATCATCCACACTCTAGTCTATGAAGCCTCTATCAACAATATAAGAGGTGCCAATGACAAATTCATGGCTACCACAAATCAAAATAAAGAAAAACTAACTCAAAGCTGAAAAGATAACTGCGGTATCCTCCGAAAATAAGGAGGACTCACCAACTAGCTGGAAGTGAATAGATCTTCAACGATGCGTCTGTTGATGATCTCTAGTACCTGTCTCTGCATCATGAAACGATGCAGGCCAAATGGCGTCAGTACGTGGAATGTACGAGTATGTAAAATGGCCGAATGAAACATACATCAAGGTGGGATCAAATCAACTCAGAAGAAGGTACAACTCAATCAAGATGTTCTGAGTCTAAACAAAATATAATTTAGACAGAACCAATCACATACAATCCAGCTCAATCCATTCCAATCCGACTCAGAGTACTATCAAGACCTATATGGGAGTTTCTCTTATCCGACAACCATCATTTATGAGCCAGTGATAGTACAACAAGCCGACGTTGTTGCCACGTCCGTTCATACCTTGCCAGGGTACGAACGAATCAACAAATCATAAATTCATAACCAATCAAGTCCTATTATATCAGGACAGTAATTTGGAAAACATCCGACTTTAACGGTCCAATTCCTTCCTACGTTTGGCGACATAGTTATTGGATTCGAGTTATTACTTACTCTTACCCAATTCGGTGCTCGATATTTCTCCCAAGACTCAATGCTCATAAAACTCTATCCAATCAATTCAATCTAATCATATCGACCAGTCTCGTTTGGACCTTTGTCAATTCATCAATTCTATCCCAAATCAAGCCTCTTGACCAATCATATTATCCAATTAACCCCAATCTTATATATATTTTTTAAGGCATGTAAAAGACAATGGCCTAGTCTATATCTCTTTTTTTATTTTTTAGGAAATCTCAAGAATATTGCTTACTTTACTTTCTGTCATCACCTTTGACTAGAAAGAATGTCTTTCCATAGAGTTCTTTTGCCAAACATTATTATTTAATAACTATCCAAGTTGTCCCAAACCAAACCAAACACTTCACGTAAAATTAGAAAATAAATGATAAAGTTAGCTTTTTCTATATTATTAGAATATACCAAAGTGGAAGTATTATATGAATATACTAATAGGAATATAACTTTTTCTTAAATATAATTTAATTTCATGATGCTAATGGAATTCCATTGAGGCATCAACTCACAGAAATTGGATTCATGCTAACTAAAAGGTTAATCAAATATTGTCCCCATCTTATTTCTAGCAATTTGGATATGTGAAGGTGTTAAACTAATGAAAACATCCTAACCAATATTTTAGTATTCTTTCTATGTTCCATCATTTGGTAGTTGAATTAAACTGTAACGTACCAACGTATTTCAAGTTACTGCAAGTTAATTATCTATTGTTAATATAACAAAATATGTTTAACAACTCATATCAATCAACTCTTAGACATACCAAAATATATATAACAACTCATATCAATCAACTCTTAGACATAACAAAATATGTATAACAACTCATATCAATCAACTCTTAGACATAATAAAATATGTATAACAACTCATATCAATCAACTCTTAGACATAACAAAATATGTATAACAACTCATATCAATCAACTCTTAGACATAACAAAATATGTATAACAACTCATATCAATCAACTCATATCAAACATGAAACATTTATCAATTTCTCAACTTATCAATATCAACATAACAAAATCAAGTTAATAGATGTATGAACTCATTAGGACATAAATCTATCAAGAAAACTCAATTCTTATGAAAATTCAATCTCAAATAAGATGTAGGGCACATGGTGAATTTAATCCATGTTTTTAGTAGCCTTACATACCTTAGTGTAGATTTTGAAGAAACCTTGATGTTAGGTCTTCAAAGGGAAACTTGAATCCTTGAGTTTGAGAGGATTTTATTGGAGATAATTTGAGAGAGAAGGGGATAAAGATTTGGGTTGTTTGGAGAGGAAAAAGACTGAAATTATGATCCAAAACGCGTCCAGTTATGTATATAGATATTAGGTAATTTTACCAAAATATCCCTACAAAATCTGGAAAATCGGCCAAAATTCGCTGCAGGTCTTCTCTGTTCGATCAAGCATAACTTTTGACTCCGAACTCGGAAAAATACAATCTTGGTGGAGTTGGAAAGAAGACTCAAAGACCTTTAATTTGATAGGTTATGGGACACCCAGTTCGTTATATTTTAGGAGATATGGTCATTTGAAGTTGACCCTTATACTAACTCATTCGGAAACTTAGCCGAAAGGAATTCTTTGGACTTGGCTTGATTTTTTTTGGGATTTCTTATGACCCTAAATCACATATAATATTTTAAATACTTATGAATCAATCATAGATCATATATACAAATTGAAGCCTTCGAGTTCGATCTTATACGTACATGAAGAATGGTTCGAATCTTAGTGGAAAAAAAATTGGGGTGTTACAGGTGTATCTGATATAAAATTATTATTTAGTGTGATAATATTTAGTTATTTCAAATTATAAAGTATATTAATATTAATGATAGAATCTTTGTGTAATTAAGTAGTTTTTTCTTTATTTAGTAGGTGTCTTATAGTATATACTTTGTCCGGTGAAATGAAAATTGCTCGTTTTGTAGTCCTTTACTAATTCATTTTTAGTTTTATATCTATCTGAAAATAACACATAAAAAAAATTAATTTTTTTTTATTAACGGCTATAAAAGGTCATTTCTTCGGTTCTCTTTCAAGCATCTCAGAACCAAAAATATCAATGGTACATATACTTACACACTAATTTATTAGCTAATCTGAATTTTGATAATTTATTTAATTAATAAGGAAAATATAATCCTCAATTATGATCCGATTTCGTGTAAAATAAATTAGTAAATATCAAAATTTCATTTGGAATATTCTAATTGCTAAAATCAAATCTTTTGTGTACAATTTCATATTCTGACAGAATTTTTAGAAAACTAGAAAAATATAATCGAAGAAAAAAGGCTTTGACGTGATATCGACGTCCTTAAATAAATATTGCCCCTTATATTTTTAGGAGATATAAGTGATTCCCTTCGAGATTTAACAAATTCCTATTATAATGCAGATTTTTTTCTTATGCTACTTCAAAAAAGGTCTTATATTTATACAATAACTTTTCGGAATATATAGTAATGTTATTTCCCAAATAAATATATATCTATTCAATTTAAAACCTCAAAATATTGCAAACTAACTCAACAATCCACTCACTAATTTATATCTCACAATATCATGCGTACTAAAAAGTTAGTAAAAGAAAAAGAAAACAATAAAGAAAGCATAACAGTTAATAAGAAAAGCAATGTAAAGTTTATAAGAAAAACAATAATAATAACAATAACAACAAAATAGTGTGATAATCGAAATACAATAAATAACATATGAAAAGAATTACAAGAGTACTGCTAGTACTACAATAGGCATTAATAAACCTAAACCTTTGCAAAGCAAGACAACAATGTAAGCCTACTAACTTTCTATCCTAATACGCGATCTCCACTCAATCAACACAATTTCATAACGAGTCCTATATATTATATTTATTATTTTTCTTAATAAACATAAAAAAGACAAATTAAAACAACAATTGATAAGCTGGAGGGAAGAGTTAATAGGAAAGAATTATATCCATCGTAAACGTTGCATTCATTGACCATACAATGGTATAGTAGTGAGAAAATTTGCTTCTTTTTTTTTAATAGAGGTAATTAAATATTTTAGACAATCATATTCGAATAACATTATTTTAGTATAAAATGTATTCAGTTATAATAATAAAAATGGTCAAAAATATTTTTAAACTATTCAACATCGAATTAAAATATCCCCAGTTAATATTCGGTCGAAAAATGGCTAGTCAGCAAGAGTTTGGTTCAAAAATGCCTCTATTGTTACTTAATAAGTCAAAAATATCCTTTTTTCAAATAAACATATTATTTTTTTTCTGTTTAAGCACGTTCAATTTCAATTTCACATAGTTTAAGAGTAAAACGCCCTTAGTTTTGTTGCGATCATGACAATGGTGAACCGTTTGATAATTATGCGTCCGGTATTATTACCTTAGGTGGTGGTGAAGTTTCAATTATCAACCAATTGGATAAACAAATCAATGGAAAATTCTTTTATTGTTTGATCTCAATCCCATTAGATTCACCAATTTTCAATGTCACAAGTCACATCAACTTTGGGAGTAGTGCCATCGTGTCTGATCCTAATGTTATTTCAACTCTCTTGATAAAAAAGAAACCATCCATGTTCTACTATTTAAATTTGGAAGGTGTGAGAATTAGAAATAAGACGTTGTAATTCAAATCTTCAAGGACGTACTTCTCCTTCTGATGATACTAATGGTGATGATGGTCAAGCTGGTAACATTATAATCAATTCTGGTACGATATTTACACTTTTGCCTAATGATTTTTATTCGATTTTGGAATCAACATTGAGGAAGGTTTGGTTTGTCTTACAATCGTACCAGCAGATGAAATTGCTATATTTGGAAACTTGGCATAGGGGAATCTGATAATTTTGTGTTTTCTTAAGCTAATATACCACCAGAGGCAATGTGCCTTAGAGGGTGTTTGAATTGGTTTCTTTAAAAATAGCTTATAAGCTAAAAAGTTAAAAGTTATAAAAGCTTATTTGGATTAATTTTTTATTTTTGACTTATAAGTCAAAATCCAGCCAAATTACTTAAAATAAATCAATCCAAACATCCTCTAATTGCTTTAATTTACCTTGCTAATTTTAATGAGGGATGAACCTTTCAACATACTATGTCATTTGCTTTCTCGTATCGCTTTGAACTTTCTAGTCTTATCTGACCTCTTTTTATGCTTTTTATTGAGCTGAGGGTATTTCAAAAACAGTCGTCTTACCTTGATAGGAGTCAGGTCTACGTACACTTTACCCTCCTCAGGCCCACATTGTGGGATTTCACTGGGTGGTTGTTGTTGTAGACCTGACCCAAATGAGAAAAACTCAATCCACCTTTCAATGGGTCAAAAAATGGGTTTGGGTCGAATCTGAATAAAAGAGGAATTTAGTTTTTTTTAGTTGAGTCAAGTCTGGGTTGAATCCGTAGGGGTAAAGAAAATGGGTGAGTATGTTAACTAACAGGGTAAATATGCAATATTTATTAGACGGCGATTATATATATATATATATATATATATATATATATATATATATATATATATATATATATATATATATATATATATATATGACTTTTTTAATGAGTAGTTTATTCATTTAATTCGCAAAGTTGAGAAATATATTAGTTCATTTTCCAAAAAAACAAAATAAAGTTTAAAAATAATATCAAAACAAAAAATGATGACAATATTGTTATGAAGTCAAATCTGAAGGGAAGTTCATAATTTTTTTTCCCTCTTGTATGATTGTCAAGTTGTTTCAAGAAAGTTAAAAAATAATTAGTCTAGAAAGTCAATGGATTGTATTGCATGAATCCTTTCAGATAGTAGAAAGTTAATGGATTGTATTATACACATTCTTACTAGTAGAAAATATGGAAGTTAAAAAGGAGTAAATATGGCATGAATCTAATTAGATATAATATTTCCCATATTATATATCAATGTATTTTATGTAAAGTGAAAGTCAAGTTTACAAAATATCCCACTTCATACTCTAGTATTTGATACTAAATGGTAACAAAATCTCACTTTCTCCCCGATTACATTTTTTTGATTAATTAACTACCATATTAATTAGACTTGGACATATATACATTTTGCTAGCTATAAAAATGGTACTAAACATTGTCTCCTCTTTATCATTTCTCACCATGGAGATTAATCCTAAAGCTTTCACTCTTATCCCTATGTTAGTTCTTTTATCTATCTTTCATCTTTCTTTGATTTCTTGTCGTAAAGTTGTAAATGGCTTCACTCTGGATCTTATCCATCGTGATTCTCCTCTTTCACCTTTTCACGACCCATCAAACACTCCATCTGAACGCCTTCAAAATGCCTTCCACCGGTCATTCTCCCGGGCTTCCTTTTTTGAGAAAAAATGTGTCAATTCAATCCAATCGACTCTTACTCCAAATGAAGGTGAATTCCTCATGAAAATCTCAATTGGTACTCCCCCAATAGACACTTTTGTCATTGCTGACACTGGTAGTGACTTGACATGGACACAATGTGAGCCTTGTGTTAATTGCTTCAAACAATTAACACCTATTTTCAATCCCAAGAATAGCTCTTCTTATAAAACTATTGGTTGTAACAATAAAATTTGCCAAATAGGGTTATGTAAGAATAATAAATGTACTTATGAAGTGAGTTATGGTGACCTATCTCACACTATGGGTGATCTTTCTATTGAAACTTTCAGATTTGCTTCAACTTCTGGTAAAAATGTTTCAATTCCTAACATTGTGTTTGGTTGTGGACATGACAATAGTGGCACATTCACTAATGTCACTTCTGGCATCATTGGCTTAGGTGGTGGCAATCTCTCATTTGTCAAACAAATGAATCAAGAAATCAAAGGGAAATTTTCTTATTGTTTAAAACCATTGGAATTATCACCAATTAATTCCAACGCAACTAGTCACATCAACTTTGGTCACAATGCTATTGTATCTGGTCCTGATGTCATTTCAACTCCTTTGATTAAAAAGGAGTCAGCTATATTTTACTATCTAAATTTGAAAGGTATCAGCATTGGAAACATGACATCGGAATTCAAATCTTCTCCAATTTCTCCTCCCGTTGGTGGTGGTGATGGTGATGATCAAGGTAATATTATAATTGATTCTGGCACGACGTTAACATATGTGCCTGATGGTTTTTACTTGAATTTGGAATCAATGTTGATGCGTTCGATCAATGCGACTAGGAAGGACCATCCTTATGAGAATCTTGGTTTGTGTTATGAATCTAATGAGAATGGTACTATTGATGTTCCAAAGATTGTTGCACATTTTACAAATGCAGATTTAGTGTTGTCAACTTCAAACATTTTTACACAAGTTAAGAAAGGTATAGTTTGTTTGACAATAGTGCCAGGAAATCAAGTTTCTATACTTGGAAATTTGGCACAAGCCAATTTCTTAATTGGATATGATCTTAAGGCCAACAAAGTGTCCTTTAAGCCTACAGATTGCACTAAGTACTAATGTTATTTTTTTAGCAGTAATTCAAACTTTATTGATCAATTCTTGATGTCTTATATTTACTTGCATTTGATGCTTACCAATGGAGATCATATTTTAATTTTGTGTTCAATGAAGGAAAATGAAATCTAGATTACTTGTTCCACATTTTATATGGAATATTTACTCCGTTTATTTTTATTTGTCCATGTTTGATTTGGCACATCTATTAAAAAATAATAAATAAAAGAGTAATTTTTACTACATCACCTCTATTAATTATGTCATCTAAATGTTGGAAAATGAATAGTACTATTTAATAATAAGTGTAAAATAAATATAAAATGAAAAATTATATTTTGGGTTTTTCCAGATAAATAAAAATTGATATTTATTTTTAGTATATGAACAAGTAAAAGTGGACGGAAAAATACAAGCGATACAAAAATGTATAGAATGTAATTAAAAATTTGAATAGATTATATTTATGTAATTTTTAGAAAGTAGAGATAATTGTATCTCTAAACGAGCGTTGTGACTAATTTGGTGTAGTTCGTATTTCATAAATATGTGATTGCACTGTAAGACTAGTGAAATGAATTCAATGCTTCTGCAAACTGGGTGTTTGATTAGATTCTTCATTTGTAAAAATTCAAAACAAGCAGAAGGGATGAAACTACTTTTTGAGAGTCGTTCTCAAATCCTTTTCCAATCCAACAACAACAACAGACTCGGTGCAATCCCACGAGTGGAGTTTAGGAATGTTAGGAGATACGCAGACGTTATCACTATCTTAGAGAGGTTGTTTCTTGTAACAACCCCTAAACGTTGTATGTCGGTATTTCAATTCTCGACGAAAATAATACAGCCTCTGTATTTTGGGCATAACTTTTCATAGGATAGTTCAAATTATCTGATTCAAATTTCTAAGTAACCACAACATTATTACCTGCAACTTTTGTGAGATCATATGTTAAGTTTCGGAGGTTAAGTAGGTCATATAAATTAATTATTGTAAGACAGTGTGCTGTGACGAAATGGAGTATTTGTAGAAGAAAATTCATATCTCACTGTATGATTCTCCAAATTGATTGATTCTTAAACGACATGAAACTATACTTCTATATCTACAATTCTTATGAAGACACCAAATCCTAATAAGGAATTTATCTTATTCAAACGCAGCTTCAAAAAAAGATTATTCTGTCAAAGATAACTCATTTCACCTACCATGGAAAGATCTAGATACATTTGACATCACTCATGACATCAATAGTCTTCCATTTGACATCACCCATGACATCAATATATTCCATTAAATTTTTATATTTTTCTTTATAATTATTTTATTTATTATTAGGTCTCTCTTTCCCACCTATAAATACCACCTTATTTCCTCATTTTATTCATCAAGTTTTCTTAAGCAACTCTTCTCTCTATATACTTATTTACTCATTCTCAAATATAGTTTTAGTTTTAGTAGTATAAAAATACCACTCCGGTGATTCTTATACTTCGGATAGTACACAAAACGTTCCGGCGAGAAGAAAAGGCTAGGGGTCCAAGAGTGTTCCAATTCGGAGTAAAGCTTCGGATTTAAGGTATGTAAGGCTTTCATAGCATTGAATTGAGTTCGTCCATGCGCTCAATATTTAAATTATTTATAATTGAGTTATAGTTGAGTTTTATTCAAATCTTGAATTCTAAATGAATTAATTATTCTTCTATTGAGTTAGATATATTTATGCATTGATATTATTATTATTATTATCTCTCATATTATTGAAATTATTGTTCATGGCTACTTTCTCATGAATCCTAATTGATTTGATGTTCATGAATATTTTTACACATGTTTTGAATAAAGATGATGGCTTTTAATATTTTCATTGATAAAAAGAGTGATATGAATTAATACTATACATGTATTTTATTGAGTTTTGAAAGAGCAAAAAAATTGAGTTTAAATGAATTTGAGTAAATGATGTTTTGAGCAAGATATTTTGATGAGATGTAAATGATGTTTTTGAAATATAATGATTGATGAAGAGGTAATGAGATGAGTTTGATGATTTAAATTAAAGTCCAATGAGACTAGATGATGAGATTAATATGAGCACATATTTTGGGAGTGGTATTGAGCACCGAGTTGGATAAGAGTTTAATTGACTCAAACCCCAGAACTACGTAGCCAGCGTAGGATGGAGGCTATGCCTGTTAAACCCCAAAAAGAGGACTTTGATGAGTGGATCCAAGATAGTCATGTCCTTTACCCTGGCAAGGTATTGGATGGATGTGGCAACGACATCGCTTCGGTGTATCATCGCTAGCTCATAAGTGATGGTTGTCGGTTAGAGAAACTCTCAACTAAGTAAGCATTTCTTATCATTATTTTAAATTTGCATTACATATTAATGTTGAGATGATGTTGAGTTCTGAGCTGAGTTTTCCTGAGAGAAATTTCTTGATATATGTCCTTACCTTCCTGCCATTTTACATACTCGTACATTCCACGTACTAACGTCATTCGACCTGCATCGTTTTATGATGCAGATACAGGTGTTAGAGATCCTCAACAGGCACATCGTTGAAGATCATTATTTTTCAGCTATTTGGTGAGTCCTTCTTGTATTCGGAGGAACTCTCTATCCTTTTATTATTTTTTAGTATTATGTTTCTTTTAAGGTAGCCATGGTCATGTCATTGACACCATCTAAGAATATTAGAGGCTTCATAGAAAGAGTTTGATGATGTAATCAGAATAGTTCTCCTTAGAAACTACTTCTTCTAAGAATTATCTATTTTTCCTTTGATGTTGATGATATCAAGCCCACATTAGTATTCTTAAGTCTTCTGCTGATGAACAAATAAGTAATGAGACCAAGTGGTTCTCTCGGAAGCTAGAGATGATTTCTAAATGACGACCACGCCTAGGGTACCCTCTCGGAACGTGATATTTTTAATGGACCCTAGACTCAAAGTTAATAAAAAAAGAATTCAAATCACGATTATAAGAAAACACTAGGTGATGTGGCTTAAGCAACCTTGATAACTTGGGTAGAAAGTTGAATTTAAACCTGTTTGTGGTTGGAAAAACTGAAGTTCTTGAAATTTAGATTATGAAACAAAGGATTAGTCAAACTGACACTCGATAAGCGAAAAATGTAGCATAAATTGAGACCAGAAGGAGTAGCATGCACCAAGAATGTCTAGTTAAGTTGAATCTTTATACCTTTTTCAATTTTCTGAATTGTAAAGAAAGCTGAAATTATTGACTTTTACATTATAACAAGACACAAAATATTAACCTCAAAACAAAATGATAACAGAATAGTTTATCTTGTGGAAACCAAAGCACACAATTGGCTTTCCCTTATTGTGTTAAATATATGATACACACTTCTTTAATTCCATATTTTTCTGTTGTAAAATTTGTAACTCTCTGTGTACAACAATCTCACAGAATTAACTTCTCAATCAGTCATCTATATTATCTGTATCTGACGGACGAGCATCCGATTCAAAATTCCTGTTCTTGCATGTTTTGTTACAGGGGTAAGGACAATCAATCTCTTGGAATTGTTTTCTTTCGTAATACCAATCTCCAACTGCTTTGGCAATTGTCTGTAAGAACATAATTTTTCGGAAGTGTCAATAGTTGTCAATAACAGGATGACAGAATTATGTGTATAAACAACAACAACATAACCAGATGGTGGGGTGTATGCAGACTTTACCCCTACCTATACGGAGGTAGAGAGGCTTGTATATAATAAACGTAATTTTGAAGTAGTTTTTTAGTTGATTGCATACCGTGCCAGATAATACTGGTGAGTCGTCCCTTAGCCATGTCTCTTGTGTTCCGGTTTGACAATGTGCATAACAGGAATTGATGTAATAACCTCGGGATGAGGAAGGGCCAAGTGAATTCAATGCTTTCAAGAACTCCGCCCTAAAAGCTGAGAAATTACACCACGTATTAGATACAAATTGTAAAAGACACCTTCTAAATGTATAATTTAGTGCCTTCATGCTTATTATAACTAGTTATTTTTAGTTTTTAAGTGTTAGCCACAAAGGACAACCTGATTCGATATTGTTGGTATTATAATCTAGTCGAGGTGGTGTTTCTTCACCAGAATTGAAGCGTGTGACCATCTCATCTAAAAGTTTAAAAGCTAGATATGGTCACACACTTCAATATAGTATCAGAACATGCACAAGGCCTGGGATCGAATTTCATTGTTATCCGTTATTAAAATGAATTTCCATGTGCTTGGCCCATAATAAAAAGAACCAGGCCTGCTCGTGAGGGGGCATGTTGAGAATTTAATTAAATAATAAAAGTGTGTTTTCTCTGCTAACAACTTAAGCTTTTAGATGAGATGATGACACACTTCAATCGATAGCTTAACGTTGTATTCTGAATGAATAAAGGAACAACAAAGGGCTTAAAGAGTCTTAACCTTGCATGGTTTGAAGCTGAGAAGACGAGCATTTCAGTATGTCAAGCTTGCAGTTGCGCCAAGTTCCACGAGGATCAGCAACACCAGGAGCCAAAATGTTCTTTATCTGGAAATTTTAAGAACAATATATAAGCAAAATTCAACGATTAAAGGGCAAAATCATCCTCATATATAGTGTATCTACATATAACATGACTTCGAGATAACGAAGACTAAATTTTAATGAAGATATTACCAAATAACAAGATGTTACTGGTTGTAGTCGAACTTTGGTTTTATTTAGCGAGGAACCTTTAATTAATCTTGTGTCTCCTTAATATTTTCTTCGATTATCAATCTCAGATGTTTTAAGATCGCTTTTATGCTTCATTTCAACAATGTGACAGCAAACTGCACATTTTAGTTCCTAAAATCATGCGGAACTTGGAGGAAACCAACGTCACAAAGGACGGAAAATTGTCAAAAGGCGAAGAAAAGCAGACATAAACAAAACATGAACTGACCTGCCAGGAATCATAGGCTGCATTTACTAGGAAAAGTGGTGTCTGGATTTGTTGCGCAACGTTTTGTGGGAAAAAACACTGCAACATAATCGCGTTTTTTCACATAAGACGATGCATCTAATAAGGGGAAAATATGTTTTTTTTGTGAAGATAACTCCTCTTACCAATCCCGGTTTCAGTCTTGAGGTACACGATTGAGGCAAATTCTTCGCGGAACCCTGAATATCCAAGATAATGCAACACACTTAGTACGAGTAAAATCAAATCTATAGAACTTCCTTAGTGACTGTACACGAAATTGTACAGTTCATTGTAGGTCGTTCGAGCAACAATTTTGATAGGAAGAGGACATTATAACAAACAGATTATGTGGCAGAGAATTACTCCTTCCGTCTTAATTTATGTGAAGGCGTTTAACTGGGCATGGAATTTAAGAATGAAAGCAAGACCTTTGAAACTTGAGGTCTAAAACAAGCCATAAATATTTGTCTGGCTATAAATCATTTCAGTAAGGGTAAAACGAGAAGTTTAAAGTTAAAATTGTTACTTCTTTTCAACTGACTAAAAAAGGAAAGAGTCTTGGAGGGAATATTGGTTTTAAAGTAAACATACATGTGTGTTAACAACTTCACTGTAGAACTGTTCGATATGAGAGGTACCGGAAATAGTCTGCCTGCAACAGAGAACCAATTCTGTTATATAGCAAATTGGAAATCTAAATTTATCGCTAGTTTTGAGAATGCCACGCTAAGAAGAACAACGCGAATCCTTACGTATTGATAAAGAAACCAGCATCTGAGAGACATTTTACTTTAGCACCCGGTGGAAGGAGACCTTTAAATCTGTCACAATGTAGAATTGCAGCCAAACTACCAGCTGAGCATCCCGCAAGAATAGCCTACCATTAGAAAAAACTTTCTATCAGCAATTAAACAACGTGGCACAACAAGCATATAATCATCTGCAATAATTTGTAATTGATTGATGCATCGTACATTCTGAGCGTTCTTCATTCCTTTAGCCAAGAAATCATCCATAACAGCTGAAAAAATCCTGGCTCCTCTGTAGAATACTTTTGTTTTCTGACATGATTCAAGATGTCCATTAAGAATCAATGAAAATAGTATAACGACACTATGACAACTCGTCGTTTATACCAAATCAATAATTGTACATGTAGTATTTTAACATAGAATTACCGGATCGACTGCTTCAACATCACCAGTAAAGGATGATCCATCACAATATCTAACTCTAATTCTGTTCCAATTGTAAAAGTCTACGATTTCCAAAATACAATCAATCAGAATAATATTTAAAAATAGAAAGGCGGGAAATGATGTATACGAACAAGGGTGAAGAAGCTCTACCTGGATTATACTTAGCCTTGTTGCTCAAAATTCCTGAGTAAGACACTGTCTTTACCATTAGTTTAGATGATCCCAATCGTGTTTTTGTACGAGCAAGGCAAGTCGTGGCGTTGTTGCACCATGCTCCTCCCTGAAAATTCCCGAAGTCATCGAATGAATTCAATGCAAATTCATGTAGGCAGTCCAATTTTTTTTAAAAATTCAAGCAATTCACTCAGAATGTGTTCAAATTCTTCTAAGTTAGTCCTCCAAGAAATGAATAAACTCTGAAGTCCACGGAAGCTTACACACACCTCGACTTTCTTGTTTCAAGAGTTTGAAGGGGAAAATGGCTAACAATTGGACTGAAATAAGATTATAAACCACAAAGCCTAGAAATCTAAGTTTGAACCCTTCAGAGACGTCCAATAAAATTGGAACAATATAGAGAAGATCAACATGGGCCTCCATGATGACATGAACAAATCGAGAAATGATCCAAATTTACTAATTATAAAAAAGAGACAGCAAAATTGCAGTACATTAAGAGACAAACCTCAAGTTGGATAAACCAATTGTTAACTCCATTTCCAAATCCTTTATCAAAATGGTATGCTGGTGGACTCCCATCCAAACATACTGCAATCACAACATTGGCATTCAAAAATCAACACATTTTCACATTCTTCATTTTTTTCCCACAAAGTTAGTGGCGGATTCAGGATTTAGACGTTGTCGATTCTAAATTGAAAAAATTATATACATTAAACTCCGTCCATACTTATTTTTCACTTAAATATATATTAAGTTCGAACAAAAGTCACGGGTTCTGCCAAACCCGCAACTTCTATATTAGATCCAGGGTCGGAACTGTAAAACTACAGTTCCGTTTACGAGTTCGGGTTTGCTTTGGCTTGTGTTAAAAGATCCACTTAATATGTACAAATAATCATCTAGAACCTAGTAAGCTATATCTTTTTTAGAATTCAGAACCCATAAATTCAAAATCTTAGCTCCACCTCTGATTGAATCCACCACTACGTAGAGTTACGGACCCCCATCCACCCAAAAAAGGATAATTACTTTGATTCATTGCTATCAAAATCAATATATTTCCACATTCCTGAACTTAGTGGCGGATTCAAGATTTAGACTCACGAACCCCAAGTAGAAACTACAAATTCTAAAATATATATTTTTAACTCCCTCTATACTTGTTTTTCACATAAACATACATAAAGTTCGAATCAAAGCCCGCGACTTTCTACATTAGATCCAAGAGCGGAGCTACAATTCAACTTACAAGTTCAAGGTTCACTTTGCCCCAGAGCTTGTATTTGTGCATAAATAATGTATCTAAACACACCGTGGTGGAGTAGTAAATATTTATTTATCCTTAATCAAAAGTCCCGGACTCAAGTCCCAGGATGTCGCCTTCGTTAGGAAGGCGTTTTACCTCCAATGTGAGATTTTACGGCACAAATCCGAATTTAATCGGACTCCAATAAGGGTACTGGACACCGCAAAAAAAATGTATCTAAAACACAATAAGCTCCCATTCATAAAATCCAGAACTCATAAACTCAAAATCTCAGCTCCGACTCTAATCCAAAAAAAGATTTTGATTGAGTGAAAGAAATTTTTACCAGCTCCTTTAGCTACTGCACTTTGTAGATAAGTAATATCAACTGGATGTCCTTCAGTAATTAAAACAATTAGCAAAGTAATTATTGCACGTAACCATAGTTGCATTGCTCCTTTAACCATCCTGCATATATTAATTATTTATGTGGAAAAAAAATTACAAATCAATATAAATAACCAACAAAACAAAAAAGCAGAAAAATTCTAAAAATATAAAACAATAAAGTGAAACCAAGAAAAGAAAAACATCTCATTTTAAGAAAGATTTGATACTTCATTCAAAATACTTTCTATATTACAATTTTAGCAAAAATTCATTTATTAAACATTAATGCAACTACCTTTTTTTCCATTAAAACATATGATAAAGAAAATGCAAAGAATAATCCAACAAACCTATTTCAGAACCAACAAAAAAAATTATTAAAAATACAGAATTGAAATATTAATTCAATATAAAATTAATTACCTGGAATGGCAAAGATTTTGAAGAATTAGAAAAATAATCTGAAAATGAGATTATTTTGGGTTGAAATCTGCAGTACAACAAATCCAGCTGTGTGAACTATTATTTTTGGACCAAAAAACAGGGGTCCCAAAAGCAAATGCTGGATGAGAGTAAAGAGTAGAAGCGTATATTTATAGTACTAAAACAGAATTTGTTTTTCTGATTTTAATATAATATTGAGTTTAAAAAGTTTATAGTAGATTTTGTGACCTTAAATTAAAAAATATTTTTTTTTAATCTTATAGTATGCGGTAGTGATAAGATCTGCATATACTCTATCTTTTTCAGATTTTATTTGTGGAATTTTACTGAATATATTATTATTATTGTATAAAGGGCAGCCCGATGCACTAAAGTTCTCCCTATGCGCAGGGTCCGGGGAAGGGTCCGACCACAAGGGTCTATTGTACACAGTCTTACCTTGCATTTCTGTAGTATTTAATATATCATATAAAAAGCAACACAATAAATTGTTAAAAATATATATATTTAAAAAAATTGGATAAACAATTTGAACGAAGGGAGTATATTTATTTATATATAATAATGACTTTGCGAAGTTAACGCTAAACTGGAGGATTGGAGACATACCTTGTAGTCTAAAGAGTTTAAGCTGAGTAGGACCAAGATAGAGTACCTAGAGTGCAAGTTCAGTGAGACACCTCAGGAGGTTGGCGCGGAAGTTAGGCTTGGGGACCAGGCCATCCAAAAGAAAAGTAGTTTCAAGTATCTTGGGTCTATCATGCAAGGTAGCGGGGAGATTGACGATGATGTCACACATCGTATTGGGGTAGGGTGAATGAAATGGAGGCTTATTTCCGGTGTGCTATGTGACAAGAAGGTGCCACCACAACTTAAGGGCAAGTTCTACAAAGTGGTGGTTAGACCGGCTATGTTATATGGGGCGAAGTGTTCTAATTAAGGACTCTCACATTCAAAAGATGAAAGTAGCTGAGATAAGAATATTGAGATGGGTGTGTGGCATACCAGGAGCGACATGATTAGAAATGAGGTTATTCGGGATAAGGTAGGAGTAGCCTTGGTGGAAGACAAGATGCGGGAAATGCGACTGAGATGGTTTGGGCATGTGAAGAGCAGAGACACAAATGCCCCAGTAAGAAGATGTGAGAGGTTGGCCATGGATGGTTTCAGAAGAAGTAGGGGTAGGCCGAAGAAATATTGGGGAGAGGTAATTAGACAAGACATGTCGCAGTTACAGCTTACCGAGGACATGACCTTAGATAGGAGGGTGTGGAGGACCCACATTAGGGTAGAAGGCTAGTACATAGTCTCGTTATTCTTCCCTATTAGTAGGCGAATTAGCGCACTATAATTTCTTTTGTGGAGGACTCAAATTAGGATAAAGGGCTAGGTGACTTATCCTTACACCATGGAAGTTGTAGTTCTGCTCATTGTTTATTGCCATTTGATTTCTGCATTGTATTGTTGTTTATAGGTATGAGGCCGTTGTACTTTGATTATCTTATTTATTTATAGTAGTTAATGCATCTTTCTTTTCGTACTATTTCTACCATGACTTTCTCACTTTTGTTATTCCTTGTTTTCATCTTGTTTTCGATATGCTTGTCCCTATCTGACCCTTTTATCTTGTTTTCCTCTCTTGAGCCGAGGGTCTTTCGAAAACAGCCGCCCTACCTTTCAAGTTGAGGGTTAGGTCTGCGTACACTCTATTCTCCCAGACCCCACATGGTGAAATTATACTGGGTTGTTGTTGTTGTATAATAATGGCTTTGTGAGTTAAAGTCACAATATAATTAGAATTTGATGTAATTGGGTGTAATTACATTCTTTGGCATATTACCAAACAATTATTTGGTAAGAGAGGGATATTTCATTATGAATTCATGTACTATTGCACAATAACTTGAGATTACTAAATTTTAAAATCTTAATTTCGTCTCTAACAAACAAAAATTATTTACACTAACGATGTATCACAATTCATATATAAATAGTATATCAAGAAAAATCATTCAATTCACAAAAGCTCACTTGTCAAAAAAAATAAAATCTCCACCCTAACATGCTTTTTACTCTTCTTTTTTTTAAATGTTTTGTAGAATAAGAATCTTTTCAAAAGTTTTCTTGTTTTGTTACCCAAAATGGAGAAAAAGAATAGAGAAATCCAACCTTAAAGCTGTTATTTTCTTTTTTACATCAACGAAGAATAAAGTGTATTTCGTATAAAGCCTTTTTCGAATTAAATTATTGAAAAAAAGGAAGCTGCCGACACACTTCCCCTCAATGACATTTTCTTCGAAGGTGGTTTATGTACTTTTTGTTTAACACAAAAGGTTGCTAAGTTAGGAGGAATTAAGATTTTCTTGGCCATTTACAATAAATAATAATAAATAAATTTTTCATATTTTTATATATTAAAATGAAAATTTAATATATATATATATATATATATATATATATATATATGTGTTGAATTTTTGTAAAAAAACTATAAAATTATAAAAAAATAATTATTAGTGGCTTAAAAACCTAATTCTACTTTGAAATGCTTTTCATGAGTCGAACATTTATCAAAATCAATCTTTCTATCCTCAAAAATGAATAAATTCTACATATTATGCATTATTCTTTTTAGGTTTCACTCGTGCAAATATAATAAATACATTGTAATTATTATTTTTGCATTTTTATATTTTTTTTTTACAAGCTATTTCAAAATATTTTTCTTGAGTTATTGCTTGACGGTCTATTAAATAAATAGTATTTTTATTCTATAAGAAATATAAAAGTCTACATATACAATATGGTCTTTAAATTTTATCATAAAAATATATTGAATATATTATTATCGTAAAAAAAGATTTTTAAGTAACAGACATGTTGTGTTAGATTAGACAAATACCATGTGCTGAGTGATGGAATCTTATCAGCTTACGCGTTCCACATTCAATGAATGAACAAACAGTGTAAGTGAATTTGAAAATAGAAAGATGGATTGATCACTTTTTAAAAAAAACTTATTGAATTTTCGTTAGTTTAAGAGCTAATTGCTTAAATTTATATTAATTTATAATATTATAAATTTTATTAGATTTTGAATTTTAGATACATAAAATATATAAAATTAAAATTAGGTATAATTTGTTTTAGATATGTTGTATCTAAATAAATTTGCATGTATTTGACTCTTTTTCTCTCTTGCCTATTTCCTATCTCGCTCGTCTCTCCTCTCTCTCGTGTCTCTCCTATCTCATTCGCCACTCTCCTCTTTCACATCTCTCTCCTAGTATCTGATATTCTAGATACATGTATTTAATATTTCAGATGCATGTATCTAGTGTAAAAATATATGTATTTAGATGTGTATGATTTAAAATTTGATATGAAATTATTAATTAGTGAAATAATATGTAATTATTTTAAACTATAGAAAGAATTAGTAAATATGATAAAAAATGTTTGTTTTATTAAATCGTTTTTCCTTTCTTTTTTTTTTTCCTTGTGATGAGATTTTTTATTTTTTATTTTTTATTTTTTGCGCCTATTCAATGTAATAAACAAAAAAGAGCATAAAAAATTATGTCCAAAATGGAATAAGTAGATTTTTTAATTTCATTTTCAACATTACTAGTTTTTTCCATGTACCACTTTTTCCAAGTAGGACCACAGAGAGAGAAGGATGAGGTTTGTTCATTATTGACATAGGAAAGCCTATCCATGATTTAAAAGGATTTTAAATTTTAAGGCATGCACGTGAATGCCGGTGATTAATTTAAGGCATTAACAAGATAATTTGTTTGATATTGGGAATAAGGTGGATATTTAAAATTAATATTAATTTGTTTGATCAAATTTTTAAGAAAAAATAAGTGTTTTGAGAGAGTTTGAAATAAAATTTATACCATTAATTAAATGTAAAGATCTGTTGAATAAGTGTTTAGAGAGAATTTGGAATAAAATTTTCACATTAAAGATAAAGCATTTCTTAACAAGTGTGATATTATCAAGATATTTTGAAAAAATATTCCATTCTTCGTGATATAATTTGATAAAGAATTTAAATAAGAAAGAAAATTATTGGAACAAATGATATTAAACTCACAATATTTTCATAACTATAAAAACAATTTATTAGTCATAAAATAAATAAATAATTAAAATTACAAAATATATATTAAAAAAAATTAATAAATTAAAAAATAGTATCATATTAAAAAGTTAACGGTGCCAAAAAGATTGAGCAGGAATTTAGAGCACCTCGGACTCCATGAATTACGAGTTCTTTTAACGTATTTGAGGGGGCAATTTGTTTCTCTTGATTTCTTTAATTTTTTAAGAGAAAATGTTCAAATATGTTATCGAATTTTGAAAAAACAATTATTTATGTTATTTATTAAAAATTTAGTTTATTTATATTTTTTTATTTGAGAAAATGATCATCCTTGTTATTAAGGATTAATTGAAAATCATATTCAATTTTGCAAAATTATTTTATCCATGTGGCAAACAATGATTCGCCTAAATTAATTAGATAGAAAAAACAAAAAACAGTAACAACAATCAAATAAATATTGAGATGTAATACAATTAAGCAATTAAACATGTATTTTTTACTGAAGCATAAACTTTTAGATCAAATAATTACATAATTTTATAATTAATACTTCAGATCCATTACACTACATTCTTTAGTGATTCATAAGTTTCCTTCAAGGCTTGCTTTGGGATGTATTTACGAATTTTTGAATATTCTTTAATTGATTGGTATACCAATATGTTTGGGTGTTACCTTATGAATTAAAAATTAATTTTGAGCTCATAATTTACTTTTGTGTTTTTGAAATATTTAATTTCCTCATTATTATTCAATATTTACGGATTAATTTCTCCAAAGATAGAACATAACTCTATTTGTAAAAACAACACTTCAATTTACAGTAAATCCAACACTTCATACTCATCTATATTTTGTTTGAAAACAAATGAATAGAACAATTTTGAGGGGGAGAAAAAAAAAATCAAATTAGGTATTTTAGTGTATAAAATTTGATGCTAGACCTCTAGCTCTAAATTTACCAACAATAAAAAATGTGAAATGGAGAGGTGCAATCTAAAAGGTGCCTTTTTAATGTAATTCAAAAAATGTCTTTTTTCATTCCTTGATCACACCTTAAACCCCCGACACAATTAAGAAATAAACAAAAGTTCACAAAACTAAATACATAAATCAATTACTAAATAATACACACTTGAGATTTTGTAGATATTTTAGGGGCAAAAACTTGTAATTGAGGGGAATTTGTAACAATTTAATGGCAAGTCCGGCTTGTCTATCAATTGTACATTACTCCGGTCGAAGTACCAATTGCTAAATGCCTCTGCAATTGTCTGCAAAAAAAAAAAAAAATCTTAAATGAGATCAGAGATGAATCGGAAAAAAAAATGCTATGTTATAGGTTCGAGTTATTTTTTTTTTTAAATCGAATTAGAATAAAATAAATTCATTCAGTAAATTTGAGAATAATAGTAAAAAAATTAACCTTATTATATACGGAAAACCCATTCCAACCAACGCCACTTGTTATTTGGGCATGAATCAAGCAAGAGTCAATAAACATTCCTCTTGATGAAGAATTACTTTGTTTGGGTAATGCATTTAAAAAATCCTGTTTGAAATCTGAAGGAAAAAAAACAGAAAACTACACAAGGTTAATTTAAATTCCAAATTTCACATGTTTAATTTATAATTAATTAAATCCAAATTTGACTTGGGCATAGATAATTATATAATAAATGAATAAATAGATTATGATGTTTGGCTTTGAACTTGCATAACTAACCTTGTAAAGTTTTAATAAGAGAAGCTGAGCATGTATTATTAAAAAGGTCTTCATAATAACCAGGAAAAGTCTTATTTATCTGGAAAAACATTTGAAGATAAAACAGTTGTTAATCCAAGGCAATTAAGAAACATAGAGTATTTTTTTTATAATAGTTAATCTATATAATCTTTCACTCAACTGTTTAAACTAAAAATAACCAAAAAAATATATCATATATGTATAATCTATACATACCTGTTGGTAAGAATAAATAATAAATTCAATCAACTATATGTGCAAAAATCCCTTTGGTCAATTTTTTAAAAAGTTTGTTTGGAAGTTTTATATGTATGGCATGCATATATATGAGTTGTACAAAATGTCATATTGTCCATGACAAAATCAAACATAAATAATTAGACCTGTTAGACATATAATTGAGAAATTGAAAATTTTCTATTAAGAGTCTTAGATATCAATTAAATTCTAATTTAATTTTCTCCTGCACTTAATTAATGGAGAATTGAATTGACCTGAAATGTATCAAACATTGAGTTGACTATGAAAAATGGTGTCTTGATTTCTTGTTGAAAATATTGAGGAAAAAGGCACTGCAAATTCATTAGACATAACATTAGTTTCAAATCCGTTCGACGAGCTCGATCGAAAAAGTGAATGACTATGAATCCTGACCAAGGCTGGGTTCATTTTTGAAGTACACGATGATGGTAACATATTAGCTGAATGCTGCACTTGATTAAAAAAAAGGATTAAACAAACAAATATTGAATAATATATATATGGATATGATAGAAAAAGAGGAATTGTACATGTAATTTAATCAGTCCTTCATTGACAGTGTCCATGTATGTCATTTCCTTCTTGTTTTTCCTGTTACACAAATTAACAACAATGTAACTCATCTATAGTATTACTAATTTAGGAGGGAGTTCACTTTTCTTCAAAAAATTATATTGTATATACAAGGTCGAAATTATATTTATATATATATATAATAAGCATTGCATCCCTTAAATTTCTTCACATATTTTTTTATATATATTTTGAATCCTTCTAGTGAAAATCTAATATTGCCACTGCCATCTTGTTAAATTTATTAGGAATTGATTTCTCACCATACAATCACTCAATTGACTTTTATTATCTCATCTTATCATGGCATATGCATAAAAAGGAAAGTAGTATAGACCTCATATTTTCTGTTAAGGTCTTTCTAGAAAAGATTACTAAATAGTAAAAAAATAATAATGATAAGATATATTAATTATGATCTCCAAATCGAACAATGATGATTACATATGTGCACGTGAAGAAATTAATTTATACTTAATCCAAAAAAAAAAATGGGTATCATAAACCTTATCGGAAACTAACTATTTAACTAGTCAAAGAATTTTTTGGTTTACTAGCATAATAATTTTTTACATGTTTTAAATAATCTTTATTATGAAAGATTAAAATTATAATACTTCTAATGTAATTTTTCACATTTATTTTAGGTCAAACAAACGTAAAAGAATCATGTTCCAATTCGTAACAAATAATATCCCCATATTTTTAAAATTGGAATCAAGAAAAATAAAATAACCTTAATTATGAAATAATAATTATTAGTTATTTTTATTACTAAAATTGAGTTTTACTTTTTCTAAATGGCACTAATCCTTTTTCCAGAAGGAAAAGGTTTTAGATTTCTATAAATTAAGACGCCGCTGAGGAAAAATTAATAAGGGTGAGAATGCGTTGGTCTCAATCTTTAGGTGTTCCTCTTATAGTCGCTCTTCTCTCTTTGCTCCTTTTCAAGATTATTTTCCCCTGTAAATTCTCTGAGACTTTTTACTATTAAAAATTTTGCTTTTTATAATGGATCTGATCCAAGTTTATTGTCTCCTTTGGCCGATTTATCATCTTTTTAGGCTCGTTTTGTTAGCTTTCCACGTGACACTAATTATATTAATCTAACAAAATTAACCTATACAAAATGTAACTTAATTCATAACAAGTAATAGCAACTGGAAAAATTGAACTAATTAATTGTGTAAAAAAAAGAAGTTAAATTTATATTATTGACTCTTAGGTTAATTCTTACCTGTGGAGAAAATAGCTTCCATCAGCAAGACACTTTACTCTAGCTGAGTTAGGAAGAAGAGCTCGAAAACGATCACAATGGATTAAAGCAGGCAGTCCTCCAGCTGAACCACCTGTGAGAATGGCCTGTAGTCGTGTATAATAAGTGTATAATAATATATATGTATATTGACTAGCAGCTGTACGCAAATATTATTCGCCTAGTGGTCAAATGTGCAACTTCCCTAAAACGCTTTATGTACTCTTGCGTTGTTGAGTAATATTGAGACAACATATAATAATAACATATTTACTGTAATTTCACAGGTGAGGTCTGAAGAGGGGTAGAATGTGCATAGATTTTACTCCTACCTTGTAGAGGTAAAAATATTATTCCTAAAAGACACTCGATTCAAATAACACATATCAAAGTAGTATTGAAAGGAAAATATATACAAAAGTAAAGATGACATAACAAATAATAAGAAAAGCATTACATAACATTCAGAAGAAAAAAAACAAGGAGATATTGTTACACCTCAAAATTTGGACGCTAAGATTCGGACTATTCTTCGTATGCGTATAGCTTGAACTCGAAGACTTCAAATTGTATATTTATGATCTAGGATCAATTAATAATTATTTAAAGTATATTAGATGTGATTTAGGGTCATAAGGGATCCGTAAAACCAAGCCAAGTTCAAAGAATTTCTATTGGCTAAGTTTCCGAATGAGTTCGTATAAGGGTCAACTTCAAACGACCATATCTCCTAGAATATAACGAATTGAGTGTCCGATGGCCTATCAAATTAAAGGTCTTTGATTTTTCTTTCCAACGCCATCAAGATTGCATTTTTTGGAGTTTGGAGTAGAAAGTTCTAATCATTTTACTGAAACATGTACGGACATGACAATTCGACGAGCTCACCTGCCAATTTGGCGACTCGCCGAATGGTTCAGAGAAAAGAAGATTTAGCTCCCCGAATGGATCCGAAACCCTCCATAAACTGTTATTTTTAGGTGAGCTTAAACACCTTTTGGCGACTCGCCAAATGGTTCGGCGAGGAAACCTCCAGCTCGCCGAAATTGCCGATGAAATTTATTAAAAGGTGATTTTTCTCAATCTTTCAACCTAATAATATTTTTATACGTCGAGATATCTCAAAATCTCAAATTCTCCTTCTCCCAAAGATCAAGAACTTCAAGAAAGAGATTTCTCCAATATTGGGAGATCTAAAGACTCCAAGTTCAAGATCTCCTTCACAAATTCATAGATTGGTTTCTCAACTTCAAGCTACAAGGTTCCAAACCCAACACTTTTATCCAATAATTCCTAAGATTCAGGTATGTAAGACTGCTCATAACATGGATTGAATTCACTCATGTGCCCTACATCTTCTTTGAGTTGAATGTTCATATAAATTGAGTTTTCTTGATAGATTTATATCCTAATGAGATTTTACATCTACTAACTTGATTTTGTTATGTTGATGTTGATGAGTTGAGAAATTGATAAATGTTTCATGTCTTCATCCCCATGAACCCGAGTTGATTCTTATATTACAATATTCTTATACTATGGTTGGGTCTAAGAGTTGATTGGTATGAGTTGTTATACATATTTTTGTTATAAGCTTAAATATTTTGAGTCTCCTTAATTATTGATTTGGAGTTTTTGGTGAGTCATGATTTAGCCCCAAAAGATTAGCTGAATGAATGGAGAAATGATTGGATAGGATTAAATATTGTCATAAATGTATATCTAAACTACTCTTGAAAAATGTTATTTGGATTGATTGGATAGTATAATCGATCGAGAGATTTGATTGTGATAGAATTGATGAATTGATAAGGGTCCAAATGAGACTTGTCGAAATGACTAGATTGAACTGATTGGATAGAATTTTATGAGCATTGAGTTTTGGGAGGAGTATCGAGCACCGAATTGGTAAAAGTAAGTAATAACTCGAACCCAATCACTACGTCGCCAAACGCAGGAAAGGATTGAACCATTAAAGTCGGATGTTTCCCAAATTACTATCCTGACATGATATGACTTGATTGGTTACAGATCCATGATTGTTGATTCGTTCCTATCCTGGCATGGTATGAACAGACGTGGCAACAATGTCGGTTTGTTGTACTATCACTGGCTCATAAGTGAAAGTTGTAGGATAAGAAAAACTCCCATATAGGTCTTAATAATACCCTGAGTCGAATTTGGAATGGATTGAATTGTATATGATTGGTCTTGTCTAAATCATATTCTTGTTTAGACTTAGGACATCTTGATTAAGTTGTTTCTTCTTTTGAGTTGGGATTCTGAGTTGATTTGATTCTACCCTGATGCATGTTTTATTCTGCCATTTTACATACTCGTACATTCCACGTACTGACGTGTAACACCCCTCAAAATTTTCCCTAAGATTCGGGCCTTCTTTATATACGTGTGGGGCCCATCGTATTTATTTCGAAGTATGTGCTTGAGTTAAGATGAGTCCCTAAGAAATTAGGAGTGTTGGAGGTGATGTGGGGTCATTGAGGACCCCTAGGACCGAGCTAAGTCCAAGAGATCCGTTGTGGCTAAGTTTAGGACGAGTTCATGTAAGGGTCGACTTTTAACGACCCTATCTTTTGAAAGGCGTCAATCTGGGTGGCCCACGACCTATCAAATTAAAGGTCGTCGAGTCTTCTTTCCAACGCCACCAAGAACGTAAATTTTGGAGTTCGGAGTCAAAAGATATGACGATCCTAAGATGAACTAGCACGACAGGAATTTCATTTTTTGGCCTAAGTTGCAACTGCTGGGGAAATGGCCTTGGCACTGTAAGGGCGCAACGCGCCACTATCGCGCCAAAAACATGCCTTAGTAGTTTGGTCCCTGGCGCGATGCGCCACTAAAAGTTGTGCAGGGTTTTTCAGGCCAAATTCCCAGAATTCATAACAATGGGCTTGGCGCTGTAAGGGTGCGACGCGCCACTATCGCGCCAGAAACATGCCTCAGTAGTTTGGTCCCTGGCGCGACGCGCCACTAAAAGTTGTGCAGGTTTTAGGCGTGATTGGCTTTGGCGCTGTAAGGGCGCGACGCGCCACTATCGCGCCAAGGGCGTTTTAGCCTATATTCAGAACTGTTGAGGAGGGGCGATTTGGGAACTTACCCAAATTATATATATGTAACCCTTGGTCTTTTGGGAACCCATTTGGCAGCCCCCACTCTCTCTCTAAAAAGCCCTAGGAGCTTCTCTCTCTCTCTCTTCTTCATCTTCTCTATTTTCAACAAAAAGAGTCCAAGAGCTTCAAGATTTGAGTCCCCCATTGAAGACCCAACATCAAGGTTTCTTCAAATTCTTCAAACAAGGTATGTAAGTCTATCCAAAACATGGGCTAAGTTCACCCATGTGCCCTATTCTTGCTTGAGGTTAGATACTCATGAAAAATAGAGTTCTTAGTATGATGTAGGTCTATATGAACTTTGTCTCCTATTTATATAATGCTATATGTGTTGATGTTGTTGAGCCAAGAAGTCCTTAAATTCCTTCATGATTAGTATGAATTGATGGAGATGAATTGTTGTTATGTTTTGTTGACCTCTTTAGCCATGTGAATATGTTGTTTAAGTCAATTTCCTTAAATGGACTATTCTATTTGAATGGTTGAGTTGAAGTCATAGAGTTGTGTTAAATCTTGAGGAGATGTCATAAATGTTCATATAGAGGAGGCTTGATTGAGTTGATATGAGGAAGGAATTGGCAAGTGGACAAGGTCCTAAATGAGACTTGTCATTGTGCCTCAATTGAATTGCAAATGAGAACCGAGTTGATGAGGTGGTATTGTATCACATGAAACTAGCCGTGAGGGCTTGTTTGAGATGATTTGAGGAGTCTTATGAGCATAGAGTCATGGGAGGAGTATCGAGCACCAAAGCGGGTGAGAGTATAGTCCATACTCGAACCCCAGAAACTACGCCGCCAACGTAGGTAGGGATGGAACCGTTAAAGTCGGATGCTTCCCAAGGGATTGGAACCGTTAAAGTCGGATGCTTCCCGTGGGATCGAACCGTTAAAGTCGGATGTTTCCCATTTGTATTGTCCTGAAATGATAGGACTTGACTAATCGATGGTACTCATGATTAGAGAGGCGTTCATACCCTAGCAAGGTATGGACGAACGTGGCAACAACGTCGGATTGTTGTACTATCACCGGCTCATAGGTGATGGTTGTCGGTTAAGAGAAACTCCCATTTAGGCCTTGTTAGTGCTCCAAGTCAGTTGAGTTAAGTTGCTTATGAGTTAGTCCTATCTAAACTATTCTTGTTGGACTTAGGACATTGAGTGAGTTGTGATGTATACATGTATGAGTTGAGGTCCTGAGTTGATGTTGATGTTTTCTTAATGTGGTTTCATCCGGCCATTTTACATACTCGTACATTCCATGTACTGACGCCATTTGGCCTGCATCGTTTCATGATGCAGAGACAGGTACTAGGGATCATCAACCGGCGCTCCGTTGAAGATCCACATACACTTCCAGCCAGTTGGTGAGTTCTCCTAGTTTCCGGAGGATATTGGGCCTTCTTGTACAATTTTGTTGTCTCTTCTTTTATTTAGATTGTTGGTAGCCATGGGCTTGTCATTGGCACCTTTTAGACTTGAATAGAGGCTTCGTAGACTGGAGTGTGGGGAGGATTAAACTGTTATCTTGAGGAGTCTTAATTTACTATTCTTGTTGGGTTGTAAATGTTTAGCCTTCGGCCTTTATAGTATGAAAAATATTTCATTAATTGAGTTCCGCTAAGAGAATGTGAATGAATGAATGAGTGACTGGACCAGGTGGTTCGCTCGGAGGTCAGAAATGGCCTTCGGGTGCCGGTTACGTCTAGGGTACCCTCCCGGGGCGTGACATGATGTCCATTTGAGCATGCATCGTTTCATGATGCAGAGACAAGTACTAGAGATCATCAACAGGCGCACCGTTGAAGATCTATTCGCTCTAGCTAGTTGGTGAGTTCTCCCTATTTCTGGACGATACCGTAGTTATATTTTCAGCCTTGAGTTAGCTTTCCTTTATTTGATTTATGGTAGCCATGAACCTGTCATTGACACCTCTTAGATTGCTGATAGAGGCTTCATGGAATGGAGTATTGATGATGTTGATTTATTTCATTTTGACTAGTTTCATTCTTACTAGTTGTTTATTGGATAGATGGTTGACCTTTGGCCTTATTTATGAATAGTATTCTTGTGAGTTAGGTCTTCTGATGATAGAATGAGATTGAATGAATGTGTGATTTGACCAAGTAGTTCGCTTGGGGACCACCAATGATCTTCGAGTGCCGGCCACGTCTAGGGTACCCTCTCGAGACGTGACACAATATAATTAATAACAACCAAATAAATATTGAAATATAAAATAATTAAACGTGTATTTTAAAAATTAATACTTTAGAAACATACATTTTTAACATTCTTCATTCCTTTCTCCAAGAAATTCTCAATCAAGGCATGGAAAATCCTTGCACCTCTGAAATGAAGGTTAGTAGCCTGATAAAACATTAGCACATATAATATCAGAAAAATGCTTAGTTGATTTTATATATATATATATATAATCTAGATAAATACGGACGAAAGTGGAGGGGGAAGAGATAAGATGGGGGTCGGATTGGGTGAAGTGTGTATGTGTGTTTAATTTGGGGAGAGGGATCGGAGGAGATGATTATTAGTGTGGAATGTTATTTATCAAATTTATTTTACCTACTATACTTAAAATTATTATTTTTAAATTTTGAATGAACTAATTTTTTTTAAAAAATATTTCAAAAATATTTTGACCAACTAAACTTGAAAATTTCAGAATAAATACTCTTAATTCTTTCAAAATTTTGTAAATACATGCAAATAATTGAGCTTAAAGATTGTACCTGATCAACTTTTTCAACATCTCCCGTGAAAGATGATCCATCACAATAAATAACCATAACTCTATTCCAATTGTAGAAATCTAAAAAAAAACATAGATTGATATAAAAAAAACATAAATTGATATAATTAAGTGAAAGCTTGATTATTTTTTAAATTATTTTAAGTACTAATTAACTATAATTTACCTGGATTAATTGTCTTATTTTTGCTAAGTATTCCATAAAATGATCTTTGCTTTGGAGCAAGTTTTGAAGAACCTTTTTCTGTCTTTGAACGATCAAGGCAATCTGTCACATTATAGCACCATTCTCCTCCCTAAATACAAATATGAAAGTTAGAATTAAAATTTATTTTTTAAAAAAATTCATTTGATTTTCAAAATTCGAAAAAATATCACATAAATTAGAACGAAAAAAATATTTTACATGATGCTTACCCTAAAGTAGATTATCCAATTATTAGCGCCGTCTCCATGTCCCTCGTCATAATAGTACGCTGGAGGTGTCCCATCCAAGCAAACTAGAAGCATATAAGAATGGAAATAAGAGTGATAAAATTAATTTATGAATATGCAATTCGTTTAATTTGTCGAATTCGTTTAAAATTGGATAATAATCACTTATTTATTTACTCAATTTATCTTGCCCCGTTTAAATTCAGTTCATATAAAAGTTAAGCTAATTTATATCTACTCATTATTTAGCTAGCTCATATTAATCACTCAATTCGTCTTGGCCCAATTAATTAGTCAGAGTTGGATAATGACTCATTTTATTAACTTATTTTAATTCGTCAATCGTCTATTAATTTAATATTCGCAATTGCATATAGGATCATTACGAAAATAACTAAGGAATTCAACTCATTATGACTTGATAGTTTAAAATTCTTATAAATTATTTTAGTACTATATGAAAGTTAGCCTCATAATTCAAATATATAATAAAAAGAGAAAAAAAAAGATTTTTACCAGCTCCTTTTGACACTGCACTTTCAAGAATGGTTAAATCAACCATGACATTTTCTTCCTCTCCAATTACAGCTTTGCCATTTAACATAATTAAACAACAAATAAATAGGCATAACCCTTGCAATATTTTTGTAATTTCCATGCTTCTACAACAAACAATAAAAGAACAAAAAAAATAGTCAGAGACTTTATAAAATCTATATATATATATAAAAAAAAAAGACAAAATATGCAAGAAGAAATTTTTTAAAATGTTGTATATTTTAAAAAAGCATATACGTTCAGGTAATATACACAGTTAGTAACTGAATTTTTATATCATCAAATCACTTTTATAATTATTATGGCAATTAACATTTATATTTGTTTTATTTTTCAAAATTATAAATCTCTTATATTAAGAAGGATTATCTGTAGATATTTGAGATTTAACATATATAAACTCTTGTTTGATTAATGTAAAAAATGCATCAATTAAACAGAATAGTAATGAAGAAATAGCAACATTAATTTGTTTTTGATCTTCAAACAGCAACATTAAATTTGAGAAAGTTTTCCATTTTTTTTTTGTTTGTGAAAAAACCAATATTTTCTTGAACTCTATGAATTTCTTACCCCATAAATTAAAACCTCAGGTTCCACGAATAATGCGATGGAAACAAATTCTATTGTGTTTTTTTTCTTCCTGCAATTGTAGGCAATTTTATATTGACAACGTAGGTGAAACAGAGAAATACGGGCTAGATTTTTGTGATATCAATTTCTTTTTTCATATGTCCATACAAAAAAACGCGTAAATTCTAATATAATTTGGCTATATATACACATTCACTTATTGACCATTCAATATTTATTATGTCCTCCTGTTCATAATAAGTCTTTTTTAGCTTTTTAGAATTAATTCAAAATATGTATGTTTTAAAACAAAAAAAATAAGTGTTTTTTAACATATACATAACTCAACTATAAAATTATACCCTCAATGATAATTAATTTATCCAAGTGTCTTAAAGACATATATTCTCAACCAACAAAGCAAATAAACTAGTAAAATAGCAACAAAATCAATATAACAACAAATTTAAAGTAAAGGTAATATTTCCCCAAACCTCAAGCTAGCTACTCACAGTATATATATTAAAAATAAATTGAAAGAAAAAATGAATTTATGTGCAAATCTCCAAGCTTTAGTGTTTCAAAAGCTCAAATAAACATCAAGGAATTAATTGTAAAGATCTTCAAAACCAAGAAAAGATGAATTTATCTAATGTCTCTTGCACCTTAAACACATAGTCAAATAGTACTTGTTAAGGTTTGAAATTTAAACATATATTTGAAATTAGTCGAAGTGTGCGAAAGATGAATTAAATATCACGATTATTAATTATTTTTTTTAACAAAAGATAGTTTGAATTGTCAAAAATCTTCCTAGTTTTTTTTTAAAAAAAGAAATATATGTGTGCACTTAGATACTGCATTGCACCTCATTTCTTACACATTAAGCAGGGAAATTAGAATTTTTTTTTAAAAAAACATAAAAGTTGTGGGCAAATCTCTTATCTTTCTACAACCTATTGAATCACTTCAATCTAAGTTATAGGTAAAATATAATGCTTAAATTACCAACTATAATCCATTTTTTTTTAAAAATGTGATTAAATACCTTGTTTTCAAGATCTCAAATTTTCTAACAAAAAACAAAATTATTTCACCAAAAATATGTTGAATAAGAAGCTTACCACAAGTTCGAAGAAATTTCTCTGCAAATTCAAAATCTAGAAATAATTAACTCAACTCATTTTGATTGTTAAAGGCAATACTTCAAGATACATGTGATAAAGTCAACTAATTAATTGTAGCATCTGCAATATTAAAAGACTTTTTTTAGCTAAAAACTTTTTGCAATTTTGTTTATTTAATTCATTTTCCTGATAGTAGAACATGTAAATACAGAAATTGACCAGCTTCTAAGTTTTACCTACCAATTTTGGCCTTATAAGGCAAGAGTACAATTTAATGAATGATATACCTTATACAAGCCTATAATAGACCCCATTTATTACCTATCCAACTCATCTAAGTTTGATTTGATTATTAAATCATTTGTATATTAATTCAATTCATTTTATTCCATTAAAATTTGGTTTATATCTAATTTAAATTGATTGATGAAATTTTTTTATTACTATATTTTTAAAAAGACATTTTATTTTATTGAATATGTTATAAATAATCATAATAAAAAATAAATAAATTTTATAAGGTCTTTGTATAGTTTTTTGTTAATAAAATGACCTTGAGCCAATTTGATTTAAAAAAAATAAAATTATAAGGTAGTAAAAATTTACAAAAGAATAAATAAAGCAATTAAAATTTAATAAAAATTGAACGAATTGAATTATGACTCATATTTTAATTTATTTCAGTCTAAATAATATTTAGACGAATCAATAACCCGTTTATTTATTAATTCAACATATTTTGACCCACCTGAATTTCATCTAATCCGTCCATTTGCTATCTATAACGGTAGGACAAAGAAATATGGACAAAATATTTTTAACTTGATCACCAAAAATATAATCAAATGTCTATTCTATGTGATGCTTCCTTTCCCAATTTTTGTCTACGATATTTTTTTAAATTTAAGTTTTGTAAATCGTTGTGTATTTCTTTTCTCTCTCTCTATATTAACAGATTATTTAAATCACTATTCAATAATAATTATCTATTATTAACTTAATATAAAGTTTAAAATTTGATTCTATTTGATTTGATTCAATTTTTCAATATTCCCCGATGGCCCTAAATTCGGAGCCATGAATATAGCTTGAAAATACCATCTATATAAAAGAGTAAGAAAGCAAAATTGAAGAAGACAATGCAACAATGAACAATCCCCATCCCCACATTTCGAATATCCAAGATCCGGATCCCCAATTTCCCAACCCGAATGATGATCCGAACCCGAATCATCCTCTTCAGCTACAATCCCATCCCCAACCTCGCCGTCCCCGTGGCTTCGCCGCCACAAGCGGCGCCGCCGCTGCTGCTACCGGAACTATAAATAAGAGTAGGAAAGAGAGAGAGAAAGAGAAGGAACGAACGAAGCTACGGGAACGTCACCGGCGAGCAATTACGAGCCGAATGCTTGCTGGACTTCGTCAGTACGGGAATTTCCCACTTCCTGTTCGTGCTGATATGAATGATGTCCTTGCTGCTCTTGCTCGGCACGCCGGTTGGACCGTTGAACCTGATGGTACCACCTTTAGACAATCTCCTCCACCTCCTCCTCCTCCTCCTCCGACGACGAATAATGCTTCAAATATGGTGGGCATTATTCCCTTCGTTCCAATTTATATGTCAATTTTCACATTTACTACTGAATGGGTTTTTACTTGATTTTTTTTTTGCCAAAGTTTGAGTCTTTATAGTGTACCTTTGATAATTTTAGTGCCTGTGTAGTTCTTTTCATTTTATAGAGTGTGCAGTGTACTTTCTGAAACTAATTTGAGAGATAGAAAAAGTATTAGTTAATGATGCATAGAGTGCATTACACTTAATCCATTAAACAGTATCCCTTTTACCTCTTCAATGGGATAGAGAACCCCTTTGACCCCAGTGGTGTAGCTTAGCAACAAAGTGGGTGAAACTATGGGATACTGGGGGTTCAAATTTTTGCAGAGACAAGATGTTAGGTGATTTCTTGCCATCCGCCTCAGGCTTGGTGGAGAGAGTTATCGGAATTTGTGCGGTGGGAGATAATAGGTATTCGGTGGAATAGTCGAGGTGCACGCAAAATAGATGGATACCACTCTTGGAAAAAACATTATAGATTAATATGCATTGGGTGCTGAAGATTGGTTGGAGGTTTGGAAACAGACTCTGGAGTCTAATGAGTTCAAGTTGAGTAAGACTAAGACAAAGTAATTGAAGTGCAAGTTTAGTGACGTAACTTATGAGGAACACTTGGAAGTTAGGATTGATACTCAAGTCATCTCCAAAAGAGGAAATTTCAAGTATCTTGGGTGAATAATCCAAGGAAATGGGGAGATTGACGATGATATTAAATATCGTATTGGAGCGAGATGGATGAAATGGAAGCTTGCATCTGCCATCCGATGTCTTGTGTGATACGAATGTGTCATCAAGACAAAAAAGTAAGTTTTATAAAGTGTTTTCTATGTTGTATGGGATGGAGTGTTGACTTGTGAAGAAATCGCACTTCCAGAAGATAAAAGTAACATAAATAAGGATGTTGAGATGGATATATGGGCATACTAGGAGAGATATGATTAGGAGCGAACATATTCAGGATCAGGTGGGAGTGACCTTTATAGTGGACTAGATGAGGGAGGTGAAAATGAAATGGTTCAAGCATGTGAAGAGGGGAAGCATAGATGTTCCAGTGAGAAAATGTGAGGTTGGCTATGGCTATGGTGGATATGAGGAGAGGTAGAGCTAGGTTGAAGAAGTATTAGGAAGGGGTAATTAGACAGAATATGTCACACCTACAACTTACTGAGTATATGATCCGATGTGGCCTACTATTGAGTATATGATCCTAGATAAGAGGATATGAAGATCCAAATTTAGGGTAGAAGGTTAGGAGATAGAGTTGTCTTGTTTCCCTTATGAATATTATTATTATTATTGTTCTCCTTATATCCGAGTCTTCAATTTTATTATTACATGTTTCCTTTGTTCCGGTTATCATATTATATGTTGTTGCAACTGTTCTTTTTTTCCATTGTTTTCAACTACTGTATTTCCTCTTCATACTGATTTTGTTATGCTTGATTTGAGCCGAGGGTCCATCGGAAACATCCTCTCTACCTGAACAAGGTAGGGTAAGGCTTCACACACTCAATCCTTCCCAGATCCCACTTGTGAGTTGTGGGATTACACTTGTTCGTTGTTGTTGTAAAACTGAAAAAATTATGCAATAGTATTAACTAAAGTTGATATTCATTCCTTTGGCCTTCTTTTAAGTTTCACAGAGCCATATTGCTTTGTGTGAATTTTTTCCTAGAGTTCCAAAATTTATTATACCCTGACCCTTCGTTCAAAGGTGTTTACCTTTGCATTTTTGAAAATTTTACTTTAGCTTGTCAACATGGTGGAGAAGGTTTTTTGTTTTTATGTCTTGGTCTTGTGAGTTGTGAGAGATCTCACTAGATTTTTTCCTTCTGGAATTCCGGTGAATGACTCTCATTTTTCCTCCTCGACTCTGAGGTTAATGAGATTTTTTTTTTATTTCATCCGAAGGAGGTACTATTTCCCAAACCCAAAAGGTTAATGGATCAAGTGGAATTTGCTCCTGAGTATATTGAATGTGAAACCTTTCCTAGCTTACTAATATTTAGCCGACAAAGATATTGAATTTACTAGAAAAACGTAAACAATTAAACTTATCTAATTTAATTGAGAATATGTTGGATGATTTTGATCAGTTGCCATCTTGAACTATACTCGACCAAAGGAATGATCTATGGTGTAATTTACTGGATGATGAAAAGAGAACTGAAGTTTCTTATAATATAATTAGAAAAGAAACCTACAAAGTATATGTTATAAAATAAAAAAAACAACTTACAAAGTATAAATGACGTACCTATACAGTTTGGTGTATGTGGTGCATTAACTGTAACTTAATGTAATAATTGAGGAGACCATTATTTTCTTTTGTAGAATGTACAGAATAAAGATAAAAATACCACAACCAAACACGTTTGTTATTACCACTAACAGATCCTACACTTTTCTTGGGATTGTAGATTTCATTGTTAGGCATGTTATTTTCAATGCGTTTGGAAGATTGTGAAGTCGTGAATCTATGTTTATATGGTCTTTTATGAAAATACATTGCTTTTAAATAAGACATAACAATTCACATTTTATCTTGGAGTTGCTTTGCTTTCACTGCATCTGCTGCTGCAAAGATAACATCTTGTCTCATTGGCATTTGCTCTTCTTGATATTCTGTTTAAACATTAAACTGCTGACAAAAATGATGTCTTAATCATCACTACTACTGAATAAATTTGATAGGGGCCTTATCAGGTGATGTCTGTTGAGAGCCCAGTTTCTGGAAGTTCCTTGAGAAATTGCTCAACCAGAACATCCGTGGACTGTCAGCCATCAGTTCCAAGGATCAATGAGAGTTTATCGCCAGCATCTTTTGATTCTATCGTAGTCACAGAAAGTGACACGAAGGTTGATAAATTCACAAGTACCAGTCCATTAAATTCTTCAGAATGTTTAGAGGCAGGCCAGGTAAATCAAGTCTTATAAGCTGAGGATGCTGTACTATAAAATAATGTTAAATGTGGTTTTGGGGTTTATTATTTATCATGATGTATTCCACCATCTTAACCTTTTTCCGTCTTTTCATTAGACTGCAATGTAGCACTGTTAATACAACTGATTGAATTGTTTTGGCATAAATGAGAACTTATGAAGATACAAATCGTCCATTTTCCAAATCAGAGGAGAAGAGTAGACTTGCTACTATATTTGAGTTGTTTAGTATCAAGTTTTATGTTCTTATTTACATTTGGGACGATTTTAGATGCGTTTTCTTGTCATCCTCTCTCTCTCTCTCTCTCTCTCTCTCTCTCTCTCTCTCTCTCTCTCTCTCTCTCTCTCTCTTTCTCTGTATTTATAAGTGATGTTTACTGACTTAAATATAATGCAGGAACCTGTGAAATTGATGTTGGAACCTATGAAGTTGATAGAGTTGGTTATCTGCAGCTCATGTTTTCTTTTTCATTTTTTTGGTAGATTGAAGCTACTTATAAAGTTATGTATGAGGATATAATTTTTTTTCTTGTACGTGTCACGCCCGCAAATTCTCGAAAGTGTTTGTCTCTGTGTCTGTGTTCATGCTACTTAAGCTGCATCTGAGATGACATAGTTTGCATAGTAATTCCTTGTTCCACTTCAGATATATATAGTTTATTGGTTTTGACTTTTTCTCCCAACAACAATGGAGGATCTTAATGTTGACTTTCTTCTTTCAATATCTCACATTGATTTTGGAAGTTTATTTTGAGATCAACTCTTCAAGCTTCAAAGACCCTAATAGTATGAGTTTGTCTCAGCAGCAGAGAACAGACTAAAGTTGTTCTTGATACAATATGGTTGCTTGTATATTTGTAAGCTATTTTTATTTGAAGGTTGGGATACTGGATACATTTGTTCTCCCGTCGGAGTATATCTAACAAGTTATTTGTTGCAGCTCATGCAAGAACTTCACTGTGGAGAGCATGGAAGTAGTTTTTCAGAGACTCAATATGTCCCTGTTTTTGTTATGCTTTCTGTAAGCAGCTTTTTCCTTAACATATTTTTGTTCCACATTACATGTAAAAGGAGGAGGTCAAGCTTTCAGATTTCTCTCTCATTTTTATTTGTCTTTCCATGTTCACCTTCCGAAATAAAACACAAGGAAACAGATGGCATCATATCAATACATATTCCAATTTCATTCTGATTATCCATACTTAAATCATGGCTTTGTTTGTGGCAGAGTGGTGTAATCAACAATTTCTGCCAGTTGATGGATCCTGATGGTGTTAAACAGGAGTTACAACAGCTTAAGTCCTTAAAAATTGATGGTGTTGTGGTAAATTGCTGGTGGGGCATCGTTGAAAGCTGGGTGCCTCAAAAATATGAGTGGTCCGGCTACAGAGAATTGTTCAACATAATCCGTGATTTCAATATGAAACTGCAGGTCTTAAACCACTCATTGTTTATACTCATATTGATTCGTTAGAATTTCTAACAAGTTTTAAGTTAGTGCCCGTTTGGATTGCCTTATTTTAGGTGCTTTTAAGCCAAAATAGCTTTTAAGCAGTTTTAAGTGTTTGGGTAAAGTTAAAAAGTGCTTATAAGCACTTATTTTTAAGCCAAAAAAACAAAAATAAGCCAAAAGCCATAAGTTAGAAATTCTAACTTATAGTGCCCGTTTGGATTGGCTTTGGGCTTATGACTTATAAGCCAAAAGTCATAAGCTATAATTTCTAACTTGTGGCTTTTGGCTTATAAGTCAAAAATGAAAAGCCAATCCAAACAGGCTCCTAGTTATACTTTGGTGGAAAGAACCTTGGTCTTTCCTGCTTTATTCTGTTTGTTGTCTTACAAACTATTCATTCTTACGATGCATCATTACATCTATATTCCGGCATATTATTCTCCTTATTCCTTAAGGGGAAAGTAACCCAACCAGAAGAAAGTGACAATTAATATATGTTCCCATTTTGTATTTACATTAAGACATTTCTTGAGCTTATTTAGGCTATTTATGGGTGGATTCCCAATAATAGAGTGTTTTATGGAATTTCTTTTTTTATCCACAAAGGTTGTAATGGCATTTCATGAAAATGGAGGAAGTGATACCGGTGGCATGTTCATATCCCTTCCTCAGTGGGTTCTGGAGATAGGCAAAGACAATCAGGATATATTCTTCACTGATCGTCAAGGAAGAAGGAACACTGAATGCCTATCCTGGGGCATTGACAAAGAACGAGTATTAAGAGGTAGAATTGCCATAGAGGTATTAATTTTTTCTTATTCCTTTCAGAAGAGAAAAGCTAACGCTCTCTGATTCTTTGAAGGGAATTATCTCTCTAATAGATATCATCCAATCATGTAAATCGTATTGTCAACTGGATAATGAATAATTTGTATTTCCGAGGAACTCTCCACAAGACTAGTTTTAAAAGTGAAAGGAAATGTGGCTTTTGTAAATAGCAGTCTGATTGATATATCATTTCCTACATAGAAGTGAATAATTTGCCTTTGCTGATGTTGAGACAAAAGTGAAAACTAGAAAGAAAAATATATATAGTAATCGTCTAAATTGTATTTTGATCACTAGTTCAAAATCCAAAATTGCAGGTTTACTATGATTTGATGAGAAGCTTCCGCACTGAATTCGATGATTTGTTCACCGATGGTCTAATTTCTGCTGTTGAAATTGGACTTGGAGCTTCTGGGGAGCTAAAATACCCTTCTTTTTCCGAAAGGATGGGATGGAGGTATCCTGGTATTGGTGAGTTTCAGGTATCTGTTATAGGAGGGCTATGAGGTATCAATTGTTACGTGATTTGGTCATATTACTTGTCTTCACCGACTATAATTTTAGAAAACAATCTTATCTTGTTCCCTGGATCTGTTTGACTTCATTTAACCTAAGTGGATAGTTTTTATGTAAACATGTAGTTATTTTTTTGGTTTCTTAGGAAAAATTTCATATGATGTAATGGTTTCTATGATATAGTTATCCATCTTGAGTCAACCTGTGCATAAAAGTGATGAGGGACTATCAATTCTATCCACCTTAGATTGTATTATTTGTAGCCAAAGCAATATCCTACAGATTGTAAAAAGCATTACATAGAGACTTTGCATGATTCCTCGTCAACACCTAATATCTAGAGCTAAGCCACAGGGCATTACTAACAAAGCTGTTATAATAAGATACAGGAAAGTTGAAAGGGAAGAAGTGACTACTAAGTAGACATGTCTATAATGTCGGGATTGGAAATACAAAAGGCTTGAATATGATGTGGCAATTATCTTATGAATATGATGATAGCTTTTACAGGTTTAGTACAGCATGTCATTTTTTTCAATTTGCGTATCACGTTGGTATTTCTGAATACAGATTAATAGCTTGTTTCCTTTTAAAGTTTAAACTGGATAGCTATTATAGTAGTGTCCTGAATATGAATTTAAAACCATGTAAGTTGACTTTCTAACTGGATTTATTAGTTTATTGAATACAAGACTTTTTTCTCCATAGTAGTCGTAGTCGCGCTCATTTGTCTTAACATATGATTTTGCATGGGATTACTGCTTATATTAGTTGGCCCAGTTTACTTTGGGTATCCTATTTTATCTATAGTAGTTAATGCTCCTTTATCCCCGATCTTTCCTACCCTGACTTTATCGCTTTATCGCTCTCATTATTCATATCTTTATATTGTCTGCTATATGTCTGGCTTTACTGACCTATGTCTTGTTTTCCTTGTTTCTCCTCCCTTGTTCTTCTCTCTTAAGCCGAGGGTCTTTCGGAAACAGCCGCCCTACCTTTTAAGGTGGGGGTTAGGTCTGCGTACACTCTACCCTCCCCAGACCCCACATGGTGGGATTACACTGGATTTGTTGTTGTTGTTGTTGTTTGATTGTATTTGGTTTCTTTTTTCTCTAATTGGCTTCAACTTTTCCTGTTTCAGTTCTATGATAAATATTCTCTGCAGAATCTTCGAAAAGCTGCATCATCAAGGGGGCACTCTTTCTGGGCCAAGGGACCTGATAATGCTGGTTATTACAATTCTAAGCCACATGAAACTGGATTCTTCTGTGAGCGAGGTGATTATGATAGCTACTATGGGAGATTTTTCCTCCATTGGTATAGACAGGTCTTAATAGATCACGCCGATAACATTCTCTCCCTGGCAACTCTTGCATTTGAGGGCATACAGATTGTTGTGAAGGTATACATATGGGCCTAAATCACCTCATCATACTTTCTGACCCCTTTTCGCTTATTTTCTATATTTCAACTTTTGTTCTTTTCACAAATGTCACATATAAATCTCCAATAATTCAAAATTGGTAGTTTATGCTCTTTGCATCCAAACTCAAGAGTTTTTCTTTGCTTTGGATCAATTTGACCTGATTTTGAAATACAATCTCTAAATTGTATCTTTTTTAATTAAAAATATCGAGATTTGAAAACTAAAGAATAATAATACTAAAGGTAGCAAAATTATAGTAGTTCAAAATGATTTTTTTATTTATCATTTTTTACACTTGAGAATCGCCTATATTTTTTCAAAAATATTTAGTTCATCAAAGTGCATGCATGATAAATAATGAAAAACTGCACTTGTAACATATTTGCTTCAAGTTATTTGTTGCTATGGAGATTAATTTAGCTGGTGCACGTTGACAATGGTGTTCTAGGTAGTTGAACAATATAAATTTTGTCTAAAAGATTGACAGCATGTTACTGAAGAACTTGGATAGAGGCATACTTTTTCCTGGCGATTTAGATTTCTCTTTTTCTGCAGATCCCAGCAATTTATTGGTGGTACAGAACGAGCAGCCATGCGGCAGAGCTCACAGCTGGATATTACAACCCGACAAACCAGGATGGCTATTCTTCAGTTTTTGAGGTTCTCAGAAAGCACTCTGTAACAATAAAGTTTGTAAGCTCAGGGCTTCAGGTTCCAGAAACTGATGATGCATTGGCAGACCCAGAAGGCTTGAGTTGGCAGGTTATTGGCCTCTTAACATCCCTTTGAGAACTTTCTTGAAGATGCAGTAAAAGGAAGTTTGATTAAGAGATGAAACTCATCTCCTCCACATGCACACTCCCAATATATCCCTTGGGACATATCACTTAGAGAGCAGTGGAGCACGGGTTAATATTTTCTTTTCTTGCGTCTTAAACTCTTTTTCTGTTTCTACAGATCCTGAATTCAGCATGGGATAAGGAGATTAATGTTGCTGGTCAGAATGCATTTCCTTGTTATGATAGAGAAGGATTGATGAGGCTGGTTGAGACTGCAAAGCCTAGAAATGATCCTGATCGTCACTGCTTCTCTTTTTTTGCATTTCAACCACCATCGCCTTTGGTTCAGAGTGCAATATGTTTCTCGGAACTGGAATACTTCATCAAATGCATGCATGGTATAGTTTTCTAATATTCAATCATTCCCCATTCCTTTTTTTGCTTGGCTAACTTATATGAACCAAATATACTAAATATGTTTGAAGTAATGTTGAAGAATACGAATCATATTGATTCTCAGAAGTACAAAACCTATGTTGCTCTGGTTCTCCAAAAATGCTGCTGCACCTGTGTCGGATCCTTAAAAAATGCGCTATTCGGCATTTTTGAAGAGTACGAGAAAATAGATCGAAATCCAAACCCGTTTGAAATAAGTAATACAGTATATCTCCAGAGTCATTTCTTAATCAAGCAGTTAAAAACTCTTGGTTAGATGCCTCTGTGCAGGCTTTCATTCGTTTTATTAGTTTTTTTTTTCTTTTTCAAATGGGGTAGGGGAAGGGGATTACAAGAGGGGGAATCGAACCCTCACCAACGAGATGAAAGTTAAGGTAACTAATCAACAAAGCTTACTAAGATTCCTCTTTTTTTAATCTATCATATACAATGCCAACGTTTTATTAGTTTATTTTAAAGAATCTTACCAAATACATTCATATACACAATGTTTGAGTTTTTCTGAGCTGTAGTAGATCCATGCAACTCTCACTAACTTGTATGCATTCTTGTTTCTATTTTCAGGAGAAATCAACAATGTGGAATCATCATAGAATCTTTGCTTGAAAATGAAGAGGATCTTTATTTACTTCGCTACTATCCAAATATGTGTGTCAATTTATGTAAAATGTAAATGGAATTCAGTTGATTTATATATAATTTTATAGCAACTGAGGATGGCATAAGTTGGTTATGCCTAATGCCTTTTTACACGTAGGAACAAGTCTGATTTCAGTCTAATTTTTAAACGAGAATTAGACTTGTTCCTCGTTTAAAAATGTCTAATTGAAGCTTGATGTTAGTTTAAAAAGCATGATATTGAGAATATTGGATATAGACATAAGACATACATCATAATTCATAGACAAACCAAATGTAAAAGTGATGTATGAAACTACAAATATATAAAACGGATACATGAAAGAAAATAAATATTTAGAAAGAGGAGATTTACTAACAATGCAAGTAGATGATGACATTGTGGTTTCATGTAGTCTCTCGTAAGATCACTATTTTTTTTTATCCTGTTCTGAAAAAAAAGTATCCTTTTATATTTTGATACAATTGAAATTCTCTAAATTGTTACATCTTTGAAATTGTTTTGACTCCTTCCACATATTTGAAAGTCTTGTAGACAACCTCTTGAAATTTTTCCATGGCCAGTGGAGGCAAACTTATAGCTACTAAAATACCCTTTTCTCCCATATCATTTTTAACAGGCACCCCAATACTAGTGAATGATGCAGCTTTTGAAACCCCTCCAAAAATGGGTTTTCCCCATCCAAAATCAAATTCATCAAATCCAGCAGATCTATTATCTGAGACCATAAAATTCCAAGATTTTGTCAACTCTGGTCTCCCTTTAACCACAATTAAGTCTATCACTGATCTAATGTACTCTTCATTCATTTGACCTTTAACTTTCTTGACCAGTTCAACTGCATATGTGAGAGGATTGGAGCATAACAATCCTGCTTTTGATACTACAACTGGAGTAACAAACGCATTCCCATAATATCCAGATGGCAATTCAAATTTTAGTGACTTTGCGCGTATGTTAATTACGTACGTTAAACGAATAATTTCTTCAGGGTGCAAATCTAAAGCAATGGTACGACATTTCCATAAAAACGCTGTTAACAAATCGAATTTTGTACATCCACAATTTAAAGAAACTTGATGCATAATGGCTTCAATCTCCTTATTTCCAAAGAAAAATGATTGTTGTATCAACTTGTCTTCAATAGATTCCCATGCAATTCTTGATTCAATTTGCTCATCAAACTCATGGTGAGTACATGTAATGCATGGTGATGATCTAGCACTTAGGACATCCCTTTGCCATACAGGTAGTATGGAAGGTGCAGAAGCTCCTTGAATCAATTCACTTAATGCATTTAGAAACATTTTGAAGCCATAAGCATCCATCATAGTGTGATTAAATTTGAATCCAATCACAAATCCACCACACCTAAAACGAGTCACCTATACATAGAGAAAAAATTTAATAAATCTTTTGTGTAATAGTTTTTTTTTAATAATTAAAAAAATATAAAAGAGATTTATATAGAATATTGTTTACCTGAACTAACATTAATGGACAATCAATAATCCCATCAGATCCTGGCTCATTATATAGTAGCTCTTCTAAGTATGGACATGGTGGTTTAATAGAGTCACCTAATTTGTCAAGCTCTACATTAGCATCAGCTTCAACAAACATAATTCCTTCACTATTACAATTTACCATAAGCTTCTTATTAGGCCCTTCAATGAGTCTACCAGCTAATGGATAGAAAAACACAAGTGTTTTCGATAATCCATCTTTGATAAGTTTTGCTGGATCTTTACCTTCTATTAAAGAATTATATTTGTAAAACATTAATATGGGAACATGGGAACGGGTACTCCCTTGATCATCTATTTCAGAAAGGTGTTTTGTCTCATGGGGTGTTACTATTGAAGATATTACTAATTTTGGTTTGTGATGCGTTATTGAAATTGGCATAGTCATGTGTGCCATAGGTGCTATTCACTATAAGAGATGTTTAATAGAATTTAGAGTGCTAACTACAATCAGATTGGTTATTTTGAAATATGTATAGCAATAAAAGTATGTATTGTTGGTAAGCATTTTATGTGAGATTTATAGAGTGCCAATTGCATCAACAAAGAAACGTGTAAGTGATGATTATTCTATTGAAAAAACTGTGTGGTGTGGGAAAGTTGGACCCTACACTACTAGATATCCAATCACACTACTTTTTTTTTATCAAAAAAAAAACGTTTTGAATGTACTATATATAATGTAATTATTTGGATTTGGTTTGATTTGATTTGGTTTGATTATTCGGTTATTAATCATATAAAAATAATAATAAAAAAATCATTCAAAAGAGAAAAAAAGACAATAATTCATTCAAAAGAGAAAAAAAGATAATAATTCATTGAAAAAAATAAATTATCTTTGTCATTTTGGATCTTATAATTCTTATGCCAAAACTATAATTATATTTAACTTAATGCTTATATATTTAGCTAATTCAATGTACTAAACAACATAAATTTACTTAATAATGCATAAGCTAATGATATGATTGTATAAATAAAAGACGTATCATACTATTTTAAATTAGTGTGCTGTGTTTTTTGCATAAAAAAGTGTTCATAAAAAATAATATTATATTATAAAAAAATATGTATATAATTTGTCGGTTCGATTATTTCTTCAGTTTTTTTATGACAAAATCAAAACCAAACCAAATATTACCGATTTAAAAAAATGTAAAACCAAATCAAACCAAAAATTAATTTAATTTAATTTTTTGATTTGAATCGATCTTTACCCAAACCATAAACACTCCTGATTTTATAATAAAGTGTGAAATTCTGGACGTTCTAATAACTCACGTGAGTTATGTCTAATTTTCGCCTAAATCGATGGATCGGGTTACTTTACCTATTCCTTGAACTTGTTAACAACTAAGAAAAGTAGTGAAGTATTAATACATTGTTTTAACTGGAAAATTGTGATGGAGTGATAATTAAATATTTTTTTATTCTTAATCAGAGGTTTCGAGTTCGAGTTCCTATAGGTTGGATGAAAACAAAACAAAAAAAAAACACCCGACTCACATAAACGAAAAATCACGATCTGTTCTTCTGTAGAATTTGTCCCAACATAATTCAGAATACAAAAATTGCAATCTAAGTATGAAATTCAAAAAACTATAATAGTTTAGATATATTTTTAATACTTCATTCAATAAATTATAATAATTCATTCAAAATGTCTTATGACTTGTTTTAAACTACTACATTCAAAATTGTTCGTTTCTTTAGTAAACTTCTTGTACAGAAAGGACTAAGCACGTTATTTCCCTGTCTAGTTAAAGGCTTTATGTCCCTTTCTTTTATGTACAACTGGTGGTATGTAACCCTTCAACGTATGGCTCTAAAGTTCCCCCAAAAGTGGGAAATTTGACAAATAACAAACATATTAAATGATATGTGGTATTTGAACCAAAAAAAAACGTTCAACATAAGCACGATTAAAATTTGAATGTACTAGTATATATTTATAATATAATTATTTGGTTTGGTTCAGTTATTTGTGTAACACCTCTAAAATGTTGTACGTGGTATTTCAATTCTCGATGAAAATGATATTGCTTTTGTGTTTTTGGCATAACTTTTCATAAGATGGTCCAAATTAGTTGATTGAAATTTAGAAACATCATTACCTACAACTTAAGTGAAGATCATATCTTAAGATTCAGAGGTTAATTATGTCCAATAAATTAATTTTTGCAGGATATGGTGCTGTGACGAAATGAAGTATTTATAGAAGAAAAATCATATCTCATTGTAAAATGCTCCAAATCGGTTGATTCTTGAATGACATGAAAATATACTTCTAGAGCTACAATTCATATGAGACACCAAATCCTAATGAGGAAGTTATCTTGTTCAAACGCAGCTCCGAAAAAGAGTATTCCGTTAAAAGAAAGTTCATCTCACTAACCATGAAAAAATCTAGATCCATTTGACATCACCCACGACATCAATAGTCCTCCATTTGACATCACCCATGACATAAAAATCCTCCATCGAATTTTCAAGATCATCCTTTGTTATTATTTTTATTTATTATTAGGTCCCTCCTCCTCACCTATAAATACCCATCTTATTTCCTCATTTTATTCATCAAGCTTTCTCAAGCAATTCTTCTCTCTATACACTTCTTTACTTATTCTCAAATATAGTTTTAGTTTTTAATAGTGTAGAAATACTATTCCGGTGATTCTTATACCGTAGGTAGTACACAAAATGCTCCTGCGAAGAGACAAGACTAGGGGTTCAAGAGTGTTCATTGAGTTCTTCAATTCGGAGTAAAGCTTCGGATTCCAGGTATGTAAGGCTATTCGTAGCATTGGATTGAGTTCTCCATGAGCCCAATATTTAAATTCATCGTAATTGAGTTATAGTTGAGTTTTACCCTAATTCTTGAATTCTAAATGAGTTAATTCTTCTTCTATTGAGTTAGATATATTTATGCATTGAGATTCTTATTATTTTTATCTCTCATATTATTGGAATTATTGTTCGTGGCTACTTTCCCATGAACCCTAATTGATTTGATGTTCATGCGTGTTTTGAGTAAAGATGTTGGCTTTTAATATGCATAAACTAAAAGAGCGATTTGAATTAATATTATATATGTATTTTATTGAGTTTTGAAGTGCAAAAGTATTGAGTTTAAATGAATTTGATTCTTTGGGTTAAATGATGTTTTGCGTAAGATGTTTTGAAGTATAATGATTTGATGAAGAGGTAATGATGATGATGATGCATTGAGATGAGTTTGGTGTTTTAAATTAAAGTCCAATGAGAGTAGTTGATAAGGTTAATATGAGCACATGTTTTGGGAGTAGTACTAAGCACCGACTTGGGTAAGAGTTTAATTGACTCAAACCCCAGAACTATGTAGGCAGCGTAGGATGGTGGCTATGCCTCTTAAGTCCCAAAAAGAGACTTTGATGATTGGATCCAAGATGGTGATGTCTTTTATACTAGCAAGGTATTGGATGGATGTTGCAACGACATCTCTTCGTTGTATCATCACTAGCTCATAAGTGATGGTTGTCGGTTAGAGAAACTCCCAACTGAGTAAGCATTGCTTATTATTATTTTTAAACTTGCATTACATAGTGATGTTGAGTTATGAGCCAAGTCTTTCTAAGAGAGGTTTCTTGATAGTTGTCCTTACTTTCCTGTCCTTTTACATATTCGTACATTTCATGTACTGACGTTATTCGACCTGCATCGTTTTATGATGCAGATACAGGTACTATAGATCCTCAACAGACACATCGTTGAAAATTATTTCTTTCTAGCAATTTGGTGAGTCCTTCTTATATTCGAAGGAACTCTTTATCCTTTTATTATTGTTGAGTATTATTTTTCTTTTCAGGTAGCCATGGACATTTCATTGGCACCGTCTGATAGTGTTAGAGGCTTTGTAGACAGAGTTTGATGATTAATTAGAGTAGTCCTCTTTTTAATCTACTTCTTCTAAGAATTATTTCTTTCCTTTGATATTGAATCGATCTTTACCCAAATCATAAACACTCCTGATTTTATAATAAAGTCTGAAGTTCTGGACGTTCTAATAACTCACGTGAGTTATGTCTAATTTTCTCCTAAATCATGGATCGGATTACTTTACCTATTCCTCGAACTTGTTAACAACTAAGAGAAGTAGTGAAGTATTAATACATTGTTTTAACTGGAAAATTGTGATGGAGTGGTAATTACAACAACAACAACAACCAAGTGAAATCCCACAACATGGGGGCTGGAAATGGTAGAATGTACGCAGACCTTACTCCTACCAAGGTAGGACAACTATTTTCTGGAGACCCTCGGCTCAGTAAAAGCATAAACGCATAAAAATGTTCGATAAGAATGGAGTGGTAATTAATTTATTATTATTATTATTAATCAGATGTTTCGAGTTCGAGTTTCTATAGGATGGATGAAAATAAAATAAAAAAAATGCAGTGGTAATTAATTTTTTTATTATTAATCAGATGTTTCGAGTTCGAGTTTCTATAGGATGGATGAAAATAATAATAAAAAAATCCGATTCACATAGACGAAAAATCAAGATCTATTCTTTTGTAGAATTTGTCCCAACATAATTCAAAATACAAAAATTGCAATCTAAGTATGAAATTCAAAAAACTATAATAATTTAGATATATTTTTAATACTTTATTCAATACAACAACAACAACAACAATTACAACAACCCAGTGAAATTCCACAACGAGGGATCTGGAGAAGGTAGAGTGTACGCAAACCTTACTCCTACCAAGGTAGGACGATCGTTTCTGAGAGACCCTCGGCTAAAAAAAGCATAAAAAGGGGTTAGATGTAACATCCCCTAAAAACGTTGTATACGATATTTCAATTTTTGCTTAAACATGATACAGCCTCTGTATTTTGGTCATAACTTTTCATAGGAATATCCAAATAGAGTGATTCAAATTTCTGAGTAACCACAAGATCATTACCTACAACCTTTATGAAGACCATATTTTAAGATTCGGAGGTTAAATAGGTCAAATAAATTAATCTTTGTAAGGTAGGATGCTGTGACGGAAATGAGTGTTTATAGAAGAAAAATCATATCTCACTGTAGGTTTATCCAAATTGGTTGATTCTTGAACGATATGAAACTAGACTTCCATATTTACAATTCTTATGAAGACACCAAATCCTAATAAGGAATTTATCTTATTCAAACGTAGCTCCCAAAAAGAGTATTCTGTCAAAGATAACTCATTTCACCTACCATAGAAAGATCTAGATACATTTGACATCACTCATGACATAAATTGTCCTCCATTTAACATCATCCATGACATCAATATATTTCACTAAATTTTCAGATTTTTATTTATAATTATTTTATTTATTGTTAGGTCCTCTCTCCTACCTATAAACACCCACCTTATTTCCTCATTTTATTCATCAAGCTTTCTCAAGCAAATCTTCTCTCTAATACACTTCTTTACACATTCTCAAATATAGTTTTAGTTCTTAGTAGTGAAGAAATACTATTCCGGTAATTCATATATTCCGGGTAGTACACAAAACGTTCCGGCAAGGAGAGAAGCTAGGACTCAAAAGTGGTCATTAAGTCTTCCGGTACCAACTAAAGCTTCGGTTTCCAGGTATGTAAGACTTCAATGAGAGTATTCCTTCCACTCTCATGTCTAAATTATTTTGATTATATGATAAATTATATTTATTTTCTTTAAGCTTTACTCTAAGTTATGTGGTATTTATCCATGAATTCTTCCATCCATATAGTCCAAAAACTCTTTCAATTAAGTCTCTTGATTTCAAGTAATATTTTTGTTATGGTAATTTTTATTTTTTTTACTTAATAGTATGAATCATGGTTAAACTAATGATTATTGATCTATTTTGATACAACATAATTTTATAGGTATGAATTGATGGATTGCAAGTAATTTATTTATTTATATTTTTAAAGGTTCTTGAAATTCATGGTGGGTTGTCTAAAGCATGACTTTTAATTAATGGATTTCAAAGTATTTATGTATATTTATTTACATACATGTTTTTAAGTTGAAGTGATTTGAACCCACCTAGTTTTACTATGTTTTTAATAAAGTTTGACTTGAAAGCTTTGACTCCAAATGAATGTTTATGAAAGCAATATTTATGATCAAAAGAGAATCTTATGAAATGAAAGAATGATAAAATGATATGAATGATGGATTATTTATGCAATAAGGATAATTCTTGCATACTTGAATTACCAAATATTTTAATGAGCTATTCTACAGAATATGATGTTTTGAATTCTCAAGCTATATGTTATGACTATTTTGAAGTATTAAACTATTCCGTGGGATTGACTTAGCACCGAATGGGTCATTGAGGTGGGATTCGGTAAGGGAATCCTAGTAGCAACCCCTTGTCTCATTAACTATGTGCCAACATAGGAGCCCTTGCAGACTTAGGCTAATGGATCCATAAATAGCCCTTAAAGTTAAAGTTAAAGAAATGAATGAAGTTGACGGAGTTCTACCTGGCAAGTAGTCTCCTCGGCCAACGTAGGGGGTTATGTTGGATTCCATGTAATAGCTCGCATGGTCTTAAATGTCGGTTATGGTCAATTTCCCACAAAATGAATATTTTAAAGGATATCTATATGATTTATTATGCATACATTAAATTATGTTCCATATTACATAAATGTTTTTAATGTTTCCTCAATGTTCATGCATCCTTACATACTTAGTACATTCAAAGTACTAACGCATATTCTTTTGCCTACATGATATCACCATGTAGGGATCAGTGCTCCTCCTCGTTCTCCTCCACGTGGCTAGTTGATATTCCATTGAAGACTACTTTTGGTGAGTTCCCATGTTCCGAGAACAATACTCCTTTGTCTTTCTAGTTTATGATATGTTAAGATATTTTACTATGGCATTTCTTCTATTATGATTGAGGGTGAGCTAGGGACTTGTCTTAGCCCCGTTAAATCTAATAGTTAGAGGTATTGTTGGACATATGTAAGTTGAAGATTTATTATGATTTCCGCTTGTTTATTTATCATCATTACCTATGAAAGGCTAAAAGAATGCTAAAAGGCTTGTTTGAGGTACTTTCGGGTTCCTCATTCGCCATGTCACGTCTAGGCCCTAGGCTTGGGTCGTGACATTAGATAAGATTAAGAAATTCAAAGTGATATAGGAAAATAAATAATGAAAGCATCGCAGATAAAATAGAGTAATCAAAGTACAAAAAGTAATAAATAATAACAAAAGTACAAGAAATGAGAGCATAAGAAATTGTAATGTGCTAATGCGCCTACTAATATGGAAGAATAACGAGACTATGTATTAGCCTTCTACCCTAATGTGAGTCCTCCACACTCTCCTATCTAAGGTCATGTCCTCGGTAAGCTGTAACTGCGTCATGTCCTGTCTAATCACCTCTCCCCAATACTTCTTCGGCCTATCTCTACCTCTTATGTAACCATCCATTGCCAACCTCTCACACCTCCTCACTGGAGCATCTGTGTCTCTCCTCTTCACATGCCCAAACCATCTCAGTCGCATTTTTCGCATCTTGTCTTCCACCGAGGCCACTCCGACCTTATTCCAAATAGTCTCATTTCTAATTCTGTCGCTCCTGGTGTGGCCATACATCCATATCAACATTTTCATATCAACAACTTTCATCTTTTGAATGTGAGAGATCTTAACTGGCCAACACTCTGCCCCATACAACATAGCCGGTCTAACCACCACTTTGTAGAACTTGCCCTTAAGTTATGGTGGCACCTTTTTGTCGCATAACACTCCAGAAGCGAGCCTCCATTTCATCCACCCTGCCCCAATACGATGTGTGACATCATTGTCAATCTCACCGCTGCCTTGCATGCTAGACCCAAGATACTTGAAACTACTTCTCTTTTGGATGGCTTGGGCACCAAGCCTAACGTCCACGCCAACCTCCTGATGTGTCTCATTGAACTTGCACTCTAAGTACTCTGTCTTGGTCCTACTCAGCTTAAACCATTTAGACTCTAATGTATGTCTCCAAACCTCTAGCTTAGCGTTAACTCCGCTACGAGTCTCATCGATCAGGACTATGTCATTCGCGAAAAGCATACACCATGGCACCTCACCTTGAATTTGTCACATCAATACATCCATCACCAAGGCAAATAAAAATGGACTAAGAGTTGATCCTTGATGCAACCCCATCACAACTGAAAAGTGCTTTGAGTCCCCTCATACTTGTCCTTGATCACCCTAATGTATGCAACAGGTACATCTTTAGCCTCCAAACATCTCCATAGTATCTCTCTTGGAACTTTATCGTAGGCCTTTTATAGGTCGATGAATACCATATACAAGTCCCTCTTCCTCTCCCTATACTACTCCACCAGTCTCCTCATAAGATGGATGGCTTCTGTAGTTGAGCGTCCCGACATAAATCTGAACTGGTTCTCTGAAATAGACACACCTCTCCTCACCCTCATCTCCACCACTCTTTTCCACACTTTCATAGTGTGACTTAGTAGCTTGATACCTCTATAGTTGTTGCAACTCTGGATTTCCCCTTTGTTTTTGTATAGAGGGATCATTACGCTTGACCTCCATTCTTCGAACATCATTACCGTTTTAAAGATGACATTAAATAACCTAATCAGCCACTCCAAATCTACCGAGTTCGCGCTCTTCCAAAATTCCCCCGAAATCTCATTTGAAAACCATTCAAATATCTTATGACTTGTTTTAAAGTACGACTTTAAAAATTGTTCGTTTCTTTAGTAAACTTCTTGTACAGAAAGGACTAAGCACGTTATTTCCCTGTCTAGTTAAAGGCTTTATGTCCCTTTCTCTTATGTACAGCTGGTGGTATGTAACCTTTCAACGTATGGCTCTAAATTCCCCCCTAAAGTGGGAAAATTTGACAAATAACAAACATATTAAATTTAATAATTTTTTATGGATATGATTTTCGTATTAGTTATGTTTATGATTGCTATGGTCATTAGTATATTTCGATACATTATACAAATTGAGTTTTTTTATTTGTATATCTCGCTGCATTATACAAATGTGATTTTCAAAGAGATTGTATATATTCGATTTTAGAATTGTCTATTCGCTTTCAGATTTGTCTATTCGCTTCCAAATTTGTTTTAGAGATTTGTATATTGGCTATATATTCGCATGCAGATTTGCTTTACAAATTTGTATATTCGCTTCTAGATCTGTTTTAGAGATTTGTATATTCACTATCAAATTTATATATGAGCCCTCAGATTTGTATAATAACAAATTTTATTAAATTATAGCCAATTCGTATATTTAATTGAAATTATACCCTTATTGCATAATTACAATAGTATTATTTGACAATCCGCATAATTTTCCTACAAAAATAAAATTATGAATGATTTGGAAAGTTCTGTTCTTTCCTTAACCCGTCCACATCAAAATTTATCAAACGTATGGCTCTAATATCCAGCCACCTGGAGTGTAATGATCCATATTAATTTGATATAATATTTCAATTTTTGACAAAAAGAAAACAGCTATGTGGACTGGTTGTTAAACCAGAAGATAAGAAATTACATGTAATTTTAATAAATACTATCCCTTATGTTTTAATTAATTAAAGAAAAAGGTTAAAAATAAAATATAGTAAAGATCTTCATAGTCGTTTTGAGTTTTCGGTGACCCTTGCTTATCGTAAGCTTTTGTATATCATTTGTGGTTCGCGGAGATCGGTGACACGATTCTTGATATTATCAAAGAATATTTGGTGAGATTTTTAAATTTGAAGGAGGTCGATTTTAATTCTGATAGTTTTGTTAATTTTGGAAGGTGATTTTTGACTTGAGTGGTTGGTTGGTACGAATCATAAGAGGCTCGAGAGTGATTTGAGTCATTGATTGTATTCTTGAGTTTTAAAGAAGTTGAGTTTGATCACGGTCAAAATTCAGTCAAGATGATCTCAATCGACGATTTGATGATTCCAACAGATAACCAGCGTATTTTATGGTCAATCTACATATTTAATTTATTTTCACGGTTGAATTTCGGATTGATTCCAAGAGTCGAGGCGTTTTGAATCGGAGAATGTTGGTTTAGCATTTTTTCGGACCGCACACCCATGACTTTAATATTATAGATTTCAAATTTTTTTATTTCTTATTAAATTTCATATTCAATCAAACATTATTACATGATTAAAACGAATTCTTTTAACTTATAAATATTATACACGACGGACAATTACTTTCTAATAGGAAAAGGATGGAATATTACAAGCTCAATAATTCTGATTTAATCACACCCCAAAACATGCATTGATGATGTGGAATTAAATGCAATAAAATCTTATATCTTTGAAATTATGTTGGCTCCGTCCACATTTCTTAGAGTCATCTTGTAGACAACCTCTTGAAATTTTTTCATGGCCAGAGGAGGCAAACTTATAGCTATCAAAATACCTTTTTCTCCCTTGTCATTTTTAACAGGCACACCAAAACTAATTAAAGATATAGCTTTTGGAACCCCACCAAAAATGGGCTTTCCAAATCCAAAATCAAATTCATCTAATCCACCAGACCTATTATCTGAGATAATAAAATTCCAAGATTTTGACAATTCTGGTCTCCCTTTAATAGCAATTAAATCTGCTAGTGATTTAATGTACTCTTCATTCATATGATCTTTAAGTTCCTTGATCAGTTTAACTGCATATGTTAGTGAATTTGAACACAACAATCCTGCTTTTGATATTGCAGCTGGAGTAATGAATGCATTCCCGTAATATCCAGGTGGTAGTTCAAATTTTGGTAAATTTTTACGTATGTTTACAAGCAACGTTATATGAACAATTTCTTCAGGGTGCAAATCTAGAGCAATGGTACGACATTTCCATAAAAACGCCGCTAATAACTCAAATTTTGTACATTCACAATTTGAAGAAACTTGATTTTTAATGGCTTCAATCTCCTTATTTCCAAAGAAAAATGATTGTTGTATCAACTTGTCTTCAATAGATTCCCATGCAATTCTTGATTCAATTTGCTCATCAAACTCATGGTGAGTACATGTAATGCATGGTGATGATCTAGCACTTAGGACATCCCTTTGCCATACAGGTAGTATGGAAGGTGCAGAAGCTCCTTGAATCAATTCACTTAATGCATTTAGAAACATTTTGAAGCCATAAGCATCCATCATAGTGTGATTAAATTTGAATCCAATCACAAATCCACCACACCTAAAACGAGTCACCTATACACAGAGAAAAGATTTAATAAATCTTTTGTGTAATTTTTTTTTTAATAATTTAAAAAATATAAAGGAGATTTATATAGAATATTATTTACCTGAACTAACATCAATGGACAACCAATAATCCCATCAGATCCTGGCTCATTATATAGTAGCTCTTTTAAGTAAGGACATGGTGGTTTAATAGAGTCACCTAATTTGTCAAGCTCCACATTAGCATCAGCTTCAATAAACATAATTCCTTCACTATTACAATTTACCATAAGCTTCTTATTAGGCCCTTCAATGAGTCTACCAGCTAATGGATAGAAAAACACAAGCGTTTTCGACAATCCATCTTTGATAAGTTTTGCTGGATCTTTGCCTTTCATTAACGAATTATATTTGTAACACATTATTACGGGAATATGAAAACGGGTACTCCCTTGATCATCTATTTCAGAAAGGTGTTTTGTCTCATGGAGTGTTACTATTGAAGGTATTACTAATTTTGGCTTGTGATGCGTTATTGAAATTGGCATAGTCATATGTGCCATAGGTTCTATTCACTATAAGAGATGTTTAATAGAATTTAGAGTGCTAAGTACAATCAGAGTGGTTATTTTGAAATATGTATAGCAATAAAAGTATGTATTGTTGGTAAGCATTTTATGCGAGATTTATAGAGTGCCAATTGCATCAAGAAAGAAATGTGTAAGTGATAGATTGGTGTGGGAAAGTTGGACCCTACACTACTAGATATCCAATCACACTACTTTTTTTTTTACAAAAAAAAAAGGTTCAACACAAGCACAATTAAAATTTGAATGTACTAGTATGTATATATATTGGTTTGGTTATTCGGTTATTAACTATACAAAAATAAAAATAAAAGATTTATTCAAAAGAGAAAAAAAGACAATAATTCATTGAGAAAAAAATAAATTATCTTCGTGTTATTTTGGATCTTATAATTCTTATGCTAAAATTATAATTATTTTTAACTTAATGTTTATATTGTTAGCTAATTCAATATACTAAACAACATAAATTTACTGAATAATGCATAAGCTAATGATATGATTATACAAATAAAATATGTATCATACCTTACTATTTTAAATTAATGTGCTGTATTTTTTGCATAAAAAAATATTAATAAAAGAGAATATTATATATATATATATATATATATAATTTGTCGGTTCGATTATTTTTGTAATTATTTTTATAACAGAACCAAAATCAAACCAAATATTACCGATTTTAAAAAATGTAAAACCAAACCAAATCAAAAATTAATTTAATTTAATTTTTTTATTTGAATCAATCTTTACCCAAACCATAAACACTCCTTATTTTATAATAAAGTGTGAAGTTCTGGACGTTCTAATAACTCACGTGAGTTATGTCTAATTTTCGCCTAAATCGATGGATTGGATTACTTTACCTATTCCTTGAACTTGTTAACAACTCAGAAAAGTAGCAAAGTATTAATACATTGTTTTAACTAGAAAATTGTGATAGAGTGATAATTAAATATTTTTTTATTCGTAATTACAGATTTCGAGTTCGAGTTTCCATAGGCTAGATGGAAACAAAATAAATAAATAAAAATATCTGACTCACATAGACGAAAAATCACGATTTGTTCTTCTGTAGAATTTGTCCCAACATAATTAAGAATACAAAAATTTGCAATCTAAGTATGAAATTCAAAAAACTATAATAATTTAGATACATTTTTAATACTTCATTCAATAATTTATAATAATTCATTCAAATGTCTTATGACAACTTTCAAAATTGTTCATTTCTTTAGTAAACTTCTTGTACAGAAAGGACTAAGAGCCCGTTTGAATGGACTTATAAGTTGGTCAAACTAACTTATAAGTCTTTTCAGCTTATTGTGGTGTTTGCCTAATGTTAACTTTAAGCCATAAATGTCACGACCCTATTCCTTAGGTCATGATGACACCTACTATAACCCTCTAGTAGGTAAGCCAACCCGTTAACCCGAAACTTCAAGTAATGTGTTTGAAGGCAAAAACTATATAAGAGCATTGAATTATAAAAGTAAACAGAATGAATAAGCGGAAGTAAACCAAAACATGTTTTAAACAACTAAAGATCCCTCCCAGAACCTGGAAGTCCCAAGTACAGAGCTGCTACAAAATAAAATACGAGTACAAGTCCCAAAAGTAGATCAAAAAGATATAAAACAACTGGCTAGTCTCAGAAGGCAAAAGACGGGTCATCCATGCTGAAGAAGACAAGAATGATCTAAAAACGCCAAGTACTCACCCTAGTCTCCGAAGTTGATTGCAACATGCTCGATTTATCCACGACGATAGCTGGTGCTCGGTCCTGCATCACGAAAGTAGATGCAGAGTGTAGTATGAGTACCAAGACAACAAGTACCCAATAGGCATCATAGGCCGACTGAGCAGAAAAGGTAAAAACAATATAAAAAAGAAGAATAGCCTAAATAGGAGTCAACATAAACATCAAAAGGGAAAAGAGTACTACCTATGAAAACTATAGCTAACTATATCCAACTGGGCCCCCATAAGCCCAACCGGGACACTCGTTCGCAAGTTAAATAAAAACTCAGACGAACCCCCATAAGCCCACCGAGTACACAGAATAGCTACAACTACCAAGGCTAGGAACCAAGAATCTGCGATGTTAGGAGCCGAAGTATTATATCATTTCCAAACCCAGAATCTCTAAGAGTCAATCGATCTAGTGGTGACTTAGGGGTCGAGGCTGAGACTGGGACCCAGAGGCTCACCCGAATGTTCAAAGTGGTCAAGGTCGGGACTGGGTACCCGGATGCTTGCTATAATACATAAGTATGGTCGAGGCCGGGATTGGGTACCCGGATGCTCGCCGTAACACATCGATATGATTGAGGCCAGGACTGGATACCAATATGCTCGTCATACTAGCAAGTCGGCGGAGGCTGGGGTTGGGTACCCGGATGCTCCTCGATAATTCAAAATGGAGGCCGGGATTGGGTACCCGGATACTCACAGATATTTTATCCTATGGTGCTGAATATTTTCCTTTCCAACTAAACAATAATAGTACCGAGAATCTCCTTTTCAATGAGTCAACCAATATGCCGCCAAAACTAAAACCGGAGCCAAAGTCAACGATCATGAAATCTAGTGCTGCCGACGCCTCACAAAAGTCACGATTATATTGAGTTATGGATGATGGTATTTTTAAGAGCAAGAGTAACGCCTAACTAATGCCAAACTACTAGACACTAGCCCGCTACACCATTCTACAAGGATCTAAGTCTACCGGAGTGACGCCGGGACATCTAAAGCAAGTTTACATCCTATACTAAGGCCAACATACCCCATCGTATCAACAACATGCTCATTCAACTCTACTTATAATACTAACAAATAACGACAAGATACACATGCTTCTAAATATCCGAAAACCCGATAATAAGCCTAAAGCATGATTTCTAACACCTAAGATATACAATCAAACTACCCAACCCAAATTCCAACTATTTCAACATGCTTTCACACATTTCGGCTCAATCTAAAGAAAGGTAAATTGTAGCCTACCTGTAGGCCAAACACGCAGGCTCCAAATCACTGTGCTGGAGCTTTTCCCTTTCGAATGGCCTCGGAACGCTGCCAAGCTGTCAAAAAAAGAACCACAACGTTGATACGGTCGTTTAGACACTAATTTCATAATTTTTGGAGATGGACCAATTTTTGGGTCGAAAACGAGAATTGTGGGACCCACATACAAAATTCTGGATTTGACCCCCAAAATAGGTTCTAAACGTCACCCCAAGCTCAAAAATCAGATTTATAATACAATTCGGGGTGAAAAATTACGCAAGACGATCAAACAACCAAAACTCATAAATTCGGACTAAAGGACCAAAAATGGCAGCATCGAAATCAGTAGATTTTGGAAATACGAGACTCTTTCAACCCAAAAAAATTGCACTATGATGATTCTTGCGAAAACCCCCACAATCTAGCCTCAAGAATCACTCAAAACGGAGTTATATTGACCAAGATACACTTTTTCAAAATTCCACAAAATTTCATTCCGAAAATGACTAAATCAGTAACTAAAAACGCATTTTTACCTCAAACGAAGCTTCTCCTAGCGTTTCTGAGATTACCACGAGATTCCTCACGAAATTATATTGAATTTAGACCCTTGAATCACCAAAATCGGATTTATATTGGTCAAGATATAACTTGTCAAAGTTCTTCAAAAATCCATTCCAAAAATGGATACTGCTGCAAATGAAATCACGATTTTTACCTGAATCGAATACTCTAAATCAGTTTTCAATCTCTCCAATGCGTTCTCCACGAAAAACCTCACAATTTTGCCTTTTGAATCACCCAATTTGGAGCTCTAGAACTCAAGATATGAGGGTTCAAAGTTGAGGAGAAAATCTGAAAAAATATCTGCACTCTTGCTGCAGATTTTCTGATTTTTGCCACAATTTAAAGTCTCCGAACGAACCTTCGGAATTCGTTCGGAACCCGATAAAAATAAAATAAATATGCTAACACACTAAATTCGACATTCTGGACTCAATGGCGTATTTAGAATTCCCATACGAGATCATTTTAATAAAAAGTGGGTCCCACACCCAAGAGTCATTTTCCACAACGGGTCTCGATATTAGCTCGGGAGCCTCGGAAAGAGAACGAAAGGTCGTTCCTGACCAAAATTGACATTATGGAACTAACCGCGCTGTCAGAATTTTTATTCGAGCGCGTTTTCCAAGAATGTTGACCAAAGTCAACTATAGGCTAAGTTTCAAAGTCAAAAGCGTCAAATGGCCCCAAACTCGTATCAATTGCCTCGATAGTCATTCCAACAGTGTTACTAGCCTAATTTGGTCATTCCGGAGCTGATGGAACCATCAGAATTTGAATCCGAGATCTCGTTGACCCAAAACTCGAAAAGACGCAACTAAACTAACTTAGGCCTTTAAAATAACAAAATGGACTTGGGACCTCTAAAAATTCAACCAACACTTCTTCTAGACGAAAAAACATCTCCTGAATCCAACGGAGTTGTCGGAATTCCATTCCGAGCATCGGAACTCCAAAAGTTGACCAAAGTCAAACCTTCGCTTAAAGTTCCTCAAATTCTCAACTCAAGGCCTCAAATCTTCGTTACAGCTCCAAAACTGATTCCGTAAAGTCTCCCAAGCCTATTTCTACATTTCGGAGCTGCTGGAATTGACGGAATTCCATTCTGAGACCCGTAGCTCCAATTGACCCAAAATACCACTTTTTAACACTTAAAGCTTATGAAACTCAAAATTTTCAAGGACTTAACTTTTCATAGAATTTTCTAAAAATCAACACCCGGTAACAATTAGAAATGACTCGGGGCATCTAAAGGGATGGGTAAAATGGTCATTTTACAAAAATTCCAAAAATGACCTTGAGGGTCATTACAATAAAAATCTTAAAGTCAGCCAAAATTGAAAAATTAGGATTCCTAACTTTTTTTTTTCTAAGTGCTTAAAACCATTTTCTTTGACCATGAAAATTACTTTTATATACCTTATATTTTAACTAGATTTCCAAATTAGCTTTTTTATTCTTTTAACCCTAAAATTCACATCATTTTCCTCATTTCTTCGGCATAAACACTTTTATCCAAATAATTAACTGCTTATTTATAAAAATAACTTTCAGCACTTCAAAATTCTAAAAAAATTTCATACATAAAAGTTACTTTTTAAGCCAATCTATACAGGCTCTAAGCACGTTATTTCCCTTTCTAGTTAAAGGCTTTATGTCCCTTTCTCTTATGTACAGCTGGTGGTATGTAACCCTTCAACGTATGGCTCTAAAGTTTTGAGAAAGAACAACCATATTAAATTTAATAATTTTCTATGGATATGGTGTGTATAATTATTCTTTATAGTTGTATTTATGTTTTCTATAATTATTAGTATTTGTATAAATCTCGATGCATTATATAAATTGAGTTTTTTCGTTTGTATATCTCATTGTATTATATAAATTGAGCTTTCAAAGAGATTGTATATATTTGCTTCAGAATTGTATATTCGCTTTCAGATTTATCTATTCGCTTTCAGATTTGCTTTAGAGATTTGTATATTGACTATATATTCGCTTTCATATTTGCTTTTTAAATTTATATATTCGATATATATTCGCTTTCAAATTTGTATATTCGCTTCTAGATCTGTTTTAGAGATTTGTATATTCACTATCAAATTTATATATGAGCCCTCAGATTTGTATAATAACAAATTTTATTAAATTATAACCAATTCGTGTATTTAATTGAAATTATACCCTTATTGCATAATTACAATAGTATTATTTGACAATCCGCGTAATTTTCCTACAAAAATAAAATTATGAATGATTTGGAAAGTTCTGTTCTTTCCTTAACCCGTCCACATCAAAATTTATCAAACGTATGGCTCTAATATCCAGCCACCTGGAGTGTAATGATCCATATTAATTTGATATAATATTTCAATTTTTGACAAAAAGAAAACAGCTATGTGGACTGGTTGTTAAACCAGAAGATAAGAAATTACATGTAGTTTTAATAAATACTATCCCTTATGTTTTAATTAGTTAAAGAAAAAGGTTAAAAATAAAATATAGTAAAGATCTTCATAGTCGTTTTGAGTTTTCGGTGACCCTTGCTTATCGTAAGCTTTTGTATATCATTTGTGGCTCGTGGAGATCGATGACACGATCCTAGATGTTATTAAAGAATATTTGGTGAGATTTTTAATTTTGAAGGAGGTCTATTTTAATTTTGATAGTTTTGTTAGTTTTGGAAGTTAATTTTTGATTTTGATGGTTAGTTGTACGAATCATAAGATGTTCGAGAGAGATTTGAGTCATTGGTTTCTTGAGTTTTAAAGAAGTTGAGTTTGACCATGATCAACATTTAGTCAAGATGACCTCAATCGGTGATTTGATGATTCCAACAGATAACCAGCGAGCGTCTAGGAATAAATAGATTCTGTAATTAGTCAAGATTGGTAAGCCGTTTTATGGTCAATCTACATATTTGATTTATTTTTACAATTGAATTTCGGATTGATTCCTAGAGTTGAGGCGTTTTGGATCGGAGATTGTTGGTGTAGCATTTTTCCGGACCGCACATCCATGACTTTAATATTATAGATTTCAAAAATCTTTATTTCTTATTAAATTTCATATTCAATCAAACATTATTACATGATTAAAATGAATTCTTTAACTTATAAATAGTAGACATGACGAACAATTACTTTCTAATAGGAAAAGGATGGAATATTACAAGCTCAATAATTCTGGTTTAATCACACTCAAAACATGCATTGATGATGTGGAATTAAATGCAAAAAAATCTTATATCTTTGAAATTATGTTGACTCCAACATTTTTGAAATTTTTCCATGGCCAATGGAGGCAAACTTATAGCTACTAAAACACCTTTTTCCAAAAGTTGAACATCATAACAGACTATCTGAATTCAGATCTATATCTCTCAGCAATTTTACTAGCAAAATAATCTCCAAACTCCTTAGTAGCAGACTGGTTCCCATCCTTCCTCATCTTATTTCTGATAATCAGTCTGGATTTGTCCAAGGAAGGAGCATATCTGAGAACATTATGTTGGCTCAAGAAATTATGCATAACATAAACAAACCCAAGATTGGAGATAATGTGGTTATTAAACTTGACATGGCCAAGGCTTATGATAGGGTCTCATGGTCCTTTATCTGTCTTGTCATGAGAAAGATGGGATTTGGGGAAACCTTCATAGACATGGTATGGAGAATAATGTCTAACAATTGGTACTGTGTCATCATAAATGGCAGCAGGCATGGTTTTTTCCATTCAATAAGAGGTCTCAAACAGGGAGACCCACTCTCTCCTGCTCTCTTTGTTCTTGGTGCAGAGGTGCTGACCAGAATATTAAACAACCTTCATCAGCACTATCTATACACTGGTTTTCAAATGGAGAACAGGGGTCCTCAAATTAACCACTTGAGTTTTGCAGATGACATTATTATTTTCACCTCAACTTCTAAGTATTCCCTTCAACTCATCATGAAGACTCTTCAGATGTATGAAGGCATTTCTGGACAGTTTATTAATAAGGACAAAAGCCAAATCTTGATCCCTACCAACACACCTGATGATATAATTGATAGAGTAGTGTCCATCACTGGTTATAAATGCACTCATGGTCCTATGACATACTTGGGATGTCCATTGTATATAGGAAGACAAAGGGTCATATATTTCACTAGTATAGTCGCAAAAGTGATTGCTAAAATTCAAGGGTGGCAGACAAAGATGCTAAGCTATGGGGGTAGAGCCACTTTGATCAAATCAGTGCTTCAATCACTTCCTATACATCTGCTATCTGCCATAACCCCTGCCAGAACCACTTTGAAACAAATAAAATGCCTTATTACTGACTTCTTCTAGGGTTGGGATAAGGAGAAAAGGAAGTACCACTGGGCCTCTTGGGAAACCCTTAGCTTACCATATGAGGAGGGAGGTATTGGTGTAAAAAACTTGGAAGATATATGCCTGTCAATGCAATACAAACATTGGTGGTTGTTCAGAACTAAGAGATCTTTATGGGGGGATTTCTTGAGAGCTAAATACTGCCAAAGAGCTCATTCTGTCACAAAAAAAGTGGCACACAGGCCAATCTCTCATATGGAAGAACATGATGAAGAACAAAGGTGACATAGAACCTCATATTAAGTGGACCTTATGTTTAGGGAACTGCAGTTTCTGGTGGGATGATTGGCTGGGTATTGGCTCTTTAGCCAATCACTATGAATATATTCCAAGATTCAACAACTCCACTGTCTCCATGTTCTTGACAAATGGAAAATGGAATGAAGAGAAAATCAGGAAACAGGCCCCTCAACACATGATACACACAATTCTCAATACTGAAATCATGTACCAACAAAACACATTAGATCAAGCTCAATGGAAGCTGCAATCACATGGAAATTTCACTTGTAAATCAGCTTGGGAAAATGTGAGAAAGAAAAAAAATAAGACATTGACAGATAGGATGACATGGCATACTAACATCCCTTTCAAGGCTTCATTCTTGCTTTGGAAAGCATTGAGACACAAACTGCCAACCAATGATAAACTGATTTCTTTTGGGAGAGAAACTGCAGAGTGCTCATGCTGCTACAGGCCTGGTTTGGACAACATAAATCATAGTTTTGTCTCTGGAAGCTTTGCTAAACACATCTGAACATATTTCTCCAACTGGGGGGGGGGGAATCATGCAGGACCACAACTCCATTAGAGGCATCTTGATGAGATGGTGGACCTACAAACCAAACAATGCTGTACATAAACTCATGTTGCAAGCCCTCCCTATATTTATTTGCTGGAATGTCTGGAATAACAGGTGTGCAAGTATATATGGAGGAAAGAAATCTAGTACTACTAGAGTGAAGTTCAATATAATCAAGGAAATATACATGCTTATTACTACAACTTTTCCATATATCACATGGCCACCAGCTTGGAAGGATCTAATTATTTGGATAGAAAACAGTAAGCATGACAGAAAAGTAACCCAGGTTAAATGGCTCAAACCCCCTCTAACATAGTTAAACTTAACACAGATGGGAGTGCCATAGGCAACCCAGGAAAAATAGGAGCAGGAGGCATAGTAAGGGGCCATAAGGGTAATCTGATATATGCTTTTGCCTCTCCTTTAGGAGTTGAAACCAATAATCAAGCGGAAGTGTAGGCAACCAGTTTTCGCATTAATTGGTGCATTCAACATGGTTATAATAGAGTAATATTGGAAGTAGATTCTGAATTTGTGATTAAGTGGCTGAATCTGTACATCAAACCACCCTGGAGCATTCAAAACTATGTTAATGAACTCCAACAACTGGTCCAACTGCTAGAATTCTTCCAATGCAAACATGTTTTTCGAGAAGCAAATTTTCCAGCTGATACATTATATAAGTACAACCATACACTTGATAATACACAACACTTCTACAACCTTCAACAACTTCCACAAGAAACCAAGGGCTACATAAAGCTAGACAAGATAGGAATGGCAAGCTTCAGGAGAAGAAGATTAAAAAGGATCAAACAACCTCCTTGAACATTTCTTATCTCTAATGTTCCTAACTTGGACAAAATTGGTATGACAAAATTGGGAAGAACAAAAATGTAGCTTCGTATACTTGATCTTCTTCATTTAGCTATGTATAAAATGTAGCTTATTTGAATAGGACTAGTGTAGGTATCTTTCTTGTATTCACATGGAAGGGGAGAGTCTCCCTCATTTATGGTTTTTCCTAGTCGCATGGTATCTAGAGGAGTCCTCTCATAGGTTTACTGCTTTTCTAGTATTTAGGAAGCACTTTCTAGTATCGGGGATGAGTTAGCCGACCTTAGTAGGTTTTCAGACTTATGAACCACCTTAAGTTCGGAGGTAAGGTTATGTCCCCCTCCTTGTACCTTTATATTTTATGTATGATAAGGCTTGGGGTGCTGCTCAACCCCTGACTGTGCACGAGAGGTGGGAGCCTCGTATAGGGTCCCTTCCCGTTAAAAAAAACAAACAAACTAAAACACCTTTTTTTCCATTGTCATTTTTAACAAGCACACAAAAGCTAATAAACGATATAACTTTTGGAACCCCTCCAAAAATGGGCTTTCCCCATCCAAAATCAAATTCATCTAATCCAACATATCTATTATCTGAGATATTAAAATTCTATAATTTTGTCAACTTTGGTCACCCTTTAATAATTATTAAATCTGTTACTGATTTAATGTACTCTTCATTCATATGATCTTTAAGTTTATTGACCAATTCAACTGCATATGCTAGTGGATTTGAACATGATGGTTTAGTAGAGTCTCCTAATTTTTCAAGCTCCACATTAGCATCAGCTTCAATAAACATATTCCTTCTATTACAATTTACCATAAGCTTCTTATTAGGCCATTCAATGAGCCTACCAGCTAATGGATAGTAAAACACAAGTGTTTTCGACAATCCATCTTTGATAACTTTTGCTGGATCTTTATCTTCCATTAAAGAATTATATTTGTAAAACATTAATATGGGAACATGAAAATGGGCACTCCCTTGATCATCTATATCTGAAAGATGTTTTGTCTCATGGGATGTTACTTTAGCTGGTACTACTAATATTGGCTTGTGGTATTTTATTGAAATTGGCAAAGTGTGTGCTATATGTGCTAAAAGAAAGAGTAGTGTATGATGAAATATATGTAGTAATAATACTATGGAATGGAAATCAGATAGGAGTGCGAATTGCGTCAAGTAAGAGACGCGTAAGCAAAAAATGTTGTAACAAGAAAGTTGGAATGTTCCGTCCAAACGCACACGCAAATATACATGGTCGTACAAGTAATTAAATTATTCTTTTCAGGAGTTGGATTTCGAATTCACAGAACCTTGTCAATTAATTATTTACTAAATTATATTAATTCTAATTACTTATACAAGCAGTTATTTAAAAAATGAATTAAATTAGTTAAACTAAAAATAAAAATAAAAAACTAGTAAACAATTAAACGAGAAAAGATCTGAGCAGATTTTTACACAATCAATGAATGAATCGATATAGGATTATGGTTTTACTAATAATCATGTTTAGTATCACTTTAATCAATTCATTTGATTATCTAGTTGTTGATTCATGTGGTTAATAATATGGTCATGATCTCTCGCCTACTCCTTACTCAAACAAAGCTATATGCAACCGCATAGAGGAAGTTAAGCCAATCCCTCAAGTAGGTTAGCAAACTGGTGAATTAATAGGCTTTGCTCCGTCAATATCACAAAGAATAAAGAGATATCGTCTATACCCATATAAAAATTGATGTTTTTATAAGGCCTAACCAGTCCTTCCTTGCTTCCGTTGAGGGATAGAACTCTTCCAATGAAGACTTCTAATCGTCTACCATAATTAGAAACCCAACTATATCGTTGATCGGGAATAGATTTATCCAATTATGGAGCATTAAGATTTCATCTCGTATCTGAACCAAACATGGTTCTAAATATATCTCTATCCTAGATAAAAATCAAGGATCATGCTCCTTATATTCCATGTTCTATCCCTGTATTCCTCCTTCTAATTCAAAAGTAGACAATATATTTATTTCAATAGAGGCCAACCATCAAAATAGTAAGCACATGAATATAAGAACAACTAATAGAATAATCAAATATTAATCCTAGAACGAGAAGTTTAACTCCACATAGACATAGAACAATTACAACAAATCATTCACAGAAAAGATGTAAAAAGAAATAATAAAGGAGAAGAAAAGATAAAACCAAAATTCTCCGACCTCCACAGCACCAAAATTCTCCGACCTCCACGGCGGCTCTTAGCTCATCCTAGGTCAAAAGTTATGTAAAATATGATTTTATAGAATATTTATAAGTGTAAGGAAAAACTCCAAATAAAATAAATGAGTCCAAAACTAATTGGGAAACCCAAAATCCGACGGAATTGAATTCCGTGTGATGCTGCAGCCGACTTGTGCGTAGGTATATATATAAAATAATATAATATTAAATTTAATCCATTAAGTTGCCTGATTTTCTTCTTTAATCTTTAATTTTAAATTTATTTTGGCTCCAAATTTCTTCATTTTCACGTCAAATTAATCCTACAAATAAAATACACAATTTAACACAATCTCTAAAATTTATGCTAAAATAAATAAATAAAATACTAAATATGGGATAAATAATGACTAAAATATGTATTTTTCCTCACATCACATACATTAATAACTATTTAATAGGATTAAATGTATTTTTTTGAATGTTATTTAATCATTAAATGCTCGAAATTTATGTATCAGAAAATGAATTTAATCATACTTCGAGATACTATGTCTTGAAGTTCAGCCTTTACTATTCAAAACTTTTTGAATAATTTATCTTTAGTTTTTTAGTTTGAAACTTAAGTTATTATATTTTTAAGTTAAGTTTGAAACACATGTGATTACACCAGGTAATTAGTCGTTATATGGAATGAAACTTTTCATTTTTACAGAACTATCAATTTAACGATACGATATAATAAAATTTAAGTAATATTTAAAATAAATATATTTTATATTTAAACTAATAATACAATAAGTAACAACCATCCAAACAAGTTGTTAAAAGGCGTGGAAAAAAAACCATGACAAGTTAAATGAATCGAAGGAAGTAGTGGGCAACTGGTAAAAGGGATTTATTGTCGCGATAAGATTGAAAAAGAAAAGAGCAAACACTTGATGATGAAAGCGGAAAAAAACATCTCTGAATCTACTTGCTAGTTAAATGTTTCTAGACTAGTTGTCACGATTCAAACTGGGCCATGAGTGACACCCACACTTAACCTCTTAGGTGGGAGAACCAACAATACAAACCTCAACTTACATTAACGATTCAACTTATAAACCATGACAATAATGCGAAAGCCTAATCTTATTAAAGTCAAAAATAACAAAAACCACTAAAATCTATTACATAACGTTCCCCAAAATCTGAAAGTCATCACATTAATGACATCTAAATTCTAAAACTAAGTCTGGAAATGTCAAACACCAGAATAAATAAATAACAAAATGTGTCCGAAAACTAAGGACACCATGCTATAACCGAGAGAATCCATCACGAGCTAGAAGGATAGCTCACCCTGAAATCTTATAACCTGAAGACTGACTAGAGCTGAGGTTGAGTCGAAGTCGGTGGTACACTCGCTGCACTCCACAAAATAAAATAAGAAAAGATACAAGTAGGGGTCAGTACATGACAACATGTACTGAGTAAGTATCATCGGCCGACTCAAAATAGAAATCAACATGCTTAAAGTAATAGCGGAAAATCAACAATGACACTTAACATGTGGCAACCAATGAACAATTACATAACCAGTCAACAATATCAAGATCACACATAAGGACTCAAGCCTCCACATCACATTCTTTTGGAAAATGAGTTATTGAAAATTGAGTAATATTAAGTCATTTAAATTTGTTTTCCTTTAATATTATTGTGCCAGAACGTGACACCCGATCCAAATATATCGTATCGGAACGTGACACTCGATCCAAATATACCGTGTTGGAATGTGACACCCGATCCAATAATATCATGTCGGAATGTAACACCCGATCCAAATATACCATATCGGAACGTGACACCTGATCCAAATATAATTAATTTATTATTCTTTATTATTACATTCCACTTCATTAGCAATATTTTATCAAGCCTTATTTATTCAAGGCATCAATTTTGATAGGGCGATTTCAAGATTATGGATTTCACGGTCTTGGGATTTCAGACCATCACAACAATATGTCAACCATCCAAACCACAATAATTAAATGCATAGTAAACTTCACACATTACTCAATGACTATCAATCACTATTAAGAGTTTATCTATGATATAGTCTAAAACCATAATCTACCTCCATCGAAGAACCGAAGTCAAGCAAACTAATCCACCGATATCTTTCCTTTCTTTGATGCCTTAGACCATTTCCAATCTATCAAATATATAATATTTATAAGTAATCGAGTTCGTAGACACTAATATTATAAATATGTTTAACCTAGACACAATAACTCACCAAACTCTATAGTCAATTTTCTAAAACTCAAGCCTAGGGGTAGGCCTCAATTAAATTGAATAATTACTTTAAAACTTGAGCCTTTCGTAACGCTTTCGAATGATCAAAATCTGTTCAAATACATAATCTTCATAAGAATACGAATCCAATGACACTCATATTGCTATATTTATTTTCGGATAAAAAATTGGATCAAAAAGTCATCACGAGTCATTGAAGTCAAATCTGAAATTTTCTTTCCGATTATGTTCACTCATGATAAAATAAACTCACATGTCAAATTTCAGCTAACACGGATAGTTATTCGACCCCCAAATCAAGATTTTATGTGAAGAACCCTACGGTCATATTTTCTTATTTCAGCGTTATAACCTAAAAATATGTTCATAATCAAATAAAAATTCAATGAAAAGGATGAGAATAATTACCTTGACACTTTGGAATGAAAATTCCTATTTTTCTCTTCTCCTTTATTTTTCTTTTCCCCTTTCATTTTTTTTCGTCCGTTTTTTTTGGTTTTTCCCAGCTTCTGCATTCGTCGTCGCTGGTGAGCTTGTTCCTTTTCTCTGTTTCTTCTCTTTTCTTTTCTACTTATGTATCAAAATTAGTAAATCATATCCTTTTCCTTTAATAATTGGTATAGAGTATTAATTAAATTAACACTTTAACCCACTAATTAAATAAGTTATCTAAGTTTTTCCCTCAACTAAATAATCATAATTATCGAAAAGTCCAAAATATCCAATTAAAAATTTACGGAATGAGTCTTTTATGAACTAAAAATTTCTAATACTTAAAACGACATAATGAGTCATTACACTAGTAGTCACAACAACCGGCGAGTTAAGGTACTCTTTTCGTTTAAATTTATTTATTTGATTTTGATTTCACACAAACTTCACCAAAAAGGAAGAAATCATTCTTTTTTAGATGAATCAGAAGGAAAAATAAGATAAACAAATTGATAAGGAAGGAGAGTATATGTTAATTTCATAATGTACATGGATCCTTTAGTTGTCTAATATGACAAGGTTGCGTATTATTTCTTATAATTATCTTTGCTCAATTAATGTTGAATTCACATTATCTTTCTTTTATCTAAATTTTATGAGTAAGTACATCAAAATTCTTTTGAATTTGACATCAGATTTTACTTTAGTATTTTAATTATACAGGAGTTTAAATATCCATTTTAATAACTTTCAAGTGAATTAAATATCACTCTAAAAGGTGACGTGGCAGAGTGAGTGCATTCACTCTCCTATAAGCGAGTGAAGAAATTAAAAAAAATGAATGTATAAAATCATATACATGACATTTTTTTATAGGTCAATATATAATTAATATTTTAAATATTATTTTCTTGATATATTAACTTTTGTAAAAATATGTAAATTTTCTTATTGGCGACAAAAACTTCTAATCATTTTCTCTCTTTATTCTTCCCCAATATAGATTCTTCTCCGTTGAAGTGCCACTTTTTCCTCCATCTTCATCTTCAACTCTACCATTAACAATGATAGTAGATGTTTTGTCTCTCCAACATCGTAGATTCACCGGATAAGACAAGGAAAGAAAAAAAAATAGGAGGTGGGGTCTGGTTCAATTTGGTGGGTCTAATATTTTCTTCGTCTAATTATTGTTGTTTTGGTGGTGGAGCTCCAATGGTGATTTGGGAGTTAATGGTGAAACGAATTTGAGTGGTGGATTAAGCTCGCCGGAAAATCTAAAGAGGAAAAAAATAGAATAGTGAAGGCCAAAAATGGTGAAGGAAAAAGAAGAAAGTGGGGGGGGGGGGTTGAAGGGAAATTAAAAATGGGTCATATTTCATATTTGTTTTTAAAAAAATATATTTTTTAATTAATTAATTAGGATAAATTAATTTTAAGAAGTGTTAAATAAATAAATAAAAATAAGTAAATAAAATTAATGACGTGGTACTGAAATGACTATGTTGTGGCAGATGAAAGTGGTATTGTAATCTCAAAGGATAATATTTAATTCACTTCAAAGTTATTAAGAAAAGGTATTTAAACGTCGGTATAATTAAAAATATTTTAGATATCATCTGTGAGGCCGGAATTCTAGGAATTAAACCAATTGAGTTGTCATACTGTGTGCACATGTTATCTCAATTCATACAGTACCCAAAGGAGGCACATTGGGATGCAGCTATGATTATGATTGAAAGGTGTCATGAAAAGTTTAAAAGCAGAATAATGTCATTTTTTATTTTGAAACAATTTAACTTTAATAGTGTGATTAACTTTGAATCCAATAACAAATCCACAACAGCTAAAATGAGTTACCTATGCATAAAGATGTATTAGTTTAAAATTTTTAATTAGATATATTAATTGCGTGAAGTTCATCTAAAAGATAACTATATGTAATTGCTGATAAAAATAGTAGGATTAATAACTTGAAAATAAAGAAGGAAGCATGCTTTGTAAATATTTTTTTCACTATAAATGTCTATAAGCTAAATGAGGTGATGCATATACAAATATCTCTCATTGGTAAGAAAGAAGAAGTGTTTTTAAACACTCTACTTAGTTTGAATTATTTGAGGAAGTTTTGGAGGGATTTCAAAAGTTTGGCTATATTTTATTCGAATATTTTATTTAATAGTCAAGATAGCCAAAATTAATATAACATTTGACTACTTGGATTTTTTGTTTTTTTTTAATTTAAAATGTTTTTAATTAATTATTCAAAACGTTTTAAACATTTTAAAAGGTGCTTAACTGCTTGTTGACAAGAGTTGAGTCTTTTGATTCCAATAGACTCCTAAAGATACTAAAAGTTAGTTGTTGTAAACTTGACCTTCATTTGCTTTATAAAATATGTGGTGATGGGAAAGTTGGACCCTACCATTGGTTAAAGCTGGGAGAGTTGGTTGTTAAACGAAAAAGATAAGAAAAACTGAGATGGTGAGACAGTTTTGATCAGTTTAATTTTGATGACGTGGAATTCTAATAAGATGTCACCTGGGTAAAATAATTTTGTAAAATCATCAAATTTAGCCATTAAAAAAATTAGAAAAAACTATATAAGTACACATACTTTACTATCATATTTATTATTATTATCGATACTTTACGTACTTTATCACTAATTAAGAGTTAATCATATATTGAGTAAGATACACTTAGATACATGTATTTTTACAACCAGATACACTAAAATAAGAAGAGAGGCGAATGATATTGGTAGATATCCCAGATACACATGAATTACACTAGATACATGTATATGTATGTATCTGTCGTGATTCTCATGTATTTGAGATACCAGATCCATAGTGGCGAGCGAGATGGGAGAGAGGCGAGGGAGGTGAGCGAGATTTGTTATAAATCCTATATACAAGCAATTTCACTTTGATACATTGTATCTAAAATAAATTACACCTAATTTTGACATTTGGACGCACAAAAATATGGTAAGTTATGTAATATTGCAAACTAGAGTGTATTAATATATCATGCTGATGTAAGCACCCACCCTATATGATACCGATATGATATTAATATATCGATGAAATATCGCAGGGGATTAAACTCAGTCCTATATGATACCATTATGGTATTAGTATACTGACGGAGTATCACAAAGAATATATTTTCTACTAATTTAGAGTTTAATAAATAAGATTGTGATTTTAATAATTTTTCTGTTAATTGTGTCATTTTTATTTTTTTTTAAAAAGAGCCTAATCCTATATTATACCGATAGGGTATCATAGAGAATTAATTCATAGCAGTGATGCTGATGTCATGCGTGAAATAAGAAAGGAGAAAGTGTGGTAAGAAGGTAAATAGTTTGGGTCATGAGTCCATTAAGAATAAATAGTTTGGGTTTAATCCTTTTTAGGTAAATAGTTTCATAATTGGGTCTATTTTGTGTAGTTTTTCCTTTTTCTTTTTAGCAATATTAAGTTGGAAAAATTATCTAATTACATAAATTTTCCTACCATATTTACTAGTTTGAAATAATTACATATTGTCTCATTAATTGATAATTTCATATCAAATTTCAATTCAGATATATCTAGATACATGTATTATTGCTACCATATATATTCTAAAATAAAGATACGTTAATAACTTGAATTTTGTACATCCACAATTTGAAGAAACTTATTTTTTAATGGCTTCAATCTCCTTATTTCCAAAGAAAAATGATTGTTGTATTAACTTGTCTTCAATAGATTCCCATGCAATTCTTGATTCAATTTGCTCATCAAACTCTTGGTGAGTACATGTAATGTATGGTGATGATCTAGCACTTAGGACATCCCTTTGCCATACAGGTAATATAGAAGGTGTTAAAGCTCCTTGAATTAATTCACTTAATGCATTTAGAAATATTTTCAATCCATAAGCATCCATTATAGTGTGATTAACTCTGAATCCAACAGCAAATCGACCACACAAAAAACGAGTCACCTATACATAGAAAAAATATTTAATAAATCTTTTGTGTAATAGTTTTTTTTTAATAATTAAAAAAATATAAAGGAGATTTATATAGAATATTATTTACTTGAACTAACATCAATGGACAACCAATAATGTCACGACCCAAGCCTAGGGCCTAGATGCGACACGACGAATGAGACACCCGAATGTACCTCACCCAAGCCTCTTAGCATTCATTAAGCATTTCATTGGTAATGATGAATAATAATAAGCGAAAATAAAAACGTTTATCCATTGATGTCCAAACATACCTCTACTAATAGACTTGACGGGGGCAAAGACATGTCCCTAGCTCACCCTCAATATAAGTGTCACGAAAATGCTTTAATAAAAGTCTTACTATTCTACATAACCAAAGTTTAGAATAAAAGGGATGTTGTTCCCGGAACATGGGAACTCACCACTAGCAAATCTTCAAACTACTACGAGTACGTGGAGGAGATCGAGGAGCGGCGTCGAACCCTACATGATGATATCATATAGGCAAAAGTATGCGTTAGTACTTTAAATGTACTAAGTGTATGAGTATGCTATGAAATGAAAAACATAAGAAAAACATGAATAAGCAATATGCATAAGCGAATGCATGCAATATACATGATCATAGGAAGCTTTAAAAATATTCATTTTTTTTGGAGAAGTGACCCTAACCGACATTTAAGACCATGACAGCTATTACATGGAATCCAACATAACCCCCTACATTGGCACGGGGAGTCTATTTGCCGGGTAGGACCCCGTCAACTTTAACGTTCTATAACTTTAACCTTGATGGCTAATTGTGGATCCACTAGCCTAAAATAGCCTACAAGGGTTCCTATGCTGGCGCATAGTTAATGTAACATGAGACTTTAATTAAGGACCCCTTAGGTCGAGCCCCCATCTACATGCTACATTCGGTGCTAGGTCAAATTCCACGGAATAACATTTAGGTATCATAATGACATAGGCATTGCATAATTTTAGACATCACATCTTCATCGATGGAATAGCTCATTAAAACAATTCATTTGATTCAAGTATGTGAGAATTGTCCTTTCACATTGAATCTTTTCTTTGATTAAAAGCTCTTACATCATCATTCAATATAAGAAGACTAGGTGGGTTCAATTCACAAGGACCTCCAACTACATTTAAAGAATACTCGTATGCATAAGAGTGATGGAAATGCATCAAACTACACATCTTAAAACAACCCACCATACATGTCTTTAACATTTTTTTTGAACTTTCATATAGACATTTTGCAAGTCATTCACTTCATGAAATTACGAGTCCATATACATCAATATATATAAAGAAACTTAAGATATATCATAATATATGCATTTAGAGTCATTTTGTAAAAGCCCATGAAGGTTCATCATTAGAATTTAAAATATCAAGTTGAGAAAATAATTGGGCTCCATGGGTGGAAGAACCCATGGATGAAAACTCACATACCTTGATGAGTCAACTCTTGAATGAAAAACTTGAAAAGAAATGGAGGCTTGATCTTCTTGGAGATGGAGGAAGAAGGCTTGAGAGTAGGGGTGTACATAGACCGGATTGGTTCGGATTTTTTACAAATCAAACCAAACCATTTGTGTCGGGTTATTAAATCTATAAACCAAACCAAACCAATAAAAGTCGGGTTTTTCGATATCAATTTTTCTCGGGTTTTTCGGGTTTTTTCGGGTTTTTGAGTTTTTTCGGGTTTTTCGGATTTTTCATAGTATCTAATAAAAAGCACAGAGCAATGCTTCTTAAAAAGAGTTCTAGTACAAAATATCAACATATAAGATGGAGGCAGAACATTGTTTGAAGTTTTAACTTTATAATATAACTTTATAAGATGTTTTTTTTTGTATATTATTTAGATGACCTTCTCAAGTCCAAATCTAAATGTAAGAAAGAAAACAAAAATTATGAAAAATTTTAAAAAAATATTTATAAATTACATTTTAATAAATATTTTTATGTATAACATAATTTAAAAGTAGTATATCTATAATCGGGTCGGTTTGGGTTCGGTTTGACTTTTTTTAGTTAAAACCAAACCAACCCTATAATGGTCGGGTTTTTTTTCCAAACACCAAACCAAGTCAAACCAACCACTAGTCGGTTTTTTTTTCCGGTTTGGTTCGGTTTGTCGGTTTGGTGCGGTTTATCGATTTGCCCTGTACAGCCCTACTTGAGAGCACTTGGGAGGTTAGGGCTTTTTCTTCCCTGTTGTTCTTAGAGTGTGAGTGAGAGTGAATGAGGGAAGGGGGCTTAGTAGTCTCTTACTAGGTGAATTTGCCACCCAAAACGACTTCACTTTGGGTAACACACAAGAAAAGGCTAAAATGCCCCTTAAAAATCTGGAAAATGGGCTAAAACCCTGTTAGCGCGATAGTGGCGCATTGCGCCATTGCAGCGCCAAGCCAGAATAGGCTAAAATCCTGCACATCTGATAGTGGCGCATCGCGCCAAGGAACAAACTACTGAGGCTGTTTTCTGGCACTATAGTGGCGCATCGCGCCACTGGAGCGCCAGGCCTGAAAATCCTGCAATGGTCGCCCAAGCCTGAAATCCCTGTAGTACTAGTAAGTAGTAAAATTGTCATAACTTTTGACACCGAACTCCAAATATTGAAATCTTGGTGGAGTTGGAAAGAAGACTCAAATACCTTTAATTTGGTAGGTTATGGGACCCACAAATCGTCATATTCTAGGAGATATAGTCGTTTGAAGTTGACCCTTATACGAACTCATTCGGAAACTTAGTCGATGGGAAATCTTTGGACTTGGCTTTGTGTTAAATATCCCTCATGACCCCTAAATACATCAAACACACTTCAAATACTTAGGATTGATCCTAAATCACATATGAAGTTAGAAGTCGTCGGGTTCAAGCCTATACATCTATGAAGAATGGTTCGGATCTTGACATGAAAATTTTCAAGGCGTTACAAATAATCCCATCAGATCCTGGCTCATTATATAGTAGCTCTTCTAAGTATGGACATGGTGGTTTAATAGAGTCACCTAATTTGTCAAGCTCCACATTAGCATCAGCTTCAATAAACATAATTAGATAGGCACAAAAAATAGAAGAAACTTTGTCCGATTGTGTATAGATTTCTATCAAGACTTGCTTTGGGATCCTCTTCCTTAACGTCGGTCATGATCCTAAATTGGATTGTGACAACTGAGCTATCTTATTGATACCCCTGATTAAGACTCGATTCTACTAATTTTGAAAATTAATTTAGTTCGGTTCAACTCGAGTTTAACCCGTATTATATTACTATATTTTTTAAATAGTAAACTTTTCTTTCTTTCTTAAACTTTATCTTCAGAAACTGAAACTGGATAAGGGGATACATATGTATGGCTCTAAACACACATTATATATTTTCCTTAGCCCCTCTCCAAATGCCTTTTTCAGAAAACATTTTTCTTTCTTTCTTTCTTTCACTAAATGAAAATCAATTATTTGGAAAGTTTTGTTCTGTCCTTTAACCCTTCAACATCAAACTTTTGGTTACAGATGTGTTATATAAGTGGATTGGTTTGTTAAGCCAAAAGATAAGAAAGTATAGGAGATTTTTATAAATACTAATCCTTATGTTTTAATTAACATAAAAGGTAAAATAGTGCTAGGGTGAGGTAGCATGCCGCCTAACATCCACTCTAGCGATATATCAAGAAAAGATTTAACTAGGATAAATTAAACGATATCGAAAAATTGATGAGATTATATATGTCAAGTACTTCTACAACTTTGAAATTATGTTGGCTCCTTCCACATTTTTTACAGTCATCTTGTAGACAACCTCTTGAAATTTTTTCATGGCCAGAGGAGGCAAACTTATAGGTATCAAAGTACCTTTTTCTCCCTTGTCATTTTTAACAGGCACACCAACACTAATTAAAGATATAGCTTTTGGAACCCCACCAAAAATGGGCTTTCCAAATCCAAAATCAAATTCATCAAATCCACTAGACCTATTATCTGAGATAATAAAATTCCAAGATTTTGACAACTCTGGTCTCCCTTTAATAACAATTAAATCTGCTAGTGATTTAATGTACTCTTCATTCATATGATCTTTAAGTTCCTTGATCAGTTTAACTGCATATGTTAGTGAATTTGAACACAACAATCCTGCTTTAGATATTGCAGCTGGAGTAATGAATGCATTCCCGTAATATCCAGATGGTAATTCAAATTTTGGTAAATTTCCACGTATGTTTACAAATAACGTCATATGAACAATTTCTTCAGGGTGCAAATCTAGAGCAATGGTACGACATTTCCATAAAAATGCCGTTAATAACTCAAATTTTGTACATCCACAATTTGAAGAAACTTGATTTTTAATGGCTTCAATCTCCTTATTTCCAAAGAAAAATGATTGTTGTATCAACTTGTCTTCAATAGATTCCCATGCAATTCTTGATTCAATTTGCTCATCAAACTCTTGGTGAGTACATGTAATGCATGGTGATGATCTAGCACTTAGGACATCCCTTTGCCATACAGGTAATATAGAAGGTGTTAAAGCTCCTTGAATTAATTCACTTAATGCATTTAGAAATATTTTCATTCCATAAGTATCCATCATAGTGTGATTAACTCTGAATCCAACAGCAAATCCACCACACCTAAACCGAGTCACCTATACATAGAAAAAAAATTTAATAATTTTTTTTTAATAATTAAAAAAATATAAAGGAGATTTATATAGAATATTGTTTACCTGAACTAACATCAATGGACAACCAATAATCCCATCAGATCCGGGCTCATTATATATTAGCTCTTCTAAGTATGGACATGGTGGTTTAATAGAGTCACCTAGTTTGTCAAGCTCCACATTAGCATCAGCTTCAATAAACATAATTCCTTCACTATTACAATTTACCATAAGCTTCTTATTAGGCCCTTCAATGAGTCTACCAGCTAATGGATAGAAAAACACAAGTGTTTTCGACAATCCATCTTTGATAATTTTTGCTGGATCTTTGCCTTCCATTAATGAATTATATTTGTAAAACATTATTATGGGAACATGAAAACGGATAGTCCCTTGATCATCTATTTCAGAAAGGTGTTTTGTCTCATGGGGTGTTACTATTGAAGGTATTACTAATTTTGGCTTGTGATGCGTTATTGAAATTGGCATAGTCATACTCATAGTCATGTGTGCCATAGGTGCTATTCACTATAAGAGATGTTTAACAGAATTTAGAGTGCTAACTACAATCAGATCGGTTATTTTGAAATATGTATAGCAATAAAAGTATGTATTGTTGGTAAGCATTTTATGTGAGATTTATAGAGTGCCATATGCATCAAGAAAGAAACGTGTAAGTGATGATTATTCTATTGAAAAAAAATGTGTGGTGTGGGAAAGTTGGACCCTACACTACTAGATATCCAATCACACTACTTTTTTTTTTACCAAAAGAAAAACGTTTAACACAAGCACGATTAAAATTTGAATGTACTAGTATATGTATATGTATATATATATATATAATGTAATTATTTGATTTGGTTTGATTTGGTTATTCGATTATTAACTATGCACAAAAATAAAAATAAAAGATTCATTCAAAAGAGAAAAAAAGACAATAATTCATTAAAAAAAATTTATCTTCGTGTCATTTTGGATCTTATAATTTTTATGCCAAAACTATAATTATGGTTAACTTAATGCTTATATTGTTAGCTAATTCAATGTACTAAACAACATAAATTTACTGAATAATGTATAAGATAATGATATAATTGTACAAATAAAAAACGTATCATATCTTACTATTTTACATTAGTGTGCTGTATTTTTTGTAAAAAGTGTTCATAAAAAACAATATATTATATATATATATAATATGTATATAATTTGTCGATTCAGTTATTTCTTCAGTTTTTTTTATAAAAAATCAAAACCAAATCAAATATTACCGATTTTTAAAAATGTAAAATCAAATCAAACCAAACCAAATAAAAAAATTGATTTAATTTAATTTTTTGATTTGAATCGATTTTTACCCAAACCATAAACACTCCTGGTTTTATAATAAAGTGTGAAGTTCTAGACGTTCTAATAACTCACGTGAGTTATGTCTAATTTTCGCCTAAATCGATGGATCGGGTTACTTTACCTATTCCTTGAACTTGTTAACAACTAAGAAAAGTAGTGAAGTATTAATACATTGTTTTAACTGGAAAATTGTGGTGGAGTAGTAATTATATATATTTTTTTATTCTTAATCAGAGGTTTCGAGTTCGAGTTCCTATAGGTTGGATGAAAACAAAACCAAAAAAAAAACACCCGACTCACATAGACAAAAAATCACGAGTTGCACTTCTGTAGAATTTGTCCCAATAGAATTCAGAATACAAAAATTACAACTTAGATATAAAATTCAAAAAACTATAATAGTTTAGATATATTTTTAATACTTTATTCAATAATTTATAATAATTCATTCAAATGTCTTATGACTTGTTTTAAACTACAACTTTCAAAATTGTTTGTTTCTTTAGTAAACTTCTTGTACAGAAAGGACTAAGCATTTATTTCCCTGTCTAGTTAAAGGCTTTATGTCCCTTTCTCTTATGTACAGCTGGTGGTATGTAACCCTTCAACGTATGGCTCTAAAGTCCCCAAAAAAGGGTGAAAATTTGATAAATAACAAACCTATTAAATTTAATAATTTTTTATGGATATAATTTTCATAATTATTCATTATTATTATATTTATGTTTGCTAGGGTCATTAACACTTGTATATCTCGATACACTATATAAATTGAGTTAATTGAGTTTTTTTATTTGTATATCTCGCTGCATTATACAAATGAGATTTTCAAAGAGATTGTATATATTTGCTTTTAGAATTGTATATTCGCTTTCAGATTTGTCTATTCGCTTCCAGATTTGCTTTAGAGATTTGTATATTGGCTATATATTCGCATGCAGATTTGTTTTACAAATTTGTATATTCGCTTCTAGATTTGTTTTAGAGATTTGTATATTTACTATCAAATTTATATATGAGCATTCAGATTTGTATAATAACAAATTTTATTAAATTATAGACAATTCGTGTATTTAATTGAAACTATACCTTTATTGCATAATTACAATAGTATTATTTATCAATCCGCGTAATTTTTCTATAAAAAACAAAATTATGAATGATTTGGAAAGTTCTGTTCTTTCCCAAACCCTTCCACATCAAAATTTATCAAACGTATGGCTCTAATATCCAGCCATCTGGAGTGTAATGATCCATATTAATTTGATATAATATTTCAATTTTTGACAAATAAAAAACAGCTATGTGGACTGGTTGTTAAACCAGAAGATAAGAAATTACATGTGATTTTGATAAATACTATCCCTTATGTTTTAATTAATTAAAGAAAAAGGTTTAAAATAAAATATAGTAAAGATCTTCATAGTCGTTTTGAGTTTTCGGTGACCCTTGCTTATCGTAAGCTTTTGTATATCATTTGTGGTTTGCGGAGATCGGTGACACGATTCTTGATATTATCAAAGAATATTTGGTGAGATTTTTAAATTTGAAGGAGGTCGATTTTAATTTTGATGGTTTTGTTAGTTTTGGAAGGTGATTTTTGACTTGAGTGATTGGTTGGTACGAATCATAAGACTCTCGAGAGTGATTTGAGTCATTGGTTGTATTCTTGAGTTTTAAAGAAGTTGAGTTTCAAAAATCCTTATTTCTCATTAAATTTCATATTCAATCAAACATTATTACATGATTAAAAGGAATTCTTAACTTATAAATATTATACATGACGGACAATTACTTTCTAATAGGAAAATGGAATATTACAAGCTCAATAATTCTGATTTAATCACGCCCAAAACATGCATTGATGATGTGGAATTAAATGCAAAAAAATCTTATATCTTCGAAATTATGATGACTCCAACATTTTTGAAATTCATCTTGTGGACAACCTCTTGAAATTTTTCCATGGCCAATGGAGGCAAACTTATAGCTACTAATCAGTCTTATTTCTGATAATCAGTCTGGATTTGTCCAAGGAAGGAGCATATCTGAGAACATTATGCTGGCTCAAGAAATTATGCATAACATAAACAAACCCAAAATTGGAGATAATGTGGTTATTAAACTTGACATGGCCAAGGCTTATGATAGAGTCTCATGGTCCTTTATCTGTCTTGTCATGAGAAAGATGGGATTTGGGGAAACCTTCATAGACATGGTATGGAGAATAATGTCTAACAATTGGTACTCTGTCATCATAAATGGCAGCAGGCATGGTTTTTTCCACTCAACAAGAGGTCTCAAACAGGGAGACCCACTCTCTCCTGCTCTCTTTGTTCTTGGTGCAGAAGTACTGACCAGAATGTTAAACAACCTTCATCAGCACTATCTATACACTGGTTTTCAAATGGAGAAAAGGGGTCCTCAAATTAACCACTTGAGTTTTGCAGATGACATTATTATTTTCACCTCACTTTCCAAGTATTCCCTTCAACTCATCATGAAGACTCTTCAGATGTATGAAGGCATTTCTGGGCAGCTTATTAATAAGGACAAAAGCCAAATCTTAATCCCTACCAATACCCTGATGATATAATGGATAGAGTAGTGACCATCACTGGTTATAAATGCACTCATGGGCCTATGACATACTTGGGATGTCCATTGTATATAGGAAGACAAAGGGTCATATATTTCACTGGTATAGTTTCAAAAGTGATTGCTAAAATTCAAGGGTGGCAGACAAAGATGCTAAGCTATGGGGGGAGAGCCACTTTGATCAAATCAGTGCTTCAATCACTTCCTATACATCTGTTATCTGCCATAACCCCTACCAGAACCACTTTGAAACAAATAAAATGCCTTATTGCTGACTTCTTCTGGGGTTGGGATAAGGAGAAAAGGAAGTATCATTGGGCCTCTTGGGAAACCCTTAGCTTACCATATGAGGAGGGAGGTATTGGTGTAAAAAACTTGGAAGATATATGTCTGGCAATGCAATACAAACATTGGTGGTTGTTCAGAACTAAGAGATCTTTATGGGGGGATTTCCTGAGAGCTAAATACTGCAAAAGAGCTCACCCTGTCACAAAAAAGTGGCACACAGGTCAATCTCTCATGTGGAAGAACATGATGAAGAACAAAGGTGACATAGAACCTCACATTAAGTAGACCTTATGTTCAGGGAACTGCAGTTTCTGGTGGGATGATTGGCTGGGTATTGACCCTCTAGCCAATCACTATGAATATATTCCAAGATTCAACAACTCCACTGTCTCCATGTTCTTGACAAATGGAAAATGGAATGAAGAGAAAATCAGGCAACAGGCCCCTCAACACATGATACACACAATTCTCAATACTAAAATCATGTACCAACAAAACACATTAGATCAAGCTCAATGGAAGCTGCAATCACATGGAAATTTCACTTGTAAATCAGCTTGGGAAAATGTGAGAAAGAAAAAAAACAAGACATTGATAGATAGGATGACATGGCATACTAACATCCCTTTCAAGGCTTCATTCTTGCTTTGGAGAGCATTGAGACACAAACTGCCAACCAATGATAAACTGATTTCTTTTGGGAGAGAAACTGCAGAGTGCTCATGCTGCTACAGGCCTGGTTTGGACAACATAGATCACATATTTGTCTCTGGAAGCTTTGCTAAACACATCTGGACATATTTCTCTAACTGGGGGGGAATCAGGCAGGACCACAACTCCATTAGAGACATCTTGATGAGATGGTGGACCTACAAACCAAACAATGCTGTACATAAACTCATGTTGCAAGCCCTCCCTATATTTATTTGCTGGAATGTCTAGAAGAACATGTGTGCAAGTAAATATGGAGGAAAGAAATCTAGTACTACTAGGGTGAAGTTCAATATAATCAAAGAAATATACATGCTTATTACCACAGTTTTTCCATATATCCAATGGCCACCAGCTTGGAAAGATCTAATTATTTGGATAGAAAACTGTAAGCATGACATAAAAGTAACCCAGGTTAAATGGCTCAAACCCCCTCTAACATAGTTAAACTTAACACAGATGGGAGTGCCATAGGCAACCCAGGAAAAATAGGAGCAGGAGGCATAGTAAGGGGCCATAAGGGTAATCTGATATATGCTTTTGCCTCTCCTTTGGGAGTTGGAACAAATAATCAAGCGGAAGTGCAGGCAACCAGTGTTGGCATTAATTGGTGCATTCAACATGGTTATAATAGAGTAATATTGGAAGTAGATTCGGAACTTGTGATCAAGTGGCTGAATCTGGACATCAAACCACCCTGGAACATTCAAAACTACGTTAATGAACTCCAACAACTGGTCCAACTGCTAGAATACTTCCAATGCAAACATGTTTTTCGGGAAGCAAATTTTCCAGCTGATACATTATCTAAGTACAGCCATACACTTGATAATACACAACACTTCTACAACCTTCAACAACTTCCACAAGAAACCAAGGGCTACATAAAGCTAGACAAGATAGGAATGGCAAGCTTCAGGAGAAGAAGATTAAAAAGGATAAAACAACCTTCTTGAACATGTTTATCTCTAATTTTCCCAACTTGGCTACGATTGGTGTTGCTGCAACTTTCCTTGGACCTACTTGGTACGACATGTCTAAAAAGAGCAAAGATGAAAAGAATTTCCCCAACCCATGCGAGATAGAAGGTTCGTATACTTGTTCTTGAATAGGACTAGTGTAGGCTACTTTCTTGTATTCTCATGGAAGGGGAGAGTCTCCCTCATTTATGCTTTCTTAGTTGATTTGTACCGAGAGGAGTCCTCTCACAGGTTTAATGCTTTCTAGTTATAGTTAGTCTCTTTTTGTATCGGGGATGAGTTAGCCGACCTTAATAGGTTAGCCGACTTATGAACCACCATAGGATCGGAGGTAAGGTTTATGTCCCCCTCCTTGTATTTTATTTTGATTATTTATGTTAAGGCTTGGGGGTGTTGCTCAACCCCTGACTGTGCACGAGAGGTGGGAGCCTCGTGTAGGGTCTGTTCCCATAAAAAAAAAAAAAAAAAATATAGCTACTAAAACACATTTTTCTCCCTTGTCATTTTTAACAGGCACACAAAAGCTAATAAAAGATATAGCTTTTGGAACCCCTCCAAAAATGGCCTTTTCCCATCCAAAATCAAATTCATCTAATCCAACATATCTATTATTTGAGACATTAAAAATTTATTATTTTGTCAACTCTGATCACCCTTTAATAATTATTAAATTTGTTACTAATTTAATGTACTCTTCATTCATATGGTGAAGTGGACTTTTAATAAGATGTCCCGTGGGAAAAATAGTTTGGTAAAAACATCAAATTTGGCCATTAAAAAAATAGAAAAAACTATATAAGTACACATACTTTACTTTCATATTTACTATTATTATCGATATTTTAAAAATATTATGTACTTTATCATTAATTAAGAGTTTTCTATCATATATCGAGCAAGATTCACTTAAATACGTGTATTTTTGCTATCAGATACATTAAAATAAGGAGAGAGGCAAACGAGATTCGTAGGTATCCCAGATACACATGAATTACACTAGATACATGTATATGTATGTATCTGCCGTGATTTTCATGTATTTGAGATACCAGATCCATAGTGGCGAGTGAGATGGGAGAGAGGCGAGGGATGTGAGCGAGATTTGTTATATATCCTTTATACAAGCAATTTCACTTTGATACATTGTATCTAAAATAAATTACACCTAATTTTGACATTTGGACGCACAAAAATATGGTAAGTTATGTAATATTGCAAACTAGAGTGTATTAATATATCATGCTGATGTAAGCACCCACCCTATATGATACCGATATGATATTAATATATCGATGAAATATCGCAGGGGATTAAACTCAGTCCTATATGATACCATTATGGTATTAGTATACTGACGGAGTATCACAAAGAATATATTTTCTACTAGTTTAGAGTTTAATAAATAAGATTGTGATTTTAATAATTTTTCTGTTAATTGTGTCATTTTTATTTTTTTAAAAAAGAGCCTAATCCTATATTATACCGATAGGGTATCATAGAGAATTAATTCATAGCAGTGATGCTGATGTCATGCGTGAAATAAGAAAGGAGAAAGTGTGGTAAGAAGGTAAATAGTTTGGGTCATGAGTCCATTAAGAATAAATAGTTTGGGTTTAATCCTTTTTAGGTAAATAGTTTCATAATTGGGTCTATTTTGTGTAGTTTTTTCTTTTTCTTTTTAGCAATATTAAGTTGGAAAAATTATCTAATTACATAAATTTTCCTACCATATTTACTAGTTTGAAATAATTACATATTGTCTCATTAATTGATAATTTCATATCAAATTTCAATTCAGATATATCTAGATACATGTATTATTGCTACCATATATATTCTAAAATAAAGATACGTTAATAACTTGAATTTTGTACATCCACAATTTGAAGAAACTTATTTTTTAATGGCTTCAATCTCCTTATTTCCAAAGAAAAATGATTGTTGTATTAACTTGTCTTCAATAGATTCCCATGCAATTCTTGATTCAATTTGCTCATCAAACTCTTGGTGAGTACATGTAATGTATGGTGATGATCTAGCACTTAGGACATCCCTTTGCCATACAGGTAATATAGAAGGTGTTAAAGCTCCTTGAATTAATTCACTTAATGCATTTAGAAATATTTTCAATCCATAAGCATCTATTATAGTGTGATTAACTCTGAATCCAACAGCAAATCGACCACACCTAAAACGAGTCACCTATACATAGAAAAAATATTTAATAAATCTTTTGTGTAATAGTTTTTTTTTAATAATTAAAAAAATATAAAGGAGATTTATATAGAATATTATTTACCTGAACTAACATCAATGGATAACCAATAATGTCACGACCCAAGCCTAGGGCCTAGATGCGACACGACGAATGAGACACCCGAAGGTACCTCACCCAAGCCTCTTAGCATTCATTAAGCATTTCATTAAGCATTTCATTGGTAATGATGAATAATAATAAGCGAAAATAAAAACGTTTATCCATTTATGTCCAAACATACCTCTACTAATAGACTTGACGGGGGCAAAGACATGTCCCTAGCTCACCCTCAATATAAGTGTCACGAAAATGCTTTAATAAAATGTAACACCTCATAAATATTATTGATTCATGGATCCTTTCTTTCATGAAGTCCAAATAAATTATAAAAGTTTTCTATTTAATTCAAGCATGAAACTTTATGGATTTTTTGTCACGCCCCGAGAGGGTACCCTAGGCGTGGCCGGCACTCAGAAATCATTTTTGGCTTCCGAGAGAACCACTTGGTCTCATTTCTTATTTATTCATCAGCGGAAGACTTAAGAATACTAATGTGGGCTTGTCATAATCAAAGGAAAAATAGATAATTATTATAAGAAGTAGTTTCTAAGGAGAACTACTCCGATTACATCATCAGACTCTGTCTATGAAGCCTCTAATACTCTTAGATGGTGCCAATGACATGTCCATGGCTACCTCAAAAGAAACATCACACTCAACAATAATAAAAGGATAAGGAGCTCCTTCGAATATAAGAAGGACTCACCAAATAGCTGAAAAGAAATGATCTTCAACGATGCGCCTGTTGAGGATCTCTAACACCTGTATCTGCATCATAAAATGATGCAGGTCGAATGACGTCAGTACGTGGAATGTACGAGTATTTAAAATGGCAGGAAGGTAAGGACAGATATCAAGAAACTCCTCTCAAGAAAACTCAGCTCAAAACTCAACATCATCTCAACATGAATATGTAATGCAAGTTTAAAATATAATAATAAAAATAGTAGTAATAAGCAATGCTTACTCAGTTGGGAGTTTCTCTAACCGACAACCATCACTTATGAGCTAGCGATGATACAACGAAGCGATGTCGTTGCCACATCCATCCAATACCTTGCCAGGGTAAAGGACATCACCATCTTGGATCCATTTATCAAAGTCCTCTTTTTGGGACTTAAGAGGCATAGCCTCCATCCTACGCTGGCTACGTAGTTCTGGGGTTTAAGTCAATTAAACTCTTACCCAACTCGGTGCTCAATACTACTCCCAAAATATGTGCTCATATTAAACTCATCATCTAGTCTCATTGGACTTTAATTTAAATCATCAAACTCATCTCATTTCATGTTCATCAATCATTAACTTCCAAAAACATCATTTACATCTCATCAAAACATCTTGCTCAAAATATCATTTTTCTCAAATTCATTCAAATTCAACTCTTTTACTCTTTCAAAACTCAATAAAATACATATATAGTATTAATTCATATAACTCTCTTTTTATCAATAAAAATAATAAAAAGTCAATATCTTTACTCAAAACATATGTAAAAATATTCATGAACATCAAATCAATTAGAATTCATGGGGAAGTAGCCATGAACAATAATTCCAATAATATGAGAGATAACAATAATAATAATATTAATGCATAAATATATCAAACTCAATAGAAGAAGAATTAATTCATCTAGAATTCAAGATTTGAATAAAACTCAACTATAACTCAATTATAATAAATTTAAATATTGGGCGCATGGACGAACTCAATCCAATGCTATGAAAGTCTTACATACCTTAAATCCGAAGGTTTACTCCGAATTGGAATACTCTTGGATCCCTAGCCTTTTCTCCTCGCCGGAGCGTTTTGTGTACTACCCGGAGTATAAGAATAACCGGAGTAGTATTTTTATACTACTAAAACTAAAACTATATTTGAGAAGAAGTATATAGAGAGAAGAAATGCTTAGGAAAGCTTGATGAATAAAATGAGGAAATAAGGTGGGTATTTATAGGTGGGAAAGAGGGACCTAACAATAAATAAAATAATTATAAAAAAAAATCTGAAAATTTAATGGAATATATTGATGTCATGGATGATGTTAAATGGAGGACAATTTATGTCATGCATGATGTCAAATGCATCTAGATGTTTCCATGGTAGGTAAGATGAGTTCTTTTTAACAGAATACTCATTTTCAAAGCTACGTTTGAATAAGATAAATTCCTTATTAGGATTTGGTTTCTTCATAAGAATTGTAGATATGGAAGTCTAGTTTCATATCGTTCAAGAATCAACCAATTTGGAGCAACCTACAGTGAGATATGAATTTTCTTCTATCAACACTCAATTCCGTCACAACACTATATCTTGCAAAGATTAATTTATTTGACCTACTTATACTCCGAATTTGAAGTTATGTTCTTCATTAAAGTTATAGGTAAGGATGTTGTGATTACCCAGAAATTTGAATCACCTAATTTGGACCAACCTATGAAAAGTTATGCCCAAAATACAAAGGTTGTATTATTTTTGTCGAGAATTGAAATACCGACATACAACATTTTAGGGGTTGTTACAATATCTCCCCCTTGGGATCATTCGTCCTCGAATGAAGATGAAAATAGGATACATAAAGAATGAATATCATCAATACATCAACTCCGATACTCAAATGGTTAATGACTCAAACTCAAGAATAAACATCGACTCAAAGGTAGAAGTAAGGAATATTACCTTGAATATCGTTATCAGAAGGTCTAAATAGATGAGGATAGTTAGCCTTCATATCTTCTTCAGCTTCCCATGTAGCCTCTTCAACAAATTGATTTCGCCATAGGACTTTGACAGATGCCACTTCCTTAGTTCTTAATTTGCGAACCTGACGATCAAGAATTTGAACTGGAATCTCTTCATAACTCAAACTCTCTTTCACCCCAATGCTTTCAGCTGGGACAACAAGTGAAGGATCTCCCAAACACTTCTTAAGCATAGAGATGTGAAACACGGGATGAATAGCAGCTAATTCTGGAGGCAACTCCAATTCATAGGCTACGTTACCTACCCTCCTCATAATCTGATAAGGACCAATGTAGCGGGGACTAAGCTTCCCTTTCTTTCCAAATCTCATCACACCCTTCATGGGTGAAACTTTCAAGTATACCCAATCGTACACTTCGAACTCTAAATCTCTTCTTCTAACATCAGTGTAGGATTTTTGGCGACTTTGAGCAGTCCTCAACCTCTCTTGTATGGTTTTCACCTTCTCCATAGCTTGGTGAACCAAGTCTGGTCCAATCAACTCAGCTTCACCAACTTCAAACCAACCAATTGGTGATCTACATCTCCTCCCATACAGAGCTTCATAAGGAGCCATTTGAATACTCGAATGGAAACTATTATTGTATGCAAACTCAATAAGAGGTAAATGATCATCCCAATTACCTTTGAAGTCAATAACACAGGCTCTTAACATATTCTCCAAAGTCTGTATCGTACGCTCTGCCTGGCCATCTGTTTGCGGATGAAAAACAGTACTAAGGTTCACTCTTGAACCCAAGCCCTTCTGAAATGATTTCCAAAACTGAGCAGTAAATTGAGCTCCCCTATCAGAGATGATAGACAAAGGAACTCCATGCAGTCTAACAATCTCTCTAAGATACAGTTTGGCATAATCCTCTGCAGTGTTCGTAGTCTTAACCGGCAAGAAATGGGCCGATTTGGTCATCCTATCCACAATCACCCAAATAGAGTTATGTTGTTTGCGGGTTCGTGGTAAACCGGTAATGAAGTCCATATTGATCATTTCCCACTTCCATTCCGGTATCTCTATATTCTGAGCCACTCCACAAGGCCTTTGGTGCTCAACTTTAACTTGTTGGCAATTTGGGCACTTGGACACAAACTCTTCTATATCTCTCTTCATTCCACTCCACCAGTATACTTCTCTCAAGTCATGATACATCTTTGTTGAACCTGGATGGATGGAATACTTAGAATTATGGGCTTCTTTCATGATTCTCTCCCTAATACCATCAACACTTGGAACACATAATCTTTCTTGATATGTCAACACTCCATCTCCCCCTTTGGTAAAAGCCATTACCTTCTGCTTATGAACCTCATCCTTCAGTTGAAGAAGAATGGGGTCCTGATCTTGCTTTTCTTTCACCTCTGCAACTAGAGATGATTCGGCTCCATTTCGTACTATTGTACCACCCTCACTAGAGTCAATAAGTTGAACTCCCAAACGCGCAAGTCTATGCACTTCCTTTGCCAACTCCTTCTTTTCCTCTTCCACATGAGTTGTACTCCCCATAGATAACCTGCTAAAAGCATCAGCAACTACATTTGCTTTACCTGGGTGGTAGAGAATGCTCATGTCATAATTCTTGAGCAACTCTAGCCATCTCCTTTGCCTCAAATTCAACTCCTTCTGGCTGAATACATACTGTAAGCTCTTATGGTCTGTGAACACATCCACATGTACACCATAAAGATAGTTACGCCAAATCTTAAGAGCAAATACCACAGCTGCCAACTCAAGGTCATGAGTGGGGTAGTTCCTCTCATGAGTCTTAAGCTGCCTGGAGGCATAGGCAATGACCTTACCTTTTTGCATCAATACACATCCCAACCCAACTCTTGAAGTATCACAATAGATTACAAAACCATCTGTTCCTTCGGGTAGGGATAGTACTGGAGCAGTAGTCAATCTAGCTTTCAACTCTTGAAAACTTTTCTCACAAGCATCAGACCATTGAAACTTAGCCTTCTTCTGAGTCAGCTTAGTCAATGGTGAGGATATGGATGAAAATCCCTCAACAAACCTCCTGTAGTAACCAGCCAAACCTAAGAAACTCCTTATGTCGGTTGGAGAGGTGGGTCGGGGCCAGTTCTTAACTGCCTCAATCTTTTGAGTATCAACTTGGATTCCATCCCCAGATATAATATGACCTAGGAATGCTACAGACTCAAGCCAAAACTCACACTTTGAAAACTTAGCATACAACTCCTTCTTCTTAAGAGTTTGAAGTACAACCCTAAGGTGATTAGCATGCTCACTCTTACTTCTAGAGTAGACCAAAATATCATCGATGAAGACAATTACAAACGTATCTAGGTATGGCTTGAATACTCGGTTCATGAGGTCCATAAAAGCTGCTGGAGCATTTGTCAATCCAAAGGACATAACAAGAAACTCAAAATGACCATAGCGGGTTCGAAAAGCCGTCTTCGGGATGTCACATTCTCTCACTTTCAACTAGTGATAGCCTGATTTGAGGTCTATCTTAGAGAAACATGTGGCACCTTGAAGTTGGTCAAATAAATCATCTATTCTGGGGAGAGGGTACTTGTTTTTAATAGTGACCTTGTTTAGTTGTCGGTAATCAATGCACATTCTAAGGGACCCATCTTTCTTTCGCACGAATAGGACAGGAGCGCCCCAAGGTGAGACACTTGGCCTAATAAACCCCTTATCTAGGAGGTCTTTCAGTTGTTCTTTCAACTCTTTCAACTCAGCAGGATCCATCCTATAAGGAGGAATAGAGATAGGTTGTGTATCAGGAAGGATATCAATACCAAAGTTTATCTCTCTATCAGGAGGAATTCCGGGTAGATCCTCAGGAAAGACTTCAGGAAACTCATTCACAATGGGAACTGACTCAAGAGATGGAGTCTGATCATTAATATTTTTGACTCGAACTATATGATATATACATCCCTTAGAGATTAATTTTCTGGCCTTAAGGTAGGAAATAAATTTACCCCTAGGCACTACAGAATTCCCCTTCCACTCTAAGATAGGCTCATTTGGAAATTGAAACTTGACAATTCGGGTCCTACAATCAACCGAAGCATAACAAGAATAAAGCCAGTCCATACCAAGAATCACATCAAAATCAACCATGTCCAACTCAACTAAGTCAGCCATGGTATCCCTATGATAGATTGACACAGTACAATTTCTATAGACCCTCTCAGCTAAGATAGAATCACCAACAGGAGTAGACACACTGAAAGGCTCAAGAAGACACTCAGGAAGGATCTCAAATTTACTAGCCAAGTAAGGAGTCACAAAAGATAATGTAGCACCCGGATCAAGTAATGCATACACATCAAAAGAAAGGACTCGGAGCATACCGGTAACAACATCGGGTGCATTTTCTTGGTCTTGGCGACTACCCATAGCATACAGACGGTTGATTCCCCCACCTGTACTTGAAGCTGCACCTCTATGATTACCTTTATTCTGTGGAGCTGCAGAAGAAAACTGAGCTCTACTACTTCCATCTCCCTACCTCTTTGAAGGACACTCATTCTGGAAGTGACCTATCTTTCCACATCTGTAGCAAGCATTGGTGCCCACACGACACTCTCCCAAATGGAGCCTTCCACATCTAGCACATGGTGGTTTCCCTCTAGAACCTTGAGCCATACTTAATTGGGACTGAGAACCTTGAGATCGGAAGTTTTGGTGACTTAGAGATCTTTGATCATACCTGGTATTAGGTGTAAAAGTATTTGTTGGGGAAGGTGCATAATTGGAAGACCTTTTCTGAAAGAAAGACTTGTTACCCTTCCCTTGCTTCTGCTCATTCTCATGCCCAGCAGACTTAGCCTTCTTGCTTAGGTGTTCTTCTCGGTCCTTTTTCTTATCATCCTCAACCTGCTGAGCATACACCATCAATCTAGAAAAATCCATGTCAGAAATCATTAGCATTGCCTTACATTCTTTCTTTACATGTTTGCCTAGGACAGAGACAAACTTCCTCATCTTAGACCTCATATGGGGAATCATTTCTGGGGCATATTTGGACAATTGAATAAACTTCAAACTATATTCTTTCACAGTCATACTCTCTTGCTTGAGGTTCACAAACTCCTCAATTTTTGCTTCACGTAGCTCTTGGGGAAAAAAGTTATCAAGAAATGCTCTTTCAAACTCATCCCAAAGAGTAGGCTCTGCATCCTCACCTCTACTTTCTTCCCACTGGTTATACCAGACATTTGCCACATCCTTGAGTTGATAAGACACCAACTCAACACCCTCAATCTCTGTAGCATGCATCGCTTTTAGTATCTTCCACATCTCATCAATGAAATTTTGGGGGTCTTCATCAACGTTAGAACCCGTGAAGACCGGTGGATTCATTCTCAGAAAATCTCTGATCCTTGTGGCAGCAGACGGCTCTTGATAACTAGAGCTAGGAGTTGGTGAACTCTGGCTACTATTTCGAGCAGCCACCAACTGGGTGAGCATAGCAATCGCTCCTCGAAAATCATCCTCAGAAGTAGGAGTGGTCTGAACAGTAGGTACTTAGGGTACCTCAATAGACCTTGCAGGTCGGCCCCTAGTTCTCCGTGGAGGCATCACTGACTGTGGAACCTCAGTGCTGGGAGCGTTCCTCTGACTAGCTAAACGTTTAGGAGGCATGTCTGAAACGTGTAAACGCACGAATTAGAAAGAAAGCTTTTATAGAGTTAAACTCTATCGCACGAACTCAGATTATGAAAGAAGTGAAATAATTCCTAATGTCCTATAGCTTCCTGATTATAAGTGTGGTGCACGACACACCTATAAACAAGACTCTACTAGACACGGCTTCATAGACACCCTAGGACTCTTGAACTCTGTGCTCTGATACCAAGTTTGTCACGCCCCGAGAGGGTACCCTAGGCGTGGTCGGCACTCAGAAACCATTTTTGGCTTCCGAGAGAACCACTTGGTCTCATTTCTTATTTATTCATCAGCGGAAGACTTAAGAATACTAATGTGGGCTTGTCATAATCAAAGGAAAAATAGATAATTATTATAAGAAGTAGTTTCTAAGGAGAACTACTCCGATTACATCATCAGACTCTGTCTATGAAGCCTCTAATACTCTTAGATGGTGCCAATGACATGTCCATGGCTACCTCAAAAGAAACATCACACTCAACAATAATAAAAGGATAAGGAGCTCCTTCGAATATAAGAAGGACTCACCAAATAGCTGAAAAGAAATGATCTTCAACGATGCGCCTGTTGAGGATCTCTAACACCTGTATCTGCATCATAAAATGATGCAGGTCGAATGACGTCAGTACGTAGAATGTACGAGTATGTAAAATGGCAGGAAGGTAAGGACAGATATCAAGAAACTCCTCTCAAGAAAACTCAGCTCAGAACTCAACATCATCTCAACATGAATATGTAATGCAAGTTTAAAATATAATAATAAAAATAATAGTAATAAGCAATGCTTACTCAGTTGGGAGTTTCTCTAACCGACAACCATCACTTATGAGCTAGCGATGATACAACGAAGCGATGTCGTTGCCACATCCATCCAATACCTTGCCAGGGTAAAGGACATCACCATCTTGGATCCATTCATCAAAGTCCTCTTTTTGGGACTTAAGAGGCATAACCTCCATCCTACGCTGGCTACGTAGTTCTGGGGTTTGAGTCAATTAAACTCTTACCCAACTCGGTGCTCAATACTACTCCCAAAATATGTGCTCATATTAAACTCATCATCTAGTCTCATTGGACTTTAATTTAAATCATCAAACTCATCTTATTTCATGTTCATCAATCATTAACTTCCAAAAACATCATTTACATCTCAACAAAACATCTTGCTCAAAATATCATTTTTCTCAAATTCATTCAAATTCAACTCTTTTACTCTTTCAAAACTCAATAAAATACATATATAGTATTAATTCATATAACTCTCTTTTTATCAATAAAAATAATAAAAAGCCAATATCTTTACTCAAAACATATGTAAAAATATTCATGAACATCAAATCAATTAGAATTCATGGGGAAGTAGCCATGAACAATAATTCCAATAATATGAGAGATAACAATAATAATAATATTAATGCATAAATATATCAAACTCAATAGAAGAAGAATTAATTCATCTAGAATTCAAGATTTGAATAAAACTCAACTATAACTCAATTATAATAAATTTAAATATTGGGCGCATGGACGAACTCAATCCAATGCTATGAAAGTCTTACATACCTTAAATCCGAAGGTTTACTCCGAATTGGAATACTCTTGGATCCCTAGCCTTTTCTCCTCGCCGGAGCGTTTTGTGTACTACCCGGAGTATAAGAATAACCGGAGTAGTATTTTTATACTACTAAAACTAAAACTATATTTGAGAAGAAGTATATAGAGAGAAGAAATGCTTAGGAAAGCTTGATGAATAAAATGAGGAAATAAGGTGGGTATTTATAGGTGGGAAAGAGGGACCTAACAATAAATAAAATAATTATAAAAAAAAATCTGAAAATTTAATGGAATATATTGATGTCATGGATGATGTTAAATGGAGGACAATTTATGTCATGCATGATGTCAAATGCATCTAGATGTTTCCATGGTAGGTAAGATGAGTTCTTTTTAACAGAATACTCATTTTCAAAGCTACGTTTGAATAAGATAAATTCCTTATTAGGATTTGGTTTCTTCATAAGAATTGTAGATATGGAAGTCTAGTTTCATATCGTTCAAGAATCAACCAATTTGGAGCAACCTACAGTGAGATATGAATTTTCTTCTATCAACACTCAATTCCGTCACAACACTATATCTTGCAAAGATTAATTTATTTGACCTACTTATACTCCGAATTTGAAGTTATGTTCTTCATTAAAGTTGTAGGTAAGGACGTTGTGATTACCCAGAAATTTTAATCACCTAATTTGGACCAACCTATGAAAAGTTATGCCCAAAATACAAAGGTTGTATTATTTTTGTCGAGAATTGAAATACCGACATACAACATTTTAGGGGTTGTTACAATTTTCATATCATAATTCCAAATGCATAGATTATTAAATATATGAAATTTAATTACCTATCTTATATTAACTTATATTGGCTTTTAAATGCATTAAATTGTTGATTTATCAAAAGTCCTTATATGAAGGCATGTTCTAAAGTATTTTGATCATGTTCTAAAGTATTTTGATCATGCTCTAAAAGTATTTTGATCATGTTCTCTCATGCCTAAAGATTTTGAACATGTTTTAAAGTATTTTGATCATGTTCTAAAAGTATTTTGATCATGTTCTAAAGAATTTTGATCATGTTCTAAATGTATTTTGATCATGTTCTAAAAGTATTTTGATTATGTTCTCTCATGCCTAAAGTAATTTAGGCATAACTTTTCATAGGTTGGTCCAAATTAGGTGATTCAAATTTTTGAATAACCACAACATCATTACCTACAACTTTTATGAAGAACATATCTTAAGATTCAAATTTTAAGTAGATCAAATAAATTGATCTTTGCAAGACATAGTGCTGTGACGGAATGGAGTGTTTGTAGAATAAAATTCATATCTCGATGTAGAATGCTCCAAATTGGATGATTCTTGAACTAACTGAAACTAGACTTCCATATCTACAATTCTTATAAAGACACCAAATCCTAATAAGGAATTTATCTTATTCAAACGCAGCTTCGAAAACAGATATTCCGTTAAAAGAGATTTCATCTCACCTACCATAGAAAGATCTAGAACCATTTGACATCATCCATGACATCAAAATTCTTCATTGAATTTTCAAGATCATCCTTTATGATTATGTTTATTTATTGTTAGGTCCCTCCTCCACACCTATAAATACCCACCTTATTTCCTCATTTTATTCACCAATCTTTCTTAAGCAACTCTTCTCTCTATATACTTTTTTACTCCTTCTTAAATATAGTTTTAGTTTTAGTAGTATAAAAATAGTACTCCGGTGATTCTTATACTCTGGGTAGTACACAAAACAAACCGGCCAGAAGAAAAGGCTAGGGGTCCAAGAGTGTTCCGATTCGAAGTAAAGCTTCCGATTTAAGGTATGTAAGGCTTTCATAGCATTGGATTGAGTTCGTCCATGCGCCAATATTTAAATTTATTATAATTGAGTTATAGTTGAGTTTTATCCAAATCTTGAATTCTAAATGAAATAATTCTTCTTCTACAGAGTTTGATGATGTAATCCGAGTAGTTCTTCTTAAAAACTACTTCTTCTAAGAATTATCATTTTTTTCTTTTAATATTGATGATGACAAGCCGACATTAGTATTCTTAAGTCTTCCACTGATGAACAAATGAGTAATGAGACCAAGTGGTTCTCTCGGAAGCTAGAGATGGTTTCTGAGTGACGGCCACGCCTAGGGTACCCTATCGGGGTGTGACATAAAAGTCTTACTATTCTACATAACCAAAGTTTAGAATAAAAGGGATGTTATTCCCGGAACATGAGAACTGTGACACCCCATAATTTTTTTCGCTAAGATTCGAATATTTCTTCACGTGAGTGTAGACTCGGACCGGAGGACTTGAAATTTTTCACATGAGTTAGGATGATTTCCTAAGTAATTAAAGAGAGTTAGAGGTGATGTGGGGTCATGAAGGATCCCTAGGACCAAATCAAGCCAAAAGGTTCGTCGTGGCTACATTTGAGGAGGAGTTTGCATGAGGGGTTGACTTCTAACGACCCTATCTTTTGATATATGACGATCTGGGTAGCCCATGACCTATTAAAATTATGGTCGTCGAGTCTTCTTTCCAACGCCACCAAGAATGTAAATTTTGGAGTTCGGAGTCGAAAGATACGGCGATCCTAAGATGAGCGAGCACAACAGAGATTTTTAGGCCTGGGGTTCAACTACTGGAAATCTGGGCTTGGCGCCGTAGTGGCGCGATGCGCCACTATCGCGCCAGGAACATGCCTCAGTAGTTTGGCCCCTGGCGCGACGCGCCCCTAAAAGTTGTGTAGGTTTTTTAAGGCCAAATTCCCAGAACTCAGAACAATGGCCTTGGCGCTGTAAGGGCGCGACGCGCCACTATCGCGCCAGAAACATGCCTCAGTAGTTCGGTCTCTGGCGCAGTGCGCTACTGCGAGGTGTGCAGGTTTTAGGCATAATTGGCTTGGCGCTGCAATGGCGCGACGCGCCACTATTGCACCAGGTGCGTTTTTGCCTATTTTTCAGAACTTTTGAGGAAGGGCAATTTGGGAACTTACCCAAATTATATATATGTTACCCTTGGTCTTTTGGTAGCACATTTTGCAGCCTCACTCTCTCTCTAAAGATCCCTAGGAGCTTCTCTCTCTTCTTCTTCTACTTCTCCATTTCCAACAAAAAGAGTCCAAAAGCTTCAAGATTTGAGTCCTCCATTGAAGACCCAACCACAAGGTTTTCTTCAAGTCTTCACTAAGGTATGTAAGTCTAACCTAAAATATGGATTGAGTTCTTCCATATGCCCATAGATGTGTTGGTTAGGAGTTGTGAAAGAGTTGCACCTTCTAGAAAGGTTTTCTTGAAAGTTTTCCCTAAACTATGGAATGTTTTTAGATACAAATGGTTGATTGATAATTTTAATGACTTGAGTTGCTAAATAGTTATTTTTCATATTATTAACTATAAATGTATCTTTGTATATAGATTTATAGGTATTGACGACATTCTTGAGTTGAATTTTGTTGAGAGTATGAGTTCATGTTTTATTCACATGTACCCAAGAGGAGATTTCTTGTCATAAATGTCTTGAGGTTGAGATGGATAGTTGTGTGTATATATATGTATTGATTGGAATGAAAAGAATGAATTGATTAGTTAAGAATGTCCCTTTGCTTCTATAAAATGAACATAGGACAAAAATATGGATTTTGGAGTAGATGTTTGATGATTGATGTGATGATGATACTTGACAATGATGTGATGATAATGTTTGATGATAATGTAAATGATAATATATGATGATGATGTTTTGCTGACGATGTGAGTGATGATGTGAATGATACTTATTTAATATATGTAGAATAGTTGACGAAGGGGTATATTGATGAGGATGTTATGTGATGAAGTGGATTGGAGTCTAATGTGATTTTGTGGTATGTGATGTGCATAATTTAAGTTGATTGGAGTCTTAGGAATATTTTGAAAATAAATTATCTTTTGAGGAGGAGCTTTAAATAAACTATTTGTGACCCTTTTGTCATAAACCATTTACACGCTATTTTGAGTCTAAAGAATTATTAGTTTCATCTTTGATTTAGAAAGGAGTTTAAGTATGAGTTGAGTATGAGGAGCCTTTAAATGAATTGAGTATTTTTACATTAAAGTATCTATTTTGAGTTTGAGTTGAGGAGTTGAAATTATATTTTAATGTACATAATATTTTCTGCATCCATTGAGTTGAGATTGTATAAATTTTTAAAGAGAAGAGTTTGATGATTTGAGATGAGTTGGTTTGAAAGAAGGTCCAATGAGGCTTGATTGAGTTGAAATGAGAACAAAGTTGATGAGGTGGCAATGTACCACATGAAACTAGCCGTGAGGGCTTGTTTGAGATGATTGGAGGAGTTTTATGAGCAGGGAGTCATGGGAGGAGTATCGAGCACCGAATTGGGCAAGAGTATAGTCCATACTCGAACCCAATACCTATGTTGCCATACGTAGGAGGGATTGAACCGTTAAAGTCGGATGCTTCCCTGAGAGATTTGTCCTGACATTATAGGACTTGGTTGGATTGGATCCATGATTGGTTGATTCGTTCATACCCTCGCAAAGTATGAACGGACGCGACAACAATATCGGTTTGTTGTACTTTCACTGGCTCATAAGTGATGATTGTCGGTTAAGAGAAACTCCCATTTAGGTCTTGATAGTACTCTGAGTCAGTTAAGTTGAGTGAGTTGCTATATACATATGAGTTAGTCCTATCTAAACTATTTCTTGTTAGACTTAGGACACTTGAGTGAGTTGTTACATATTTATTGAGTTGAGTCCTTTGAGTTGAATTGTAAAACGTTGCATAATTTAATTTGCATATTTACTGAGTTGAGTCCTTTGAGCTAATTGTTGAGTTGAATGTTGAGTAGATTGTATATGGTCGGATTGGAATAGATGAATTGTGATTGGATTGAATAGAATGGTATGTGACTAGATTGGATTTGATTATTGAGTTGATTGTTGAGTTGAGTGTATATAATCGGAGTGTACATGATTGAAAGGGAATGAATTGTAAATGATTTGGTTGAACTGTATTATACCTAATTGGGTTGGATTGTATGGGAGATGATTGGTCTCTGTCTAAACTGTATCCTTACTTTAGATTTACGAAGCTTTATTTGAGTCCCGCTTATCTTCCTGAGTTGAGATATTTGAACCAACGTTACTCTTCTTTGAGGTATGTTTTATTCTGCCATTTTACATACCAGTACATTCCACGTACTAACGCCATTTGGCCTCCATCGTTTCATGATGCAGAGACAGGTTTTTGAGGTCGTCAATAGGAGCATCATTGGGGATCTATTTGTACTCAGCGTATTGGTGAGTCCTCCCCTATATTCGGAGGACACCGTTTGTGTATTCTTACCTCGAGTTAGCCCTTTTTATTTTTATTTGAGGTAGCCATGAACATGTCATCGGCAACAAGTAGATAGTAGTGATAGAAGCTTCATAGACTAGATAGTGATGCGTCGATTGAGTATTTCTTTCCTTAAATTATTCTTGTCAAACTTTTTATAATGACAAACATTAGAGTTGAATCATTGGCCCATGACCTTTATTCTTTGAGTTAGACAGATGTTGAGTTACCCACCGAATATTCTCTTTATTCTTTTATCTTCCGCTGATTGAATGAATGAACGGATGTGTGATCAGGCTATGTGGTTCGCTCGGAAGCCAGAAATGGTTTTTGAGTGCCAGTTACGTCTAGGGTACCCTCCCGGGGTGTGACAGGAACTCACCACTAGCAAATCTTCAAACTACTACGAGTTAGCCACGTAGAGGAGATTGAGGAGCGGCGTCGAACCCTACATGGTGATATCATATAGGCAAAAGTATGCGTTAATACTTTGAATGTACTAAGTATATGAGTATACTATGAAATGAAGAACATAAGAAAAACATGAATAAGCAATATGCATAAGCGAATGCATGCAATAAACATGATCATAGGAAGCTTTAAAAATATTCATTTTTTTGGAGAAGTGACCCTAACCGACATTTAAGACCATGACAGCTATTACATGGAATCCAACATAACCTCCTACGTTGGCACGGGGAGTCTACTTGATGGGTAGGACTCCGTCAACTTTAATGTTCTATAACTTTAACCTTGATGGCTAATTGTGGATCCACTAGCCTAAAATAGCCTACAAGGGCTCCTATGTTGGCGCATAGTTAATGTAACATGAGACTTTAATTAAGGACCCCTTAGGTCGAGCCCCCATCTACATGCTACATGCGGTGCTAGGTCAAATTCCACGGAATAACATTTAGGTATCATAATGACATAGGCATTGCATAATTTTAGACATCACATCTTCATTGATGGAATAGCTCATTAAAACAATTCATTTGATTCAAGTATGTGAGAATTGTCCTTTCACATTGAATCCTTTCTTTGATTAAAAGCCCTTACATCATCATTCAATATAAGAAGACTAGGTGGGTTCAATTCACAAGGACCTCCAACTACGTTTAAAGAATACTCGTATGCATAAGAGTGATGGAAATGCATCGAACTACACATCTTAAAACAACCCACCATACATGCCTTTAACATTTTTATTGAACTTTCATATAGACATTTTGCAAGTCATTCACTTCATGAATAAAACGAGTCACCTATACATAGAAAAAATATTTAATAAATCATTTGTGTAATAGTTTTTTTAATAATTAAAAAAATATAAAGAAGATTTATATAGAATATTATTTACCTGAACTAACATCAATGGACAACCAATAATCCCATCAGATCCTGGCTCATTATATAGTAGCTCTTCTAAGTATGGACATGGTGATTTAATAGAGTCACCTAATTTGTCAACCTCCACATTAGCATCAGCTTCAATAAACATAATTCCTTCACTATTACAATTTACCATAAGCTTCTTATTAGGCCCTTCAATGAGTCTACCAGCTAATGGATAGTAAAACACAAGTGTTTTCGACAATTCATCTTTGATAACTTTTGCTGGATCTTTGCCTTCCATTAATAAATTTTATTTGTAAAAAATTATTATGGGAACATGGAAACGAGTACTCCCTTGATCATCTATTTTAGAAAGGTGTTTTGTCTCATGAGATGTTACTATTGAAGGTATTACTAATTTTCGCTGTGTGCCATAGGTGCTATTCACTATAAGAGATGTTTAATAGAATTTAGAGTGCTAACTACAATCAGATTGGTTATTTTGAAATATGTATTGCAATAAAAGTATGTATTCTTGGTAAGCATTTTATGTGAGATTTATAGAGTGCCAATTGCATCAAGAAAGAAATGTGTAAGTGATGATTATTCTATTGAAAAAAATGTGTGGTGTGGGAAAGTTGGAGCCTACACTACTAGATATCCAATCACACTACATTTTTTTTTTACCAAAAACAAAAACGTTCAACTACTAGATATCTAATCACACTACTTTTTTTTTGACCAAAAAAAAGGTTCTACACTGTTTCAACTTTATAGAGAAAAAATTAATTTTAGAAAAGTAGATTCATCACTTAATTTTTTAAAGTAATTAAGAAAAACTTAATTTAAAAGACCCTAACAGATTTAAGTCTTTAAAATTCAGAGAAAAATGTATGATGTTCTTATTTCCACTTTGAGAAGGTATTAAACATTCAAAGTGACCGCTAACGCACGGTTATCCGACGATTTAAAAAATTATTTGGCTAACTTTTGAAAATATTAATTTAAAAGGTCATGAAGACTTTAAAATTATTTGTTTTTAGAAAAATGATCAAGCTTAAACATTTGAAAATAATATTTATGTGTATAAAAAAAAGTAAAAAATAGTTTATCAAATGACTAAGTAAAGGTAAAAATTCATTTAAAAAATAAATTAACATGGATTGATTTATCTTTAGGGGGATCTAATTAAGTTGAAACAAATTAAAATTAATATCTACACAAGTATAAATAACATATGTAAATAAATTATTATAACCCGAATTAATATAAATAAACAATAAATAACACATAAAAATATTGCCCGACATTTAATTTCTGTACGTCTGGACTAAGTTGTTGGGCCACCTGTGTTTTGAGTTTTTGGCCTAATTCTGTTGTATATCACAACTGTATATACACTATATATCAGCGTATACATCCACCAGTTTTCTTGTATATCAGATATACATGAATTGTATATCAGTCGGTATGTGCTTCAACACCGGAGAACATAAAAACACAGAAAACAATGTCTGAAGTTTGAACCCCTCCGTCCAAATCTGAAACGGAACAAAATATACGTGGAAATACAACAAAACATAGCAACAAGACAACAAAATCATAAAACAAAGTGAAGCAATATTTATGTCTAATTAGATTTGAGAATGAAAGCTCAAACCTCACCAAAAATGAAGTGTGTTTGGCTAGAAAAAAAGAGAGGATTTTGGTGGTTGTTGGTAGGTTTTAATGGAGAAATGTGAAGGAGAGGGATAAAAGTAGTGAAGAAGAGTTAAAATTGGTGTTATTTATAGCGAGGGTGAGGGAGAGAGTGAAGAAAAAGAATAAATATTATGGGTGTGTTTATTTTAGGACGAACTAGAGATGAGAGAGAAAGAGTTTGAAAATGGTACTATAGGTGTAGGAAATTATAGTGTATAGGTATTGAACTTTTATTGTAGTTGTTGATGAGTGTGGTTTTGTAGGAAGAATAAAAGAGGAGAGAGAGAGAGAGAGAGAGTTTGAAAATTGTAACAACCCCTAAAATGTTGTATGTCGGTATTTCAATTCTCGACGAAAATAATACAACCTCTGTATTTTGGGCATAACGTTTCATAGGTTGGTCCAAATTAGGTGATTCAAATTTCTGGGTAATCACAACATCCTTACCTACAACTTTCATGAAGAACATAACTTCAAATTCGGAGTATAAGTAGGTCAAATAAATTAATCTTTGCAAGATATAGTGCTGTGACGGAATTGAGTGTTGATAGAAGAAAATACATATCTCACTGTAGGTTGCTCCAAATTGGTTGATTCTTGAACGATATGAAACTAGACTTCCATATCTACAATTCTTATGAAGAAACCAAATCCTAATAAGGAATTTATCTTATTCAAACGTAGCTTTGAAAATGAATATTCTGTTAAAAAGAACTCATCTTACCTACCATGGAAACATCTAGATGCATTTGACATCATGCATGACATAAATTGTCCTCCATTTAACATCATCCATGACATCAATATATTCCATTAAATTTTCAGATTTTTCTTTATAATTATTTTATTTATTGTTAGGTCCCTCTTTCCCACCTATAAATACCCACCTTATTTCCTCATTTTATTCATCAAGCTTTCCTAAGCATTTCTTCTCTCTATATACTTCTTCTCAAATATAGTTTTAGTTTTAGTAGTATAAAAATACTACTCCGGTTATTCTTATACTCCGGGTAGTACACAAAACGCTCCGGCGAGGAGAAAAGGCTAGGGATCCAAGAGTATTCCAATTCGGAGTAAACCTTCGGATTTAAGGTATGTAAGGCTTTCATAGCATTGGATTGAGTTCGTCCATGCGCCCAATATTTAAATTTATTATAATTGAGTTATAGTTGAGTTTTATTCAAATCTTGAATTCTAGATGAATTAATTCTTCTTCTATTGAGTTTGATATATTTATGCATTAATATTATTATTATTGTTATCTCTCATATTATTGGAATTATTGTGCATGGCTACTTCCCCATGAATTCTAATTGATTTGATGTTCATGAATATTTTTACACATATTTTGAGTAAAGATGTTGGCTTTTTAATATTTTCATTGATAAAAAGAGTGATATGAATTAATACTATATATGTATTTTATTGAGTTTTGAAAGAGCAAAAGAATTGAGCTTAAATGATTTTTTTTGAGTAAATAATGTTTTGAGCAAGATGTTTTGATGAGATGTAAATGATGTTTTCGAAGTATAATAATTGATGAAGAGGTAATGAGATGAGTTTAATGATTTAAATTAAAGTCCAATGAGACTAGATGATGAGTTTAATATGAGCACATATTTTGGGAGTAGTATTGAGCACCGAGTTGGGTAAGAGTTTAATTGACTCAAACCCCAGAACTACGTAGCCAGCGTAGGATGGAGGCTATGCCTCTTAAGTCCCAAAAAGAGGACTTTGATGAATGGATCCAAGATGGTGATGTCCTTTACCCTGGCAAGGTATTGGATGGATGTGGCAACGACATCGCTTCGTTGTATCATCGCTAGCTCATAAGTGATGGTTTGCGGTTAGAGAAACTCCCAACTGAGTAGGCATTGCTTATTACTATTATTTTTATTATTATATTTTAAACTTGCATTACATATTGATGTTGAGATGATATTGAGTTCTGAGCTGAGTTTTATTGAGAGGAGTATCTTGATATCTGTCCTTACCTTCCTGCCATTTTACATACTCATACATTCCACGTACTGACGTCATTCGACTTGCATCGTTTATGATACAGATACAGGTGTTAGAGATCCTCAACAGACGCATCGTTGAAGATTATTTCTTTTCAGCTATTTGGTGAGTCCTTCTTGTATTCGAAGGAACTCCTTATCCTTTTATTATTGTTGAGTGTGATGTTTCTTTTGAGGTAGCCATGGACATGTCATTGGCACTATCTAAGAGTATTAGAGGCTTCATAGACAGAGTCTGATGATGTAATCGGAGTAGTTCTCCTTAGAAACTACTTCTTCTAATAATTATCTATTTTTCCTTTGATTATGACAAGCCCACATTAGTATTCTTAAGTCTTCCGCTGATGAATAAATAAGAAATGAGACCAAGTGGTTCTCTCAGAAGTCAGAAATGGTTTCTGAGTGCCGGCCACGCCTAGGGTACCCTCTCGGGGCGTGACAAAAATGATTATATAGGTGTAGAAAATTATAGTGTATAGGTGTTGGACTTTTGTTATAGCTGTTGGTGGTGTGTTCTTTTAGGAAGAATAAGAGAGGAGAGCGAGGGAGTTTGAAAATTGTTATATAGGTGTAGAAAATTGTGTGTGATTAGTGGGGTAGGTAAAATTGTGGAAAACATTTGTGTGATTAGTTGGGTAGGTAAAATTGTGTGGAAAATTTAATATTTATCTGTATTTTAATGTATTCTTAGACTGTGTTAAAAATACTAAAATGAATATGAACAAATATAACAAATGACATATAAAAATGCAAATTTACGAACAATGATAAAAAATAGCTATAATTAAAAAAATTTAAAAAATAAACTAATAAAATCCTCATCTAGGTTAATTATCGATAAAATTGACTTAAAATTGAAAAAATGCACTTTTGAACTATTTAACAAAAATAAAAATTAAAAGTACTAATTTTACAAAGTTAGGCAAAAATTAGGTGTCAATAGTTGTCCCTTTCTTTGGATTGGATCGATGAAAGAGATCATGGACAAAGAAATTGACCAATCCAATTTTGGCCATACTCATGAAATTCAGCTAAGGGTGTGGTTTAATTGAAAGTTCCACATTATGTTGCTTCCTTGTTGACGTGACCCTTACTTGTGGTTGAATTGAGAATGCACCCTCTTGGATGTTCTCGAAAAAACTAAGATAAAATACTTTAGTAAAATTAAAATTAAAGTAAAGGTAGCATCTATTACGATACTTTTTGTCATCTCTTCGCATACTCTTTTGGATATGTTGTTGTCTTGGTGCTTCAAAGTCATGCATGCCGACAACCTTCATCTGATTGTTGAAGCGTGGTGTGAGTTTGTTGATAGGACAAAACAATATCCATCGACAAGATATTTGGCAAAATGAATGCTAGTCCATTGGTAGGACATGTGAGAATGATCTATCAGTAGTATTACAAATACATTTTCAATAATAAGACGAATAAAGATCCATCAGTAGGATGATGTTGCATGTCCATCGATAGGACGAATGAAGGTGATCCATCGGTAGAATATTTTTGCAAAATAATTGTCTGTCCATCGATAGGACAAAGGAAGATCCATTGGTAGGATATAAATGCGTGTCCATTAGTAGAAAAAATAAAAATTCATTGGTAGGATATATTGGTCCGTCGATAGGACGAATGATGATCCATTGGTAGGATGATATTACATGTCCATCAATAGGACAAATAAAGGTGATCCATCAGTAGAATATATGTTACTCCATCGGTAGGATAATGATCCATTTTCAAGTTGCATTTCAAATCTTCTCTGATATTTGATGTGCCTCACGTATGCCATTCAGGCGTTTAATATGAATGACCCTCTCGGCAATGATATGATAATGACACTCTTGTCAGATATACAAATACATATTATCAGTTACATATATATAATTTTTTGACAAATATACATATACAATTCAACAGATATACATATACAATTCGTCTCTCGCTCGCCTCTCTCCTCTATCTCTCGATCTTGCTCGCCTCTCTCCTCCTGTCTCTCTCTATCTCGCTTGCCAGAAATACAAATACATATGTATACTAGTGTTTGTATATTTTGGTATACAAATAATTCGTGGATTTAGCGATTGTATAATTCGCTACAATATTTGTTTAATGACAAAATTTATGTTCGCCATTATAAGTAATTAGAGCAACTATACCCATATGGAGTAATTATGTTTAAAGGTTTGTTATATCTGAAAATTTCCTTTTGTTTAATCAACCTTATAAAGAAGATTAAATGTAAATTTATAAATACAAGAAGTCCTTTATTGGAGTATAACTTTGTAAGTAGTGTAGTTTATCTCCTATAAAATTACAAAAAGGCATTAATGGAAAGAGTAAACATGAAAAAAGTTTTAAACATTTCTGTTGAACTTTCAATAATTCAACTATTTTGAATAATGAAAAAAGCTCTAGAAATTTTGTTAATATGAAATAGAGAGAGTATAATGATCACAATCGTTCCATCAAATGTTTTAAACCGATGTTTTCACATCAAACATGTGCGAGTGTAGTACTTGGTGAGGTTTTAGGTGGAATCATAGTCTCATACAGGTGAAAAACTACAACTTGCACCTCTTCAGAATTTGTCCCAAATTTACCTAACACAATGAGTCTCAACAAAATTCAAATTACAAAAATTGCAACGTACAAACTAATTCGAATTTTCTAAAGCAATAATCTTCACAGATTGTTACTTAAAACTTGAGATCAAGTTCCTATTTCTATTTATCCCTATGAAACTGCTTCAAGGAAAGATGAACATGACAACTGCATAGACTCCTAAGCATGAAACAAGTTCTTCAATCCAATTCTTTGTATCAGGTTTCACTTCAACAGTAATTCAAAACTCTTTTTGGTAAAGCTCTTGCTCCGTTGCTTCATGACCAACCTTTAGTGAAATAGTTGTGTACTTACACACTCATGTCATAGAGGGAAAGTGAGCGAGGAATTTACAAGGTGGGGAATCGAATCCTTTACCAACAAGATAAAAATTCAAATGACAACTAATTGAGCTACGTAGATGATTCCCCAGTTGATTAAGTCTCAGTTCTACTAATTTAGAAAATTGAATTTGAGTTAGCCCCTATTATTTTTTTTGTTCCAAATTTCAACTCTAGCTTAGAAATAATTTTAAATTAAACTTCTCAATTTATATCCTTGATAAAATGATTTATAACCTTTCAAATGTCTATGACCTATTTTAAACTAAAAATTTTGAAATTGTTTCTTTCTTTCTTAAACTTTATGTAAGTTGTGTCAACATTTACAGAGAAAAAGATAACTAACATTTACCATCAATTTTGTAAATAACGAAGATCTTGTATGAGATCGAGAGTTCTATTCTACTTAACCACAATATTTTTTTTTACCATTTATCATCAGTAACAAAGACTCAATTATTTGAAAAGATTGTCGAAATTTAACTTAATTTTCCATCAAACATAAAACAGATACTTGATTTATAAATATCATATATAATGGAAAAGTACTTTCTAATAGGAAAGGGATGGAATATTACATGCTCCATAATTTTTATTTATTCCTTACCAAAACATGCAAAGACAGAAAAAACTTTTACATCCTTCAATCTATATTATCTCCTTCCACATTTCTTAGAGTCATCTTGTAAACAACCTCTTGAAATTTTTTCATGGCCAGAGGAGGCAAACTTATAGCTATCAAAATACCTTTTTCTCCCTTGTCATTTTTAACAGGCACACCAAAACTAATTAAAGATATAGCTTTTGGAACCCCACCAAAAATGGGCTTTCCAAATCCAAAATCAAATTCATCAAATCCAGCAGACCTATTATCTGAGATAATAAAATTCCAATATTTTAACAACTCTGGTCTCCCTTTAATAACAATTAAATCTGCTAGTGATTTAATGTACTCTTCATTCATATGATCTTTAAGTTCCTTGATCAGTTTAACTGCATATGTTAGTGAATTTGAACACAACAATCCTGCTTTTGATATTGCAGCTGGAGTAATGAATGCATTCCCGTAATATCCAGGTGGTAGTTCAAATTTTGGTAAATTTCTACGTATGTTTACAAGCAACGTCATATGAACAATTTCTTCAGGGTGCAAATCTAGAGCAATGGTACGACATTTCCATAAAAACGCCGTTAATAACTCGAATTTTGTACATTCACAATATGAAGAAACTTGATTTTTAATGGCTTCAATCTCCTTATTTCCAAAGAAAAATGATTGTTGTATGAACTTTTCTTCAATAGATTCCCATGCAATTCTTGATTCAATTTGCTCATCAAACTCGTGGTGAGTACATGTAATGCATGGTGATGATCTAGCACTTAGGACATCCCTTTGCCATACAGGTAGTATGGAAGGTGCAGAAGCTCCTTGAATCAATTCACTTAATGCATTTAGAAACATTTTGAAGCCATAAGCATCCATCATAGTGTGATTAAATTTGAATCCAATCACAAATCCACCACACCTAAAACGAGTCACCTATACATAGAGAAAAAATTTAATAAATCTTTTGTGTAATAGTTTTTTTTTAATAATTTAAAAAATATAAAGGAGATTTATATAGAATATTATTTACCTGAACTAACATCAATGGACAACCAATAATCCCATCAGATCCTGGCTCATTATATAGTAGCTCTTCTAAGTATGGACATGGTGGTTTAATAGAGTCACCTAGTTTGTCAAGCTCCACATTAGCATCAGCTTCAATAAACATAATTCCTTCACTATTACAATTTACCATAAGCTTCTTATTAGGCCCTTCAATGAGTCTACCAGCTAATGGATAGAAAAACACAAGCGTTTTCGACAATCCATCTTTGATAAGTTTTGCTGGATCTTTACCTTCCATTAATGAATTATATTTGTAAAACATTATTACGGGAACATGGAAACGGGTACTCCCTTGATCATCTATTTCAGAAAGGTGTTTTGTCTCATGGGGTGTTACTATTGAAGGTATTATTAATTTTGGCTTGTGATGCGTTATTGAAATTGGCATAGTCATGTGTGCCATAGAAGCTATTCACTATAAGAGATGTTTAATAGAATTTAGAGTGCTAACTACAATCAGATTGGTTATTTTGAAATATGTATAGCAATAAAAGTATGTATTGTTGGTAAGCATTTTATGTGAGATTTATAGAGTGCCATATGCATCAAGAAAGAAATGTGTAAGTGATGATTATTCTATTGAAAAAAAATGTGTGGTGTGGGAAACTTGGACCCTACACTGCTAGATATCGAATCACACTAATTTTTTTTTTACCAAAAAAAAACGTTCAACACAAGCAGGATTAAAATTTGAATGTACTAGTATGTATGTATATATATAATGTAATTATTTGGTTTGGTTTGATTTGGTTATTCGGTTATTAACTATGTACAAAAATAAAAATAAAATATTCATTCAAAAGAGAAAAAAAGACAATAATTCATTCAAAAAAAATAAATTATCTTCATGTCATTTTGGATCTTATAATTCTTATGCCAAAACTATAATTATGTTTAACTTAATGCTTATATTGTTAGCTAATTCAATGTACTAAACAACATAAATTTACTGAATAATGCATAAGCTAATGATATGATTGTACAAATAAAAGACGTATCATACCTTACTATTTTAAATTACTGTGCAGTATTTTGTGCATAAAAAATGTTCATAAAAATGAATATTATATATATATATATAATTTGTCGGTTTGGTTATTTTTTCAATTTTTTTTTTTAAAAAATCAAAATCAAATCAAATATTACCGATTTTTAAAAATGTAAAATCAAATAAAAAATTATTTAATTTTATTTTTTAATTTGAATCGATTTTTACCCAAACCAAAAACACTCCTGGCTTTATAATAAAGTGTGAAGTTCTGGACGTTCTAATAACTCACGTGAGTTATGTCTAATTTTTACCTAAATAGATGGATCAGGTTACTTTACCCATTCCTTGAACTTGTTAACAACTAAGAAAAGTAGTGAAGTATTAATACATTGTTTTAACTGGAAAATTGTGGTGGAGTGGTAATTAAATGTTTTTTTATTCTTAATTAGAGTTTTCGAGTTCGAGTTCCTATAGGTTGGATGGAAACAAAACCCAAAAAAAAAAAACCGACTCACATAGACAAAAAATCATAAGTTGTACTTCTGTAGAATTTGTCCCAACAGAATTCAGAATACAAAAATTGCAACCTAGGTATGAAATTCAAAAAACTATAATAGTTTAGATATATTTTTAATACTTTATTTAATAATTTATAATAATTCATGTGATTTTGATAAATACTATCCCTTATGTTTTAATTAATTAAAGAAAAAGGTTTAAAATAAAATATAGTAAAGATCTTCATAGTCGTTTTGAGTTTTCGGTGACCCTTGCTTATCGTAAGCTTTTGTATATCATTTGTGGTTTGCGGAGATCGGTGACACTACGGTGTAGATGGATCGGGTTGGTTCGAATTTTTTATAAATCAAATCAAATCATTTGTGTCAGGTTATTAAATCTATAAACCAAACCAAACAAATAAAAATCGGATTTTTCGATATCAATTTTTCTCGAGTTTTTCGTTTTTTTTTTGGGGTTTTCGAGTTTCTCGGGTTTTTCATAGTATCTAATAAAAATCACAGATCAGTGCTTTTTAAAAAGAGTTCTAGTACAAAATATCAACATATAAGATGGAGGCAGAACACTGTTTGAAATTTTAACTTTATAATATAACTTTATAAGATGAGTTTTTTTTTGTATATTATTTAAATGGGTTTCTCAAGTCCAAATCTAAATGTAAGAAAGAAAACAAAAATTATGAAAAATTTTAAAAAAATATTTATAAATTACATTCTAACAAATATTTTTATGTATAACATAATTTAAAAGTAGTATATCTATAATCAGGTCGGTTTGGGTTCTGTTTGACTTTTTTTAATTAAAACCAAACCAACCTTATAATGGTCGGGTTTTTTTTCCAAGCACGAAACCAAGTCAAACCAAACCACTAGTCGGGTTTTTTTTCCGATTTGGTTCGGTTTGTCGGTTTGGTGCGGTTTATCGATTTGCCGTGTACAGCCTTAAGTGACACGATTCTCGATATTATCAAAGAATATTTGGTGAGATTTTTAAATTTGAAGGAGGTCGATTTTAATTTTGATAGTTTTGTTAGTTCTGGAAGGTGATTTTTGACTTGAATAGTTGATTGGTACGAATCAGAAGACTCTCGAGAGTGATTTGAGTCATTGGTTGTATTCTTGAGTTTTAAAGAAGTTGAGTTTCAAAAATCCTTATTTCTTATTAAATTTCATATTCAATCAAACATTATTACATGATTAAAACGAATTCTTAACTTATAAATATTATACATGACAGACAATAACTTTCTAATAGGAAAAGGATGGAATATTACAAGCTCAATAATTCTAATTTAATCACACCCAAAACATGCATTGATGATGTGGAATTAAATGCAAAAAAATCTTATATCTTTGAAATTATGTTGACTCCAACATTTTTTAAATTCATCTTGTGGACAATCTCTTGAAATTTTTCCATGGCCAATGGAGGCAAACTTATAGCTACTAAAACACATTTTTCTCCCTTGTCATTTTTAACATGCTAATAAAAGATATAGCTTTTGGAACCCCTCCAAAAATGGGCTTTTCCCGTCCAAAATCAAATTCATCTAATCCAACATATCTATTATCTCAGACATTAAAATTCTATGATTTTGTCAACTCTGGTCGCCCTTTAATAATTATTAAATCTGTTACTGATTTAATGTACTCTTCATTCATATGGTGAAGTGGACTTCTAATAAGATGTCCCGTGGGAAATATAGTTTTGTAAAATCATCAAATTTGGCCATTAAAAAAATTAGAAAAAACTATATAAATATACATACTTTACTATCATATTTACTATTATTATCGATATTTTCAAAATATTATGTAGTTTATCATTAATTAAGAGTTTCCTACCATATATTGAGCAAAATACACTTAGATATGTATATTTTTGCTACCAGATACACTAAAATAAGGAGAGAGGCAAACGAGATTCGTAGGTATCCCAGATACACATGAATTACACTAGATATGTTTATATGTATGTATCTGCCGATATTCTCATGTATTTGAGATACCAGATCCATAGTGGCGAGCGAGATGGAAGAGAGTTAAGGGAGGTGAGCGAGATTTGTTATATATCATATATACAAGCAAATTCACTTTGATACATTGTATCTAAAATAAATTACACCTAATTTTGACATTTGGACGCACAAAAATATGGTAAGATATGTAATATTGCAAACTAGAGTGTATTAATATATCATGCTGACGCAAGCACCACCCTATATGATATCGGTAGGGTATTAATATATCAATGGAATATCACAGAGGATTAAACTTAGTCCTATATGATTCCATTATGGTATTAGTATACTGAAGGAGTATCACAAAGAATATATTTTCTATTAATTTAGAGTTTAATAAATAAGATTGTGATTTTAATAATTTTTCTCTTAATTGTTTCATTTTTTTTATTTTAAAAAGAGCCCAATCCTATATTATACCGATGAAGTATCACAAAGAATTAATTCATAGCAGTGATGCTGACGTCATGCATGAAATAATAAATGAGAAAGTGTGGTAAGAAGGTAAATAGTTCGGGTTATGAGTCCATTGAGAATAAATAATTTGGGTTTAGTCCTTTTTAGGTAAATAATTTCATAATTGGGTCTATTTTGTGTAGTTTTCCCTTTTTCTTTTTAGCAATATTAAGTTGGAAAAATTATCTAATTACATAAATTTTCCTACCATATTTACTAGTTTGAAATAATTACATATTGTCTCATTAATTGATAATTTCATATCAAATTTCAATTCAGACATACCTAGATACATGTATTATTGCTACCATATACATTCTAAAATAAAGATACGTACATACATAGGAAGAGAGACGAGTGAAATATTAGGAGAGAGGCAAGTGAGAGAGTCAGTGTATCCCAGATATATGTGAATCACACTAAATATATGTGTTGACACCCATTTTTGACCATCAATAACACAAATTAGCTATCGAGTTTCTTTGAATTTCAAACATTTTTGAAATAATTAGCTTTTATAAAAAAAATTCATTTTATTCTTAACTATTTTTATTTTTTTTATAAATTTTATTATAATATACATATTTCTATAAACTATATCTTTGATTACTATTTATCTAGTTATTTGAAAATCATCTCAAAAAGATTTTATTTTTAACTAAATATAATGTTAGTTAGGTTAGTTTAATTATAATTTGCATTTGTGAAAATTTTAGTTTTTTCTAAAAAAAAATAAAATTAAAAAAAAATCTCAATCTCCCACATTGAAAATTGTATGAAAATTTAAAGTTTTTGGAGCCTATATAAAGACTCATATTCTTATTAAGGTGGGAGAATAGGTGAAGGTGGAGGTTTTTTAGCCACCCAAAGTTAGAAATTTTCTTAACTTGACTAGGATTTTAGACTCTTGTCTCCAGCCTAAAAGTTGTGAAAATTTCTAGCTTTCATTCTATATTTTTCTTGAAGGAAAATATGAGATTGAAGTCAAAATTTAGGCTAAGAACAGTGTTCTTATAACATCGAATCCACGAAGGTTCGAGTCTAAATTTTTAATTTTTGTTTTAATTTTGTTTGTTGTAGATTGAAGTTCCATCAAGCTTTTGGGCGGTGGTGAAGTCGTCTTTCGCTCGTCGTCTTCAGTCTCGCTGCTCGAAAAGAGATTGAAGTTCCATCAAGCTTTTGGACGGTGGTGAAGTAATCTTCCACTCGTCGTCTTCAGTCTCGCTGCTCGAAAAGAGGTAAAATCTTTTCTTAGATTTGTTTTATTTAATTATTTCATATTTTATATTTAGTTGATTCGTAGTCTTTTTTATTTTTTTATTTTTTAGTTAGCATGTATTAAGAATAATTAGATTAATGATAGAATTTTTTTATAGTTAGCATGTGCTAGAATTAATTAGTTATCATGTGTTAGAATTATTTCATAAAAGATCTTAGTTTTATTCATTATTTTTCAAATAGTTTCCTTTAACAATATAGATTTTCATGTTTTTAATTTCTTCTTTTAACATGATTTAGATAACAAAAGTATGCTTAAAGTTATTATTCAATTAAAAGTTTCGTGGCCTAATTGATTTAATTCTTTATTTAAAATTTGAGCTAGTATAGCGTATATATTAAATTCGTGTTCTTTAGTTACTTGAATATATTTCTTCTTTCCTTTCCTTTGTTCATATATATGCATGTTATTAGTCACTTTTAGGATACTTATCAATTTAATAACTTAAAATATCATGATATGTTCCTTGGTTTAGCTTAAAATAAGTAAATGCTTCTGTAATTTTATTTTGGTGCATGTGATATCAATTCGAGTCCATCTTTGGACCCCATCGTTGCATATCGTTGAGTTTTGAGTCTCCCATCATCTTGTTTGAATTGCTGAAAAATTGATAAAGGGAAAAGAAGGTAATATTCATGATTTATATATTAATATTGGGCTGTATACATGGAATACAAGTGGAAAATAGTGTCGTATACACTGATATACAGTATTTATATAGTCTGGTATGCAAGAAAATAATGTTGTATCTATTGATATATAATATATATACATTCTGATATACAGTGTGTATACAGCTGCGATATACAGTGAGATTGTGCTTAAGGCCCAAAACGCAGATGACCCAATATCTTAGTCCAGGCGTACAGAAACTAAGTGTCGGGCAATATATTTATTTGTTATTTATTATTTATTTATATTAATTCGGGTTGTAATAATTTATTCACTTATGTTATTTATTCTTGCTTAGATATTAATTTTAATTTGTTTTAACTTAATTAGATTCCCCTAAAAATAAACCAATTCATGTTAACTTACTCTTTAAATGATTTTCTACCTTTACTTAGGCATTTGGTAAACTTTACTTCTTTTTTTATTTACATGTATATTATTTTCAATGTTTAAGTTTGGTCATTTTTTCCAAAAAAATATTTTAAAGTCTTCGTTTCTTTTTAAATTAATATTTTTAAATGTTAGTCAAATAATTTTCAAATCGTCGGATAACCGCGCATTAGCGACCACTTTGAATGCTTAATATCTTTTCAAAGTGGAAATAAGAACCTCATACCTTTTTCTCTAAATTTTTAAGACTTAAATCTGTTAGGGTCTTTTAAATTAAGATTTCTTAATTTCTTTAAAAAATTAAGTGACGACTCCTCTTTTCTAAAATTAATTTTCTCTCTATAAAGTTCAAATTAATTTTAAACCATCTTTTTCCAACATAACAATATGTATGTGGGATACCAGATACAATATAGATACATTCTGAAATACAAATACATAGAATGAGAGGAAGTGAGGTGATAGACATAGGAGAGAGGAGAGTGGTGAATCAGTGAATCTCAAATACATGAGAATCATGCTTGGATGCAATGTGTTTGGAATAAATTACACTTAATTTTGACCAATGTATTCGAGATACATATTATCATGACCCAAGCCTAGGGCCTAGACGTGACACGGCGAATGAGATCCGGAGGTACCTCACCCAAGTCTCTTAGCATTCATTAAGCATTTCATTGGTAATGATAAATAATAATGAGCAAAAATAAAAACATTTTTTCATTTGTGTCCAAACATACCTCTACTAATAGACTTGGCGGGAACTAAGACATGTCCCTAGCTCACCCTCAAAATAAGTATCAAGGAATGCCTTAATAAAAGTCTTAAAGTTCAACATAACATAAGTTTAGAATAAAGGGGATGTTGTTCCCGAACCATGGAAATTCACCACAAGCAATCTTCAAACTAATCCGAACTAGCCAAGTGGAGGAGGTCAAGGAGAGACGTCGGTTCCTACATGGTGATATCATGTAGGTAAAAGTATGCGTTAGTACGTTTGAATATACTAAGTATATGAGCATGCAATGTAAAACATTATGCAATAAGGTGATGCAATAGGCCATGTTAAAACCTCGCAATCATTTGAAATACCCTTTAGAGTTATGAAGCTTAGTCAGTGAAATATATAAACATCAACAACAACAACAACAACAACAACAACAACAACAACAACCCAGTGAAATCCCACAACGTGGGGTGTGGGAAGGGTAAAGTGTACGCAGACCTGACTTCTACCAAGGTAGGATGGCTGTTTCCAAGAGACTCTCGGCTCAAAAAAGCATAAGAAGAAGTCAGATACATCAAGAAGTACAAAGTAGTATGCGAAAAGCAAATAACGTAAGTGACACATATAAAATAGAATACTGAAAGTACAAAGAGTAATAACTGATAACAGAAATCACAGCACAAAAAAATTCGTAGTGCGCTAATGCGCCTACCAATAAGGCAGGGTAACGAGACTTCGTATTAACCTTCTACCCTAATATGGGCCCTCCACACCCTCCTATCTAAGATCATGTCCTCGGTCAGCTGCAGCTGCGCCATTATAAATATCATGAATCATAAAAGAAAATTGAACATTTTAGAGGTAACCATGAGTCATTATAAGAAACCATATACTTGCAAAATACCATGAATCGTAAATAAGTATTCCATAAACCTTTTTGAAAGAAATCTTTAGCTTTGTGAGAGCACATACTTTACTTTGTGATAGACATAGTAGACATCATATGATATATCTTAAACATTGGAAGAGGTACCTTGTACCTTTGTGAGAGCGACCGTTAACCGACAAAAACCATGTGAGCTATAACATGGAGTCCCGATGTTATCCCTACATCGGAGAAAAAAAGGGAGACTACTTTCCAAGTGTAACACCCCCTAAAATATTATTAATTAATGGATCCTTTCATTTATGAAGTCCAAATGAATTATCAAAGTTTTCTATTTAATTCAAGCATTAAACTTTATGGGTTTTCATATCATGATTCCAATTGCATAGATTATTAAATATTTGAAGTTTAATCACCTATCTTATGTTAGTTTATGTTGGCTCTTAAATGCATTAAATTATTGACTTATCAAAGGTCCTTATATGAAGACATAAAAAGGTTCTAAAGTATTTTGATCATAATTATATTGTCTCATTTCTAAAGTATTTTTGATCATATTATGATCTCTCATGCCTAAAATATTTTTATCATATTATGACCTCTCATGCCTAAAGTATTTTGATCATAATTATTTCTCTCATGACTAAAGTATTTTTTATCATATTATGATCTCTCATGCCTAAAGTATTTTGATCATAATTATGTTCTCTCATGACTAAAGTATTTTTGATCATATTATGATCTCTCATGCCTAAAGTATTTTGATCATGTTCTAAAAGTATTTTGATCATGTTCTAAAAGTATTTTGATTATGTTCTCTCATGCCTAAAGTAATTTGGGCATAACTTTTTATCTAATAGTCCAAATTAGATAATTCAAATTTTTGAGTAACCACAACATCATTACCTACAACTTTTATGAAGAACATATCTTAAGATTCGGAGTTTAAATAGATCAAATAAATTAATCTTTGTAAGACATAGTGCTGTGACGGAATGGAGTATTTGTAGAATAAAATTCATATCTCGATGTAGAATGCTCCAAATTAGATTATTCAAATTTCTGAGTAACCACAATATCATTACCTACAACTTTGATGAAGAACATATCTTAATATTCGGAGTTTAAATAAATCAAATAAATTAATCTTTGTAAGACATAGTGTTGTGACGGAAGGGAGTATTTGTAGAATAAAATTCATATCTCGATGTAGAATGCTCCAAATTAGATGATTCTTGAACTAACTGAAACTAGACTTCTATATCTACAATTCTTATGAAGACACCAAATCCTAATAAGGAATTTATCTTATTCAAACGCAGCTTCGAAAACAGATATTCCATTAAAAGAGATTTCATCTCACCTACCATAGAAAGATCTAAAACCATTTGACATCATCCATGACATCAAAATTCTCCATTGAATTTTCAAGATCATCCTTTATGATTATGTTTATTTATTGTTAGGTCCCTCCTCCACACCTATAAATACCCACCTTATTTCCTCATTTTATTCATCAAGCTTTCTTAAGCATTTCTTCTCTCTATATACTTCTTTACTCCTTCTCAAATATAGTTTTAGTTTTAGTAGTATAAAAATACTACTCTGGTGATTCTTATACTCCGGGTAGTACACAAAACAAACCGGCGAGAAGAAAAGGCTAGGGGTCCAAGAGTGTTCCGATTCGAAGTAAAGCTTCCGATTTAAGGTATGTAAGGCTTTCATAGCATTGGATTGAGTTCGTCCATGCGCTCAATATTTAAATTTATTATAATTGAGTTATAGTTGAGTTTTATCCAAATCTTGAATTCTAAATGAAATAATTCTTCTTCTATTGAGTTTGATATATTTATGCATTAATATTATTATTATTATTATTGTTATCTCTCATATTATTGGAATTATTGTTCATGACTACTTTCCCATGAATCCTAATTGATTTGATGTTCATGAATATTTTTATACATATTTTGAGTAAAGATGTTGGCTTTTTAATATTTTCATTGATAAAAAGAGTGATATGAATTAATACTATATATGTATTTTATTGAGTTTTGAAAGAGCAAAAGAATTGAGCTTAAATGATTTTTTTTGAGTAAATGATGTTTTGAGCAAGATGTTTTGATGAGATGTAAATGATGTTTTCGAAGTATAATAATTGATGAAGAGGTAATGAGATGAGTTTGATGATTTAAATTAAAGTCCAATGAGACTAGATGATGAGTTTAATATGAGCACATATTTTGGGAGTAATATTGAGCACCGAGTTGGGTAAGAGTTTAATTGACTCAAACCCCAGAACTACGTAGCCAGTGTAGGATGGAGGCTATGCCTCTTAAGTCCCAAAAAGAGGACTTTGATGAGTGGATCCAAGATGGTGATGTCCTTTACCCTGGCAAGGTATTGGATGGATGTGGCAATGACATCGCTTAGTTGTATCATCGCTAGCTCATAAGTGATGGTTGTCGGTTAGAGAAACTCCCAACTGAGTAAGCATTGCTTATTACTATTATTTTTATTATTATATTTTAAACTTGCATTACATATTGATGTTGAGATGATGTTGAGTTCTGAGCTGAGTTTTATTGAGAGGAGTTTCTTGATATCTGTCCTTACCTTCCTGCCATCTTACATACTCGTACATTCCACGTACTGACGTCATTCGACCTGCATCGTTTTATGATGCAGATATAAGTGTTAGAGATCCTCAATAGGCGCATCGTTGATGTCACGCCCCGGGAGGGTACCCTAGGCGTGGCCGGCACTCAGAAACCATCTCTGGCTTCCGAGAGAACCACTTGATCTCATTACTCATTTGTTCATCAGCGGAAGACTTAAGAATACTAATGTGGGCTTGTCATCATCAATATTAAAAGAAAAAAAATGATAATTCTTAGAAGAAGTAGTTTCTAAGGAGAACTACTCGGATTACATCATCAAACTCTGTCTATGAAGCCTCTAATACTCTTAGATGGTGCCAATGACATGTCCATGGCTACCTCAAAAGAAACATCACACTCAACAATAATAAAAGGATAAGGATTTCCTTCGAATACAAGAAGGACTCACCAAATAGCCGAAAAGAAATGATCTTCAACGATGCGCCTATTGAGGATCTCTAACACTTGTATCTGCATCATAAAACGATGCAGGTCGAATGACGTCAGTACGTGGAATGTACGAGTATGTAAAATGGCAGGAAGGTAAGGATAGATATTAAGAAACTCCTCTCAAGAAAACTCAGCTCAGAACTCAACATCATCTCAACATCAATATGTAATGCAAGTTTAAAATATAATAATAAAAATAATAGTAATAAGCAATGCTTACTCAGTTGGGAGTTTCTCTAACCGACAACCATCACTTATGAGCTAGCGATGATACAACGAAGCGATGTCGTTGCCACATCCATCCAATACCTTGCCAGGGTAAAGGACATCATCATCTTGGATCCACTCATCAAAGTCCTCTTTTAGGGACTTAAGAGGCATAACCTCCATCCTACGCTGGCTACGTAGTTCTGGGGTTTGAGTCAATTAAACTCTTACCCAACTCGGTGCTCAATACTACTCCCAAAATATGTGCTCATATTAAACTCATCATCTAGTCTCATTGGACTTTAATTTAAATCATCAAACTCATCTCATTACCTCTTCATCAATTATTATATTTCGAAAACATCATTTACATCTCATCAAAACATCTTTCTCAAAACATCATTTACTCAAAAAATCATTTAAACTCAATTCTTTTGCTCTTTCAAAACTCAATAAAATATATATATAGTATTAATTCATATCACTTTTTTTATCAATAAAAATATTAAAAAGCCAACATCTTTACTCAAAATATGTATAAAAATATTCATGAACATCAAATCAATTAGGATTCATGGGAAAGTAGCCATGAACAATAATTTCAATAATATGAGAGATAACAATAATAATAATATTAATGCATAAATATATCAAACTCAATAGAAGAAGAATTATTTCATTTAGAATTCAAGATTTGGATAAAACTCAACTATAACTCAATTATAATAAATTTAAATATTGGGCGCATGGACGAACTCAATCCAATGCTATGAAAGCCTTACATACCTTAAATCGGAAGCTTTACTTCGAATTGGAACACTCTTGGACCCCTAGCCTTTTCTTCTCGCCGAAGCATTTTGTGTACTACCCGGAGTATAAGAATAACCGGAGTAGTATTTTTATACTACTAAAACTAAAACTATATTTGAGAAGAAGTATATAGAGAGAAGAAATGCTTAAGAAAGCTTGATGAATAAAATGAGGAAATAAGGTGGGTATTTATAGGTGTGGAGGAGGGATCTAACCATAAATAAACATAATCATAAAGGATGATCTTGAAAATTAAATGGAGAATTTTGATGTCATGGATGATATCAAATGGTTCTAGATCTTTCTATGGTAGGTGAGATGAAATCTCTTTTAACGGAATATCCGTTTTCGAAGCTGCGTTTGAATAAGATAAATTCCTTATTAGAATTTAGTGTCTTCATAAGAATTGTAGATATAGAAGTCTAGTTTCAGTTAGTTCAAGAATCATCCGATTTGGAGCATTCTACATCGAGATATGAATTTTATTCTACAAACACTCCATTCCGTCACAGCACTATGTCTTGCAAAGATCAATTTATTTGATCTACTTAAACTCCAAATCTTAAGATGTGTTCTTCATGAAAGTTGTAGGTAATGATGTTGTGATTACTCAGAAATTTGAATCACCTAATTTGGATCATTCTACATCGAGATATGAATTTTATTCTACAAATACTCCATTCCGTCACAGCACTATGTCTTGCAAAGATCAATTTATTTGATCTACTTAAAATCCGAATCTTAAGATATGTTCTTCATGAAAGTTGTAGGTAATAATGTTGTGGTTATTCAAAAATTTGAATCACCTAATTTGGACCATCTTATGAAAAGTTATGCCCAAATTACTTTAGGCATGAGAGAACATAATCAAAATACTTTTAGAACATGATCAAAATACTTTAGAACATGATCAAAATACTTTAGAACATGATCAAAATCTTTAGGCATGAGAGAACATGATCAAAATACTTTTAGAATATGATCAAAATACTTTAGAACATGATCAAAATACTTTAGTCATGAGAGAACATAATATAATCAAAATACTTTAGTCATGAGAGAAATAATTATGATCAAAATACTTTAGACATGAGAGATCATAATATAATCAAAATACTTTAGTCATTAGAGAATATAATTATGATCAAAATACTTTAGTAATGAGAGATCATAATATGATAAAAATATTTTTAGGCATGAGAGATCGTAATATAATCAAAATACTTTAGTAATGAGAGAAATAATTATGATCAAAATACTTTAGGCATGAGAGATCATAATATAATCAAAATACTTTAAAACATTTTTATGTCTTCATATAAGGACCTTTCATTAATCATTAAAAAAAAATAAAAATTAATGCATTTAAGAGCCAACATAAACTAACATAAGATAGGTGATTAAACTTCAAATATTTAATAATCTATGCAATTAGAATCATGATATGAAAATCCATAAAGTTTCATGCTTGAATTAAATAGTTTTTTTTTTTGATAATTTATTTGGACTTCATGAATGAAAGGATCCATGAATCAATAACATTTTAAGGGGTGTTACAGTTGAAGATCATTTCTTTTCGGCTATTTGGTGAGTCCTTCTTGTATTCGAAGGAACTCCTTATCATTTTATTATTGTTGAGTGTGATGTTTCTTTTGAGGTAGCCATGGACATGTCATTGGCACCATCTAAGAGTATTAGAGACTTCATAGACAGAGTTTGATGATGTAATCTGAGTAGTTCTCCTTAGAAACTACTTCTTCTAAGAATTATCATTTTTTTCTTTCCATATTGATGATGACAAGCCCACATTAGTATTCTTAAGTCTTCCGTTGATGAACAAATGAGTAATGAGACCAAGTGGTTCTTTCAGAATCCAGAGATGGTTTCTGAGTGCCGGCCACGCCTAGGGTACCCTCTCGGGGCGTGACACCAAGGTAGACTCCGTCATGCCTAAGTGGATCCACTAAGCTATTGTGTAAATTGGGTACTCACCCCTAGTTCTTAGACTCGGGTACTCACCATCAAGCCTTGATATTTTGGGTACTCGCCTCTTAGAGATTGGGTATTCGCCTCTATCTTATTTATACCTACGGTGGCACATAGTTCTGGGATATAGGTATTCACCTCTAGTCCAGCTTGGTGTTAGGTAAGCTCTCAACAAAATAACATTTAAGTATCATAATAACATAAGCATTGTATAACCTTAGACATCAAATCATTATCGGTGGAATAGCTCATTAAAACCTTTGGTTTATAATATCATCATGGATGCCATGCCCTATTTACCGTTCTACTAATTAACCTTGATATATAAGAAAATTAGGTCTACAATCAATGATGGTATTCCGATTACCATGCTAATCGGACCTTCCTTTTTGGAAAGATGTTCAAAAGCATTGACGGCCTATAGGGATGTCATACATGTCATATCATAACCTTAAACATTTCATTTGATTCAACGTGAGAATTGTCCTTTCACATTGAAACCTTACTTTGGCTAAGAAGCCCTTTCATCAAACAATCATTTCGTAAAGACTTTTCTTCATAAACATTTACTTCATGACATTCATTTGGGTCAAACTTCATTTCAACTTTACTTTACCATAGGAAACTAGGTGGGTTCATATCAATCAACCTTCAAGTCATTTAAATCAATTCTAGCATGCATGAGAGTGAAGGAATTTATCATTTAAATATTTTTAAACAGCCCACCATATATGTCTTAAAACTCTTTTCAAGACTTCACATAGGCACTTTAATAACATCACAACTTCATGAGATCAAAAATCAATATCCATCACTATATGTAAAGAAACTTCAAATATATCATAATTTATGCATTTAAGGTCATCATGTAAAAGCCCATAAGATTTCATCACTTAAAATTTAAATACTAAGTTGAGAAAACATTTAGGCTCCATGGATGGAAGAACTCATGGATGAAAACCCACATACCTTGAGGAGTCAACTCTTGAATGAAAAACTTGAAAAGAAATGGAGGCTTGATCTTCTTGGAGATGGAGGAAGAAAGCTTGAGAGGAACTTGAGAGGTTAGGGTTTTTGTTGGAGAAGTTAGAGTGAAAGAAATGAGGGATTTGAAGGGTCTAAGGTCTTTAGATAGGAGGATTTAGCCACCAAAACGACATCACTTTTGGCTAAAACACAAGAGAAGACTAAAATGCCCCTAAAATCTGGAAAACGGGCTCAAAACCCTGTTGGCGCTATAGTGGCGCATTGCGCCAAGTTCCAAACTTCAGAGACTAGTTTCTGGCGCTATAGTGGCCCCGGGCGCCACTATAGCCCAAGGCCTGAAATTCCTGCAGTGATAGTCTATAGAAAAATGGTCATAACGTTTGACTCCGAACTCCAAAAAAGGCAATCTTGATGGCGTTAGAAAGAAGGCTCAAATAACTTTAATTTTATAGGTCATGGGACCCCCAATTCGTCATATTGTAGGAGATATGGTCGTTTGAAGTTGACCCTTATACGAACTCATTCGGAAACTTAGTCGATGAGAATTCTTTGGACTTGGCTTGGTGTTAGAGATCCCTTATGACCCTAAAACACATCTAATACAATTCAAATACTTAAAAATTGATCTCAACTCATATATGAAATTAGAAGTCATCGGGTTCAAGCCTATACGCCTATGAAGAATGGTTCGGGTCTTGACATGGAAATTTTCAAGGCGTTACACATATATCTGAACGCATTAGATACATGCGTTCACATACATGTATTTGAAGATCGAAATCTGGTACGAATGATAATTTTAAAAACGTATAGAAACACACATAATTAAGCCCAAATTAGCTATTGAGATTTTTGTTGTTTCCTAAATAAGTTAGTATATCTTTTCTTAAATTTTTTTCTTGAGTACTCATAGAAAAAAACAAAATTTTCATATGAGGGATAGATAATTATTAGATGATTTGAAAAGAAATTATTAAAAAAAAATCAATTATAAAAAAGTTGTTTACAACTTTACATCTTAAAGAAATAAAAGAATATTCTAAAAATCTTATCCGTGCTGACTCTTACGCCTTAAGAAAAAGGCTGGTGCCTTAGCCCCTAAAATTGAAGGTCCCATTTTTTTTAGCAATAATAACTTATATGTTTTCTTAAACAAAATATTGAGTATTCATAGAAAAAATAAACTTTACATATACGAGGCAAAAAATTATTAGAAGAAGCTTCATATATCTGGAGTATTATATATATGTCTCAAGAAAAATTAAATAATTGTCTATATTATCAATTGAAAAAGAATTATTAAAAAGAATCAGTTGTAAAAAGTTAATTTGCAAGCTTGCATCTTACAAAATAAAAATAAAAGAATAGACTATTTTAAAAAAAATTTAAGGCCTCAATTTACTTTTGACTTTAAGTCACTAATGTGCTTAAACCGTCCCTTTCACCTTAACCCAACCCTATTCACAGCAATGCGCTACAATTTACTTAGTATGGAACATGCTCAATGCTATTAAAAAAAATAGGTTTTCTAGTGAGCTCTCAAAAAGGTGTCTAAAGAGGATAAACTTCTTTGCACACACAAAGTTTCAAGGTACATCAAAAGTGTTATTTGTGTTGATGTTATTACTATCATGCACAATTGGTATAAACAACGCAGACAGAGCAATTTGGAGAGAAAAATAAAGTAAAGAATTTAGAGAAGGGAAAACGCAGCAGCTAAGGAGAGTTGAAAGAAAATACAGAGACAAGAAGCGACAAATGCTTCCGGTAATGCACGGAGAGAACCCAACTCTGATAAAGTCAGATTTCAAAGTATAATTCTAATTCAATTGAACTCCCTATGAATTTAACTGAATAAATCATATGACTCATGTAATTTGTGAAGTTTGGATTGGTTGAATTATCCATAAGATGGGCAGACTCATTTAAACAAATAAAGTCTCCAGCAGGTTGAGTGTTCCAAGTTTAGTATAGGTAGTTAAGCCTAAATAAGAAATTTAAAGCTAGATTGATATGATGTGATTATAGGTTGATCGATGAAAATCATACGGATTGCTTGAGGTGACAAGTTTGGTATTTCGACATGAGTACTATGATCGAGTAGTAATCTTACCACAATTTGTGTTTTATAACTTTCATGATTTATACATGGTTAATAAAGAGAATATGTTATCGAATGTTTTGAATTTGCATGTGGAACAAGTCTTTTACTTGATTTGATACCGAAATAGTTATTTGAGATGAACTTGCTTTTATAAGACATGTTTATGGACAACTAAGACATGATTACGGTTATTGAAAGGATTTAACATTTGCTTGAAAAATAGTATTTTGACATTTGCTTTTCGTTAAAGTTTTATATATTATGATTCGATAAGAACTTAAATGCTTTGTACTATTTTGGAAATTCTTCTACTGTTTATAAAGAAAAAGTATTAGTGGGAGTAGACCTTGATGGATCCCGTAGCTAACGACGAGTTCGTTAAACCTGATGCACCTTGTATTTACAGATTATCGATATAGCTCTCGCTAGTGGGAAGGTAGAACTAGCATACCGTTACAGATATCCTTCGAGAAGGGATCTTTTGATATGAATATTTGACTCCTTTATGAAGGGTCACACCGATTACATGATTCATTCTTGGAAAACTCTCAAATATAAGGTTTGATTCATTACTATATACTTACCTTGATTTTGCTTACATGAGATAGATGAGAATTGATATTGTTATCGATTTTCTTGAAAGAATATTTGTTACATGATTTTGATTATCATACTAGCACGTTTTCTGACTTGTGTCTCATTAAAACGGTTTTGGTTAAGTGTTATTACTCACTGAGCTAACGTCTCACTCCCCGCTAATTTTGTTTACAGAGAGCACATGTGACATTGGTGGGGAATTTGTTAAGCTAGCAAATTGGCAAATCCATGGTGAGCCCGCACTTGTTCGCGCGGCTTCAAGTTATTCATTGTTATGAACTTTTCTGAAACTCTTAGAGTTGCTTCATAGTCATTCCTTTATTTGAGTCATGAGTATTCTTTCATTATTATAGACGTGTGACTAGTTTTAAACTTTCTTTTCATTTTTGGAGATGAATTAGTATTGTTGTGTGGCGAATAGATTGATAATAGATATTATGTCTTGATTTGGGAGATGGTATATAGTTGTGTGGCTGATTTCTGAGACATGAAAGAATTGAATAGGCACGAAAAACAAAAGAAACTCTGTCCGATTTTCTATAGATTTCCATCAAGACTTGCTTTGGGATTCTCTTCCTTAGCGTTGATCATGATCCTAAATTGGGTTGTGACAACTGAGCTATCTTATTGACACCCCTGATTAAGACTCGATTCTATTAATTTTAAAAATTAATTTAGTTCGGTTCAACTCGAGTTTAGCCCGTATTATATTATTATATTTTTTAAATAGTAAACTTTTTTTTCTTTCTTAAACTTTATGTTGAGAAACTGAAACTGGATAAGGGGATACATATGTATGGCTCTAAACACACATTATATATTTTCCTTAGCCCCTCTCCAAATGCCTTTTTCAGAAAACATTTTTCTTTCTTTCACTAAATGAAAATCAATGATTTGGAAAGTTTTGTTCTATCCTTTAACCCTTCAACATCAAACTTTTGGTTACAGATATGTTATATAAGTGGACTGGTTTGTTAAGCCGAAAGATAAGAAAGTATAGGAGATATTTATAAATACTATTCCTTATGTTTTAATTAACATAAAAGGTAAAATAGTGCTAGGGTGAGGTAGCATGCCGCGTAACATCCATCTCAGCTATATATCGATTTTTTTTTTTAACTAAAATAAATTGAACGATATCGAAAAATTGATGAGATTATGTATTTCAAGTACTTCTACAACTTTGAAATTATGTTGGCTCCTTCCACATTTCTTAGAGTCATCTTGTAGTCAGCGTCTTGAAATTTTTTCATGGCCAGAGGAGGCAAACTTATAGCTATCAAAATACCTTTTTCTCCCTTATCATTTTTAACAGGCACACCAAAACTAATTAAAGATATAGCTTTTGGAACCCCACCAAAAATGGGCTTTCCAAATCCAAAATCAAATTCATCAAATCCATCAGACCTATTATCTAAGATAATAAAATTCCAAGATTTTGACAACTCTGGTCTCCCTTTAATAACAATTAAATCTGCTAGTGATTTAATGTACTCTTCATTCATATGATCTTTAAGTTCCTTGATCAGTTTAACTGCATATGTCAGTGAATTTGAACACAACAATCCTGCTTTTGATATTGCAGCTGGAGTAATGAATGCATTCCCGTAATATCCAGGTGGTAGTTCAAGTTTTGGTAAATTTCTACGTATGTTTACAAGTAACGTCATATGAACAATTTCTTCAGGGTGCAAATCTAGAGCAATGGTACGACATTTCCATAAAAACGCCGTTAACAAATCGAATTTTGTACTTTCACAAGTTGGAGAAACTTGATGCATAATAGCTTCCATCTCCTTATTTCCAAAGAAAAATGATTGTTGTATCAACTTGTCTTCAATAGATTCCCACGCAATTCTTGATTCAATTTGCTCATCAAACTCATGGTGAGTACATGTAATGCATGGTGATGATCTAGCACTTAGGACATCCCTTTGCCATACAGGTAGTATGGAAGGTGCAGAAACTCCTAAGGTGCAGAAACTCCTTGAATCAATTCACTTAATGCATTTAGAAACATTTTCATTCCATAAGCATCCATCATAGTGTGATTAACTCTGAATCCAACAGCAAATCCACCACACCTAAAACGAGTCACCTATACATAGAAAAAAATTAATAAATCTTTTGTGTAATAGCTTTTTTTTAATAATTAAAAAAATATAAAGGAGATTTATATAGAATATTATTTACCTGAAATAACATCAATGAACAACCAATAATCCCATCAGATCCTGGCTCATTATATAGTAGCTCTTCTAAGTATGGACATGGTGGTATTATAGAGTCTCCTAATTTGTCAAGCTCTACATTAGCATCAGGTAATGTGGTTGCTGATGCACTTAGTAGAGTGTCTATGGGGAGTATGGCCCATGTGGATGAAAGTAAGAGGGAGTTGGTGAAAGATGTTCACCGATTGGCTAGATTAGGGGTGAAGTTGTGTGGTACTAATGATGGGGGTATGGTTGTTCAAAATAGGTCTGAATCCTCTTTGGTGGTGGATGTTAAATCCAAGCAAGATCTTGACCCAAAGTTTATCGAGTTAAAGAAGTTGATAAAGGAAAAGAAGATAGAGGTCTTTTCCCAAGGGGGAGATGGGGTACTATACTATCAAGGTCGGATATGTGTTCCAAATGTTGATGGCTTAAGGAGTTTGATCATGATGGAGGCTCATAATTCTACATACTCCATTCATCCCGGTTTAACGAAAATGTACCAAGACTTAAAAGAGTTGTATTGGTGGGGTGGCATGAAGAAGGACATAGCAAGGTTTGTGTCCGAATGTACGAATTGCCAACAAGTGAAGGCCGAACATCAAAGGCCGGGTGGCCTAGCCCAAGACATTGAAATCCCAACTTGGAAGTGGGAAGATGTGAATATGGATTTTGTAGTGGGTTTGCCTCATACCCGGAAGCGTCATGACTCAATTTGGGTAATTGTTGATAGAATGACTAAGTCAGCTCACTTCCTACCGGTTAAAACTTCCTATAGTGCCGAAGACTATGCCAAGTTGTATATTCGGGAGTTGGTGAGGTTGCATGGTGTGCCATTATCCATTATTTCGGATCGTGGTACCCAATTCACTTCTCACTTCTGGAGATCATTTCAAAAAGGCCTCGGTACTAAGGTAAAGTTGAGCACAACATTCCATCCTCAAACAGATGGGCAAGCCGAAAGGACGATTCAAGCACTAGAGGATATGTTAAGGGCGTGTGTGTTGGAGTTTAAAGGGAATTGGGATGATCACCTGCCTCTCATCGAGTTTGCCTATAATAATAGTTACCACTCAAGTATTGAGATGGCACCGTTTGAGGCTTTGTATGGGAGACGATGTAGATCACCGGTAGGTTGGTTCGAAGTAGGTGAGATGACCTTGTTGGGCCTCGATTTGGTACTTGATGCTTTAGAGAAGGTGAAGATCATTAGAGAAAGGTTGAAGACGGCTCAAAGTCGTCAAAAGTCCTATTCTGACACTAGAAGAAGGGATCTTTAGTTTAATGTGGATGATTGGGTGTATCTGAAGGTTTCACCCATGAAAGGTGTGGTTCGATTTGGTAAGAAAGGGAAATTGAGCCCTAGATATGTAGGGCCTTATAGAATCGTGAGACGTGTTGGTAAGGTTGCATATGAGTTGGAATTACCATTGGAAATGGCCATGGTTCATTCGGTGTTTCACGTGTCTATGTTGAAAAAACATGTGGGTGATTCTAGTTTCATTGTACCTATGGGAGTAGTGAATATTGAAGAAAACTTGACCTATGAAGAAGTTCCTGTGGAAATTTTGGACCGGCAAGTTAAGAGATTGAGGAACAAAGAAATTGCATCTGTTAAAGTCCTTTGGAGGAATCAACAAATAGAAAGTGCAACATGGGAAGCGGAAGCGGATATGATTAAGAGATACCCTCATCTTTTCCCCTCTACCCAAACCTAAGGTATTAAGTTGTCCTTGCTCAATTACTTGAAATTCTTACATCTCAACTTTTCTTGTCATATGCTTGCAAAATTATGAAATATATTTTAAACGATATTTTAAATTACACTGTTGCATTAATGATAGGTTGTTTGTTAACACTCTACTCTACTCAAGCTAAGTCTTTTCTCATTCGAGGACGAATGTTCCCAAGGGGGAGATAATGTAACATCCCCTAAAAACGTTGTATACGATGTTTCAATTTTTGCCTAAACATTATACAGCTTCTGTATTTTGGTCATAACATTTCACAGGAATACCCAAATTGAGTGATTCAAATTTTTGAGTAACCACAAGATCATTACCTACAACTTTTATGAAGACCATATTTTAAGATTCGGAGGTTAAGTAGGTCAAATAAATTAATCTTTGTAAGGTAGGATGCTGTGACGGAAATGAGTATTTATAGAAGAAAAATCATATCATACTGTAGGTTTATCCAAATTGGTTGATTCTTGAACGATATGAAACTAGACTTCCATATCTACAATTATTATGAAGACACCAAATCCTAATAAGGAATTTATATTATTCAAACGCAGCTCCCAAAAAGAGTATTCTGTCAAAGATAACTCATTTCACCTACCATAGAAAGATCTAGATACATTTGACATCACTCATGACATAAATTGTCCTCCATTTAACATCATCCATGACATCAATATATTCCACTAAATTTTCAGATTTTTATTTATAATTATTTTATTTATTGTTAGGTCCCTCTTTCCCACCTATAAATACCCACCTTATTTCCTCATTTTATTCATCAAGCTTTTTCAAGCAAATCTTCTCTCTATACACTTCTTTACACATTATCAAATATAGTTTTAGTTCTTAGTAGTGAAGAAATACTATTCCGGTGATTCATATACTCCGGGTAGTACACAAAACGTTCCGGCGAGGAGAGAAGCTAGGACTCAAGAGTGTTCATTAAGTCTTTCGGTACCAACTAAAGCTTCGGTCTCCAGGTATGTAAGGCTTCAATGAGAGTATTCCTTCCACTCTCATGTCTAAATTATTTTGATTATATAATAAATTATAATTATTTTCTTTAAGCTTTACTCTAAGTTATGTTGGTGTTTATCCATGAGTTCTTCCATCCATATAGTCCAAAAACTCTTTCAATTAAGTCTCTTGATTTCAAGTAATATTTTCTTATAGTAATTCTTATTTTTTACTTAATAGTATGAATTATGGTTAAATTAATGATTATTGATCTATTTTGATGCAACATAATTTCATATATATGAATTGATAGTTTGCAAGTAATTCCTCTATTTATCTATTTATAGGTTCTTGAAATTCATGGTGGGTTGTTTAAATCATGATTTTTCATTAATGAATTTTAAAGTATTTATGTATATTTATTTACATACATATTTGCAAGTTGAAGTGATTTGATCCCACCTAATTTTACTATGTTTTTAATAAAGTTTGACTTGAAAGCTTTGACTCCAAATAAATGTTTATGAAAACAATATCTATGATCAAAAAGGGAGTCTTATGAAATGAAAGAATGATGAAATGATATGAATGATAGATTCTTTATGCAATAAGGACAATTCTTGCATATTTGAATTATCAAATGTTTTAATGAGCTATTCTACCGAATATGATGTTTGAATTCTCAAGTTATATGCTATGAATATTTTGAAGTATTAAACTATTCTGTGGGATTGACTTAGCACCGAATGAGGCATTGAGGTGGGATTCGGTAAGGGAATCCTAGTAGCAACCCCTTGTCTCATTAACTATGTGCCAACATAGGAGCCCTTGTAGGCTTAGGCTAATGGATCCATAAATAGCCCTTAAAGTTAAAGTTAAAGAAATGAATGAAGTTGACGGAGTTCTACCTGGCAAGTAGTCTCTCCGGCCAACGTAGGGGGTTATGTTGGATTCCATGTAATAGCTCGCATGGTCTTAAATGTCGGTTATGGTTAGCTTCCCACAAAATGAATGTTTTAAAGGATATCCATATGATTTATTATGCATGTATTACATTATGTTCCATATTACATAAATGTTATAATATTTTCTCAATGTTCATGCATTCTTACATACTTAGTACATTCAAAGTACTAACGCATACTCTTTTGCCTACATGATATCACCATGTAGGGATCGGTGCTCCTCCTCGTTCTCCTCCACGTGGCTAGTTGATATTCCATTGAAGACTACTTTTGGTGAGGTCCCATGTTTCGGGAACAATACTCCTTTATCTTTCTAGCTTATGATATGTTAAGATATTTTATTATGGCATTTCTCCTATTATGATTGAGGGTGAGCTAGGAACTTGTCTTAGCCCCATTAAATCTAATAGTTAGAGGTATTGTTGGACATATGTAAGTTGAAGATTTATTATTATGATTTCCGCTTGTCTATTTATCATCATTACCTATAAAAGGCTAAAAGAATGCTAAGAGGCTTGTTTGAGGTACTTTCGGGTTCCTCATTCGCCATGTCACGTCTAGGCCCTAGGCTTGGGTCGTGACACATAGTCATGTGTGCCATAGGTGCTATTCACTATAAGAGATGTTTAATAGAATTTAGAGTGCTAACTACAATCAGATTGGTTATTTTGAAATATGTATAGCAATAAAAGTATGTATTGTTGGTAAGCATTTTATGTGAGATTTATAGAATGCCAATTGCATCAAGAAAGAAATGTGTAAGTGATGATTATTCTATTGAAAAAAATGTATGGTGTGGGAAAGTTGGACCCTACACTACTTTTTTTTTTACCAAAAAAAAAAACGTTCAACACAAGCACGATTAAAATTTGAATGTACTAGTATATATATATATATATATATATAATATGTAATTACTTGATTTGGTTTGATTTGGTTATTCGGTTATTAACTATGCACAAAAATAAAAAAAAAGATTCATTCAAAAGAGAAAAAAAGACAATAATTCATTCAAAAAAATAAATTGTCTTCGTGTCATTTTGGATCTTCTAATTCTTATGCCAAAACTATAAGTATGCTTAACTTAATGCTTATATTGTTAGCTAATTCAATGTACTAAACAATATAAATTTACTGAATAATGCATAAGCTAATAATATGATTGTACAAATAAAAGACGTGTCATACCTTACTATTTTAAATTAGTGTGCTGTATTTTTTGCATAAAAAAGTGTTCATAAAAAATAATATATATATATATATATATATATATATATATAATATGTATATAATTTGTCGGTTCGGTTATTTCTTCAGTTTTTTTATAACAAAATTAAAACCAAATCAAATATTACCGATTTTTAAAAATGTAAAATCAAATCAAACCAAACCAAATAAAAATCGATTAAATTTAATTTTTTGATTTGAATAGATTTTTACCCAAATCATAAACACTCCTGGCTTTATAATAAAGTGTGAAGTTCTGGACGTTCTAATAACTCACGTGAGTTATGTCTAATTTTCGGCTAAATCGATGGATCGGGTTACTTTACCTATTCCTTGAACTTGTTAACAACTAAGAAAAGTAGTGAAGTATTAATACGTTGTTTTAATTGGAAAATTGTGGTGGAGTGGTAATTAAATATTTTTTTATTCTTAATTAGAGTTTTCGAGTTCGAGTTCCTATAGGTTGGATGGAAACAAAACAAAATAAAAAAAAACACCCGACTCACATAGACGAAAAATCACGAACTGCACTTCTGTAGAATTTGTCCCAACAGAATTCAGAATACAAAAATTACAACCTAAGTATGAAATTCAAAAAACTATAATAGTTTAAATATATTTTTAATACTTTATTCAATAATTTATAATAATACTATGAGAAGTAATCTTACCACAATTTGTATTTTATAACTTTCATGATTTATACATGGTTAATAAAGAGAATATGTTATCGAATGTTTTGAATTTGCATGTGGAACAAGTCTTTTACTTGATTTGATACCGAAATAGTTATTTGAGATGAACTTGCTTTTATAAGACATGTTTATGGACAACTAAGACATGATTACGGTTATTGAAAGGATTTAACATTTGCTTGAAAAATAGTATTTTGACATTTGCTTTTCGTTAAAGTTTTATATATTATGATTCGATAAGAACTTAAATGCTTTGTACTATTTTGGAAATTCTTCTACTGTTTATAAAGAAAAAGTATTAATGGAGTAGATCTTGATGGATCCCGTAGCTAACGACGGGTTCGTTAAACCTGGTGCACTGTCATGCCCCGAGAGGGTACCCTAGACGTGACCGGCACTCGAAGACCATTGCTGGTCCCCAAGCGAACCACTTGGTCCAATCATACATCCATTAAATATCAATCAACCAGCGAAAGTTTAAAATAAAGAAATAATTTAGTAGGCAACTCAAATCATCAATCTAATTCAAAGAATAAAGGCCATGGGCCAACAAATTGAACTCCAATCTATGTCGTTAAAAATAGTTTGACAAAAATAATTCAAGGAAAGAAAATACTCAATTGACCCATCACCATCTAGTCTATGAAGCCTCTATCACTATTATCTAATTGGTGCCTATGACATGTTCATGGCTACCTCAAATCAAGATGAAAAGGGTTACTCGACACAAGAATAACATAAGTGGTGTCCTCCGAATGTAGGAAAGGACTCACCAATACGCTGAGTGTGTATAGATCCTCAATGGTGCTTCTATTGACGATCTCTTAAACCTGTCTCTGCATCATGAAATGATGCAGGTCCAAATGGACGTCAGTACATGGAATGTACGAGTATGTAATATGGCAGAATGAAACATACCTCAAGGTAGAATAATACCGCTTCAAATATCTCAAGTCATAAAGATAAGAGAGACTTAATCAAGGTATTATAAGTCTAAAATAAGAATACAGTTTTGACAGAGACCAATCATATACCATCTAATCAAATCCAATCATGTACAATATAGTTCAATCAAATCATTTACAATTCGATCCCATCCAATCACGTACCATTAACTCTAATTCAATCACATATCATCTAATCCAATCCAATCACATATCTAACCCTATCCAATCACATACCCAATCCAATCCAATCCAATCATATACAATCAACTCAATTCAATAGATATGCACATTAAAATTATGCAATGTTTTACAATTCAACTCAATCATCTACAATCACAATCAAACCAATCATATCAAGCACAATCCATTCAATTGGGAGTTTCTTTAACCGACAACTATCACCATATGAGTGAGTGATAGTACAACAAGCCGACGTTGTTGCCACGTCCGTTCATACCTTGCCAGGGTAAGAACGAATCAACAATCATGGATCCATAACCAATCAAGTCCTATCATGTCAGGACAATAATTTAGGAAGCATCCGACTTTAACGGTTTAATCCTCTCTTACGTTTGGCGATGTAGTTTATTGGTTCGAGTATGGACTATACTCTTACCCAATTCAGTGCTCGATACTTCTCCCAAGATTCAATATGCTCATATCTATCAAGTGAGTAAAATACTCAAAATACTCATTTAGTCTCATTGGACTTTTTTCAAAACTCAAATCAAATCTGGCCTCATTGGACCTTCTTTCAAATCGACTCATCTCAAATCATTAAACACCTCTCTTTAAAATTGATACAATCTCAACTCAATTTCAAAAATCGACATTTTAAAGTAAAAATGCTCAACTCATTTATACTTAAAATACTCATGTTCAAAAATAATTAAAAGACTTCTCAAACTCAACTCATGCTTAAACTCTTTTTAAATCATAGGTGAAAATAATCATTCTTTAAACTCAAAAATAGTGTATAAATAGTTTATGCAAAAATGTTCATAAATCATTTATTTAAAACTCCTTCTCAAAAGATCATTTATTTTCAAAATGTTCATAAGACTCTAATCAAATCAAATTACGCAAATCACATATCACATGATCACATTATATTCCAATCCACTTCATCACACAACATCCTCATCAACATAACCTCTTCATCAATCATTCTACATATGTTAAATAACCACCATTCACATCATCACTCACACCATCATCAAAACATCACCATTCACATCATTATTAAACATTATCATTCACATCATTATCAACATCATCATTCACACCATCATCAAACATCTTGCTCCAAAATCCTTATTTAATTCTATATTCCATTTATAGAAACAAAAGTGACATTCTAGCTCTACCAATGTTTCATTTCTTTTTATGCCATTCACATTCATAACTATCCCAATTCTCATATAACTCAAAATTAATTTCATCAAACTCAAGTAAAAGGATACCTCATTTCACTATAAAAATAATATTGTTTTTATTATACATAAAAATCATCAATCTCATCCTCAAGATAAATTATGACCAAAAAGAAATCTTATCTTGGGTTCATGTGAATGAATACATGAATCCATACTCTCAACAAAGTCAACTCAAGAAAATCATTAACACATTTTAGTAATATTCTATAGTTTAGGAAATTTCAAGAAAAACTTCCATAGAAGGTTCAAATCTTTCACAACTTCTATCCAACACATCGATGGGCATATGGAAGAACTTAATCCATATTTTAGGTTAGCCTTACATACCTAAAAATTGAAGGAAATCAAGACTTGAAGGAATGGCTTGAAATCTAACTCCTCTTCTTCTTCTCTAATTTCTTCTCTCCAAGTCTTCCATGCCTAAAATGAGGAGAAAACCCTCCTTGGTGTGATGAAGAACTGATCTTTTTATCCCAAAATAGCTAGGGTTATATTTGGAATGAGTGGGAAAAAGCCCGGAATGCCCTTCATCAAAGAAAATATGGAAAATGGGTACAGTTTTGTTGTCCTTCCCTCTATTTTGATTGTTGGTAGCCATGGACTTATCATTGGCACCTTTTAGACTTGAATAGAGGCTTCATAGACTGGAGTGTGGGGAGGTCGAACTGTTATTTTGAAGAGTTTTATTTTATTGTCTTGTTGGATTGTAAATGTTTGGCCTTCGGCCATATATATATGAATAGTATTTCTTTAATTGAGTTATCCGCTAAGAGAATGTGATTGATTGAATGTGTGACTGGACCAGGTGGTTCGCTCGAAGGTCAGAAATGGCCTTCGAGTGCCGGCCACGCCTAGGGTACCCTCCCGGGGCGTGACAGTATGGCTCTTGTCATGACCCAAGCCTAGGGCCTAGACGTGACATGGCGAATGACGAACCCGAAAGTACCTCAATCAAGCCTCTTAGCATTCTTTTAGCCTTTCATAGGTAATGATGATAAATAAACAAGCGGAAATCATAATAGTAAATTTTCGACTTACATATGTCCAACAATACCTCTAACTATTAGATTTAACGGGGCTAAGACAAGTCCCTATCTCACCCTCAATCATAATAGAAGAAATGTCATAGTAAAATATCTTAACATATCATAAGCTAGAAAGATAAAGGAGTATTGTTCCCGGAACATGGGAACTCACCAAAAGTAGTCTTCAATGGAATATCAACTAGCCACATGGAGGAGAACGAGGAGGAGCACCGATCCCTACATGGTGATATGATGTAGGCAAAAGAGTATGCGTTAGTACTTTGAATGTACTAAGTATGTAAGGATGCATGAACATTGAGGAAACATTAAAACATTTATGTAATATGGAACATAATTTAATGTATGCATAATAAATCATATGGATATCCTTTAAAACATTCATTTTGTGGGAAATTAACCATAACCGACATTTAAGACCATGCGAGCTATTACATGGAATCCAACATAACCCCCTACGTTGGCCGGGGAGACTACTTGCCGGGTAGAACTCCGTCAACTTCATTCGTTTCTTTAACTTTAACTTTAAGGGCTATTTATGGATCCATTAGCCTAAGCCTACAAGGGCTCCTATGTTGGCACATAGTTAATGAGACAAGGGGTTGCTACTAGGATTCCCTTACCGAATCCCACCTCAATGCCTCATTCGGTGCTAAGTCAATCCCACAGAATAGTTTAATACTTCAAAATATTCATAGCATATAACTTGAGAATTCAAACATCATATTCGGTAGAATAGCTCATTAAAACATTTGATAATTCAAATATGCAAGAATTGTCCTTATTGCATAAAGAATCTATCATTCATATCATTTCATCATTCTTTCATTTCATAAGACTCCCTTTTTGATCATAGATATTGTTTTCATAAACATTTATTTGGAGTCAAAGCTTTCAAGTCAAACTTTATTAAAAACATAGTAAAATTAGGTGGGATCAAATCACTTCAACTTGCAAATATGTATGTAAATAAATATACATAAATACTTTAAAATTCATTAATGAAAAATCATGATTTAAACAACCCACCATGAATTTCAAGAACCTATAAATAGATAAATAGAGGAATTACTTGCAAACTATCAATTCATATATATGAAATTATGTTGCATCAAAATAGATCAATAATCATTAATTTAACCATAATTCATACTATTAAGTAAAAAATAAGAATTACTATAAGAAAATATTACTTGAAATCAAGAGACTTAATTGAAAGAGTTTTTGGACTATATGGATGGAAGAACTCATGGATAAACACCAACATAACTTAGAGTAAAGCTTAAAGAAAATAATTATAATTTATTATATAATCAAAATAATTTAGACATGAGAGTGGAAGGAATACTCTCATTGAAGCCTTACATACCTGGAGACCGAAGCTTTAGTTGGTATCGAAAGACTTAATGAACACTCTTGAGTCCTAGCTTCTCTCCTCGCCGGAACGTTTTGTGTACTACCCGGAGTATATGAATCACCGGAATAGTATTTCTTCACTACTAAGAACTAAAACTATATTTGATAATGTGTAAAGAAGTGTATAGAGAGAAGATTTGCTTGAAAAAGCTTGATGAATAAAATGAGGAAATAAGGTGGGTATTTATAGGTGGGAAAGAGGGACCTAACAATAAATAAAATAATTATAAATAAAAATCTGAAAATTTAGTGGAATATATTGATGTCATGGATGATGTTAAATGGAGGACAATTTATGTCATGAGTGATGTCAAATGTATCTAGATCTTTCTATGGTAGGTGAAATGAGTTATCTTTGACAGAATACTCTTTTTGGGAGCTGCGTTTGAATAAGATAAATTCCTTATTAGGATTTGGTGTCTTCATAATAATTGTAGATATGGAAGTCTAGTTTCATATCGTTCAAGAATCAACCAATTTGGATAAACCTACAGTATGATATGATTTTTCTTCTATAAATACTCATTTCCGTCACAACATCCTACCTTACAAAGATTAATTTATTTGACCTACTTAACCTCCGAATCTTAAAATATGGTCTTCATAAAAGTTGTAGGTAATGATGTTGTGGTTACTCAAAAATTTGAATCACTCAATGTGGGTATTCCTGTGAAATGTTATGACCAAAATACAGAAGCTGTATCATGTTTAGGCAAAAATTGAAAAATCGTATACAACATTTTTAGGGGATGTTACAGCTCTAAAGTCCCCCAAAAGGAGGAAATTTTGATAAATAACAAACATATTAAATTTAATAATTTTTTATGGATATGATTTTTATAATTATTCATTATAATTATATTTATGATTGCTATGGTCATTAATATTTGTATATCTCGATACATTATATAAATTGAGTTAATTGAGTTTTTTTATTTGTATATTTCACTGTATTGTACAAATTAGACTTTCAAAGAGATTGTATATATTCGCTTCCAGAATTATATATTTGCTTCCAGATTTGCTTTAGAAATTTGTATATTGACTATATATTTGCTTGCAGATTTACTTTACAAATTTATATATTCGCTTCTAAATTTGTTTTAGAGATTTTTATATTCACTATCAAATTTATATATGAGCCTCCAAATTTGTATAATAACAAATTTTATTAAATGATAGTCAATTAGTGTATTTAATTAAAACTATACCCTTATTACATAATTACAATAGTAATATTTGCCAATCCACATAATTGTTTTATAAAAACAAAATTATGAATGATTTGCAAAGTTCTGTTCTGTCCCAAACCCTTCCACATCACAATTTATCAATGTATGGCTCTAATATCCAGCCACCTGGAGTGTAATGATCCATATTAATTTGATATAATATTTCTATTTTTAACCAAAAAAAAAACAGCTATGTGGACTGGTTGTTAAGCCAGAAGATAAGAAATTACATGTGATTTTAATAAATACTATCCCTTATGTTTTAATTAATTAAAGAAAAAGGTTAAAAAAAAATTTATAGTAAAGATCTTCATAGTCGTTTTGAGTTTTCGGTGACCCTTGCTTATCGTAAGTTTTTGTATAGCATTTGTGGCTTGCGGAGATCGGTGACACTAGGGGTGTACATGGATCGGGTTGGTTCGAATTTTTTACAAATCAAATTAAATCATTTGTGTCGGATTATTAAATTTATAAATCAAACCAAACCAATAAAAGTCAGATTTTTTTATATCAATTTTTCTCGGGTTTTTCGGGGTTTTTTCTATTTCTCGGGTTTTTCATAGTATCTAATAAAAAACACAGAGCAATGCTTCTTTAAAAGAGTTCTAGTACAAAATATCAACATATAAGATGGAGGCAGAACATGTTTGAAGTTTTAACTGTCACGCCCCGAGAGGGTACCCTAGGCGTGGCCGGCACTCAGAAACCATTTCTGACTTCTAAGAGAATCACTTGGTCTCATTTCTTATTTATTCATCAGCGGAAGACTTAAGAATACTAATGTGGGCTTGTCATAATCAAAGGAAAAATAGATAATTATTAGAAGAATTAGTTTCTAAGGAGACCTACTCCGATTACATCATCAGACTCTGTCTATAAAGCCTCTAATACTCTTAGATGGTACCAATGACATGTCCATGGCTACCTCAAAAGAAACATCACACTCAACAATAATAAAAGGATAAGGAGTTCCTTCGAATACAAGAAGGACTCACCAAATCGCTGAAAAGAAATGATCTTCAACGATGCGCCTGTTGTGGATATCTAACACCTGTATCTGCATCATAAAACGATGCAGGTCGAATGACGTCAGTACGTGGAATGTACGAGTATGTAAAATGGCAGGAAGGTAAGGACAGATATCAAGATACTCCTCTCAATAAAACTCAGCTCAGAACTCAACATCATCTCAACATGAATATGTAATGCAAGTTTAAAATATAATAATAAAAATAATAGTAATAAGCAATGCTTACTCAGTTGGGAGTTTCTCTAACCGACAACCATCACTTATGAGCTAGCGATGATACAACGAAGCGATGTCGTTGCCACATCCATCCAATACCTTGCCAGGGTAAAGGACATCACCATCTTGGATCCACTCATCAAAGTCCTCTTTTTGGGACTTAAGAGGCATAGCCTCCATCCTACGCTGGCTACGTAGTTCTGGGGTTTGAGTCAATTAAACTCTTACCCAACTCGGTACTCAATACTACTCCCAAAATATGTGCTCATATTAAACTCATCATCTAGTCTCATTGGACTTTAATTTAAATCATCAAACTCATCTCATTTCATGTTCATCAATCATTATACTTCCAAAAAACATCATTTACATCTCATCAAAACATCTTGCTCAAAATATCATTTGCTCAAATTCATTCAAACTCAACTCTTTTGCTCTTTTAAAACTCAATAAAATACATATATAGTATTAATTCATATAACTTTCTTTTTATCAATGAAAATAATAAAAAGCCAACATCTTTACTCAAAACATATGTAAAAATATTCATGAACATCAAATCAATTAGGATTCATGGGAAAGTATCCATGAACAATAATTCCAATAATATGAGAGATAACAATAATAATAATATTAATGCATAAATATATCAAACTCAATAGAAGAAGAATTAATTCATCTAGAATTCAAGATTTAGATAAAACTCAACTATAACTCAATTATAATAAATTTAAATATTGGGCGCATGGACGAACTCAATCCAATGCTATGAAAGCCTTACATACCTTAAATCGGAAGCTTTACTTCGAATTGGAACACTCTTGGACCCCTAGCCTTTTCTTCTCGTTGGTTTATTTTGTGTACTACCCAGAGTATAAGAATCACTAGAGTAGTATTTTTATACTACTAAAACTAAAACTATATTTGAGAAGGAGTAAAGAAGTATATAGAGAGAAGAGTTGCTTAAGAAAGCTTGATGAATAAAATGAGGAAATAAGGTGGGTATTTATAGGTGTGGAGGAGGGACCTAACAATAAATAAACATAATCATAAAGGATGATCTTGAAAATTTAATGGAGAATTTTGATGTCATGGATGATGTCAAATGGTTCTAGATCTTTCTATGGTAGGTGAGATGAAATCTCTTTTAACGGAATATCTGTTTTCGAAGCTGTGTTTGAATAAGATAAATTCCTTATTAGGATTTGGTGTCTTCATAAGAATTGTAGATATAGAAGTCTAGTTTCAGTTAGTTCAAGAATCATCCAATTTGGAACATTCTACATCGAGATATGAATTTTATTCTACAAACACTCCATTCCGTCACAACACTATATCTTGCAAAGATCAATTTATTTGATCTACTTAAAATCCAAATCGTAAGATATGTTCTTCATGAAAGTTGTAGGTAATGATGTTGTGGTTATTCAGAAATTTAAATCACCTAATTTAGACCATCCTATGAAAAGTTATGCCCAAATTACTTTAGGCATGAGAGAACATAATCAAAATACTTTTAGAACATGATCAAAATACTTTTAGAACATGATCAAAATACTTTAGAACATGATCAAAATTCTTTAGAACATGATCAAAATACTTTTAGAACATGATCAAAATACTTTAGAACATGACCAAAATCTTTAGGCATGAGAGAACATGATCAAAATACTTTTAGAACATGATCAAAATACTTTAGAACATGATCAAAATCTTTTCATGCCTTCATATAAGGACTTTCAACAATTTAATGCATTTAAAAGCCAATATAAGTTAATATAAGATAGGTAATTAAATTTCATATATTTAATAATCTATGCATTTGGAATTATGATATGAAAAATCCATAAAGTTTCATGCTTGAATTAAATAGAAAATTTCATAATTTATTTGGACTTCATGAAAGAAAGGATCCATGAATCAATAATATTTATAGGGTGTTACAATATCTCCCCCTTGGAATCATTCGTCCTCGAATGAAGATGAAACTAGGAGACATGAAGAATGAGTATCATCAAGACATCAATTTCTCATAAACTCCATTACTAAAATTCAAGAATATACATCGACTCAAAGGTTGGAGTAAGGAATATTACCTTGAACATCATCATCGGAAGGCACAAATAGATGAGGATATTTAGCCTTCATATCTTCTTCAGCTTCCCATGTAGCCTCTTCAACAAATTGATTTCGCCATAGGACTTTGACAGATGCTACTTCCTTAGTTCTTAATTTGCGAACCTGACGATCAAGAATCTGAACTGGAATCTCTTCATAACTCAAACTCTCTTTCACTCCAATGCTCTCAGCTGGGACAACAAGTGAAGGATCTCCCAAACACTTCTTAAGCATAGAGATGTGAAACACGGGATGAATAGCAACTAATTCTGGGGGCAACTCCAATTCATAGGCTACGTTACCTACCCTCCTCATAATCTGATAAGGACCAATGTAGCGAAGACTAAGCTTTCCTTTCTTTCCAAATCTCATCACACCCTTCATGGGTGAAACTTTCAAGTATACCCAATCGTACACTTCGAACTCCAAATCTCTCCTCCTAACATCAGTGTAGGATTTTTGGCGACTCTGAGCTGTCCTCAACCTTTCTTGGATGGTTTTCACCTTCTCCATAGCTTGGTGAACCAAGTCTGGTCCAATCAACTCAGCTTCACCAACTTTGAACCAACCAATTGGTGATCTATATCTCCTCCCATACAGAGCTTCATAAGGAGCCATTTGAATACTCGAATGGAAACTATTATTATATGCAAACTCAATAAGGGGTAAATGATCATCCCAATTACCTTTGAAGTCAATGACACAGGCTCTTAACATATCCTCCAAAGTCTGTATCGTACGCTCTGCCTGGCCATCTATTTGCGAATGAAAAGCAGTACTAAGGTTCACTCTTGAACCCAAACCCTTCTGAAATGACTTCCAAAATTGAGGAGTAAATTGAGCTCCCCTATCAAAGATGATAGACAAAGGAACTCCATGCACTCTAACAATCTCTCTAAGATACATTTTGGCATAATCCTCTGCAGTGTTGGTAGTCTTCACTGGCAAGAAATGTGCCGATTTGGTCATCCTATCCACAATCACCCAAATAGAGTCATGTTGTTTGCGGGTTCGTGGTAAACCGGTAATGAAGTCCATATTGATCATTTCCCACTTCCATTCCGGTATCTCTATATTCTGAGCCACTCCACAAGGCCTTTGGTGCTCAACTTTAACTTGTTGGCAATTTGGGCACTTGGACACAAACTCTGCTATATCTCTCTTCATTCCACTCCACCAGTATACTTCTCTCAAGTCATGATACATCTTTGTTGAACCTGGATGGATGGAATACTTAGAATTATGGGCTTCTTTCATGATTCTCTCCCTAATACTATCAACACTTGGAACACATAATCTTTCTTGATATCTCAACACTCCATCTCCCCCTTTGGTAAAAGCCATTACCTTCTGCTTGTGAACCTCATCCTTCAGTTGAAGAAGAATAGGGTCCTGATCTTGCATTTCTTTCACCTCTGCAACTAGAGATGATTCGGCTCCATTTCGTACTATTGTACCACCCTCACTAGAGTCAATAAGTTGAACTCCCAAACGCGCAAGTCTATGCACTTCCTTTGCCAACTCCTTCTTTTCCTCTTCCACATGAGTTGTACTCCCCATAGATAACCTGCTAAGAGCATCAGCAACTACATTTGCTTTACCTGGGTGGTAGAGAATGCTCATGTCATAATCCTTGAGCAACTCTAACCATCTCCTTTGCCTCAAATTCAGCTCCTTCTGGCTGAATACATACTGTAAGCTCTTATGGTCTGTGAACACATCCACATGTACACCATAAAGATAGTGACGCCAAATCTTAAGAGCAAATACCACAGCTGCCAACTCAAGGTCATGAGTGGGGTAGTTCCTCTCATGAGTCTTAAGCTGCCTGGAGGCATAGGCAATGACCTTACCTTTCTGCATCAATACACATCCCAACCCAACTCTTGAAGCATCACAATAGATTACAAAACCATCCATTCCTTCGGGTAGTGATAGTACTGGAGCAGTAGTCAATCTAGCTTTCAACTCTTGAAAACTTTTCTCACAAGCATCAGACCATTGAAACTTAGCCTTCTTCTGAGTCAGCTTAGTCAATGGTGAGGATATGGATGAAAATCCCTCAACAAACCTCCTGTAGTAACCAGCCAAACCTAAGAAACTCCTTATGTCGGTTGGAGAGGTGGGTCGGGGCCAGTTCTTAACTGCCTCAATCTTTTGAGTATCAACTTGGATTCCATCCCCAGATATAATATGACCTAGGAATGCTACAGACTCAAGCCAAAACTCACACTTTGAAAACTTAGCATACAACTCCTTCTCCTTAAGAGTTTGAAGGACAATCCTAAGGTGATTAGCATGCTCACTCTTACTTCTAGAGTAGACCAAAATATCATCGATGAAGACAATTACAAACGTATCTAGGTATGGCTTGAATACTCGGTTCATGAGGTCCATAAAAGCTGCTGGAGCATTTGTCAATCCAAAGGACATAACAAGAAACTCAAAATGACCATAGCGGGTTCGAAAAGCCGTCTTTGGGATGTCACATTCTCTCACTTTCAACTGGTGATAGCCTGATCTGAGGTCTATCTTAGAGAAACATGTGGCACCCTGAAGTTGGTCAAATAAATCATCTATTCTGGGGAGAGGGTACTTGTTTTTAATGGTGACCTTGTTTAGTTGTCGGTAATCAATGCACATTCTAAGGGACCTATCTTTCTTTCGCACGAATAGGACAGGAGCGCCTCAGGGTGAGACACTTGGCCTAACAAACCCCTTATCTAGGAGGTCTTTCAGTTGTTCTTTCAACTCTTTCAACTCAGCAGGAGCCATCCTATAAGGAGGAATGGAGATAGGTTGTGTATCAGGAAGGACATCAATACCAAAGTCTATCTCTCTATCAGGAGGGATTCCGGGTAGATCCTCAGGAAAGACTTCAGGAAACTCATTCACAATGGGAACTGACTCAAGAGATGGAGTCTGATCATTAATATTTTTGACTCGGACTATGTGATATATACATCCCTTAGAGATTAATTTTCTGGCCTTAAGATAGGAAATAAATTTACCCCTAGGCACTACAGAATTCCCCTTCCACTCTGAGATAGGCTCGTTTGGAAATTGAAACTTGACAATTCGGGTCCTACAATCAACTGAAGCATAACAAGAATAAAGCCAGTCCATACCAAGAATCACATCAAAATCAACCATGTCCAACTCAACTAAGTCAGCCATGGTATCCCTATGATAGATTGACACAGTACAATTTCTATAGACCCTCTCAACTAAGATAGAATCACCAACAGGAGTAGACACACTGAAAGGCTTAAGAAGACACTCAGGAAGGATCTCAAATTTACTAGCCAAGTAAGGAGTCACAAAAGATAATGTAGCACTAGGATCAAGTAATGCATACACATCAAAAGAAAGGACTCGAAGCATACCAGTAATAACGTCGGGTGTATTTTCTTGGTCTTGGCGACTACCCATAGTATACAGGCGGTTGGTTCCCCCACCTGCACTTGAAGCTGCACCTCTATGATTACCTCTATTCTGTGGAGCTGCAGAAGAAAACTGAGCTCTACTACTTCCATCTCCCTGCCTCTTTGAAGGACACTCATTCTGGAAGTGACCTATCTTTCTACATCCATAGCAAGCATTGATGCCCACACGACACTCTCCCAAATGGAGCCTCCCACATCTAGCACATGGTGGTTTTCCTCTAGAACCTTGAGCCATACTTAATTGGGACTGAGAACCTTGATATTGAAAGTTTTGGTGACTTAGCGATCTCTGATCATACCTGGTATTAGGTGTAAAAGCATTTGTTGGGGAAGGAGCATAATTGAAAGACCTTTTCTGAAAGAAAGACTTGTTACCCTTCCATTGCTTCTGCTCATTCTCATGCCCAGCAGACTTAGCCTTCTTGCTTAGGTGTTCCTCTCGGTCCTTTTTCTTGTCATCCTCAACCTGCTGAGCATACACCATCAATCTAGAAAAATCCATGTCAGAAATCATTAGCATTGCCTTACATTCTTTCTTTACATGTTTGCCTAGGCCAAAGACAAACTTCCTCATCTTAGACCTCATATGAGGAATCATTTCTGGGGCATATTTGGACAATTGAATAAACTTCAAACTATACTCTTTCACAGTCATACTCTCTTGCTTGAGGTTCACAAACTCCTCAATTTTTGCTTCACGTAGCTCTTGGGGAAAGAAGTTATCAAGAAATGCTCTTTCAAACTCATCCCAAAGAGCAGGCTCTGCATCCTCACCTCTACTTTCTTCCCATTGATTATACCAGACATTTGCCACATCCTTTAGTTGATAAGACACTAATTCAACCCCCTCAATCTCTGTAGCATGCATCGCTTTTAGTATTTTCCACATCTCATCAATGAAATTTTGGGGGTCTTCATCAACGTTGGAGCCCGTGAAGACCGGCAGATTCATTCTTAGAAAATCTCTGATCCTTGTGGCAGCAGATGACTCTTGATAACTAGAGCTAAGAGTTGGTGAACTTTGGCTACTATTGCGAGCAGCCACCAACTGAGTGAGCATAGCAATCGCTCTTCGAAAATCTTCCTCAGAAGTAGGAGTGGTCTGAACAGTAGGTACTTGGGGTACCTCAGTAGACCTTGCAGGTCGGCCCCTAGTTCTCCGTGGAGGCATCACAGACTGTGGAACCTCAGTACTGGCAGCGTTCCTCTGACTAGCTGAACGTTTAGGAGGCATGTCTGAAACGTGTAAACGCACGAATTAGAAAGAAAGCTTTTATAGAGTTAAACTCTATCGCACAAACTCAGATTATGAAAGAAGTGAAATAATTCCTAATGTCCTATAGCCTCCTGATTATAAGTGTGGTGCACGACACACCTATAAGCAAGACTCTACTAGACACGGCTTCATAGACACCCTAGGACTCTTGAACGCTGTGCTCTGATACCAAGTTTGTCACATCCCGAGAGGGTACCCTAGGCGTGGCCGGCACTCAAAAACCATTTCTGACTTCTGAGAGAATTACTTGGTCTCATTTCTTATTTATTCATCAGCGGAAGACTTAAGAATACTAATGTGGGCTTGTCATAATCAAAGGAAAAATAGATAATTATTAGAAGAAGTAGTTTCTAAGGAGAACTACTCCGATTACATCATCAGACTCTGTCTATAAAGCCTCTAATACTCTTAGATGGTGCCAATGACATGTCTATGGCTACCTCAAAAGAAACATCACACTCAACAATAATAAAAGGATAAGGAGTTCCTTCGAATACAAGAAGGACTCACCAAATCGCTGAAAAGAAATGATCTTCAACGATGCGCCTGTTGTGGATATCTAACACTTGTATCTGCATCATAAAACGATGCAGGTCGAATGATGTTAGTACGTGGAATGTACGAGTATGTAAAATGGCAGGAAGGTAAGGACAGATATCAAGATACTCCTCTCAATAAAACTCAGCTCAGAACTCAACATCATCTCAACATGAATATGTAATGCAAGTTTAAAATATAATAATAAAAATAATAGTAATAAGCAATGCTTACTCAGTTGGGAGTTTTTCTAACCGACAACCATCACTTATGAGCTAGCGATGATACAACGAAGCGATGTCGTTGCCACATCCATCCAATACCTTGCCAGGGTAAAGGACATCACCATCTTGGATCCACTCATCAAAGTCCTCTTTTTGGGACTTAAGAGGCATAGCCTCCATCCTACGCTGGCTACGTAGTTCTGGGGTTTGAGTCAATTAAACTCTTACCCAACTCGGTACTCAATACTACTCCCAAAATATGTGCTCATATTAAACTCATCATCTAGTCTCATTGGACTTTAATTTAAATCATCAAACTCATCTCATTTCATGTTCATCAATCATTATACTTCCAAAAAACATCATTTACATCTCATCAAAACATCTTGCTCAAAATATCATTTGCTCAAATTCATTCAAACTCAACTCTTTTGCTCTTTTAAAACTCAATAAAATACATATATAGTATTAATTCATATAACTTTCTTTTTATCAATGAAAATAATAAAAAGCCAACATCTTTACTCAAAACATATGTAAAAATATTCATGAACATCAAATCAATTAGGATTCATGGGAAAGTATCCATGAACAATAATTCCAATAATATGAGAGATAACAATAATAATAATATTAATGCATAAATATATCAAACTCAATAGAAGAAGAATTAATTCATCTAGAATTCAAGATTTGGATAAAACTCAACTATAACTCAATTATAATAAATTTAAATATTGGGCGCATGGACGAACTCAATCCAATGCTATGAAAGCCTTACATACCTTAAATCGGAAGCTTTACTTCGAATTGGAACACTCTTGGACCCCTAGCCTTTTCTTCTCGTTGGTTTATTTTGTGTACTACCCAGAGTATAAGAATCACTAGAGTAGTATTTTTATACTACTAAAACTAAAACTATATTTGAGAAGGAGTAAAGAAGTATATAGAGAGAAGAGTTGCTTAAGAAAGCTTGGTGAATAGAATGAGGAAATAAGGTGGGTATTTATAGGTGTGGAGGAGGGACCTAACAATAAATAAACATAATCATAAAGGATGATCTTGAAAATTCAATGGAGAATTTTGATGTCATGGATGATGTCAAATGGTTCTAGATCTTTCTATGGTAGGTGAGATGAAATCTCTTTTAACGGAATATCTGTTTTCGAAGCTGTGTTTGAATAAGATAAATTCCTTATTAGGATTTGGTGTCTTCATAAGAATTGTAGATATAGAAGTCTAGTTTCAGTTAGTTCAAGAATCATCCAATTTGGAACATTCTACATCGAGATATGAATTTTATTCTACAAACACTCCATTCCGTCACAACACTATATCTTGCAAAGATCAATTTATTTGATCTACTTAAAATCCAAATCGTAAGATATGTTCTTCATGAAAGTTGTAGGTAATGATGTTGTGGTTATTCAGAAATTTGAATCACCTAATTTAGACCATCCTATGAAAAGTTATGCCCAAATTACTTTAGGCATGAGAGAACATAATCAAAATACTTTTAGAACATGATCAAAATACTTTTAGAACATGATCAAAATACTTTAGAACATGATCAAAATTCTTTAGAACATGATCAAAATACTTTTAGAACATGATCAAAATACTTTAGAACATGATCAAAATCTTTAGGCATGAGAGAACATGATCAAAATACTTTTAGAACATGATCAAAATACTTTAGAACATGATCAAAATACTTTAGAATATGATCAAAATCTTTTCATGCCTTCATATAAGGACTTTCAACAATTTAATGCATTTAAAAGCCAATATAATTTAATATAAGATAGGTAATTAAATTTTATATATTTAATAATCTATGCATTTGGAATTATGATATGAAAAATCCATAAAGTTTCATGCTTGAATTAAATAGAAAACTTTGATAATTTATTTGGACTTCATGAAAGGAAGGATCCATGAATCAATAATATTTATAGGGTGTTACATTAACTTTATAATATAACTTTATAAGATAGACTTTTTTTGTATATTATTTAGATGAGTTTCTCAAGTCCAAATCTAAATGGAAGAAAGAAAACAAAAATTATGAAAAAAATTTAAAAAATATTTATAAATTGCATTTTAATAAATATTTTTATGTATAACATAATTTAAAAGTAGTATATTTATAATCGATTCTCGATATTATCAAAGAATATTTGGTGAGATTTTTAAATTTGAAGGAGGTCGATTTTAATTTTGATAGTTTTGTTAGTTTTGGAAGGTGATTTTTGACTTGGGTGGTTGATTGGTACGAATCATAAGACTCTCAAGAGTGATTTGAGTCATTGGTTGTATTCTTGAGTTTTAAAGAAGTTGAGTTTCAAGAATCTGTATTTCTTATTAAATTTCATATTCAATCAAACATTATAACATGATTAAAACGAATTCTTTAACTTATAAATATTATACACGACGGACAATTACTTTCTAATAGGAAAAGGATGGAATATTACAAGCTCAATAATTCTGATTTAATCACACCCAAAACATGCATTGATGATGTGGAATTAAATGCAATAAAATCTTATATCTTTGAAATTATGTTGGCTCCGTCCACATTTCTTAGAGTCATCTTGTAGACAACCTCTTGAAATTTTTTCATGGCCAAATGAGGCAAACTTATAGCTACTAAAACACATTTTTCTCCCTTGTCATTTTTAACAGGCACACAAAAGCTAATAAAAGATAGAGCTTTTGGAACCCCTCCAAAAATGGGCTTTTCCCATCCAAAATCAAATTCATCTAATCCAACATATCTATTATCTCAAACATTAAAATTCTATGATTTTGTCAACTCTGGTCAGCTTTTAATAATTATTAAATCTGTTACTGATTTAATGTACTCTTCATTCATATGGTGAAGTGGACTTCTAATAAGATGTCGCGTGGGAAATATAGTTTTGTAAAATCATCAAATTTGGCCATTAAAAAAATTAGAAAACACTATATAAGTACACATACTTTACTTTCATATTTACTATTATTATCGATATTTTCAAAATATTATGTAGTTTATCATTAATTAAAAATTTCCTATCATATATTGAGCATGATACATTTAGATACGTGTACTTTTGCTACCAGATACACTAAAATAAAGAGAGAGGCAAACGAGATTCGTAGGTATCCTAGATACACATGAATTACACTAGATACATGTATATGTATGTATCTGCCGTGATTCGCATGTATTTGAGATACCAGATCCATAGTGGCGAGCGAGATGGGAGAGAGGCGAAGGAGGTGAACGAGATTTGTTATATATCCTATATACAAGCAAATTCACTTTGATACATTGTATCTAAAATAAATTACACCTAATTTTGACATTTGGACGCACAAAAATATGGTAAGATATGTAATATTGCAAACTAGAGTGTATTAATATATCATGTTGACGTAAGCACTCACCCTATATGATATCGATAGGGTATTAATATATCAATGGAATATCACAAGGGATTAAACTTAGTCATATATGATATCATTATGGTATTAGTATACTGAAGGAGTATCACAAATAATATATTTTCTATTAATTTAGAGTTTAATAAATAAGATTGTGATTTTAATAATTTTTCTCTTAATTGTTTCATTTTTTTTATTTTAAAAAGAGCCCAATCCTATAGCAGTGAAGTATCACAGATAATTAATTCATAGCAGTGATGCTGATGTCATGCGTGGAATAAGAAAGGAGAAAGTGTGGTAAGAAGGTAAATAGTTTGGGACATGAGTCCATTAAGAATAAATAGTTTGAGTTTAGTCCTTTTTAGGTAAATAGTTTCATAATTGGGTCTATTTTGTGTAGTTTTCCCTTTTTCTTTTTAGCAATAATAAGTTGGAAAAATTATCTAATTACATAAATTTTCCTACCATATTTACTAATTTGAAATAATTACATATTGTCTCATTAATTGATAATTTCATATCAAATTTCAATTCAGATATACTTAGATACATGTATTATTACTACCATATACATTCTAAAATAAAGATACATACATACATAGGAAGAGAGACGAGTGAAATATTAGGAGAGAGGCGAGTGAGAGAATCAGTGTATCCCAGATATATGCGAATCACACTAAATATATATGTTGATACCCAATTTTGACCATCCATAACACAAATTAGCTATCGAGTTTCTTTGAATTTCAAACATTTTTAAAATAATTAGTTTTTATAAAAAAAGAAGATATTTTCATGTTATTCTTAACTATTTTTATTTTTTTATATAAATTTTAGTATAATATACATATTTCTATAAACTATATCTTTGATTACTATTTATGTAGTTATTTGAAAATCATCTCAAAAAGATTTTATTTTTAACTAAATATAATATTAGTTAGGTTAGTTTAATTATAGTTTGCATTTGTGAAAAGTTTAGTTTTTTTCAAAAAAAATAAAATAAAAAATCTCAATCTCCCACATTAAAAATTGTCACGCCCTGGGAGGGTACCCTAGACGTGGCCGGCAATCGAAAATCATTTCTGGCCTTCAAGCGAACCACTTGGTCCAATCACACTTTCATTCAGTTACATTCTATCAGCAGAAGACTCAAATCATAAGAATACTATTCATAATAAGGCCAAAGGCCAACCATATCTCCATTCAACAACTTATAAAAAAATAAAACTAGTCACAACGAAATAATTCAGCATCATCCACACTCTAGTCTATGAAGCCTCTATCAACAATATAAGAGGTGCCCATGACAGGTTCATGGCTACAATAAATCAAAATAAAGGAAAATTAATTCGATGCTAAAAAGATGACTACGGTATCCTCCGAAAACAAGGAGGACTCACCAACTAGATGGAAGTGAATGGATCTTAACTGGTGCACCTGTTGATGACCTCTAGTACCTGTCTTTGCATCATGAAATGATGCAGGCCAAATGACGTCAGTACGTAAATGTACGAGTATGTAATTTGGCTGAATGAAACATGCATCAAGGTGGGATCGAATCAACTTAGAATCTCAACTCAGAAGAAGGTACAACTCAATCAAGATGTCCTGAGTCTAAACAAAATATGATTTAGACAAGACCAATCACATACAATCTAACCCAATCCATCCCAATCCGACTTAGAGTACTATCAAGACCTATATGAGAGTTTTTCTTATCCGACAACCATCACTTATGAGCCAGTGATAGTACAACAAGCCGACGTTGTTGCCACATCCATTCATACCTTGCCAGTGTAAGAACGAATCAACAAATCATGGATCCATAACCAATCAAGTCCTATTATATCAAGACAGTAATTTGGAAAACATCCGACTTTAACGGTCCAATCTCTTTTAAATTTAAAATCATGCTTACACTTTCAAAACAATAACTTTGCCATATTAACTATTTAGACATTATATGTGTAGGATCTATTAAATATTTTTGAATATGATGGTTTAATAGTATTTAGATTTGAATGTCATTTCATATAGACATCATGCCCATAGAATTTTATAATTTTAATATAGCATGTCTATATTTATATTAATTAATATTTTTAACATACCATTTTGTATAGACATCATGTCCATATGATTTTACAATTTTAATATATCATGTCTATATATATTTTAATTAATATTTCCTAACATATTAATTGTTTAGATATCATGTCCGAAGGATTTATTTAGCATGATAAAAATTATATAGAAATTATATCTATAGGATTAAAAGAGTTTTTGATATTTTATTTAGAAGTCATGCCAATAGGATTTTAATATTTATCATATTATATTAAAATCGTGTCTATAATATTTTAATAAATATTTCAACATATAATGGTATTAAAAACATGCTTACTATTTTTCATAAATTTTCAATATATTGTTAGAAATCATGTTTATAGAAATTTAAGTAAGTTTTCATAATATTATTTTATAAAGAGATTTGCCTGTGACATTTTAATAAATTTTCAACACAACATTTAGAAACCATATTTATAGTAATTTAATAAATTTTCAGCATGCTATTAACTAAAAATCATGTTAATAGGATTTTATAAATATTATTAGTTAATAATAAAAAATTATCAAGAATGTCTTTATGTTATCATGTTTGAATATTTGCACTAAATCTAGTATATCTGATTGTATGCACACACATATAATTATTATAACTTTCACTATTTATCTGTGTTTTTTTAAAACATGCTAAATAATTAATTTAGAGGCTTACTTGAGATTTTATGTGCTAACTGCTCATCCCATTTATTTTGTTTGGCGATGTGTCTAATTAGGATGACTATATTTTCTTTAGTCTAAAACCTACCCTAATAGTACGTCCAATGCCTCTTGGATATTAAGTTGGAACGTTAGACATCTTTTAGGACGTTAAATTTTATTATATCTTTTAGATCGTTTTAGGATTACAACAATAAATAAGGTTAGGAGGGGTAGGGGTAGATAGGCCCTTCAGAAATGATGGAACTCGACCCGAGTAGAAAATGACAAAATACTATATTTTTGTCTTCCGATTAATAAGCCGGCACTGATCCGAAGAATATGAATATATAAATATATTTTTTTCTTGTCTATTTTAAAATATTTTTTTTATACATGTTTTGGGGTAGTTTAATGTTAAAAACTAAAATGTTTCCCTTTAGGCGCCACTAATTTCTATTGCCTTTACTATTATTTAATTAGTTAATTTTATCCTAATTCTAACATTAATAGTTTAGTTTAGCTTAATTAAATCCCTTGAAGAGAAACCATTTTTATTATGATCGTTTGTTTCATTTAAATTATTTATCCTCTTTTATTTCATCATTTTTATACCAAGTCTATCACTCTTATAAATTATCTTCAATATTTTAAAATTTACACTTCTTTCAAATTGTTTAATGCTTCGATATTGCTAAAATACATTTTCCCCAAAGTTAGTCAAATAATTTTCAAATCGTCGGATAACTGCATGTTAGCGGCTATTTTAAGTGCTAAAACCTTCTTAAAATAGTAATATGAACCTCGTACTTTTTTCTCTAAATTTTTAAGACTTAAATCTATTAGGGTCTTTTAAATTAAGTTTTCTTAATTTCTTTAAAAAATTAAGTGGCGATTCTTCTTTTACTAAACTTGATTATTTCTCTAAAAGATGAAATCGATTTTAAACTCGTCTTTTTTCGACATAACAATCACGCTTCTATAGATTTGTATGGGATACTACAGTTCGATGGTCGCCTTTGTGTTCCTAGAATTGGAGACTTCATTCAGTTGATCCTTCACAAGGCCCACGATTCCAGGTAATCTATCCATCCGGGCACCGCGAAGATGTATCGGGATTTGAAACAACATTATTGGTGGTGAGGTATGAGGAGATATATAGTTGAGTATGTATCTTATTATTTAAGTTGCCAACAGGTTAAGGACGAGCATCGGCAGCCTGGTGGAGTATTTCAGAGATTAACCATTCTCGAGTGGAAATGAGAATGGATTACCATGGACTTCGTGATGGTATTGCCACGGACATCCAGAGGTAATGATGGTATTTGGTTCATCGTTGATCGATTGACCAAGTCAGCGTATTTTTTGCCAGTACGATCCACTTTTACTACAGATCATCTAGCTCGGATCTATATTGAGGAGGTGGTGTGTTTGCACGGGGTACCGATATCCATTATATCAGATAGGGGATCTCAATTTACTTTCAGTTTCTAGAGGGCCTTTCAAAGAGAGTTGGGCACCCGGGTTGATCTTAGCACGATATTTCATCCACAGACCGATGGTCAGTCAGAGTGTACTATTCAGGTTCTGGAGGATATACTGCGAGCTTGTGTATTAGAGTTCGAGGGTTATTGGGAGCAGTACTTGCCATTGTCGGAGTTTGCGTACAACAACAGCTACCACTCTAGTATTCAGATGGCCCCATTTGAGGCCTTATATGGTAGGCGTTGTCGCACTCCGATTGGTTGGTTTGAGTCTTCAGAGCCTGGGCCGCACAGTATCGATTTACTATGGGATGCCATAGCCAGAGTCTGGGTTATTCAGGATAGGCTCAGGACAACTTTGTCACGCCCCGGGAGGGTACCCTAGACGTGGCCGGCACTCGAAAACTATTTCTGGCCTTCAAGCGAACCACTTGATCCAGTCAAACTTTTATTCATTCACATTCTATCAGTGGAAGACTCAATTATAAGAATACTATTCGTAATTTAGGGCCAAAGGCCAAACAAATAACAAATCAATAACTAGATAGAATAAAACTAGACAAAATGAGCAATCCAACACTTCCACACTCTAGTCTATGAAGCCTCTATCAACAATCTAGGAGGTGCCAATGACAAGTCCATGGCTACTAACGATCAGAATAAAGAAAACAAAACAAAGCTATAAAGATAATCACGGTATCCTCCGAAAATTGGGAGGACTCACCAACTAGCTGGAAGTGAGGAGATCTTCAATGGTGCATCGGTTGATGATCTCTAGTACCTGTCTCTGCATTATGAAATGATGCAGGTCAAATGGCGTCAGTACATGGGATGTACGAGTATGTAAAATGGCCGAATGAAACAACATCAGAGAGAATCAAACTAACTCGGAATCTCAACTCAGAAAGAAGAACTCAATCAAGTGTCCTAAGCCTAAACCTGAATATGGTTTAGACGGGACCAATCACATATAATTCAACCCAATCCAACTTAGATTACTATCAAAACCTCTATGGGAGTTTCTCTTATCCGACAACCATCACTTATGAGTCAGTGACAGTATAACAAACCGACGCTGTTGCCGCGTCCGTTCATACTTTGCCAGGGTATGAACGTCTCAAACACTCATGGATCCAATCCAACCAAGTCCTATAATGTCAGGACAATAATTTTAGGGAAACATCCGACTTTAACGGTTCAATCCCCTCCTACGTTTGACGATGTAGTTATTGTATTCGAGTTATTACTTACTCTTACCCAATTCGGTGCTCGATACTTCTCCCAAGAATCAATGCTCATAAAACTCCATCCAATCAACTCAATCAAATCATATCGATAAGTCTCATTTGGAACCTTGTCAAATCATCAATTCTATCACAATCAAACCTCTCCCAATCATACTATCCGATCAATTCCAATCATATCTTTCGTGAGTAGTTAAATATGCATTTATAACAACATACAAACCTATCCAATTGTTCCTCTTCAATTATTTAGGAACTTATCCTAACTCATGCATTCACTTCACAATAGTCGAGTTTGACCCTACACGTACATGAAGAAGGGTCCGAATCTTAGTGAAAATTTTGGGGGGTGTTACAAGCTTAGAGTAGGCACCAGAGTTATGTTGATCGTAGGCGTCGGCCCTTGCGCTTCAAGGTGGGAGATTGGGTATTCTTTTGGGTGTCGCCCTTAAAAGGCGTGATGAGATTTGGTATGTGGGGTAAGATTAAACCTAGGTATATCGGGCCCTTTGAGATTTTGAGGAGAGTTGGAGAGGTTGCTTATGTTGTATGTCGGTATTTCAATTCTCGACAAAAATGTTGTATGTCGGTATTTCAATTCTCGACAAAAATAATACAGCCTTTGTATGTTGGACATAACTTTTCATAGGTTGGTCCAAATTAGGTGATTCAAATTTCTGGGTAATCACAACATCCTTACCTACAACTTTCATGAAGAACATAACTTCAAATTCGGAGTATAAGTAGGTCAAATAAATTAATCTTTGCAAGATATAGTGCTGTGACGGAATTGAGTGTTGATAGAAGAAAATTCATATCTCACTGTAGGTTGCTCCAAATTGGTTGATTCTTGAACGATATGAAACTAGACTTCCATATCTACAATTCTTATGAAGAAACCAAATCCTAATAAGGAATTTATCTTATTCAAACGTAGCTTCGAAAATGAGTATTCTGTTAAAAAGAACTCATCTTACCTACCATGGAAACATCTAGATGCATTTGACATCATGCATGACATAAATTGTCCTCCATTTAACATCATCCATGATATCAATATATTCCATTAAATTTTCAGATTTTTCTTTATAATTATTTTATTTATTGTTAGGTCCCTCTTTCCCACCTATAAATACCCACCTTATTTCCTCATTTTATTCATCAAGCTTTCCTAAGCATTTCTTCTCTCTATATACTTCTTCTCAAATATAGTTTTAGTATTAGTAGTATAAAAATACTACTCCGGTTATTCTTATACTCCGGGTAGTACACAAAACGCTCCGGCGAGGAGAAAAGGCTAGGGATCCAAGAGTATTCCAATTCGGAGTAAACCATCGGATTTAAGGTATGTAAGGCTTTCATAGCATTGGATTGAGTTCGTCCATGCGCCCAATATTTAAATTTATTATAATTGAGTTATAGTTGAGTTTTATTCAAATCTTGAATTCTAGATGAATTAATTCTTCTTCTATTGAGTTTGATATATTTATGCATTAATATTATTATTATTGTTATCTCTCATATTATTGGAATTATTGTTCATGGCTACTTTCCCATGAATTATAATTGATTTGATGTTCATGAATATTTTTACATATGTTTTGAGTAAAGATGTTAGCTTTTTATTATTTTTATTGATAAAAAGAGAGTTATATGAATTAATACTATATATGTATTTTATTGAGTTTTGAAAGAGTAAAAGAGTTGAATTTGAATGAATTTGAGAAAATGATATTTTGAGCAAGATGTTTTGATGAGATGTAAATGATGTTTTTGGAAGTATAATGATTGATGAACATGAAATGAGATGAGTTTGATGATTTAAATTAAAGTCCAATGAGACTAGATGATGAGTTTAATATGAGCACATATTTTGGGAGTAGTATTGAGCACCGAGTTGGGTAAGAGTTTAATTGACTCAAACCCCAGAACTACGTAGCCAGCGTAGGATGGAGGCTATGCCTCTTAAGTCCCAAAAAGAGGACTTTGATGAATGGATCCAAGATGGTGATGTCCTTTACCCTGGCAAGGTATTGGATGGATGTGGCAACGACATCGCTTCGCTGTATCATCGCTAGCTCATAAATGATGGTTGTCGGTTAGAGAAACTCCCAACTGAGTAAGCATTGCTTATTACTATTATTTTTATTATTATATTTTAAACTTGCATTACATATTCATGTTGAGATGATGTTGAGTTCTGAGCTGAGTTTTCTTGAGAGGAGTTTCTTGATATCTGTCCTTACCTTCCTGCCATTTTACATACTCGTACATTCCACGTACTGACGTCATTCGACCTGCATCGTTTTATGATGCAGATACAGGTGTTAGAGATCCTCAACAGGCGCATCGTTGAAGATCATTTCTTTTTAGCTATTTGGTGAGTCCTTCTTGTATTCGAAGGAACTCCTTATCCTTTTATTATTGTTGAGTGTGATGTTTCTTTTGAGATAGCCATGGACATGTCATTGGCACCATCTAAGAGTATTAGAGGCTTCATAGACAGAGTCTGATGATGTAATCGGAGTAGTTCTCCTTATAAACTACTTCTTCTAAGAATTATATATTTTCCCTTTGATTATGACAATCCCACATTAGTATTATTAAGTCTTCCGCTGATGAACAAATGAGTAATGAGACCAAGTGGTTCTCTCGGAAGCCAGAGATGGTTTCTGAGTGCCGGTCACGCCTAGGGTACCCTCTCGGGGCGTGACAAACTTGGTATCAGAGCCAGAGTTCAAGAGTCCTAGGGTGTCTATGAAGCCGTGTCTAGTAGAGTCTTGTTTATAGGTGTGTCGTGCACCACACTTATAATCAGGAAGCTATAGGACATTAGGAATTATTTCACTTCTTTCATAATCTGAGTTCGTGCGATAGAGTTTAACTCTATAAAAGCTTTCTTTCTAATTCGTGCGTTTACACGTTTCAGACATGCCTCCTAAACGTTCAGCTAGTCAGAGGAACGCTCCCAGCACTGAGGTTCCACAGTCAGTGATGCCTCCACGAAGAACTAGGGGCCGACCTGCAAGGTCTACTGAGGTACCCCAAGTACCTACTGTTCAGACCACTCCTACTTCTGAGGATGATTTTCGAGGAGCGATTGCTATGCTCACCCAGTTGGTGGCTGCTCGAAATAGTAGCCAGAGTTCACCAACTCCTAGCTCTAGTTATCAAAAGCCGTCTGCTGCCACGAGGATCAGAGATTTTCTGAGAATGAATCCACCGGTCTTCACGGGTTCTAACGTTGATGAAGACCCCCAAAATTTCATTGATGAGATGTGGAAGATACTAAAAGCGATGCATGCTACAGAGATTGAGGGTGTTGAGTTGGTGTCTTATCAACTCAAGGATTTCGCAAATGTCTGGTATAACCAGTGGGAAGAAAGTAGAGGTGAAGATGCAGAGCCTGCTCTTTGGGATGAGTTTGAAAGAGCATTTCTTGATAACTTTTTTCCCCAAGAGCTACGTGAAGCAAAAATTGAGGAGTTTGTGAACCTCAAACAAGAGAGTATGACTGTGAAAGAATATAGTTTGAAGTTTATTCAATTGTCCAAATATGCCCCAGAAATGATTCCCCATATGAGGTCTAAGATGAGGAAGTTTGTCTCTGGCCTAGGCAAACATGTAAAGAAAGAATGTAAGGCAATGCTAATGATTTCTGACATGGATTTTTCTAGATTGATGGTGTATGCTCAGCAGGTTGAGGATGATAAGAAAAAGGACCGAGAAGAACACCTAAGTAAGAAGGCTAAGTCTGCTGGGCATGAGAATGAGCAGAAGCAAGGGAAGGGTAACAAGTCTTTCTTTCAGAAAAGGTCTTCCAATTATGCACCTTCCCCAACAAATACTTTTACACCTAATACCAGGTATGATCAAAGATCTCTAAGTCACCAAAACTTCCGATCTCAAGGTTCTCAGTCCCAATTAAGTATGGCTCAAGGTTCTAGAGGGAAACCACCATGTGCTAGATGTGGAAGGCTCCATTTGGGAGAGTGTCGTGTGGGCACCATAGGTCACTTCCAGAATGAGTGTCCTTCAAAAAGGCAGGGAGATGGAAGTAGTAGAGCTCAGTTTTCTTCTGCAGCTCCACAGAATAGAGGTAATCATAGAGGTGCAGCTTCAAGTGCAGGTGGGGGAACCAACCGCCTGTATGCTATGGGTAGTCTCCAAGACCAAGAAAACGCACCCGATGTTGTTACTGGTATGCTTCGAGTCCTTTCTTTTGATGTGTATGCATTACTTGATCCAGGTGCTACATTATCTTTTGTGACTCCTTACTTGGCTAGTAAATTTGAGATCCTTCCTGAGTGTCTTCTTGAGCCTTTCAGTGTGTCTACTCCTGTTGGTGATTTTATCTTAGCTGAGAGGGTCTATAGAAATTGTACTATGTCAATCTATCATAGGGATACCATGGTTGACTTAGTTGAGTTGGACATAGTTGATTTTGATGTGATTCTTGGTATGGACTGACTTTATTCTTGTTATGCTTCGGTTGATTGTAGGACCCGAATTGTCAAGTTTCAATTTCCAAACGAGCCTATCTCAGAGTGAAAGGGGAATTCTGTAGTGCCTAGGGGTAAATTTATTTCCTATCTTAAGGCCAGAAAATTAATCTCTAAGGGATGTATATATCATATAGTTCGAGTCAAAAATATTAATGATCAGACTCCATCTCTTGAGTCAGTTCCCATTGTGAATGAGTTTTCTGAAGTCTTTCCTGAGGATCTACCCGGAATTCCTCCTGATAGAGAGATAAACTTTGGTATTGATATCCTTCCTGATACACAACCTATCTCTATTTCTCCTTATAGGATGGCTCCTGCTGAGTTGAAAGAGTTGAAAGAACAACTGAAAGACCTCCTAGATAAGGGGTTTATTAGGCCAAGTGTCTCACCCTGAGGCGCTCCTGTCCTATTCGTGCGAAAGAAAGATGGGTCCCTTAGAATGTGCATTGATTACCGACAACTAAACAAGGTCACCATTAAAAACAAGTACCCTCTCCCCAGAATAGATGATTTATTTGATCAACTTCAGGGTGCCACATGTTTCTCTAAGATAGACCTCAGATTAGGCTATCACCAGTTGAAAGTGAGAGAATGTGACATCCCGAAGACGGCTTTTCGAACCCGCTATGGTCATTTTGAGTTTCTTGTTATGTCCTTTGGATTGACAAATGCTCCAGCAGCTTTTATGGACCTCATGAACCGAGTATTCAAGCCATACCTAGATACGTTTGTAATTGTCTTCATCGATGATATTTTGGTCTACTCTAGAAGTAAGAGTGAGCATGCTAATCACCTTAGGATTGTCCTTCAAACTCTTAAGGAGAAGGAGTTGTATGCTAAGTTTTCAAAGTGTGAGTTTTGGCTTGAGTCTGTAGCATTCCTAGGTCATATTATATCTGGGGATGGAATCCAAGTTGATACTCAAAAGATTGAGGCAGTTAAGAACTGGCCCCGACCCACCTCTCCAACCGACATAAGGAGTTTCTTAGGTTTGGCTGGTTACTACAGGAGGTTTGTTGAGGGATTTTCATCCATATCCTCACCATTGACTAAGCTGACTCAAAAGAAGGCTAAGTTTCAATGGTCTGATGCTTGTGAGAAAAGTTTTCAAGAGTTGAAAGCTAGATTGACTACTGCTCCAGTACTATCCCTACCCGAAGGAATGGATGGTTTTGTAATCTATTGTGATGCTTCAAGAGTTGGGTTGGGATGTGTATTGATGCAGAAAGGTAAGGTCATTGCCTATGCCTCCAGGCAGCTTAAGACTCATGAGAGGAACTACCCCACTCATGACCTTGAGTTGGCAGCTGTGGTATTTGCTCTTAAGATTTGGCGTCACTATCTTTATGGTGTACATGTGGATGTGTTCACAGACCATAAGAGCTTACAGTATGTATTCAGCCAGAAGGAGCTGAATTTGAGGCAAAGGAGATGGCTAGAGTTGCTCAATGATTATGACATGAGCATTCTCTACCACCCAGGTAAAGCAAATGTAGTTGCTGATGCTCTTAGCAGGTTATCTATGGGGAGTACAACTCATGTGGAAGAGGAAAAGAAGGAGTTGGCAAAGGAAGTGCATAGACTTGCGCGTTTGGGAGTTCAACTTATTGACTCTAGTGAGGGTGGTACAATAGTACGAAATGGAGCCGAATCATCTCTAGTTGCAGAGGTGAAAGAAAAGCAAGATCAAGACCCTATTCTTCTTCAACTGAAGGATGAGGTTCACAAGCAGAAGGTAATGGCTTTTACCAAAGGGGGAGATGGAGTGTTGAGATATCAAGAAAGATTATGTGTTCCAAGTGTTGATAGTATTAGGGAGAGAATCATGAAAGAAGCCCATAATTCTAAGTATTCCATCCATCCAGGTTCAACAAAGATGTATCATGACTTGAGAGAAGTATACTGGTGGAGTGGAATGAAGAGAGATATAGCACAGTTTGTGTCCAAGTGTCCAAATTGCCAACAAGTTAAAGTTGAGCACCAAAGGCCTTGTGGAGTAGCTCAGAATATAGAGATACCGGAATGGAAGTGGGAAATGATCAATATGGACTTCATTACCGGTTTACCACGAACCCGCAAACAACATGACTCTATTTGGGTGATTGTGGATAGGATGACCAAATCGGCCCATTTCTTGCCGGTTAAGACTACGAACACTGCAGAGGATTATGCCAAACTGTATCTTAGAGAGATTGTTAGACTGCATGGAGTTCCTTTGTCTATCATCTCTGATAGGGGAGCTCAATTTACTGCTCAGTTTTGGGAGTCATTTCAGAAGGGCTTGGGTTCAAGAGTTAACCTTAGTACTGCTTTTCATCCGCAAACAGATGGCCAGGCAGAGCGTACGATACAGACTTTGGAGGATATGTTAAGAGCCTGTGTCATTGACTTCAAAGGTAATTGGGATGATCATTTACCTCTTATTGAGTTTGCATACAATAATAGTTTCCATTCGAGTATTCAAATGGATCCTTATGAAGCTCTGTATGGGAGGAGATGTAGATCACCAATTGGTTGGTTCGAAGTTGGTGAAGCTGAGTTGACTGGACCAGACTTGGTTCACCAAGCTATGGAGAAGGTGAAAACCATACAAGAGAGGTTGAGGACTGCTCAAAGTCGCCAAAAATCCTACACTGATGTTAGAAGAAGAGATTTAGAGTTCGAAGTGTACGATTGGGTATACTTGAAAGTTTCACCCATGAAGGGTGTGATGAGATTTGGAAAGAAAGGGAAGCTTAGTCCCCGCTACATTGGTCCTTATCAGATTATGAGGAGGGTAGGTAACGTAGCCTATGAATTGGAGTTGCCTCCAGAATTAGCTGCTATTCATCCCGTGTTTCACATCTCTATGCTTAAGAAGTGTTTGGGAGATCCTTCACTTGTTGTCTCAGCTGAGAGCATTGGGGTGAAAGAGAGTTTGAGTTATGAAGAGATTCCAGTTCAAATTCTTGATCGTCAGGTTCGCAAATTAAGAACTAAGGAAGTGGCATCTGTCAAAGTCCTATGGTGAAATCAATTTGTTGAAGAGGCTACATGGGAAGCTGAAGAAGATATGAAGGCTAACTATCCTCATCTATTTATGCCTTCTGATGACGATATTCAAGGTAATATTCCTTACTTCTACCTTTGAGTCGATGTTTATTCTTGAGTTTGAGTCATTAACCATTTGAGTATCGGAGTTGATGTATTGATGATATTCATTCTTTATGTCTCCTATTTTCATCTTCATTCGAGGACGAATGATCCCAAGAGGGAGATATTGTAACAACCCCTAAAATGTTGTATGTCGGTATTTCAATTCTCGACAAAAATAATACAGCCTTTGTATTTTGGGCATAACTTTTCATAGGTTGGTCCAAATTAGATGATTCAAATTTTTGGGTAATCACAACATCCTTACCTACAACTTTCATGAAGAACATAACTTCAAATTCGGAGTATAAGTAGGTCAAATAAATTAATCTTTGCAAGATATAGTGCTGTGACGGAATTGAGTGTTGATAGAAGAAAATTCATATCTCACTGTAGGTTGCTCCAAATTGGTTGATTCTTGAACGATATGAAACTAGACTTCCATATCTACAATTCTTATGAAGAAACCAAATCCTAATAAGGAATTTATCTTATTCAAACGTAGCTTCGAAAATGAGTATTCTGTAAAAAAGAACTCATCTTACCTACCATAGAAACATCTAGATGCATTTGACATCATGCATGACATAAATTGTCCTCCATTTAACATCATCCATGATATCAATATATTCCATTAAATTTTCAGATTTTTCTTTATAATTATTTTATTTATTGTTAGGTCCCTCTTTCCCACCTATAAATACCCACCTTATTTCCTCATTTTATTCATCAAGCTTTCCTAAGCATTTCTTCTCTCTATATACTTCTTCTCAAATATAGTTTTAGTATTAGTAGTATAAAAATACTACTCCGGTTATTCTTATACTCTGGGTAGTACACAAAACGCTCCGGCGAGGAGAAAAGGCTAGGGATCCAAGAGTATTCCAATTCGGAGTAAACCTTCGGATTTAAGGTATGTAAGGCTTTCATAGCATTGGATTGAGTTCGTCCATGCGCCCAATATTTAAATTTATTATAATTGAGTTATAGTTGAGTTTTATTCAAATCTTGAATTCTAGATGAATTAATTCTTCTTTTATTGAGTTTGATATATTTATGCATTAATATTATTATTATTGTTATCTCTCATATTATTGGAATTATTGTTCATGGCTACTTTCCCATGAATTATAATTGATTTGATGTTCATGAATATTTTTACATATGTTTTGAGTAAAGATGTTAGCTTTTTATTATTTTTATTGATAAAAAGAGAGTTATATGAATTAATACTATATATGTATTTTATTGAGTTTTGAAAGAGTAAAAGAGTTGAATTTGAATGAATTTGAGAAAATGATATTTTGAGCAAGATGTTTTGATGAGATGTAAATGATGTTTTTGGAAGTATAATGATTGATGAACATGAAATGAGATGAGTTTGATGATTTAAATTAAAGTCCAATGAGACTAGATGATGAGTTTAATATGAGCACATATTTTGGGAGTAGTATTGAGCACCGAGTTGGGTAAGAGTTTAATTGACTCAAACCCCAGAACTACGTAGCCAGCGTAGGATGGAGGCTATGCCTCTTAAGTCCCAAAAAGAGGACTTTGATGAATGGATCCAAGATGGTGATGTCCTTTACCCTGGCAAGGTATTGGATGGATGTGGCAACGACATCGCTTCGCTGTATCATCGCTAGCTCATAAATGATGGTTGTCGGTTAGAGAAACTCCCAACTGAGTAAGCATTGCTTATTACTATTATTTTTATTATTATATTTTAAACTTGCATTACATATTCATGTTGAGATGATGTTGAGTTCTGAGCTGAGTTTTCTTGAGAGGAGTTTCTTGATATCTGTCCTTACCTTCCTGCCATTTTACATACTCGTACATTCCACGTACTGACGTCATTCGACCTGCATCGTTTTATGATGCAGATACAGGTGTTAGAGATCCTCAACAGGCGCATCGTTGAAGATCATTTCTTTTTAGCTATTTGGTGAGTCCTTCTTGTATTCGAAGGAACTCCTTATCCTTTTATTATTGTTGAGTGTGATGTTTCTTTTGAGATAGCCATGGACATGTCATTGGCACCATCTAAGAGTATTAGAGGCTTCATAGACAGAGTCTGATGATGTAATCGGAGTAGTTCTCCTTATAAACTACTTCTTCTAAGAATTATATATTTTCCCTTTGATTATGACAATCCCACATTAGTATTATTAAGTCTTCCGCTGATGAACAAATGAGTAATGAGACCAAGTGGTTCTCTCGGAAGCCAGAGATGGTTTCTGAGTGCCGGCCACGCCTAGGGTACCCTCTCGGGGCGTGACACTTGCGCTTCAAGGTGGGAGATTGGGTATTCTTTTGGGTGTCGCCCTTAAAAGGCGTGATGAGATTTGGTATGTGGGGTAAGATTAAACCTAGGTATATCGGGCCCTTTGAGATTTTGAGGAGAGTTGGAGAGGTTGCTTATGAGTTGGCTTTGCCACCAGCATTTTCAGCTATACACCCCATTTTCCCATGTTTCTATTGCCGCGCCGGTACATTCCAGATGAGTCTCACATGCTTTAGTATGATTCTGTTGAGTTGAATAATCGCCGAACTTTTGTTGAGGAGTCGATTACTATTCTAACAAGAGATGTTCGCCAGCTTCATTCTAAGTCCATCCCTTTGATTAAGGTCCAATGGCGCCATCGTCCGATCGAGAAGACTATATTGAAGGCCGAGCAGGAGATGCGAGAGAAGTTCCCCAACTTATTTGACCCTTCAGGTATACCCTTGTCTTTACTTTCGCGAACGAAAGTTCTTTTAGTAGTGGATGTTGTAATGACCCTAAAGGTCATTTTTGGAATTTTTGTAAAATGACCATTTTACCCCTCCTTTAGTTGCCTCAAATTATTTCTGATTGATACCAAGTGTTGATTTTTAGAAAATTCTATGTAAAGTTAAGTCTTTGGAAATTTTGAGTTTTCATAAGCTTTAAGTATTAAAAAGTGGTATTGGGGTCAATCGGAGCTACATATCTCGAAACAGATTTTTGTCAATTCCAGTAGCTCCAAAATGTCAAAATTAGCTTAGAAAACTTTACAGAATCAGTTTTGGAGTTGTAACGGAGATTTGAGGCCTTGAGTTGAGAATTTGAGGAATTTTAAGCCAATGTTTGACTTTAGTCAACATTCTTGGAAAACGTGCTTGGATAGGAATTTTGACAGCACAGTTAGCTCCGGAGTGTTGATTTTAGTCTAGCACGACCTTTTGTTCGGTTCTCGAGGCTTCTAGGTTCATTTTGATCCCCTCGGTGGATTTTGATATTTGAAGGTAGGACCCACATTTTATTGTAACGATCTCTGATGAGAATTTTAACCATGTCGTTGAGTTAGAATTGTCGTTTCCAATCAGATTCCATATATGGTTTGTATTTTTTTGACTCGGGATAAGTCAGGAGCGTCGAAACCAAGGATTTGGTAATTGCTGAAATCTGGTGGTGCGCTGGTGCATCGTTTCTGGTGCACCCTCGCCTTTATTAAAGCAACCAAATTCAGCATTTACTTGGAAATTAGTTTCACTTCATAACTCAATTTCTCCTTCGCTTCAAGCTCAAATTTGACGATCTAAAGGTCCAAATTCAAGAGATTTTCGTGAGGAATCTAGTGGTGAGCTCGGAAATGCGAAGAGAAGTTTCATGTGAGGTAAGAAATCGAATTTAGCTACTGCTCTAGTGATTTTTGGAGTTGTGTTTTGTTGAATTTTGAAAAAGTGTATCTTGGTCAATAAAACTCCATTTTGAGTGATTCTAGAGGCTAGATTGTGGGGTTTTTTATCAAGGAACATCATGATATAATTTGTTTTGATTGGAAGAGTTTCGTTATTGAGAAATCGATGCGTAAAGAGGCTGCCTTGTTTGTTTTCTTTATTTGAAAATGTGGGAATTGATTGTTTGATCGTCTTGTGTTATTTTTCCACCTCAAATTTTGTTATAAATTTGATTTGTGAGCTTGAGGTGACGTTTAAAACCTGTTTTAGGGGTCAAATCGAAATTTCTGGATGCATTTCCCTCTCTGTTTTAGACCTATAAATTGGTTTGTCTCCAAAAATTATGAAATTTGTGTCTAAATAACCGTATCGACGTTGTGCTTCTAATGTTGACAACGTGGCAGCGTTTCGAGATTGCTCAAAAGGGAAAGGCTTCGGCACTGTGATTGTGAGCTCGCGTGTTCAGCCTACAGGTAGGCTACGGTTTTTCTTTCTTTAGATTGAGTTGGAATATGTGAAAGCATGTTGAAATAGTTGGAATTTGGGTTAGGTAGTTTAATGGTATATCTTAGGTGTTAGAAATCATTCTTTAGACTTGTTGGCCTTAGCTAGGTGATACCTTGCTCTTAATAACACCCTCATCCATAACTTGATATAACCATGACTCTGAGATTCGTCGATTATACTAGACTTCGTGATCGTTTGACTTTAGCTCTGGTTCAAGTTCTGGCGACATATCAATTGACACATTGGGGAGGAGATTCTCGGTACTGTTATTGTCTAGTTGGAACAGGGAATATTCAGCACCATAGGATAAATTATCTGTGAGCATCTGGGTATCTAGTCCCAGCCTCCGTTTTGAATTATCGAGGAGCATCTGGGTACCCAGTCCCGACCTTCATTTTGAATTATATATATATATATATATAATGTAATTATTTGGTTTGGTTCATTTATTCGTGTAACACCCCCTAAAACGTTATATGTGGTATTTCAATTCTCGATGAAAATGACACTACTTTTGTATTTTTAGCATAACTTTTCATCGAATGGTCAAAATTAGGTGATTCAAATTTTTAAATAACCCCAACATCATTACCTATAACATCTGTGAGACCATATCTTAAGATTCATAGTTTAAGTAGGTCAAATAAATTAATTCTTGCAAAACATGGTGATGTGATAAAATGGAGTATTTGTAGAAGAAAAATCATATCTCATTGTAGAATGCTCCAAATCGGTTGATTCCTTAACGGCATGAAAGTAGACTTCTAGATATACAATTCATATGAAGACACCAAATCCTAATGAGGAAGTTATCTTGTTCAAACGCAGCTATAAAAAGAGTATTCCATTAAAAGAAGATTCATCTCACTAACCATGAAAAAATCTAGATCCATTTGACATCACCCATTACATCATTAGTCCTCCATTTGACATCACCCATGACATAACAATCCTCCGTTGAATTTTCAAGATCATCCTTTGTAATTATTTTTATTTATTGTTAAGTTCCTCCTCCACACCTATAAATACCCACCTTATTTTCTCATTTTATTCATCAAGCTTTCTCAAGCAACTCTTCTCTCTATACACTTCTTTAATCATTCTCAAATATAGTTTTAATTTTCGTAGTGTAAAAATATTATTCCAGTGAAGTAGAGCGCGGTGAAAGAATTCTGTCGTTCAGTTGAAGGGGGGTAGTACATAAAATGCTCTTACGAAGAGAAAAGACTAGGGGTTCAAGAGTATTTATTGAATTCTTCAATTCGAAGTAAAGCTTCGAATTCCAGGTATGTAAGGCTATTCATAGCATTGGATTGTGTTCGTCCATGCATCCAATATTTAAATTCATCGTAATTGAGTTATAGTTGAGTTTTACCCTAATTGTTGAATTCTAAATGAGTTAATTCTTTTTCTATTGAGATCGATATATTTATGCATTGAGATTATTATTATTTTTATCTCTCATATTATTGGAATTGTTGTTCGTGGCTACTTTCTCATGAACCCTAATTGATTTGATGTTCATGCGTGTTTTGAGTAAAGATGTTAGATTTTAATATGCGTTAACAAAAAGAGCGATTTGAATTAATATTATATATGTATTTTATTGAGTTTTGAAAGTGCAAAAGCATTGAGTTTAAATGAATTTGATTCTTTGGGTTAAATGATGTTTTGAGTAAGATGTTTTAAAGTATAATGATTTGATGAAAAGGTAATGATGATGACGATGCATTTAGATGAGTTTGATGTTTTAAATTAAAGTCCAATGAGACTAGATGATGAGGTTAATATGAGCATATTTTTAGGAGTAGTATTGAGCACCGAGTTGGATAAGAGTTTAATTGACTCAAATCTCAGAACTACGTAGGCAGTGTAGGATAGAGGCTATGCCTCTTAAGTCCCAAAAAGAGGACTTTGATGATTGGATCCAAGATGGTGATGTCCTTTACCCTGGCAAGGTATTGGATGAATGTGGCAATGACATCGCTTTGTTATATCACCACTAGCTCATAAGTGATGGTTGTTGATTAGAGAAACTTTCAACTGAGTAAGCATTGCTTATTATTATTTTTAAACTTGCATTACATATTGATGTTGAGTTCTGAGCTGAGTCTTCCCGAGAGGAGTTTCTTGATAGCTGTCCTTACTTTTTTGCCATTTTACAAACTCGTACATTTCATGTACTGACGTCATTTGACCTGTATCATTTTACGATGCAGATATAGGTACTAGATATCCTCAACAGGCGCATCGTTGAAGATCATTACTTTTCATCTATTTAGTGAGTCCTTCTTGTATTCGGAGGAACTCTTTATCCTTTTATTATTGTTGAATATTATGTTTCTTTTGAGGTATCCATGAACATGTCATCGGCACCGTCTAATAGTGTTAGAGGCTTTATAGACAGAGTTTGATGATGTAATTGGACTAGTCCTCCTTTGAAACTACTTTTTTCTAAGAATTATTTATTTCCTTTGATGTTGATGATGGCAAACCCACATAAGTATTCTTATTTTCACTTAAGTCTTCCGCTGATGAACGAATAAGTGATGAGACCAAGTGGTTCTCTCGGAGGCTAGATGGTTTCTGAGTGCCGGTCACGCCTAGGGTACCCTCTCGGGGCGTGATAATTTGGTTATTAATCATACATAAAAATAAAAGAAAAGATTCATTCAAAAGTAAAAAAAAAAGAAAACAATTCATTCAAAAATTTTTTGTCTTCGTGTCATTTTGGATCTTATAATTGTTATACCAAAATTATAATTATGTTTAACTTAATGCTTATATTGTTAGCTAATTCAATATACTAAACAACATAAATTTACTGAATAATGAATAAGCTAATGATATGATTGTACAACTAAAAGACGTCTCATACCTTACTCTTTTAAATTAATATGCTGTATTTTTTGCATAAAAAAGTGTTCATAAAAAATAATATTATATATATATATATAATTATAAAAAATATGTATATAATTTTTCGGTTCGATTCGGTTCGGTTATTTCTTCAGTTTTTTATAACTAAACCAAAACCAAATCAAATATTACCGACTTTTAAAAATGTAAAACCAAACCAAACCTAATAAAAAATTGATTTATTTGATCAATTTGGTTTGATTTTTTTATTTGGATCGGTTTTTACCTAAATCGTAAACACCCCTAATTTTATAATAAAGTGTTAAATTTCTGGACGTTCTAATAACTCACATGAGTTATGTCTAATTTTCGCCTAAATCGATGGATTGGGTTACTTTACCTATTCCTTGAACTTGTTAACAACTAAGAAAAGTAGTGAAGTATTAATACATTTTTTTATTCTTAATCAGATGTTTCGAGTTCGAGTCCCTATGGGTTGGATGGAAACAAAATCAAAAAATAAAAAACACCCGACTAACATAGGCAAAAAATCACGATCTACACTTCTGTAGAATTTGTCCCAACAAAATTCAGAATATATGAATTGCAACCTAGGTATGAAACTCGAAAACCTATAATAGTTTAGATATATTTTTAATACTTCATTCAATAATTTATAATAATTCATTCAAATGTCTTATGACAACTTTCAAAATTGTTTGTTTCTTTAGTAAACTTCTTGTACAGAAAGGACTAAGCACGTTATTTCCCTGTCTAGTTAAAGGCTTTATGCCCCTTTCTCTTATGAACAACTGGTAGTATGTAACCCTTCAACGTATGGCTCTAAAGTCCCCAAAAAAGGGGGGAAATTTGACAAATAACAAACATATTAAATTTAATAATTTTCTGTGAAATGATTTTTGTAATTATTCTTCTTAAGTTTGCTATGGTCATTAGTATTTGTATATCTTGATGCATTATACAAATTGAGTTTTTTTGTTTGTATACCTCGCTGCATTATACAAATTGGGCTTTCAAAAAGATTATATGTATTTACTTTTAGAATTGTATATTCTCTTTCAGATTTATCTATTCGCTTTCAGATTTGCTTTAGAGATTTGTATATTAGCTATATATTCACTTCCAAATTTCCTTTACAAATTTGTATATTCGCTATATATTCGCTTTCAGATTTGTATATTCGCTTCTAGATCTGTTTTAGAGATTTGTATATTCACTATCAGATTTGTATATGAGCCCTCAGATTAGTATAATAACAAATTTCATTTAACTATAGTCAATTCGTGTAATTAATTAAAACTATACCCTTATTGCATAATTACAATAGTAATGTTTGACAATCCGCGTAATGTTTCTATAAAAATAAAATTATGAATGATTTGGAAAGTTCTGTTCTGTCCTTAACCCTTCCACGTCAAAATTTATCAACGTATGGCTTTAATATCCAGCCACCTGGAGTGAATGATCCATATTAATTTGATATAATATTTTTATTTTTAACCAAAAAAAAGAAGAAGCTATGTGGACTGGTTGTTAAACCAGAAGATAAGAAATTAAATGTGATTTTAATAAATACTATCCCTTGACCCTTATGTTTTAATTAATTAAAGAAAAGGGTTTTAAAAAACATTATAGTAAAGATCTTCATAGTCGTTTTGAGTTTTCAGCGTGATATTTTCTATTTTGACTCTTGCTTATCGTAAGATCTTGTATATCATTTGTGGCTTGCGGAGATCGATGACACGATCCTCGATGTTATCAAAGAATATTTGGTGAGATTTTCAATTTTGAAGGAGGTCGATTTTAATTCTGATAGTTTTGTTAGTTCTGGAAGGTAATTTTTTATTTTGGTGGTTAGTTGATACGAATCATAAGGTGTTCGAGAGAGAATTGAGTCATTGGTTTCTTGAATTTTAAAGAAGTTGAGTTTGACCACGGTCAACATTCAGTCAAGATGACCTCAATCGGTGATTTGACGATTCCAACAGATAACCAGTGTGTTTTATGGTCAATCTACATATTTTATTTATTTTCACTGTTGAATTTCAAATTGATTTCAAGAATCGGGGTATTTTGGATCGGAGATTATTGGTGTAGCATTTTTCTGGACCGCACACCCATTCCAAATTTAAGATTATAGATTTCAAAAATCTTCATTTCTTATTAAATTTTATATTCAATCAAGCATTATCACATAATTAAAACGAATTTTTAACTTATAAATATTATACATGACGGACAAATACTTTCTAATAGGAAAAAGGATCTAGATATTACGAGCTCCATAATTCTGATTTAATCACTCCCAAAACATGCATGAATGATGTGGAATTAAATGCAAAAAAATCTTATATCTTCGAAATTATGTTGACTCACTTCAATATTTTTGAAAGTCATCTTGTGGACAACCTCTTGAAATTTTTCCATGGCCAATGGAGGCAAACTTATAGCTACTAAAACACATTTTTCTCCCATGTCATTTTTAACAGGCACACAAAAGCTAATAAAAGATGGAGCTTTTGGAACCCCTCCAAAAATGGGCTTTCCCTATCCAAAATCAAATACATCAAATCCAACGGATCTATTATCTGAGACAATAAAATTCCAAGATTTTGTCAACTCTGGTCTCCCTTTTATAATCATTAAATCTGTCACTGATCTAATGTATTCTTCATTCATATGTTCTTTAACTTTTTTGGTCAATTCAACTGCATATGGCAATGGATTTGAACATAACAATCCTGCTTTTGACACTGCAGCTGGACTAACAAATGCATTTCCGTAATATCCAGGTGGCAGTTCAAATTTTAGTGAATTTTCACTTACATTAATGGGGTACGTCAAATGAACAATTTCTTTGGGGTGCGAATCAAGAGCAATTGTACGACATTACCATAAAAACGCTGCTAATAACTCAAATTTCGTACTTTCACAATTTGAAGAAACCTGGCTTTTAATAGCTTCCATAGATTCCCATGCAATTGTTGATTCAATTTGCTCATCAAACTCATGGTGAGTACATGTAATACATGGTGATGATCTAGCACTTAGGACATCCCTTTGCCATACAGGTAACATAGAAGGTGTTGAAGCTCCTTGAATTAATTCACTTAATGTATTTAGAAACATTTTCAAGCCATATGCATTCATCATAGTGTGATTAACTCTGAATCCAATAGCAAATCCACCACAACTAAAACGGATCACCTGTATATAAGGGTACTCGATTTACCTTTTATAAATTAATGGTGTAAAAATACTTTAATACTATCAGTTCACCTAAAAAATATAACTACAAATAACAGTTTAATTAACATAAAGAGGACGATTCGTAACTTTAAAAATAAAAGGTCGCGTGCTTTGTAAAATTCTTATATTATCAATGTATATCAATTAAATAGAATAATACATTAATATCCCCTTAATTTATTTCAATTTTTCAGCTATGCACTTGGACTTTGTGGGTACCTATTGTCCCTTCTGCACTTGTTCAGAGTGGCATGTATATAAGTTTTTCAATCCACTTGAGATAAATAACACTTAAAATGGAAATTCCTTTAGGTCATAAATTAGAAATTTAAGTGTAACCTCTTCGCTTATTTTTTTCCTTTATTAGGATTCCTAACTCTATCGCTACACAAAATATTCTACACCATATATTGGTATGGATTTGACTCAATGCTCTCTTATTTCCTCTTTGTTTTCCTTACCCCCTATGTGATGATTTATTTATTTTTTTTAAAAAAGGAAAATATGGAGGTACGTATATGTATATCGTCAATATAAAATATTGATTGCTTACCTGAACTAACATCAAAGGACAACCAATAGGACCTGACTCATTATATAGTAACTCTTCCAAGTATGAACATGGTGGTTTAATAGAGTCACCTAATTTTTCAAGTGCCACATTAGCATCAGCTTCAATAAGCATGATTCCTTCACTATTACAATTCACCATAAGCTTCTTATAAGGTCCTTCAATGAGCCTACCAGCTAATGGATAATTAAACACTAATGTTCTGGACAATCCATTCTTTATGATCTTTACAAGATCTTTTTCTTTCGTTGAAAAATTATATTTGTAAAATATTAATATAGGCATTTGAAAATGAAGACTTCCTTGATCATTTATATCAGAAAGACGTTTTGTCACACGAGGTGTTACTAGTGATGTACTATTAGTTTTGGCTTGTGATGTGTTATTGAAATTGACATAATATGTGTCATCTGTGCCATCCGTTAAAAGTAAGAGTAGTTTCTAAAATGTATATAGTAATAAGAGTGTAATTTTGGTAGGCATGTGGATTTAGATTTATAGTGTGATAATTGCTTCAAGAAGGAACGAGTACGTGATGATTATCCATCACAAGAAAAAATTGGTGATGGGAAAGTTGGACCCTACCAAACTTTTAATTTTTTTTTAAAAAAAGTTAAAGATATGTTTTAAATTAAGTATTATACATTAATTCGTTCTAGAAATCGAGGAGAACAATACATATAATACCTAGAGTTATATTTAGAACATACCAAAAATTTTCCAATAGGTTTTTTTTCTCTTTAAAACACCAACAGACATAATCGAGCGCTATAGTAGACGCACGTGTCACGCTGGGCATCGCGTCCACTTTGGACGCGGTAGAGGCCGCATCGCACTGGTCATCAGTACGCCCATTTTGGGCGTAATGGTGGATGCGGCTCGTTGACCATCGTGCGAGATACAAGTCATGCTACACCGAACCTCTCCTCATTCCAATAGCCGATCTCTCTTATAATCCCATCAACACTTATAGGGGTCGTTTAGTAGGATGTAAAAGCAGTGGCATAGCCATATATAGCTTAGGTGGCTAGTTGGACACCCTTCATCTAAAAATTATACTATGTATATAAAAAATTGTATAAAGGATATACGTCAGAAATTATTTTCATACACATATATTAAATCTTAGACACCCTTAATAAAAATTTTGACTTTGCCACTGTATATAAGAATAATGTTGAATAGAGTGTATTAGTAATGCTGGTATTAGTTATGCTAACATTAGTTATGCAGAGATTATTTCTTATACAATGTTTGATTTGATATATTAAAAATAACATGCATTGCATAATTATAAAAAAAAATACCCATAAGTTTAGCACAAAATTATCATTTTATAACGACGAGATACTATATTATTTTGTACAGCTTACAATTATGTATACATCACAACAAAGTACAACTAAAATAATTAGCTTCAACGTTTCACGTATTGGAGAACAACCTAACCAAATGAAAATAATGGTTAGCTCAATCTTTTTGTAAGTTGTTAAACAATTGAACTTGATTTTTTCTGATCATATGAATGTATTGCAAGATTTTTAAAGTATTCCTGTTTCAAAGTCAAAAAGGAAACAATACACAACTTTTACCAAATGCACATTTTTCAAAGTTTGAAAAGGAAACAGTATGCAACTTTTGAAAAGCAAATTTCAAAAGTTAGCAGAAATTACGCGTTGTTTGAAAAGAAACATTACGCGTTGTTTGAAAAACAAAAACGCGTAGAAATTTAACGCGTTTTTGTTTCCTATAAATAGAGGGCCTCGAGCCCTCATTTAATGCATCCCAGAAAGAGAGAGTAAGATTACAAAGAGAGTTATACACCAAGATAAATATTGTAGTCTTGAGTGTCCTCTTTAGTAGTTGTTCCTTTTACAAGAAAGAAGTGTTAATTGTTGTTTTCTCCTTGTATTTGAGAGCAGTGTACTCCATATTTAATAGTGAGATCCTTCTAGCCCGTGGTTTTTCTTCTCTATTAGTTAGAAGGATTTCCACGTAAAATTCTCGTGTTCAATTTATTTTCATATTAATTGTCATATCAAACTTTAATTGTGGTGTTTCCTCCCCCCAATAGTGGTATCAGAGCCCTCGGTTATTCTGTCTGTTTTATGCGAAGGTACTATTCGTGAATAGTAAAATTTGGTGAATAATACTATTTACGTGAATAGTAATTTCGGTGACGGTACAGTTTATCACGATTGTTCACAAAAATATTCAGAAATGATCTAGAAGGGTGTGAAACAAATAACAATGTCGAGTACAACAAAGTTTGACATTGAAAAATTCAATGAGACTAATTTTTCATTGTGGAAAATAAAAATAAAAGCGATATTGAGAAAAGATAATTGCTTAGCTGCAATTGAAGGCAGGCCCACAAACTTTTTTGATGATAGCAAGTGGAACGACATAGACAGCAACGCAGTTGCTGATCTACACTTGGCACTAGCTGATCAAGTATTATCTAGTGTGGCTGAAAAACGGACGGCGAAGGAAATATGAAATACTCTTACAGGGTTGTATGAGGCCAAGTCTTTGCATAATAAAATCTTCTTAAAAAGAAAATTGTATACTCTTCGAATGGCAGAGTCCATGTCGGTTACTGAACACATCAATACTTTGAATACTCTATTTTCGCAACTTACAACAATGGATTGCAAAATAAAGGGACTGAACGTGTAGAGCTTCTACTTCAAAGTCTGCCTGACTCGTATGATCAACTCATCATCAACCTGACGAATAATACAGACAGTCTAGTTTTCGATGAAATTGCAGTCGCTGTCTTGAAAGAAGAAAATCGGCGCAAAAATAAAGAAGATAGACAAGCAAGTTCCCAATAAGCTGAAGCTTTGATGATGGTGAGAGGAAGATCAACGGAATGTGTCCCTAGTGGGAGTCACAATCATGACAAATCTCAATCAAGAAGTAAGAAGAATATCAAGTGCTACAACTGTGGCAAGAAAGGGCACTTCAAGAAAGATTGTTGGTTCAAGAAGAAGAGTGAACACCCTGAGCCATCAAATGCTTAAGGGAATGTTGCATGTACCTCGGATGATGGCGATATTTTATGTAGTGAGGTAATATCAAATAATGAAGGCAGAAAATATTTCGCTGATGTCTGGATCATGGATACAGGAGCAACATGGAACATGACTTCCAGGAGAAAATGGTTCCATCAATATAATCTCATCTCAGAAGGGTCTGTGTTCATGGGAAACGATCATGCTTTGGATGTTATTGGTATTGATTCCATCAAAATAAAGATGTATGATGGAACGGTACGCACCATCCAGTAGGTACGATATGTAAAAGACTTGAAGAAGAATCTATTGTCTTTAGGACAACTAGATGATAATGGATGTTCATATAAGACTCATGGTGGAGTAATGAGAATATCCAAAGGAGCGCTTGTAGTAATGAAAGTAAAAAAACTTGCTGCAAACCTATATGTACTTAAAGATGAAACACACCAAGAAGGAGAAGCATCAATTGCGTCGACAAGTTCATTTGAAAAATCAACGATGATATGGCATCGTAAACTTGGTCATATGTCGGAACGAGGTTTGAAGATTCTTGCTGAGCAAAAACTTCTTCCAGGGCTCAAAAAGGTTTCACTACCCTTTTGTGAGCATTGTGTTACCAGTAAGCAGAATAGACTGAAGTTTAGCAGTTCCTCTGCTAAAAGCAAGGAAATATTAGATCTGGTCCACTCTGATGTTTGGCAAGCACCGGTGGAGTCCCTAGAAGGAGCGAAATATTTTGTGTCATTCATCGATAATTACTCCAGGAGAAGTTGGGTATATCCAATGAAGAGAATGTTAGATGTTTTTCCAGTTTTCAAAGAATTTAAAGCGCGGGTGGAACTTGAATCTGAGAAAAAGATCAATTGTTTGAGGACAGATAATGGAGGAGAATACACTGGTGATGAATTTAATAACTTCTGTAAATAAGAAGGTATTAAACGGCCGTTCATGGTGGCATATACTCCACAACAAAATGGAGTAGCAGAGTGTCACGCCCCGGGAGGGTACCCTAGATGTGATTGGCACTCAAAAGCCATTTCTGACCTTCGAGTGAACCACCTAATTCAATCGCACTATCATTCAATCACATTCACTCAACGAAGGGTTCAATCGTAACATACTATTTATGACAAGGGGCCGAAAGCCAAACATTTCTCAACTCAACAAAACAAGTATAATAGGACTTCTCAAAAATAGCAGTCCAACCTTCCCACACTCTAGTCTATGAAGCCTCTATCAAAGTCTAGAAGGTGCCCATGACAAGCCCATGGCTACCAACAATCAAGATAAAGGAAACAACAACAACAAAACTATACAAGGAAGCTCAACATCCTCCGGAAACTAGGAGGACTCACCAACTAGCTGGGAGTGTATGTGGATCTTTAACGGAGCACCAGTTGATGATCTCTAGTACCTGTCGCTGCATCATAAAATGATGCAGGCCAAATGACGTCAGTACATGGAATGTACGAGTATGTAAAATGGCCGGAGGAAAACAAACATCAAAAAAGCATTAATATCAACTCAGGATCTCAACTCATATATGTATACATAACAACTCACTCAAGGGTCTTAAGTCTAACAAGAAATAATTTAGACTGGCCCGAATCTCATGCCACTCAACTCAGCTGACTCGGAGTACTATCAAAACCCAAATGGGAGTTTCTCTTATCCGACAACCATCATTTATGAGCCAGTGATAGTACAACAATCAGACGTCGTTGCCACGTCCGTCCATACCTTGCCAGGGCATGAACGCCTCCCTAATCATGGATTTCATCGATTAGTCAAGTCCTATCATTTCAGGACAAATAAATGGGAAACATCCGACTTTAACGGTTCGATCCCATGGGAAGCATCCGACTTTAACGGTTCCATCCCTACCTACATTGGCGGCGTAGTTTCCGGGGTTCGAGCACGGACTATACTCTCGCCCGCCTCGGTGCTCGATAATCCTCCCATGACTCTATGCTCATAAGACTCCATCCAATTATCTCAAACAAGCACTCATGGCTAGTTTCATTTAGGACTTTGCCAACTCATCAACTATATTCTTATTTCAACTCAATCAATTCATAAGGGCAAGTCTCACTTAGGACCTTGTCCACTCCTCAATTCTATCCTCCAAATCAACTCTATCCTCCTAATTTAATAAGCATTTATAACATCTCCTCAAGACTCATCACAACTCTATGGCTTTAGCCCAACAATTCAAGTAGAATAACATATTTAAGGAAAATAACTTATACAACATAATCACATGGTTAAAGAGATCAACAAAATATATTAACAAATCACCTCCATCAACTCATACCAACATGAAGATTTTAGAAACTTCTTAGCTCTACAATATCAACACAAATAGGATCAAATTAATAGGAGACAAAACTCACTCAAACACAAACCATACCAAGAAACTCTATTTTTATGGACATCTAACCTCAAAGCAAGAGTAGGGCACATGGGTGGACTCAACCCATATTTTGGATAGCCTTACATACCTTAGAATAGACTCTTGAAGAAATCTTGTTGTTGGGTCTCCAATGGAAAGCTTGAAGTCTTGAAGCTCTTGGGACAATCTCTTGTTGGAAATGGAGGGGAAGAAGAAGAAGAACAGAGTTTTCTAGGGCTTTTCTAGAGAGAGAGAGAGTGGGGCTGAAAATATGTTCCCAAAATGGTCTAGGGTGATACATATATAATTTGGGTAAGTTCCCAAATCGCCCCTTCTTACAAAGTTCTGAAAATAGGCAAAAATGCTCATGGCACGATAGTGGCGCGTCGCGCCATTGCAGTGCCAGGCTGATTAAGCCTAAAAACCTGCACATCGGTTAGTGGCGCACCACGCCAAGGATCAAACTACTGAGGCACATTCTTGGCACAATAGTGGCGCGTCGCGCCCTTACGGCGCCAAGGCCGATATTTTCTAGGTTCTGGAAATTAGCTTGAAAACCTTGCACACCTCGTAGTGGCGCACTGCGTCAGGGGCCAAACTACTGAGGCGTGTTTCTGGTGCGATAGTGGCGCATCGCGCCACTTCGGCGCCAAGCCCAGTTTTCCAGCAATTGAACCCCAGGCCTGAAATCTCTGTCGTGCTAGTTCGTCTTAGGATCGTCATATCTTTTGACTCCGAACTTCAAAATTTACATTCTTGGTGGCGTTGGAAAGAAGACTCGACGACCTTTAATTTGATGGGTCGTGGGCCACCCAGATTATTGTCTTTCAAAATATAGGGTTATTAGAAGTCGACTCCATACACAAACTCATCCTAACTTAGCCACGACGAACCTTTTTGGACTTAGCTCGGTCCTAGGGGTCCTCTATAACCCCACATCACCTCCAACACTCTTCAATTTCTCAAGGACTCATCTTAACTCAAACACATACTTCGAAATAAATACGATTGACCCTACACGTGTACAAGGAAGGTCCGAATTTTAGGGAGGAATTTTGAGGGGTGTTACACAGAGCGGATGAACAAAACCTTGTTAGAACGGATAAGAGCTATATTGGCAACTGCGGGTTTAGAAAAAACATTTTGGGCTGAAATAGTCAAAACCGCCTGTTATGTGATCAATTGGTCACCATCAACCGCAATTGATCTGAAAATGCCAATGGAGTTGTGGACAGGAAAACCAGGTGATTATTCTCGCTTACATATATTCGAAAGTCCTGCTTATGTTATGTACAACACCCAAGAAAAATCAAAGTTGGATCCAAAATCCAAAGAATGCATTTTCTTAGGGTTTGCTGATTGAGTCAAGGGGTATCGCTTGTGGGATCCCACAACCAGCAAGGTGGTAATAAACAGGGATGTTGTATTTGTTGAAAATAAGATACAAGCAAAAGAAAGTAGCACTTCAAAAGAAAAATCAGAGACTACTACAGTTGAAGTTGAAAGAATAGAAGAAGTTCCAGTTTCTTCTGAAGCAACACCAGAGTACGAAGAACAAGAGAAAGCTGAGATCGAAACTCTACAAGTTCGATGGTCAACTAGGGAGAGAAGAGAACTAGCTTAGCACTTAGATTATTCTATGGAGAGTAATATTGCATACTGTCTACTAACAGAAGATGGAGAGCCTTCAACTTTTCATGAGGCTATGAAAGTCCAAAAATCATCTCTATGGGTGGCAGCAATGCAAGAAGAAATTGAAGCTCTTCATAAAAATAAAATATAGGATCTTGTTCAATTACCACAAGGAAGGAAGGCCATTGGAAACAAATAGGTCTACAAGATCAAACGCAATAGTAATGATCAAGTGGAGAAGTATCGTGCAAGATTGGTGGTGAAAGTATTCGCTCAAAAAGAAGGTATAGATTTCAATGAGATATTTTCTCCTGTGGTTTGACTCACAACAATTCGAGTGGTCCTGGTGATGTGTGCTATATTTGACTTGTACTTAGAGCAGTTAGATGTCAAAACTGCATTTCTTCATGAAGAGCTTGAAGAAGAAATTTACATGCTCCAACCAGAAGGTTTTGAAGAACAAGGAAAAGAGAACTTGGTTTGCAGGTTGAATAAATCTCTATACGGTATCAAACAGGAGCTGAGATGTTGGTATAAGAGATTTAATTCCTTCATTATAAGCTTTGGATACAACAGACATAGTTCAGATCCTTGTGTTTATTACAAGAGATTTGGTGATAACGATTTTGCTATTTTGCTGTTATATGTTGACGACATGTTGGTAGCAGGCCCCAACAAAGATCGTCTTACAAATTTAAAGGCACAATTGGCTAGAGAGTTTGAAATGAAGGACTTGGGATCATCAAACAAAATTCTAGGGATGCAAATTCACCGAGACAGAAATAATAGGAAGATTTGGCTTTCTCAAAAGAACTACTTGAAGAAAATCTTGAGATGCTTCAAGATGCAAGATTGTAAGTCAACTTCTACCCCACTTCCTATTAATTTCAAGTTATCCTCAAGTATGTGTCCTAGCAATGAAGCAGAGAGAATGGAGATGTCTCGAGTACCGTATGCATCAGCAGTGGGAAGTTTAATGTTTGCCATGGTATGTACAAGACCTGACATTGCACAAGCAGTGGGAGTGGTTAGTCGATACATGGCTAATCTTGGTAGAGAGCATTGGAATACTGTTAAGAGGATCCTGAGATACATCAAGGGTACCTCAGATGTTGTAATGTGTTATGGAGGATTAGACTTTACTGTTAAAGGTTATGTTGATTCGGATTATGCAAGTGATCTTGATAAAAGTAAGTCCACCACAGGTTATGTATTTACTCTTGCTGGAGGAGCTGTAAAATGGGTTTCAAAACTGCAATCTATCGTGGCTACATCTACGATAGAAGCAGAATATGTAGTAACTACACAAGCTAGCAAAGAGGCAATATGGATGCAGATGTTACTGAAGGTGCTCGGGCACAAATAAGAGAAGATTGCTCTGTTTTGTGACAGTCAGAGCGCTTTGCATCTTGCAAAGAATCCAGCATTTCATTCAAGGACAAAGCATATACGAGTTCAGTATCACTTTATCCGTGAGAAGGTGGAAGAAGGCAGTGTGGATATTCAGAAAATTCACACTAATGACAACCTAGCAGATATGTTTACAAAGCAAATCAACAGTAACAAGTTCATATGGTGTCGATCTTCTATTGGCCTAGCAGAAATGTAACATTGCAGTAATTGGGTAGAAAGGATGGTGTTCTCAATTAAGTCTTCAAAGTCAAAAAGGAAACAATACACAACTTTTACCAAATGCAAGTTTTTCAAGGTTTGAAAAGGAAGCACTATGCAACTTTTGAAAAGCAAATTTCAAAATTAGCAGAAATTACGCATTGTTTGAAAAACAAAAATGCGTAGAAATTTAATGCGTTTTTGTTTCCTATAAATAGAGGGCCTCGAGCCCTCATTTAATGCATCACAGAAAGAGAGAGTAAGAATACAAAGAGAGTTATACACCAAGATAAATATTGTAGTCTTGAGTGTCCTCTTTAGTAGTTGTTCCTTTTACAAGAGAGAAGTGTTAATTATTGTTTTCTCTTTGTATTTGAGAGCAGTGTACTCTATATTTAATAGTGAGATCCTTCTACCCCGTGGTTTTTCTCCTCTATCAATTAGAGGGGTTTCCACGTAAAATTCTCGTGTCTAATTTATTTTTATATTAATTGTCATATCAAACTTTAGTTTTGGTACTTCCTCCCCCCAATAGTATATCTTGCGAAAGTTGGGGTAAATTAAGTAAACATTGCTGTTGAAAAACTTTTGTTGTCTAAATCATGTTTTCTAAGATAAATTGTAATTAGGTAGTCACAGTTATCTCGGAGTAGATATCAATTTCAGGAGTGCTTTAATGAAGGGAAAGGATATGTAACACCCCTCAAAAAATTTCCCTATGATTCGGACCTCCCTTGTACACGTGTAGGGTCGAATTTATTTATTTTGAAATATGTGCATGAGTTGAGATGAGTCTTTGAGAAATTGAGCAGTGTTAGAGGTGATGTGGGGTCACAAAGGACCCCTAGGACCAAGCTAAGTCCAAAAGGTTCATCGTGGTTATGTTTCAGGATGAGTTCGTATATGAGGTCGACTTCTAATGACCCTATCTTTTGAAAGACGACAATCTGGGTGGCCCACGACCCATCAAATTAAAGGTCATCGAGTCTTCTTTCCAATGCTACAAAAAATTTAATTTTTGGAGTTCGGAGTCAAAAGATATGACGATCCTAAGATGAATTAGCACAGCAGGGATTTTCAGGCCTGGGTTGCAATTGCTGGAAAAATAGGCTTGGCGCCGCAGTGGCGCGACGCGCCACTATCACACCAGGAACACGCCTCAGTAGTTTGGCCCCTAGTGCGGTGCGCCACTACGAGGTGTGCAGGGTTTTTCAAGCCAATTTCCAGAACCTAGAAAATATTGGCCTTGGTGTTGTAAGAGTGCGATGCGCCATTATTGCGCCAAGAATATACCTCAGTAGTTTGGTCCTTGGCGCAGCGCGCCACTAACCGATGTGCAGGTTTTTAGGCAAAATCAGCCTGGCGCTGCAATGGCGCGACGCGCCACTATCGCGCTAAGTGCATTTTTAGCCTATTTTCAGATCTTTTGAGGAGGGGTAATTTGGGAACTTACCCAAATTATATATGTATCACCCTAGATCATTTTGGGGAAACATATTTTCAGCCCCACTCTTTCTCTAGAAAAGCCCTAGAAAACTCTCTTCTTTATCTTCTTCTTCTTCTTCTCCATTTCCAACAAGAGATTGTTCCAAGAGCTTCAATACTTCAAGCTTTCCATTGAAGACCCAATAACAAAGTTTCTTCAAGAGTCTATTCTAAGGTATGTAAGGCTTTCCAAAACATGGGTTGAGTCCACCCATGTGCCCTACTCTTGCTTGAGGTTAGATGTCCATGAAAAGTGGAGTTTTTTTTGGTATGGTTTAGGTTTGAATGAGTTTTGTCCCCTATTTAGTGGATGCTATATGTGTTGATGTTGTTGAGCTAAGAAGTTCCTAAAACCTTCATGTTAGTGTGAGTTGATGGGGATGACTTGTTATTATGTTTTGTTGATCTCGTTAGCCATGTGATTGTATTACTTAAGTCAATTTCCTTAAATGTGTTATTCTAGTTGAATAGTTGAGCTAGAGTCATAGAGTTGTGATGAGTCTTGAGGAAATGTCATAAATGCTTACCTAAATGAGGCTTGATTGAGTTAATTGGAGGATGGAATTGACGAGTGGATGAGGTCCTAAATGGAACTTGCCATTATGACTTAATTGAGTTGAAATAAGAATAGAGTTGATGAGTTGGCAATGTCCCACATGAAACTAGCCGTGAGGGCTTGTTGGAGATGATCGGAGGGAGTCTTATGAGCATGGAGTCATAGGAGGAGTATCGAGCACCGAAGCGGGTAAGAGTATAGTCCATACTCGAACCCCAGAAACTACGCCACCAACGTAGGTAGAGATGGAATCGTTAAAGTCGGATGCTTCCCATGGGATCGAACCGTTAAAGTCGAATGTTTCCCATTTTATTGTCCTGAAATGATAGGACTTGACTAATCGATGGTATCCATGATTAGGGAGGCGTTCATGCCCTGGTAAGGTATGGACGGACGTGGCAACAACGTCTGATTGTTGTACTATCACTGGCTCATAGGTGATGGTTGTCGGATAAGAGAAACTCCCATTTAGGTCTTGATAGTGCTCTGAGTCAGTTGAGTTGAGTGGTTTATGAGTCGGTACCGTCTAAACTATTCTTGTTAGACTTAGGACATTTGAGTGAGTTGTCATATATATGTATATGAGTTGATGTTGATATTTTCTTGATGTTTGTTTCATCCGGCCATTTTACATACTCGTACATTCCACGTACTGACGTCATTTAGCCTGCATCATTTCATGATGCAGAGACAGGTACTAGAGATCATCAACCGGCGCTCCGTTGAAGATCCACATACACTCCCAGCTAGTTGGTGAGTCCTCCTAGTTTTCGGAGGATCTTGAGCTCCTTGCGTAGTTTCGTTTTGTCTCTGTATTTTGATTGTTGGTAGTCATGGGCTTGTCATTGGCATCTTTCAGACTTTGATAGAGGCTTCATAGACTAGAGTGTGGGGAGGTTGGACTGTTATTTTGAGGAGTCCTATTATACTTATCTTGTTGAGTTAAACATGTTTGGCCTTCGGCCCCCATATTGTAAATAACATGTCATAATTGAGCCTTCCTTTGAGCGTATATGACTGAATGGTGGAATGATTGAGTTAGGTGGTTCGCTTGAAGGTCAGAAATGGCTTTCAAGTGCCGGTCACGTCTAGGGTACCCTCCCGGGGCGTGACAGGATAAATGTAGAATTAGCTGGCACTAGTAGAAATAAGCTATTTTTCGACTATAACTGTCGATTATATATACATAGTCGGAAGTCTGGATAATTTACCGACTACTGTAATCGATAATTTAAGATTTATATTGTTGAAATTTTTTAAAATTTTATCCGACTGTGATTACGACTTCTGAAGTCGTAAAGTTTAATGAAATAAAGTGAATAAAATAATTGATCAGTTTTCGATCACAGTAGTTAGAAACTTGTTAAAATATTTTTAAAAAAAATATTATTAAATAGCGACTACCGTAGTCGATCATATTACAATATTTTTTAATTAAAAATTAATGTAATTTTACGACTTATTGTAGTCGGGAAAGTAATATTATTTCTAATAATTAATTCATTCTAAACCTCTTCAGTTCTCTCACTAGCTATTTCCCACAACCTCGTCTCTCTCATCGCGGTTTAGAGAATATGTAAGTGCTACCTAATACTGTTAAGTATTTGCACATCAATTATATGTATTTTTAAAATTCTAAATTTCTCTAATTCTACATAGGTTCATAATCCAGTTAATGTCGTAGATGTCGTGAATGTCCAATTTTTGCGTGATATTTCCTGGGGACCTGATAGTAGAGTCAGAATAATGTCTAAGTACTTCATCAATGATACAAGTTTCATACCGAAGAATGGTCCAGAGGCAAGAAAACTAATAATAGTGGGGTGTGGGTGAAAGGTGAGGGTGATATTGATTATTATGGTGTGCTTCAAGAGATTATAGAACTCAAGTATGTTGTTGGTTGGCCAAAGAAAAAGCTAGTACTCTTTCGGTGCAAGTCGTATGATCCTGATTCTAGTGGTACAAAGGTGCATCCTCTATACAAAATGATATTTCAAGTGTAGAAGTAACGATGGATGATGAATTAGCAAGTGATAAAGAATTTTGAGGTAAATTTCAAAATTTTAAATGAACTCAACAACTATATTTTGGCCCAAAAACAAGTTGTTTTTTCCCTTTCTTGTAGTTTTGAGTTTTTTGTGATTTTTTTTTAAAAAAATGCTTGCAATATCTATGGTCAAACAGGTCATTAATTTAATCTGCATTCAATGAATTTATCCCCAGTCCAAATGATAGTTATCTCCGTTCCAATTGCATGTTAAAATAACTAAATTTTAGAAGTTAATTTGGACAATGATTCTTGCACGAAACACACTTGCAAGCCGTGGCGGCGCCACCTTAGGTTGAGGGGTGTCAAATAATATTTATCAGATACGTCAGGACGTTAGGTAAATATCGAATATGAGTAAATTTGTGTTCCTTTCAATTATCTATAATGTTAAACATTCAATTTGCATGTTATAATAACTAAATTTTAAAACACTGGACAATGACCTTTTCACGAAGTTCATATGTAAAAAACTATTCATTACTTCAAGTGTACGAAATTCACAATTTATATATAAACAAGTCCATAATACTATAATATTCTATAATTTCTTAAATGGTTATTCAACTTGATAACTTAACCTAGTAAAGTCACTTTCTTTAACAATAAATTACTTAAAATCATGTTTACCGATAAGTCTAAAAGTTGTCTTCAGAAAGAAAAAAAAAGAATGGGAAATGTAATTAAGTAATTTTATCATTAAAATCAAAGAAAAATGACTTTACTAAATAAAATCATCCAGTTGGATGGCCATAGACAAAATTAACTATATAATACTTCGGTATATCAGTTAACTATAACATCCAATTTGCATGTTATTATAACAAAGTTTTAATAGAATGGACAATGATTCCTACACGAAACACATTTTTAAGAATTTATTCATCATTTCAAGTTTTGCAATATGTAGATTTTTATCTATAAACAAGCCAATATTATATATCTATGTACAAAATTCTTGATACTTAAAAGAGATATAAGTGAAATAATTTTAAATTATGTTGGAAATCAAAAATAAAGAGCTACGAGAATTTGGGAATTTTCTGTATATCCTTGCATACTGTTATCTGTTTCTATTTATACAAATACCTAATAAACTGTTAAATAAAATAAAGAAAAACTATACATATTTGTGTACCTCTTATTGGTCAAATGAATAACAAACTAACTAATTTTGTTTCTATGTACAGGTTACTAGACTGAGGTGTATGGCTAAGATTTAATTGATCAAACTATTTTCAATGGCTGTGATGTGATCTTGAATATTGAATGGCTGTGATGCAATCTCATATATCCAATGGCTTTGATGCAGCCTTGGAAATCAATGGTCCTGATGAAGTGAAATCAATGGTCCTGATTAATTGTGTCCACTGCCTTGGACACATACAAGAAGACTCTGGAAGTCTTCTGAACTGTCGGTTCATTTCTCAGAAGATGAAGTTTGAAGCTGAAAGCTGAAGAGTTGTGTACTCATTTCCTTCTTCTTCTTCTTTCATTTTTCTCTTCATCTTCTTCATCTTCATCTTGCTTCAGAGATGGTTGTATGCCAACATCCCCCCTCAAGTTGGGGGGGAGAGTCATAACACCCAACTTGGTCATTAGCTCACGGTGAGAAGCCCCAGAGAGAGGCTTGGTAAATAGATCGGCAAGCTGATGGTGAGAAGGAACAAAGTGAAGCGAAATCAAACCGGAGAGAAACTGTTGACGCACGAAATGACAATCCAAATCAACGTGTTTCGTGCGTTCATGGAAGACAGGATTCCGAGCGATATGAAGAGCTGTCTGGCTATCAGAATGAAGTGGAATAGGAAGAGAAGGAGGAGAGGAGAGGTCATCCAGGAGGCGCACCAACCAGGTAAGCTCCGCTGTAACTCGTCGCATCGATCTATACTCTGCTTCGGCAGAGGAGAGGGAAATAGACATCTGTTTCTTTGATTTCCATGAAATAGGAGCACCTCCTAGTGTAATAAAGAAACCACTAACTGATCTCCGACTGTCCTTGCAGGAAGCCCAGTCGGCGTCGCAAAAAGCAAGTAGATCAAAAGAGGGCGTAGATGATAGAAGAATACCTTGGCCTGGATCTTTTCTAAGATAACGAAGCACCCTCTGAGCAGCGGAGAAATGTGAAAGACAAGGCCGCTGCATGTATTGACTAAGGCACAGAACTGCATAGGAGAGATCAGGTCTGGTATGAGTCAAAAAATTTAATTTGCCAACTAAATGCCGATATTCAGTGGGGTTGTCCAGTAAAGGTCCATCATCAGCTTGCAACTTCATATAAGGATCAAGAGGTGAGGTTACACTTGAACCAGTACAGTCAAAATCCTTAAGAAGATTCATAGTAAATTGTCGTTGACTGATGATGAAGCCCGAGGCATCCCTGATGATTTCCATACCCAGAAAATAGTTGATATCACCCAACATTTTGACTTTAAATTCAGCATTAAGAAAATGAGTAACATCAATGATTTCGGAAATAGCATCCCCTGTGAGTAAAATGTCATCCACATAGACTGCGATAATAGAGATAAGACCACCAGTAGTCTTGAAAAACAAAGAATAGTCATTTAAAGAACTAGTATATCCTTTGAAACTCAAAGCTCCAGCAAGCCTAGCATACCACTGTCGAGATGCTTGCTTAAGACCATATAAAGACTTCTTGAGAAGGCAAACATGCCTAGGTGAAGGAGGTTTCAAACCTGCTGGAAATCTCATATATACCTCCTCTTGTAATTCTCCATGTAAAAAAGCATTATTGACATCAAGTTGAGACACTCTCCAACCTTTCTTTATAGCAACTGCGAGGAGACATCTAATAGTGGTCATTTTGACCACTGGGGAAAAAGTTTCATTGAAATCTATTCCTTCTTGTTGAACATCCCCCCTTACAACCAACCTGGCTTTCAGTCTTTCTATGGAGCCATCTGATTTATGTTTCACTTTAAATACCCATTTACAGGGCAAAGATTTCTTCCCTGCAGGCAATTCCATTACTGACCATGTCTTATTGTCTTGTAGGGCTTGAAGTTCAGCTTCCATTGCTTTTATCCAACCAGGGTGTTGGCTTGCCTCAGCATAACTTGTAGGCTCTGAAATTTGTGAAAAAGATTGAAGAAGAGTCTGGTTGGAAAGAGATAGAGATGCAAAGGAGAAAGAGGTTGGTGTTGTGGGATGAATGAAGCAAGAACTTGTAACATCAGTCAGCTGGATGCAGTTGCAGATGAAATCTTGAAGGTAAGCAGGAGGTTGTTTAATTCTGGTTGATTGTCTAGTGGATATAGGATGAATTGTAGGATTGGATGGTTGAAGATCATGAGAATCAGAAGATGGGCCAGAAGATGCAGTATGAGGAGAGAGTTGAGAAGTAGATGGGGAATCTGAAGAAAAACTAGGAGTGTTGGGTGAGGGTGTGAATGAGGGTGGTGATGTAACAGGTGATGAAGTAGAGATAGGTTGTGGGGACTCAGCAGCAAGGTCAAAAAGTGGAAAAAGAGTCCCACCTGAATTAGAGACTTTAGCAAAAGGGTAGTACTCTTCATGAAACTTTACATCCCTAGAAACAAACACCTTCCTGGTTTCCATATCCAGAACTTTATACCCCTTTTGAGTTTGAGGATATCCCAAAAAAACACATGTTTTAGCTCTAGGTTGAAATTTGTCTCTGTTTTGTGCTAGACTGGAAACAAAACATAAACATCCAAAACACTTAAAATTGTTGTAGGATGGTGCTTTTCTGAAAAGAACTTGATATGGGGATTTGTTCATCAAGACCTTAGTAGGCAATCTGTTAATGATATGAGTGGCAGTGAGTATACACTCACCCCAGTATTGAATAGGAAGTCTAGACTGGAAATATAACCCCCTTGCCATTTCCAAAAGATGTCTATGCTTCCTCTCAACAATTCCATTTTGTTGAGGTGTTGCTACACAAGATGTCTCATGAATGATCCCTGTTGATTTGAGATAAGCAGCCTCTAGTGATCCTTTTCCAAGCTCTAAGGCATTATCTGATCTTATCCTTTTAACTTTGACTTCAAATTGTCTTTCTACCATTGACAAGAAATCCTTGAGAACTGGAAATGCATTAGATTTAGTTTTCAGGAGAAAAGTCCATGTCCCCCTGCTATAGTCATCCACTATGGTTAAAAAATAGGAATAATCATTGTAAGTGGCTTCCTTAAAAGGACCCCAAGTGTCAATGTGAATTAATTCAAACATTCTCTGTGTTTTGATGAAACTCAATGGGAAAGGGAATCTACTTTGTCTAGCTTGAGGACATATAGGACACACATAATTTGAGCAAGAGGGAAATTGAATGAAATTTAAATTCTTCATTGCTGGAAAAGGCAGGTGCCCTAGTCTGATGTGCCACAATCTTACATTAGAAATAGTGTTTGCATGCACACTAACAGAAGAGTTTTTACATTCTGTATTGGACACTAAAATAGGACTAGGAACAATATTTGTAGCCACTGCCTTTGAAACTGAAACTACTTCCCTAGGAACTATGGAGTTTCCTCCTTTTTGAATAGAAAAGGCTTCCTTGACTTGGCTTGGCTCTAATTTAGTAGGCTTGAGTAGGTAGAGTCCATCCCCCACTTCACCAAAAACTTGTTCCTTCCTCAGGGAAGGGTCCTGTAACACACATCCAGTAAGAGTGAATAAAAGATCACATTGAAGTTGCACACACAATCTATGAACTGACAGTAAGTTGTATTTAAATTCTGGGACAAGCAAAACATTGTTCAGAGTCAGATTAGGATGAACAGAAACACTTCCTATATGTGTGACAGAAATTCTAAAAGAATTGGGCAAACTTATATTCAATGGTGCAGGCAAAGGCTTAAGAGTTAGAAAGGAATTAGGATTAAAACACATATGTTCTGAGGCCCCTGAATCAATGATCCAGGTGCTAGTGTTATATACTGCAAAACATGAACCTGAATATTTTAGAATAGTACCAGCCATGGCATTGGCATTGAGAGCTGAACCTGATGTACTTGATTGGCAAAGTTTCATTTCCTTTAGTACCTGTTGTACTATTTCATTATATTGTTCTTTGCTAAATTGGTTTCCTTTGTTAGTGGTGAATTGACTTGATTGAGTAGTAGGTGTGGGGCTCATGTCCTCAGTTTCTTCATTTCCTATAGCAGCATTTCCTCTGATATTGTGTCCATACTCTTTGGACTTGGTGAATTCAAAATCTTCAGGGAAACCATGAAGTCTGAAGCAGTCATCATGCACATGTCCTGTCTTCTTACAATAAGTACAAGAAACATTAGAATTGTATTTTGCTCTCCTCTGCTTGAACCTCTGGCTAACTCCTCCTCTTGTAGGTTTTGCAGCACTATGTCCATTGAAATGAAGACTGTTTCCTCCCTTGTTAAGCTGATTACCAGGTTTGTAGTTTCCCCTCATTTTCCCAGAAACCATAAAGGAACCAGAATCAGCTGGGTTGCTGAAAGCAGCAACACTAGCTTCTCTTTGATTTTCATCTTGCAGTAGCAAAGAATAAGCCACATCCATTGATGGTAATGGATTCATCATGATAATAGTACTCCTAGCTTGAGCATAAGCATCATTGAGGCCCATAAGAAAGTGAATTAACTTTTGATCTTCTAGTGACTTTATTAGCTTAGCCTTACCATCACATACACAGACACAGGTGCAATGTGAAACAGGGTTAAGAGAGTCTAGCTCATCCCATATCCTTTTAAGCTTGGTAAAATACCCAGCTATGTTGTTGTTGCCTTGCACCACAGTTGATAATTCTTTCTGAAGTTGATAGAGCTTAGCTCCATCCAGCTTTCCAAATCTTTGTTCCAAACTATCCCATAGCTCTTTAGCTGTTTTCGAATAAATAACACTATCTCTAATATCTAGATATAGTGCATTCAAAAGCCATGCTATTATCATATCATTTACACAGCTCCATTGTTCATAATCTCTAGATGTTGGTTCTGGTGCTTTAATGCAACCATTGATGAATCCTAATTTCTTCTTTGCAGACAAAGCGATGAAGATTGATCTTCTCCATCCTGGAAAGCCTCTTCCATCAAATATAGAGTGAATGAGGTTCATTCCAGGAGAATCTGAAGGATTGAGATGATATGGATGGCTTACATCATAAGTCACCATGGTGTTATTGGTTGTATCACCTACTGATGGAGCATTGTCTCCCATTTCTGCTCAGTCTTCTGTGGGCAAAAAAAAAATGAATCTGTGACAATAGTAATGAAAATGATGACACAGAAACTTAGAGATGGATCGAGCTCATTGCTCTGATACCATGTTGGAAATCAAAAATAAAGAGCTACGAGAATTTGGGAATTTTCTGTATATCCTTGCATACTGTTATCTGTTTATATTTATACAAATACCTAATAAACTGTTAAATAAAATAAAGAAAAACTATACATATTTGTGTACCTCTTATTGGTCAAATGAATAACAAACTAACTAATTTTGTTTCTATGTACAGGTTACTAGACTGAGGTGTATGGCTAAGATTTAATTGATCAAACTATTTTCAATGGCTGTGATGTGATCTTGAATATTGAATGGCTGTGATGCAATCTCATATATCCAATGGCTTTGATGCAGCCTTGGAAATCAATGGTCCTGATGAAGTGAAATCAATGGTCCTGATTAATTGTGTCCACTGCCTTGGACACATACAAGAAGACTCTGGAAGTCTTCTGAACTGTCGGTTCATTTCTCAGAAGATGAAGTTTGAAGCTGAAAGCTGAAGAGTTGTGTACTCATTTCCTTCTTCTTCTTCTTTCATTTTTCTCTTCATCTTCTTCATCTTCATCTTGCTTCAGAGATGGTTGTATGCCAACAAATTATGTCGTAGTTATTTGCTTGTACAACTGACATTAGATATTTTATCACTTTAGGACTCATTACTGTATCATCTCCTATATATTCTTGATTAGCGTATGAATAAAATACAGTTCTTCTCACCAATGTTGTTAATCAGAATTTTTTATCAATAAATCATTTGACCAAATCCGAGATAACGATGACCCGGAAAAAAAAAACTCTATTCTCAACTCTTGATGAGCTAAAAGACGTGCTTCTATATATAAGGAGACAAGTCTTACACTCGCTCACCAATGAGGGACAAGTTCACTTGTAAAAGCAAATACACAATTTATTTTATCATATTCTTTAAAATTTTCAATCATTTAAAAAAAATACAAAATCCCTACTTTTTTCTATTCTCTGATACATCACTGTACGCGATGTATTGGTCGGATACATTACTTTACGTGATGTATTAGGACGTCAGATACATCACTTTACGTGATGTATGATGTATCGATCGGATACATCACTTAACATGATATATCGGTCAGATACACCATTTACGTGATATATCAGGACGTCGAATACATCATTTTACGTGATGAATCAGTTGGATACATCACTTTAAGTGATGTATTAGGATGTACATGATGTATCCAGATTTCATCAAAAAGAAGAGATTTCGGGTAATTTTTTAAAAAGTAGGAATAAAGTGTAATTGGAATTAGGTAAAATTTCCTTTTCTAATTCACACCTCATCATTAAACACTCAATCTTTAAAGACGCCCAACATCCCCCCACAAGCATATTATGATTAAGTGTGAATAGAGATGAAGAATTAAAATAACTCGAGAGATCGATCCTTCGTAAATGTCACAATTAATGACCTATAAATTTGATTAGTTATATAAATTATATAGTAATTAAAAGATTATGTAAAAAATATATGAACGTCCAGGAAGTTTCAAAAGAATTTTCGAACAATTTTACATACATGACGTTAAGATAACACATAAGGAATCAGCAACTGCCTTAAGATAAATAAGAAAAAAGAATAGTTTTTTCTTCCTTCTCGAGTACTGGAACAATTGAATCTAATTAATTACAGGTATCGTTCATTTTTATCCTTGCCAAAACATTCGTCGATCATGTGAAGAGCTGGGATTGGAGGAATTCTCAGAGATGAAAAAGGTGACTTAATAAAAAGGAACATTCCAACTATAGACCAATCTTTAATACTGAAATTATGATAAATTTGTTATATATTATCTTCATTTTTAGAAGCTCTAAAATCAAAGATTTATTTTACCACTTCCTCCGTGAGGTAGTGGTAAGGTCCGCGTATGCTCTACTCTTCCTGGAATCTCACTGGATATGTTGTTGTTGTTGCAACAAACATCAATTTTTTTTTAATTTGCTAAGTTTGTCTTCTTCATACAACTGCACAAAGTGCAAACTTATTCACTAGTATTTTAATACTAAGATACCAATACAAATTCAGACATCACAACATAATCAAAACAAGCATGGTCTAAATCTTTGATTTTAGTTTGATCTTTTCTATATTTTTACTAGTTAAATTCTGGACAACATGTTGAAATTTTTCCATGGCTTGTTGAGGCAAGTTTATAGCTATCACAATACTCTTCTCTTTTATGTTCTTGTTAAATGACCAAAAAAAGCTGGCAAATGAGTAAGGACTTCTATCAACACCACCCAAAATAGGCTTTCCCCATCCAAAAACTTCATCAAGACCAAGTATTGCATCATTTGTGATGATAAAATTCCAAGATTTTGTCCATGGTCGTCGTCCATTAATCACCATGTAATCTGCCAATGATTTTATATAGTCTTCATTCACTTGTTGCTTAGCTTGTTTAATCAACTCAGTTGCATATGTCAATGGATTCGAGCACAACAATCCAGCTTTTGATACTGCTGCTGGAGTTGCAAATGCATTGCCATAATATCCAAGTGGTAAATCCATTTTCTGTAGTCCTACGCATACATTAACTATGTATGACAAACGAACATTCTCTTCAGGATTTATATCAAGTGCAATTGTACGATATTTCCATAGAAATGCAACTAATAACTCAAATCTTCCAATTGAGCCATATCCTGGTTCTAATAGTTGATGTTTAATAGCTTCAATCTCCTTATTTCCAAAGAAAAATGATTGTTGTATCAATTTATCTTCCATAGATTCCCATGCAATTCTTGATTCAATTTGCTCATCAAACTCATGGTGAGTACATGTAATGCATGGTGATGATCTAGCACTTAGAAGATCCCGTTGCCATACAGGTAATATAGAAGGTGCAAATGCTCCTTGAATTAATTCACTTAATGCGCTTAGAAACATTTTGAAGCCATAAGCATCCATCATAGTGTGATTAACTCTGAATCCAACAACAAATCCACCACATCTAAAACGCGTCACCTGTGTATATATCAGCAAGTTTTCCATGATAAATCAGGTGTTATTTACTTTCTATTCTAATACAACACTAGGAACCAGGTTCCTAGAGAATAATAGTTGGTGCACAACTTTTTTTCAAAAATGAATAATGATAAAGTTTTAAAAGGAAATCTGATGATTATGAAAAGAAAATGAAATAAAAGATGTAAATATAAGATATGTGATGTATAAATGATTCAATTCATGATTTGTGTTTAACGGACACATCACGCACTACACTCTTACCACTAGACCAAAGCTTGGGGTTGTTAAATATGTATTAATATATATTGCACAAAATAGATATAATATTGATTGATTACCTGAACTACCATCAATGAACAACCAATAATCCCATCAGATCCTGGCTCATTATGTAGTAGCTCCTCTAAGTATGGACATGGTGGTATTATAGTCTCCTAATTTGTCAAGCTCTACATTAGCATCCGCTTCAATAAACATGATTCCTTCACTATTACAATTTACCATAAGCTTCTTATTAGGTCCTTCAATGATCCTACCAGCTAATGGATAGTAAAGCACAAGTGTTTTAGACAATCCATCTTTTATAATCTTTGCATGATCTTTCCCTTCCATTGAAGAATTGTATTTGTAAAACATTAGTATCGGCATTTGAAAACGAAGACCTTGTTGATCATCCATATCTGAAAGATGTAATATTTCCTCAGGTGTTTTATTTTGTGGAACTATCATTTCTGGCTTATGTATATATGAAATCACAAAAGGGCTGGGAATAATTGCCATGGTGTATATAGCAATTTGAGCAAGTGTGGTTTTTGAGTTAGAATTTTGGATGTTTAGTGCAAAAGGAAATATTGGGTAAATACTAGCATACAATATAGCCTTATATTTTTTTTTTCTTGAGGATCACTATACAAAACACAATTATTTATATATACAAAGTCCATCATAATTGACAATTGTGCAATTTAATTAGATTGTTTCAAAAGTCAAAATGTTTCTCAACTTTTACCAAACAAATCTCTGTAGTCAATCTAACCTTGCAAGCACTAAATGAGGAAATAGAAAATGCAACTACAAGCTAAATTTCATTATTGTAAAGATTCAAACACATGATGAAACAAGCTAATGTTAAAGTCTCACATTGCTTTAGAGAGGCCAACAAAATTGTAAATCACTTGGCAAAGATGGCTAAAACTAGCCAAACTTTCTTTGTGTTCGATTAATTCCAGCAGGTTCTTAATGGGACTAAGGGTTCTTTTCATTTAGACAAAATTATAAATGCTTTCCATTAAACTCAAATATGGCAACACCAATTTTTCGGGGTTAGTTTGTAGATAGTAATTTCCTAACTCTTCTTTTGCTAAGGATAAAGTTTTGTCTTTGTATTTTATTTTGAGGTAAGAACGAGTTCCACTCTTATACTTATTAAAATAATATATAACATCCCTAATAACAAGGATACAATTGCAACTTGCATGATGGTAGTAATTAGGGCTGTACAGGACAAACCGATAAACCGCACCAAACCGACAAATCGAATCAAACCAGAAAAAAAACCTGACTAGTGGTTTGGTTTGACTTGGTTTGGTGTTTGAAAAAAAAAACCCGACTATTATAGGGTTGGTTTGGTTTTAACTAAAAAAAGTCAAACCGAACCCAAACCGACCCGATTATAGATATACTACTTTTAAATTATGTTATACATAAAAATATTTATTAAAATATAATTTATAAATATTTTTTAAAATTTTTTCATAATTTTTGTTTTCTTTCTTACATTTAGATTTGGACTTGAGTAGCCCATCTAAATAATATACAAAAAAAACTTATCTTATAAAGTTATATTATAAAGTTAAAACTTCAAACAGTGTTGTGCCTCCATCTTATATGTTGATATTTTGTACTAGAACTCTTTTTAAGAAGCACTGCTCTGTGCTTTTTATTAGATACTATGAGAAACCCGAAAAAATCCGAAAAAAACCCAAAAAACCCGAGAAATCTGAAAAAATCCAAAAAACCCGAGAAAAATTGATATCGAAAAACCCGACTTTTATTGGTTTGGTTTGGTTTATAGATTTAATAACCCGACACAAATGGTTTGGTTTGATTTGTAAAAAATTCGAACCAACCCGGTCCATGTACCCCTAGTAGTAATTATTAAAAGTCGACTAGACTGCTATGACTTCTACTAACTGAAGTCGATTAGGATAAGGAGCATGTACTCGAGAGTTTTTAATCATCAATACATGCTTGATTTCTCTTAATTCTTTACGTGAGATTTCTATGGTAATAACTTGATTTAGCATGTGCAATATTGTTTCTAGCTTTTCTTAGGTTTAACAAAATGCCACCTATCTATCTTAGGTTTGCGTCCACCTGCCCATATGATACGAAAAGTATAGGTATTATGCAGTTTGTATACCACACTTATTAAGTAATTACAAATAAATTTCTTGATAAATAATATTAGATATTTTGATATAAAAAAAGTACCTAACATGTGAGATGGAGTTGGAGAATCTTCATTCTATCAATCAGGCTATATAACTTAAATCTTAAATGAAATAACTCTCCAGAGTTCCAGAACTGCCTATATACAAGGTTTTGTAGAACAAATAAATACTTTCCCCATTTTAAAAAAAATGACCTAGTTTGATTTAGTACGGAGTTTAAGAAAACAAGGAAGATCTCGCCATCACCACACATTGATACTATTAAGGCTTACTCGAATCGCTTAGATACAAAGATATTCTTGGAAAATAACAGTTGTTGTGAGTGCATTGATTCAAATCAATCAATGAGAGAACATGTTCCAGAGGAAGCTACTGCTTAGTTCTTGATTTAGTTAGGTTTGATTTTGATCTTTTATTTTAACCTATTTGCTTTCTAGAAGGTAATATAGGTGATCAATATTAAAGTTATTTTAGTTTTCTAGAAAAGGGATGCACATAAGAAGAACTTTAACAAAATTGCAATTCAAATGTTGTATTTCTTTTCCAGTGTCCTTATACTTACAATGGGAATCTATATATACAAAAGTTCACGAGAGATAAAAACGGCAATAAAAGATTAATTCATCCTGCAGATTTGGTTCTAACAGTTAGGAGGAGATTGAGGAACTATTATGGAATGAATCTTGATTGAGGAAATCCCTGTGATATGGAAGCACATTGAATAAGATTTGATACCAAGTGATTGGCTCTTTCCTTGTGTGAGTCATGAACCATAGCTGTAGCTCTTTCCTTAGTTGTAGGTAGAATATCATTCTTTTCACCCTTTTTCAAGCTGGAGGAAATAACTGAATGTACTCCTAGCTTGTTCCTAAAATGCCGAAATGGGAGTTTTGACAAAGGTTTGGTGAAGATATCTGCAATTTGATGAGATGAGGGAATATATCGAGTTGTCAAGCTCCAATAGCCACCTTCTCACGAACAAAGTGGTAGTCGATCTCTATATGCTTTGTGCGGGCATGAAATACTGGATTTGTGGTCATGTAGAGTGCACTTTTGTTGTCACAAAAGAGTTGTGGTGGTTCATGTAATTTAATTCCAACATCTCGCAGTAAGAAGGTAATCCATACTAGTTCTGCAGTTGTACTTGCCATTGACCTATATTCTGCTTCAGAACTTGATCTTGAAACTGTTGGTTGCTTCTTTGATGGACAGGAAATGCAATTAGCTCCTAGATATATACAATAACCAATAGTGCTTCTTCTAGTGTCTGGACAACCTGCCCATAGTGCATTGTTCCTTTGAGATAGCGGAGTATTCTCTTTACTGCTTTCATGTCTCCTTCTGTTGGCTCATTCAGTTTTTGACATACTTTATTGACTGCATGGACAATTTCAGGACGTGTATACATTAGTTATTGAAGTGCACCCACGAGACTTCAATATTCCTTTGCCTCAACTAACTTTGAGTCTTCTGTTATTGGTTGTGATTTCAATGCCATTGGTGTATTGAAGTGAGAAATTTCTATAAGGTTAGCTCGATTGAGAAGATCTTTCATGTATTTTCCTTGTGATAGAGTAATGCTTCCCAGAAAATATTGTACTTCGAGTCCAAGAAAGTAATGTAATTTTCCCAAGTCCTTCAATGCAAATTCCGAGCTGAGTTGAATTATTAATGTCTGTATAAACTCTTCATTGTTTCCTGTAAGCACAATATCATCGACATAAATTAGCATGAGCACAATAATACCATTTTTTCTTAAAATAAATAAGGAAGAGTCTGCCCTGCTACAACAAAACCAATGTAAATTAAAAAATCAGACAGTCTATTGAACCAAGAACGTGCTTATTTGAGTCCATAGAGTGTGTGTTTAGTTTGCACACGTAATCAGGGAGTTTTGGATACTTAAATTCCGGCGGCTGTTCCATGTACACAGTTTCTTTTAAAATACATGGAGGAAGGCATTTTTGACATCCAATTGGCTTAATTTCCAACTTGACGAGACTGCAATAGCTATCACAAATCTTATGGTAGTAGTTCTTACAACTGGACTGTAGGTTTCTTCATAGTCTATGCCTTCCACTGGTGTGTACCCTTGTGCAACCAAACGGAATTTGTATCGTTCTATAGATCCATCTTCCTTGCATTTGACTCGATAAATCCATTTTGAACCAACTACATTAGTGTTTGTTGGTCTGGGCAGAAGGGTCCAAGTGTGATTTTCATGCAGTGCTTCTATCTCCCTTTCATTGCTTCCTGCCAGTAGGAGTGAGCAAGAGCATCTCTGTATGATTTTGGGGTTGTAACGCTGCTAGTTGCAATGAAGGTGGGGTGATGCAATTTTCCTCGACGTTCATATTTCTTGTCTCGAATCTGTTGAGTTTCATTTGCAAGATTAGGATCTAATTCTGGATCCTTCCTCAGCTTCATTCGAGTAATCATATGAGTGTCTTTTGAGGCTTGCATTGAATCTGCACAGAAATCATTAGAGGTAGAAGTTAGTTTTTCATTCAGATTTGGTAACTCGTGAAGAGATAGATGTTCAGTTGTTCTAGAATCATTGTAGTCAGAGGTTGTATGTCCACTGCTCAAAGATTCTCATTCTTCATTGTCGACTTCAAGTAGCTCATTTTCTGTTGCATTTCCCAAGTCAGTAGTGAGCTCCAGCATTGTGGTATTTTCTGAATCTGAATTGTATAGCTGAGGTGACTTGTCATTTTCGTTTTGAGATTTGGTGACATAGTCTTCGTCACATAGAGTACATGATGCCCCTTTTTGAATCTGTGCATCAACTTCTTTAGTGGATCTCAATTGTTGTGCACTTTTTGAATTGTGAAGTCAATCTCTTTCTTTTTCCACGAGTCAGAGTCTGAAAATGTTGTGAAATTCTAGATTTTTTTGCATAGACATTCCTTTAGAAGGAGAGTATGGAAAACAGCATGTACCTTGCTGCTAGTGCCTAATTATCCTCTGATTTTGCATAGACATTCCCGAGTCTACATACAGATTTGGATCTTTTTCAGCTTTCAAACTCATCGCAGCTAGTGCCTAATTATCCTCTGATTGGAATGAATGATCGAATCGACTCCAGCATTCAAGGGGAGTGTGATTAAACTTTCCATGTATTTGTCATTTCACAATGTACCTTGCTGCTGGATTGAATCTTCTGCCTCTGGAACAGAATCTGCCTCCGCCTCAACCCCGTCCTCGTTCTCTTTGGCTGACAAAGGCTTGGTCATGGCGTGTCATGCTTTCTCTTTCTTCATTGCGCTATTAAGCATTTTTTATATGCTTGCAAGGATAAAACAAATTGATGATAAGTGGAATAAGGTGGTTTGGTTAGCATAGCAGTCCGGAAGTCCTAGTATCTCGGTCCAAGACCTCTAGCCAACTGAAACACCTTTTTTGTTTCATTTACGAGTTTCTTGACTGCTGTAAGACTATCACAAACACCCTTGAACTTCTTAAGATATTCATCTAGTGAGAAACTTCCCTTTTTTAAAGTCATCAAGGTATTATCAAGCATCATTTCTTTTTCTACATTATGAGGAAAAATTTGTTCTTCAATGGATTTCCATACCTTGTGAGCCGAGGTTATATCTTCAAGGGAAATCAGTACCTCTGTTTCAATGTTCCTTAGCAGCCATGCCTTTAATAGACCATCATTCTTTACCCAGAGATAATAATTTGGATTTGGCTCAACTTTTCTATCATCTTTGGTGATCTCCTTTGCTGGTTTGCTGCCTTCGATCAAATGTTGTGCCATATCTAAACTTTGAATCAATGGCTCCGTTTGAGATCGTCATAGCAGGAAATTGAAGCTGTCAAGTTTCAGAGAAATAAGATTGGAACACTGATGAAGAACTTGTAAAGTAAGTTCAGGTTCAGTGGTGATGACACGAGCGGAAGAGGCCTTGTGGTTAATCTCTCGTGTGGCTCTGATACGAAGAAGAACTTTAACAGAATTGCAATTCAAATGTTGAAATGCTTTTCCAGTGTGCTTATACTTACAATGGGAATCTATATATACAAAAGTCCACGAGAGATAAAAAAAAGGCAATAAAAGATTAATTCATCATGCAGATTTGATTCTAACAATTAGGAGAGATTGAGGAACTATTATGGAATGAATCTTGATTGACGCAATCCCTATGATATGGCAGCATATTGAATGAGATTTGATGCCAAGTGATTGGCTCTTTCCTTGTGTGAGTCATGAACCATAGTTGTAGCTCTTTCCTTAGTTGTAGGTTGAATATCATTCTTTTCAACTTCTCCATCGGGAACTTACGAAAGGTTCAATAAAGGTTTAGAAAAAAAATTCACCGAAATTCATATCACAAAAAAATTCATGGGTTAACACACACCAAAAAAATGAAAAAAAAATCCTAATTTCGCTTTAGTGGCCCCTAAATGCTATAAATATGTTGTGGATCGTGTTGAGGCTACATGTACTACTCCACCGGGTACTTACGAAGGGTCCCATACAGGTTTCGCAAAAAAATTGACCGATCAAAAAATTCATGGGCTAACAAAGATGAAAAAAATAAGAAAATTGCTTAATTCCGCTTGAGTGACCCTAAATACTACAATTATATTATGGATCGTGTCGCGGTTACACATTATTCTCCCGGGTATTTATGGAGGGTCCCATAAAGTTTTCGCAATAAAATTGACCAAAATTCTTATCACCAAAAAATTCATGGGCTACAATACGCACGAAAAAATGAGAAAATAGCTTAATTCCGCTTTAGTGGACCCTAAATTCTTTAAATATTTCGTGTGTCGTGCCGAAACTACATGTATTGTGTCACGCCCTAGAAGAGTACCCTAGGCGTGACCGGCACTTGGAGACTATTGATGGCCCCAAGTGAACCACTTGGACCATTCACTCATTCAACTAATCAGCGGAAGACTCGACTTAATTGGAAAATCAACTCAAATGCCAGTTAAACTCAATAATGAAAATATGTTTCAAGAAACACAGATTCCGAAAGGACCATCTAACTCGACTCATACTTTTTCCATGAAACCTCTAACGTTTAATAGAAAGGTGCCAAGACAAGTCCAAGACTACCTCAAATGACCATCAACAAAATAACCAATGAAAGAAATAAAATAAAGTCCTCCGGATGCAAGGAGGTCCCACAAAAATCTAGACGGGATTAAGTCTTCAACGATGCACATGTTGAGGACCTTTATTATCTACATCATAAAACGATGTAGGCCAATTGGTGTTAGTACATGGAATGTATGAGTATGTAAAATGGTTGGAAGAAATATAATCAACAATATTCAACCTTATGCAACTCAACTCAAGGGATTTACTCTGAAATGAATCAATTCGATATAACATGAAGTAAAAAAAACAATACTTTAAATAATACACAATAAGAGACGTAACTCAATATATACATAAAGATGTAATAGTTCACTCTTTGGGAGGTTCTCTAACCGACAACCATCACTTATGAGCTAGTGATGATATAACGCTTAAGAGGTGCCATTGCCGCAGCCGTCTAATACCTTGCTAGGGAAAAGGATGCCCAACTCAGTGGATCCAAAATCAACCAAAGTCCATCGTTTTGGGACTTGAAAGGCATGGCCTCTATCCTATGCTGGTTATACAATTTACGGGATTTGAGTTGTCTCTACTCTTATACAAATAAGTGCTAAATACTACTCCTAAAAAAAATTATTATGCTCATATAAAAAATAAAATACTCAATTAACTCATCTAATCGCATTTAGAACTTAGCTCAAGACTCAACTCATCTCAAATCAGGAATGCATTTAAAACATAGTTTAACTCTTCAACTCAAACTCGTAATAAATAATGTTACGTAATAATGTTTAACTCGATTATTCTCATGCTCCAATTAAAGATCAAGAGACTTCTCAACTCAACTTATACTCAACTCTTTCTAACACAAAGATGATAAATAACCATTCTTTAAAAGTCAAATAAGACAAACATGATTAGTACTCCACATATAAGTCAAATAGGACAAACATGATTAGTACTCCACATTCACAAATCATTTCTTAAAAACTCCATTAATGCATAAAATACGAATGAAAATCTCAATTATGATTCATGGGAATGCAAACATGAATCCACACTTTCAGCAATACATAATTCAAGAAAAACCCATCAAGGCATATTCAAATATATACAAAAATATAATGGAATTCATAAATATTTTAAGAACTCAATTAATGGAACCTCGAAACTCAACTAAACTCAATGAACTGAAGATATGGGCACTTGGATGAACTCAACCCACATTATGAATAGCCTTACATACTTGGAAATCAAAGGAACTATCAAGACTTTGAAAGAATGACTTGAAAACCTTGAATTCTAGCTTTCTTTCTTCTCTCCAGTTCTCTTCTCTCGACGTTCTAAGTTTTTAATGAGAGAAAATACCATTAGGGTATTGATAAGAGATGAATTCTAGTCCCAAAATGGCTTGGGTTAAGTTTGCAAAAGGTGGAAAAAGTCTGGAATGCCCTTTATTAAGAAAACTTTAAAAAACGGGATCGGGCGCACTATTGGCGCGCCGCCCCAGGCCCCAATCTACTGAGGCATGTTTTGGGCACACTGAGGGCACACCTCTCCAAGCCCCAAACTGATGTAGTCAGTTTCGGGCGCACTGCTGGTGCGCTGTGCAGGCCATAAACTACTACAGCACTAGTCTCCATTAAAACGATCATAATTTTTTAATCCAAACTCGGAATGAGGGAAACTTGGTGGCATTGGAAAGAGGACTCAAATACCTTTAATTTTATAGGTCACCTAAATCTTAATATTCTGAAAGTTATGATCATTTGAAGTTGACCCTTATATAATCTTATACGTAAACTCAATTGATAAAGGATTTTTGAACTCGGCTTTGTAATAAAGGTTCCTCATTACCATAATTCACTTATAATACACTTCAAATACTTATTAAGTGATCCAAAAATATATATACAATTACAAATCATGGGGCTCGGGCCTATACGCATAAGAAGAATGGCTCGGGGTCTTAGCTCAAAATTTTTGGGGTATAACATATTTCTCCCTCGGGTACTTACTGAGGGTCCCATAAAGTTTTCACTAAAAAATGACCAAAATTCACCAAAAATTCATTGCTAACACACGCGGGGATAAAATGAGAAAATCATCTAATTTCCGTGAGGCCCCCCTAAATACTATAAATATGTCGTGGATCATATCGAGGCTACATGACCTGCACCTATGGGTGCTTACGGAGGGTCCCATAAATATTTCTCAAAATAATTAACCAAAATCAATATTACCAAAATATTCATAAGCTAACAGACACAAAACAAATGAAAATATTGTCTAATTCTGCTTGAGTGGCCCCTATATTATATAAATATATCGTGGATCATGTCGAGGCTACATGTACTTCTCCTTGATAACTTACGTAGAGTCTCATAGAGGTTTCACAAAAAAAGACCAAAAGTCATATGACTAATACATTCATTTGCTAACACACATGAAAATAATGAGAAAATTGTCTAATTCCGCTTGAGTGGCCCCAAAATGATATAAATATGTTGTGGATCAAGCCGAAACTACACATACTGCTCTTCTGAATACTCAGAAGAGTCCCATAAAAGTTTTGCAAAAACATTGATCAAAAGTCATATCACAAAAATATCATAGGTTGACATACTCTAAAAAATGATAACAAAATATCTAATTCTGCTTGAATGACGTCCAAATGCTATAAACATATCTTGTCTCATGCTGAAACTTCATGTACTAATCCCACGGGTACTTATAAAGGGTTTCATTAAGTTTTTGATAAAATATTAACTGAAATCCATATCACCAAAAAATTCAGAGTATAACACACACGAAAAAGTGAGAAAATCGCTTAATTCCACTTGAATGGCCCCTAAATGCTATGAATCTGTCGTGGATTATGCAGAGGCTACACGTAATGGTCCCCTGGTACATAAGGAGGGTTCTATAAAGGTTTCGCAAAACCTTTAATCGAAAGACATATCACCAAGAAAATAATGGGCTAACTCACACGAATTGTTTTTTTAGAAAATTGTTTAATTTAGCTTGTGTGGACCATTAATGCTATAACTCTATCGTGGATCATGTCAAAGCTACACATACTTCTCCCTTGGGTATTTACGAAGGGTTCCATAAAGATTTCACAGAAAATTGACCAAAAATAATTTCACCAAAAAATTAATGGTGTAATACACACGAAAAAAATCAGAAAATCATTTAGTTTTAATTGACTAGCCTCTAAATGCTATAAATATGTTGCTTATCATGCTAAAACTACACATACTGCTCCATCAGGTACTTACAGAGGATCTCATAAAGGTATTACAAAAAATTCATGGGCTAACACACACGAAATATATGAGAAAACCACATAATTTCATTTGGGTGGCCCCTAAATAGTTTAACTATGCCGTGAATCATGCTGAGGCTACACATAATATCTCCTGGGTACTTACCGAAGGTCCCATAAAGGCTTCAAAAAGATTGACCAAAAGGCATATCACCAAAAAATCTAGGGGCTAACACACGAGAAAATCGCCTAGTTCTGCTTGAGTAACCCTTAAATACTATAAATATATCGTGGATCGTGCCGATACTACACGTACTACTCCTTTTGATACATATGGAGGGTCCTATAAAGGTGTCACGATCTGAGTCTACACCCTAGCCGAGATATGATACTCAAAACCATGAGTGGCCCTGAGCTAACCCTTGGTATAACATATCAAATCATATTGAATGAAACTAATGCGGAAGCTAAAACATATCCTTAATAGTCTTAATCAGAAGTCAATAAATCCATGATAAATGAACAACTAATGTCTGAAATAAGCCTCTAATATTCAAACTGAAGAAAATATATTTACTGAGACATGGCCCCTAATTACCTAAAACCAATAACAAATAAGCTTCTAAAATCTGACTAACAACTAAACTAGGAAGCCCCCAAATGAGGAGGACTTACCAACTACTGGCTGGAACTGCTGCAATCACTTAGCTACGAGTCTGGGAATGGGCACTCGAATCTACATCATAAAAGGATGCAGCATAAAGAATATATGTGTTAGTACTTGAAATGTACTGAGTATGAAAGGAGCACCAACATACTAGTGTAACATAACGTGAAAGGGATAGTGTAACAAGGTTTTCAAAAATCATATACATAGTAAGAGTACTTGAAGATAAAACAATTGGATTTCATGTCCAAATACCATTCAAAATCTTTTTTTCAAAGCATATATATAGATGAGTCTATCTCATTAATATTGCATAAACATATATCATACTTAAAATGACCACAATAAGTGAAGATCATACCCCGATCAAACTAGAAGTTACCAAGGCACCTTCATTCTTACAAAAAATGGTGGATGTACAAATCCACCGCAAAATGTCGTTCCTGCCAAGATTTTATGATGATCCATTAATCCAACTAGTAGAGGATTTAAATTATGGCCAATACCGGGTATATAAGCAGTGATTCTAACAAGCAATAGCTCTTCCTGAAAAGGAGGTGATCCAGTCGCACCGACACAATTGGTATTTTTAAAAAAAATTGAATTAGTCACTTCAATAGCCTTCGATGGTTATATAGCTTTAAAAACCTTTTGGGGCTTTGGATTGATCCTGTCACGACCCAACCCCATGGGCTGTGACTAGTACCCGAACTGAACACTCGTACATACACTTGTCATCTATAATTAATCAACAACTAAACTTGATAGGGGACTTATACGGGCAGAACATCGCCTCAAAATTGTCATATATATATATATATCTATATATGAAAACCACCTGTCTCTTGGAAAGTCACAATCATCAAATGATAATATAGTACATAAGCTGACAAGGCTACCACTGCATATCACATTCCAAAATATACATGTATATATGTAAGTCGATAAGGCTACCACTATGAATAGGAACGTTCCAAAATATAAGCCATACTAGTACAACTGAAAAACATCTATATACCACTCATATATATGTCTACAGACCTTTAAAAATATCAACAGTAACATATAACAGGATAGAACCCCGCCATACCCATGGATAAATAAATATATACATCAAAATATCTGTTGACATCCAATTTTGACCATCCACAATGCAAATTAGCTATCGAGTTTCTTTGAATTCGAACATTTTGAAATAATTAGCTTTTATAAAAAATAAAAATATTTTCATGTTATTCTTAACTATCTTTTACCTTTTTAAAAAAAAATTAGTATAATATACATATTTCTATATTACTATATCTTTGATTAATATTTATTTGGTTGTTCGAAAATCACCTCAAAAGATTTCATATTTTACTAAATACAATGTTGGTTAGGTTAGTTTAATTATAGTTTGCATTTTTGAAAATTTTAGTTTTTTCTAAAAAAAACAAACAAAAAACTCAAATTCCCACATCGAAAATTGTATGAAAATTTGAAGTGTTTGGAGCCTATATAAAGGCTCATATTCTTATAAAGAAGGAGGGAGAAGTGGGAGGTTTTGTTGCCACCCAAAGTTAGAAATTTTCTTAACTTGGTTAGGATTTTTGGACTCTTGTCCCCAGCCTAAAAGTTGTAAAATTTTCTAGCTTTCAATCTATATTTTTCTTCAAGGAAAATAGGAGATTGAAGTCAAAATTTAGGTTAAGAACAGTGTTCTTATAACGTCGAACCCACGAAGGTTCGAGTCTAAATTTTTAATCTTTTATTTTATCTTTTTTTTGTAGATGGGAGTTCCATCAAGCTCTTGGATGGTGGTGAATGTCTTCCGCTCATCGTCTTCCATCTCATGGCCCGGAAAAAGGTAAAATATTTTTTTAGCTTTATTTTATTTAATTATTTCATGTTTTATAGTTAGTTGATTTGTAGTTTTATTTTTCTTAGTTAGCATGTATTAAGAATAGCTAGGTTAGTGATATAAATTCCTTATAGTTAGCATGTGTTAGGATTAATTAGCTAGCATGTGTTAGGATTATCTAATGAAAACACTTAGTTTTATTCATTATTTTTTTCAAGTAGTTTTCCATGACAATATAGGTTTTCATATTTTCAAAATCTTCTTTTAACATAATGTAGTAATAAAATATGCTTAAGTTATATTTAGTTAGAACCTTCATGCGTAATTGATTTGATTCTTTTTTTAAAATTGAGCTAGTTAGCATGTTGTTAGTCACTTCTAGGGTGTCCATCAATTTAATAACTCAAAATACCATGATATATTCCTTGATTTAGTTTAAAATGAGTAAATGCTTCTGTAATTTTATTTTAGTGCATGTGATATCAATTCAAGTCAATCTTTGGACTTCATCCTTGCATATTATTGAGTTTTGAGTCTCCTATCATCTTGATCAAATGACTGAAAATTGATACATGGAAAAAAGGTAATATCTATAATTTGAATATTGATATTGGGTTGTATACACGGAATACAAGCGGAAAACAGTGTCGTATACACTGATATACAGTATGTATACAATTTGATGTAAAGAAATAATATTATATACACTTTATATACACTGTATACAATGTATATACAATTATATACAGTAGATACATGGGGTAAAACACTGTATACAGTGTTATATATATTGTATATACACTATATACAGTATATATGCAGTTATATACAGTAGATACTGGGGGGAAACACTATATATAGTGTATATACAGTAATATGCAGCAGCTACAAGGAATAAAAACTGTATACAATGTATATACAGTCTGATACACAGTGATATAAAATGATATACAGTAATATACAGCATCTACAGGAAACAAATACGTGGTATATGGTGTATATACGATTCAATACAGTATATATACTACTGCAATATATAATGGAATTGGGCTTAAGGCCCAAAATGCAGATGACCCAATAACTTAGTCCAGACGTACAGAAACTAAGTGTTGGACCAAATTTTCATACTTTATTCATTTATATTTAATTCGGGTTGTAATAATTTATTTATTTACGTTTGTTTATACTAACATAGAAGTTGTTAAGTTTTATTAGTTTTTTTTCTAAAAGTAATTTCAAAGTCTTCGTTTCCTTTTAAATTAATCTTTCCCAAAGTTAGTCAAATAATTTTCAAATCGTTGGATAACCGCATGTTAGCGGCTATTTTAAGTGCTAAAACCTTCTTTAAATAGTAATATGAATCTCATACCCTTTTTTCTCTAAATTTTTAAGACTTAAATCTGTTAGACTCTTTTAAATTAAGTTTTTTTAATTTCTTAAAAAAATTAAGTAGCGACTCATCTTTTACTAAAATTGATTTTTTCTTATAAAGATGAAATTAATTTTACACTTTGTCCATTTTTTGACATAACAGTTGGGGAAGGTACATAATTAGAAGACCTCTTCTGAAAGAAGGAGTTGTTACCCTTCCATTGCTTCTGCTCGTTCTCATGCCCAACAGACTTAGCCTTCTTGCTTAGGTGTTCCTCTCGGTCCTTTTTCTTGTCATCCTCAACCTGCTGAGCATACACCATCAATCTAGAAAAATCTATGTCAGAAGTCATTAACATTGCCTTACATTCTTTCTTTACATGTTTGCCTAGGCCAGAGACAAACTTCCTCATCTTAGACCTCATATGAGGAATCATTTCTGGGGCATATTTGGACAACTGAATAAACTTCAAACTATACTCTTTCATAGTCATACTCTCCTGCTTGAGGTTCACAAACTCCTCAATCTTTGCTTCACGTAGCTCTTGGGCAAAGAAGTTATCAAGCAATGCTCTTTCAAACACATCCCAAAGAGCAGGCTCTGCACCCTCACCTCTACTTTCTTCCCACTGGTTATACCAAACATTTGCCACATCCTTGAGCCGATAAGACACCAACTCAACCCCCTCGATCTCTATAGCATGCATCGCTTTTAGTATCTTCCACATCTCATCAATGAAATTTTGGGGGTATTCATCAACCTTGGAACCCGTGAAGACTGGATGATTCATTTTAAGAAAATCTCTAATTCTCGTGGCAGCAGATGACTCTTGATAACTAGAGCTAGGAGTTGGTAAACTATGACTACTATTTCGAGAAGCCACCAACTAGGTGAGCATAGCAATCGCTCCTCAAAAATCTTCCTCAGAAGTAGGAGTGGTCTGAATAGTAGGTACTTGGGTACCTCAGTAGACCTTGCAGGTCGGCCCCTAGTTCTCCGTGGAGGCATCACTGACTATGGAACCTCAGCGCTGGCAGTGTTCCTTTGACTAGCGAAATAGGCCGATTTGGTCATCCTATCCACAATCACCCTGTAACATCCCCTAAAACATTGTATGTCGGTATTTTAATTATCGATGAAAATGATAATGTCTCTATATTTTAGGCATAACTTTTCATAGAATAGTCCAAATTAGGTGATTCAAATTTCTGAGTAACCAAAACTTCATTACCTACAACTTTCATGAAGAACACATCTTAAGATTCGGAGTTTACATAGATCAAATAAATTAATCTTTGCAAGATATAGTGCTGTGACGGAATGGAGTATTTGTAGAATAAAATTCATATATCGATGTAGAATGCTCCAAATTGGATGATTCTTGAACTAACTGAAACTAGACTTCTAGATCTACAATTCTTATGAAGACACCAAATCCTAATAAGGAATTTATCTTATTCAAACGCAGCTTTGAAAATGGATTTTACGTTGAAAGAGATCTCATCTCACCTACCATAGAAAGATCTAGAACCATTTGACATCATCCATGATATCAAAATTTTCCATTGAATTTTCAAGATCATCCTTTATAATTATGTTTATTTATTGTTAGGTCCCTCCTCCGCACCTATAAATACTCACCTTATTTCCTCATTTTATTCATCAAGCTTTCTTAAACAACTCTTCTCTCTATATACTTCTTTACTTTTTCTCAAATATAGTCTTAGTTTTAGTAGTATAAAAATACTACTCCGATAATTCTTATACTTTGGGTAGTACACAAAACGCTCAGGCGAGAAGAAAAGGTTAGGGGTCCAAGAGTGTTCCAAATCGGAGTAAAGCTTCAAATTTAAGGTATGTAAGGCTTTCATAGCATCGGATTGAGTTCGCCCATGCGCCCAATATTTAAATTTATTATAATTGAGTTATAGTTGAGTTTTATCCAAATCTTGAATTCTAAATGAATTAATTCTTCTTCTATTGAGTTAGATATATTTATGCATTATTATTATTATTGTTATCTCTCATATTATTAGAATTATTGTTCATGGCTACTTTCTCATTAATCCTAATTGATTTGATGTTCATGAATATTTTTACATATATTTTGAGTAAAGATGTTGGCTTTTTAATATTTTTATTGATAAAAAGAGTGATATGAGTTAATACTATATATGTATTTTATTGAGTTTTGAAAAAACAAAAGAGTTGAGTTTAAATGAATTTGAGTAAATGATGTTTTGAGAAAGATGTTTTGATGAGATGTAAATGATGTTTTTGAAGTATAATGATTGATGAAGAGGTAATGAGATGGATGTGTCAATGACATCGCTTTGTTGTATCATTGCTAGCTCATAAGTGATGGTTGTCGGTTAGAGAAACTCCCAACAGAGTAAGCATTGCTTATTACTATTATTTTTATTATTATTATTATTATTTTTAAACTTGCATTACATATTGATGTTGAGATAATATTGAGTTCTGAGCTGAGTTTTCTTGAGAGAAGTTTCTTGATATTTGTCTTTACCTTCCTGCCATTTTACATACTCTACATTCCACGCACTGACGTCATTCGACCTGCATCGTTTTATGATGCAGATACAGGTGTTAGAGATCCTCAACAGGTGCATCGTTGAAGATCATTATTTTTTCAGCTATTTGGTAAGTCCTTCTTATATTCGGAGGAACTCTTTATCCTTTAATTATTGTTGAGTATTACATTTCTTTTAAGGTAGCGATGAACATGTCATTGGCACCATCTAAGGGTATTAGAGGCTTCATAGACAGAGTTTAATGATGTAATTGGAGTAGTTCTCCTTTGAAACTACTTTTTCTAAAAAAAACTTCTTCTTTCATTAGATGTTGTTACTGGAGAGCCCATATAAGTATACTTATTAAGTCTTCTGCTGATGAAAAAATGAGTAATGAGACCAAGTGGTTCTCTCGGAAGCCAGAGATGGTTTCTGAGTGCCGGCCACGCCTAGGGTACCCTCTCGGGGCGTGACAGTAATGAACTTGGACTTTAAGATTTTTGAACTTAGAATATTTTTTTGGTTTGTATAAATTGTGAAGTTTAGACTTTAGAACTAATTAGAACTTAGATACTTGAATTTTAGGATACTTGAATATAATGTAGAACTTGACCTTAGAACTTGAATTTTGAACTTGAACTTGAAATTTTATTTACTTTAGAAATCTTGTTGAATTGTAGTACTTATGAAAATATTAAGCTAATTAGAGTTGGACCATATTCAAAGTTATGAACTTAAACTTTAGGAATTTTGGAAGTGGAACTTTGAAATTTTTTGGTTTGTATATATTTGAACTCTTTAAACTTTAGAAGTAACTAGAACTTAGAAGTTCATGTGGTTATTAACTTGAACTTTAGATACTTGAATTTTAGAAATTCGGAACTTTATAATTTATTTTAGTTTGGATAAATTTTGAACTTTTAGACTTTAAAACTAATTAATTAGAACTTTATGCTGTCATGAACTTGAACTTTAATTAGATACTTGAATACTCCTATTTTAGAACTTTAAATTGTATATACTTGAAACTTGTAATTTTGTTCTTATTTAACTTAGAACACCTGACTTGAATTAATTAGACTAAAATTATTTATAATTTGAACTTAATTATAAGTTGAATTAGTTATAATTTGAACTTAATTATTATATGAATTAATTAATTACAACAACAACCCAGTGAAATCCCACAACATGGGGTCTGGGGAGAGTAGAATGTACGCAGACCTTACTCCTACCAAGGTAGGACAGCTGTTTCCCGGAGACTCTCGGCTCAGTAAAAGCATAAATGCATAAAAAAATGTTAGATAAGAAATTATAAGTTGTGTTGACACCCAATTTTGACCCTCCACAAACATATATTGGTTATCGAGCTTCTTCAATTTCAAATAATTTTAAAATAATTTGCTTGCAAAATCCAAAATATTTTAAACCTATTTTGACAATTTTATATTTTTTGAACAAAATATATATAATTACTACCTTTACGATTATTCGAAAATTATCTTAAAAAATATTTCTTTTAAACTAAAAATTATGTTAGTTATGTTAGTTTAATTAATAGATTTATATTTTATCAATTAATTTAAATTTAGGTTAATTATTTTACTTTATCGAAATTAAGAAGTTTGTTAATTAATTGATATTAATTCGTCTTATTAAAGTTTTAGCCGAATTCACCAATTAAATCAATTTGGGTATCTCCTAAACTTAAATAGGTGAAATCTGCAATCTGTTTGGCCCAAGTTTTGAGTCCAAATTTTCAACATAAGTTGGCTCAAATCTAATTAATTGGCCCAAATATCGTTGGCCCAATTCTTACTTCTATTTCCTATACACATAACTCAACTCATTATATGATATTCATCTCATACGTACATCTATACGAAAATACGTATACACAAACAACCTTTCAATTCCCAACATACACATGACAACACCAACTTACTACAATACATATATTATACTTATACAATACCAACCCTACCCCCTTTTCTCTTTTTCCTTTTCCACCGCCCAATCCCACCTAAACCACCTTTTCTTTAAATTCTCAAACATCATTATTCTTCTATCTTCATCTTTTTCCTTTTCTTTTTATCTTTTTCCTTTTTCACCCCACCAAATCCATCATTATTCAAAAACAACATTATTACTCTTACCAACCTCACTTTTTTTTGAAATCCCTTCATCTTCTTTATAAAAAAGAAAAGAGATGAACAAAAAAAGGATTTTTCATCAAAAACACACACACAAAAAAAGAAAACATTCATCTACTAACAATCAACATTCAAGAAGAGAAAGGGAGAAAAGATTTTTCACCAAAAAAAAGAGAACTAATCTACATTCATCAATATTCAAAAAAATATATATACAAGAAGAACAAAAAAAAAGGGAGCAAGAACATAATACTACAAAAAAAATGAATTCACAAAAAAAATTAGTCTCGGATTTTGATTCTTCTTTGTTTTAGTTCTTTCTCTCATTTTTCGGTGGGTTCAAGGAATTTATCGCCCTCAAATTCGTCGTCTCAATCACTGTCTGAAAATAGGTAAAAAATCATTTTTCGGGTTTATTTTATTTGATGCATAATAATTACTTCGCGTCTTGTATTTAGTTTATTTACTATCTTATTTTTTTAATTAGCATGTGTTAGAGTTAATTGGATTAATGATAGAAATTTCTTGTCTTGTTTATAGTTTGGTGATATTTTTATCAAATATGTGAAAACTCTTAGTTTGGTTCATTATTTTTTTCAAGTAGTTTTTTTTGATGATATAGATTTTTACGTTTTCAATTTTTTTCCTTTATCATCATCTAGATAATAAATATATGCTTAAGTTACTTGTTAGTTAGAACTTTCATGGCTTAATTGATTTAAATCTTGTTTTAAAAATTGGTTTAGTGTAATATATAGGTTAATTCCATGTTCTTTTGTTATTTGAATATATTTCTATATATTGTTTTTGTTTTCTACATGTATGCATGTTGTTAGCCATTATGTTATCTTATTATGCTTATATGTGACCCTTTTAAGTGTTATGTATATGTACATATGTGTGTTTTTATATTTTATTCTTATGCCTCAAGTATCCACCATATCAAGATGAATTTAGTAGTAATTGGATCATGAGTTGTGTTGTCTCTATTTTATTTACTGTGAAATTATAATGTATGTATGTTTTTTGTTAATATACAATAGTTCATATTCGTATTATTAAATGTTATGCATGAATGAGTCTTACTATAACACATGATTAATTAGAATTAATGAGATTTTTTGTCCTTAGATGCAAGTTTCATAATGGTTTTCTTTAGATCCTAGTGATTGCATTTAAAATGAGATGTTTAAGTATTTTTTATTCAATTAATAAGAATCATATCACAATTGCTTTCTCTCTATTCATTTACTAATTTTATCCTCTTTGTTTATTGTATGAACCATCATCCGAGTCCAATATGGACTTCCTCTATTATTTGCATTTCGACGTTGAGCCACGGAGGCCCAAATACCCTCTTTTTCGAGTCATCCTCTTCAAAACAAAAAATAGAAAGGAATATTGATTTATAGGTTGCTAGAGCTGAAAATAGGCTGTACACTGTGTATATACAGTCCGATAGACATGAAAATAGTGTTGTATACACTGATATACAATATATATACATCCGTGATATACAGTAAAATTAGGCCTAAAGCCCAAAACGCAGGTGACCCAATAACTTAGCCCAGACGTACAGAAACTAAGTGTTGGGCCAAATTTTTATTCTTTATTCATTTATATTTAATTTGGGTTGTAATAATTTATTTATTTACGTTTATTCATATTTGCATAGAAGTTGATTTAGTTTGGTTTAACTTAATCGAACTCCCCTAAAGAAAAACCATTTTTGTGTTAATTTACTCCAAAAATGACTTTGTCCAAATATTTTCCTTTTAGTTAGACATTTCAACAAAAAAGTGAGATTTTCTTCCAAATTATCTTAAAGTTTTTTTTGTAGTTGATGTTCTTTCAAATCAATTGAGTTTAAAGTGTCTTTTCTCTAAATTAATATTTTACTAAATAGCTCAAGTGATTTTTCTCATTTAATCAAAGTCGTAATCGCCTTTAATTTAGTTAAAATATATTAGATCTACCACTTCTCTTTAAACATATTTAAAATTTATTTACTTAGTCATTTAATATAGTATATTTTCTTGATAAATTATCTCAAATATTTTAAGTTGATTTACTGCTCAAATAAATATATTTATCTTTACTCCTTATAAGTAATTTTGCCAAAGTTAGTCAAATACTTTTCAAATCGTCGGATAACCGCACGTTAGCGGCCATTTTGAGTGCTAACACCTTCTCAAAGTGGAAATTTGAACCCTTACCAATTTTCTCTAATTTTTAAGGCTAAAATCTGTTAAGGTCTTTTAAATTAAGTTTTCTTAATTTCTTTAAAAAATTAAGTGACGACTCTTCTTTTTCTAAAATTAATATTTCTCTATAAAGTTGAAATTAATTTTAAACTTCGTCTATTTTTCGACATAACAGAAATGGCGACTCTGCTGGGGAGTAATTAGGTTCTAACCATTAGATTTGACTAACCTATTTGACTAACTATTCGGGAATGTAATAATTAGTAATTCATTTTCTTTATTTGCGCCTTAAATGTTTAAATTATAATTTTCTTTCTTTATTTGCGCCTTATATGTTTAAAATTACAATTATTGAATTGTCATCACATGCATTAATTCCGCCAAATGGCAAATAGTTTGCATTAGGATTAAGGACGGTTACGTAGTCACCTGCGGCTGTTCCTTCAGAAAATAATCATTACTTCTTGAATTAATAAACGGGTAGTTGGTTCGTGGTCATCCAACACCATTTATTATATTCAACCCGCAGTTTGTCCGACTCGGGTATCCGGTCTCTTTTCAAAGCCCACTCTAGTCCATCTAGCATAGAGCGAAACCAAATCCTAATTTAGTGCATTTGCCTAAGATGACCCAATATCCAAGAAGTATTGGACCCATTAGAAATACCACCTTGAGTCCAAAACGCCCCCGGCCTAAATGGACGATCATACCTATGTGTTTAAATTTGAAGGTTGTATACGCCATTTGACAAACATTGTCCCTCGGGGTTGGAAGTTTGTTTTATTAGCTTCTTAAAAAAAACACTTCATAAAAAAATGAATGTTTTTATAAAAAAAATACAATGAATAATATTTCATTATTAAGAAATAATGAACATTACATTGATTTATTAATTACAATGAATAAATGATGGATATTATAATGAATTAATATAAAATAATATTTTAATAAATCATACATTGTACTTTATGTATATGAATTTATTTATTATATTAATTCAATAAATATAATGCATAAATTAGTAAGATACAATAATTTTAATGTAATCAAAATTAACTTTCATTAAATCCCAAAAATACTCTTTAAATTAATAAATATTAATTTATTAATTAAATAATATTTATATAAATAATAATATTTAATAGTCCCAACAATATTAATTTAGAGAGGTTTACCGTTAACTGTTGGTCATATTGTTGATAAGGATGGACTTTTTATTCTCATATGAACAAAGGTTAGGGTAAATCCCTCTCTTCACAATTAAAAAAATAAGAAATTGATGAAGAACAAAACTTTGTATCTAAATAGCAAAAATTTTATGTTATTCCCATTTAGCAACGGATTAAAGAAAGATTATAAGAAAATTTAATTAGCTAAAAGCTTTTTAGCGTTGAATTAGCTAGGTATTATCGATATATTTGATAGTTAATTCCATATTTTCTTGTAGTTCTCGTAACACCAATTTTTTGCTAATATATGCAAGAATAAAGATCGCACCCACATCCAGGATAATCGTTCTTTTGGCCAAAATAAAATAATTTAAAATTTTGACTCTCAAAAATGACATAGATTGAAAAAGAGAAAATAATAACTATAGACAACAAATTAAACGCAAGTTACATAAAACAAAGAAATTACATGCATACACGATCCTTACTGTAGGATAAAACTATGTACAACTTATTACATATTATCAATTAAAACAATACCTGATAAAAATAATTTGACTCTCAAAATTCGAAAGATGTCACATAGATTGATGGCATTAGGAAATTTGTTAGGGTGTAGCAACCAAGTACAAGGTGTTTTTCCTAGTAGCAGCAGCACCAAAACTTTCAGTCATATCTCAATCTTCTGGATTCATACCATTAGGAAGTTTCCAATCAAAATGGTAGAGAAATCTAGCCAATGTAAGCTCACTACTTGCTGTAGCAAATAACATTCCTGGACAAACTCTTTTTCCAAATCCAAATCCCAAGAACTCCATAGGAACACTTGATGATCCTTTGATCATTTTCACATCATCAACGTCCTTATCGACATAATTGTTGAATCGATCAGGCATGAATTTGTCTGGATCGCGCCAATATTCAGGGTCTCTTCCCATTGCGTACAAATTCATTAAGACTATTGTTTTATTAGGAATAATGTACCCGTTTATCGCGATTTCCTCGGTTGATTCTCTCGGTACGGCTAAGGGACCAGGAGGATGAAGTCTTAGAGTTTCTTTAACAACCAATTTCAAGTATTTCAAATTTTGTACATCATTATGATCAACACTTTTTTTCCCTTTTAAAGTCTCTCTGACTTCAAATTGGGCTTTTTTCATCATTATTGGATTCTTTATTAATTCGGCCATGGCCCATTCCACTAAAAGTGATGTCGTATCCGTTCCACCGATAAACATATCCTGATAAATTTCATAAATGGTCATATAACTATCAGTCGATGATCTTTTTAAAAGAGAATTATTTTAAAAAAAACTTTGTTTTCATTGTAGAAATTCAAACAAAGTCACATAAGTTGAGATGGATGGAGTAACAAATAGGAAGAAAATATGCATATGTATACTTACCAAGACTGTAGCTTTGATGTTATCTCTTGTTATAGGGATTTGAAAATTGTGACTCTCCTTCTCTCTGAGCCTTAGAAGAAGGTGCAAAAGATCTTCCCCATCAACATTATTTTTTCGTATGCTTTCTTCGTGTTCGTGGACAATATCTTCTAGAAGGCAATCAATGAATTCATGATGCATTTTTAGTAACTTTTGATTTGATCCAATAAAGAATTTATCGAGAAACTTGAGGGAAGGGAACAAATCCGACATATTAAAAAGTCCCACGAGCGGTGTTATTTTTCTTAGCGTGGACATCAATGAATCCGAATCGTTACAAGTCGTTCCAACGGTAGCCTTACAAATAATAGCACAAGTGAGGGAGTTAAGACACTCGTACACATTAATTAAGGTACCTTCAATCGATGACTCCTTAATAGATTTCATTAAAAGCAAAATCTCCTCCTCCATAAGGGGATAATTTGAGTGAATTATTTTCGTGCTAAGGAGCTCTGACAAGCAAATTTTACACATTTGTTTCCAATAATCACCGTAGGGAGCAAAAGCAATGTCTCCACCATTGTATGCCACGGTCTTCGAGACAAGGAGCTCCGGCCTATGAGAAAGCGCGGCGTCACTTGTTTTCATCAATTCTTGAAGTATTTTATATGAAGATATGACAATGGTTGAATGTTCACCGAGTTTTAGGTGCATCAACGGTCCATACGGAATTTTAAAAACTAAATAATTTTTTTTTAATATTTAAGTTATATATGTACATATAAAACTTGTAATAGTAATATTATTAAATTAGCTAGTGTTGGTGTATATATTACACCAACAGCTAATATTTATAATACTAAAGTCATAAAATTAATTTTTGTAATAATAACTAAATTATGTATTCATTGCTTAGAAAAATATAAACATATGTTCAATATTCACGAATATTTATAATTTATTTAGTAAATTCAATTAGAATTTTCATAAAACAGTACAATTTATGGTCTAATTACCATTCATAGCAATTGTTCAAAATTTGTTGCTAGTTTGTATTACATGTATTTATTCAGTCTAATATTGTATCAACACATACTATACAGTGTAATAAAATGATCATATATTTACTATAGAAAAGCAAAAATCCAACTAGATTTTAGAGTATTTTGAGATGGCATTTTATTGCCCACTATTTCAAAAATAGATTTTTATTTTTAACTTATCAAGAAAAGAAAATAATTTTTTCCCATATTTTGTCCTTAGCATTAATTAGTTGTTCCCCAAGTTACTTTTCAGGACCTAAATACTAAATATCAATTAATATAGATATTATTATAAATTCTTTTACTAACATTATTTCTTGAAGAGAGTGTAAAGTCTAAAGTAGACCAGTAAAAGCGAACTAATAGAATATTTCTTACATGCAATTTTTCTAGTTCCCCTACAGATTATATCTAATTCACAAAGCATTAGGTGCTTTGAAAGAAAGAAAAGAAAAAAAAATGGTCATTTCAAATTATTTGATATTTTTAACCTTTGGAATAGAGATTTTTGGAGTGGTGTATGACTTATGTGAACAATTATTGAGTAATAAATTGGGCAATAATTGAAAGGTAATAATATAGTGATTATTGGATCACTGGGATTATGTGATGATGATTTGAAGGCTTGACCAATTAATGATAATTATTGGTGATGTTTGCTATTTTTTTCATGTTGATTGATTCTCCTAATGGGTAATGAGATTGTTGGGTGTTTGTCACAGCTACACATTAAGAAATAGCAAAAATTTTAGGCAGTGGATGTTATGTCCATTTTTTCCTTCCACTTTTTTCTTCTACTTTTTCCTTTCACTCATCTTTGTCTCTCAACTTTATTTTTCAATTTGTTTTAACGATTTTCTTCTTTGTACCGACTATAAATAGCCATCAGTATTGTACTATTGAATGGACACTAAAATTCTCTTAGCTCTCTCTCTTTCTCTCACTATTACTATTTCTCTTAATTTGCTAAGTTTAGTTTATTTTATAACGCGTTATCAACACGAGTCTCCATCACTTTGATTTATTTTAAAAAGGTAACAAAAAAATAAGAATTTTATTTTCTTAAAATGTCGAATATCTCTAAACTTGAATTTTTTACTCTTTATATATCTGAAAAAGGCTAGTCATCATGGGCACTAGATGCCGAAATACACCTAGAATCGATGAGTCTGACAGACACCATCAAAGATGACACTATGACATCTAGTCAAGACCCTGTCAAAGCCATGATATTTCTCTGCCATCACCTTGAAGAGGGGTTAAAATTACAGTACCTCACATTAAAAGACCCCATTAAACTGTGAAAGAATCTAAAAGAAAGATATGACCAACTGAAGTTGGTCATCCTTCCACAGGCACGTCGTGATTGGCTCAATCTGAGATTAATGAATTTAAAAAATATAACTGAATATAATTCTTCCTTGTGTAGAATTATAACACAGTTAAATTTATGCGGAGAAGAAATCATTGAGCAAGACAAACCTGAAAAAACATACTCCACATTTTCACCCGCGAATATGCTCCTGCAGCAACAATATCACGAAAAGGGTTTTAAAGAATATTCTGAATTACTTTCTCACCTTCTTATTGATGAACGTCATAACAAACTGTTGATGAAAAATCATGATAGTCGGTCTGGTGGTTCTTTGCCACTCCATGAATTGAATCTGAAAAACTATAACCAACGAGAAAGAGGTCATGGCCCCAGTCGTGGTCGTGGTCGAACAAGAAATTATAATAATGATGCTCGGCTGACACCAAGAAATGATCAACAATATAAAAAGAATAGTGAAAAACAAGAATTTATACTGAAGAAAAATTCAGAAAGTATATGTTATAGATGTGGAGGTATGGGACACTAGTCACGGATCTGCCGGTCATCAAAAGCTCTAGTTTAGCTATATCAGGCATCCTTGAAGAGGGCAAAAAATAATCTAGAGATAAAATTTATCTCTGAAGATAATATTAAGTATATGCATCTTGATGTAGCTGATTTCTTCAATTTGCCAAAAGAAAATATGAATATTGTAACCCTAATAATATTTAGGTAATTTTCTTTTCATTTATATGTAATAAATCGTATGTTTATATTTTCTATTTCATGTAAATAAATAAAATTTGTACAATGAGCCATGTTTTAATTATAATATTTACTTTATTTTTTTTGAAGAAAAATATGGATATGCCTCATATTTTGTTTGGATCAATGATCAATCACGAGGATATTTGTGTAATTAATAGTGGAACGACTCATGCTATTTTTAAAGACAAGAGATATTTTTTCTACTTAATTAGAAGAAAAACAAATGTTAGTACAATTTCTAGTAATTCAAAAATGATTGAAGGCTCCGAAAGAGCTACCATATTTCTTTCGAAGGGGACAAAGATTGTTATAGAAGATGCATTGTTCTCTTCTAAATCCCCAAGAAACTTGTTAAGTTTTAAAATCCGCATAAATGGATATCATGTTGAGACACTAAATGAAGTGAATATTGAATACTTTGGTATAACCAAGAGTGTCTCAGGCCAAAAATATATTTTAAAAAAATTATCAACTTTGTCGTCTAACCTATATTATGCAAAAATTAGTACAATTGAAGCACATTTGATCGTAAACCAGAAGTTTACTGATCTAAATACATTTGTGTTATGGTATGATCAAATAGGTCATCATGTATCAATAATGATGAGACAAATTTTTGAAAATTTAACTGGACATCTATTAAAAAACCTGAAGATTCTTACGAATGATGAATTTTCATGTGCTGCTTATTATCAAAGCAAATTAATTGTCAGACCATCAACCCTGAAGGTTGACATTAAATCTTCTAACTTTTTAGAGTGTATACATGGGGATATATGTGGATCTATTCATCTACCTAATGGATTGTTTAGATATTTTATGGTCCTAATAGATGCATCATCTAGATGGTCTCATGTGTGACTCTTATCATCTCGCAACCTGGCTTTTGCGAAGTTTTTAGCACAAATAATAAGATTAAGGGCGCAATTCCCAGATTATCCAATTAAAGCTATTCGCCTTGGTAATGCTGCAGAATTTACATTCCACGCTTTTGATGATTATTGCTTATCAATTGGGATAAAAATTGAATATTTTGTTGCTCATGTTCATACTCAAAATGGTCTTGCAGAGTAATTTATTAAACGCCTACAATTGATAGCAAAACATCTACTAATGAAAACAAAATTATCAATTACTGTTTGAGGTCATACTATCTTACATACAGTAGCACTTGTACTTCTCAGACTGACAAATTATAATAAATACTTTCCGTCATAATTAGTATTTGTTTATGAGCCAAATATAGCTCATCTACAAATTTTTGGTTGTGCAGTATACGTGCCATTAGCACCACCACAACGTACACAGATTGGCTCTTAACGAAGTTGAGCATATATGTTGGGTTTGACTTACCCTCCATAATTCACTATCTTAAACCATTGATAAGAGATTTATTTACTACTCGATTTACAGATTGTCAGTTTGATGAAACAACTTTTCTGTAATTAGGGAGAGAGAAAAAGGTACCCCAAAGAGAAATTGTGTGAAAAGTTTCATCATTATCTCATTTTGATCTACATACCCGCACATGTAAGCAAGAGGTCCAGAAGATCATCCACTTATAGAAAATAGCAAATCAAATGTCAGATGCATTTATTGATTTGAAACAAATAACTAAGTCACATATACCTGCAGTGAATATGCCTATCCGGATTGATGTCCTAAAAGGACCATCTACTAGTATCATAGCTTCTGAATCCCAAACACGCCTGAAGAAGGTCAAGATTTGAGTAATCCTGATATTCCTGAAGAAATCAGTGAACCTGAGACTCAAGTGAATGAAGAACTTTCAATAAGTTATACTGGTGATGAGATAAATTCAGATCGATCAAAAATTATGATGGATAATGTTTTTGCATATAATGTTGCACTTAACTTCATGCAAGATAGTGAGAGTATTGAGCCTAAATTCATCGAAGAATATCGACGTAAATGTGATTGGCTAGAATGGCAAAAGGCAATTCAATCAGAATTAGACTCACTTGCTAAACGTGAGATTTTTAGACCTGTATTCAAAACCCCTAAAGGTGTAAAACCAATTAGCTATAAATGGATTTTTGTGCGAAAACGAAATGAGAGCAATGTAATTGTAAGATACAAAGCACGCCTTGTTGCACAAAGATTCTCTAAAAGACCCAGAGTCAACTATGAAGAAATATATTCACATGTTATGGATGGAATAACCTTTCGATATCTCATCAGTTTAGTTGTACATAAAAATCTTGAAATACATCTAATGGATGTAGTTACAGCTTACCTTTATGGTTCACTTAATAATGAAATTTACTTGAAAATCCCAAAATGATTAAAATTACCTGAAGCATGTACTAAGTCTTGGGAGATGTACTCAATCAATTCCAAAGATCATTATATGGTCTGAAACAATCAAGGCGTATGTGGTATAATCGTCTTAGTGAGTATTTGATAAATGAAGGTTATATAAATGATGTCATTTTTATGTGATTTTATTAAGAAAATGAAATTAGAGTTTGTTATACTCGTCATTTATATTGATGACATAAATCTTATTGGAACCCCTGAAGAGGTCCAAAAGGCGATTGAATAGCTAAAGAAAGAATTTGAGATGAAAGACCTTGAAAAGACAACTTTGTCTGAGTCTGCAAATTGAACATTTAGCAGATGAGTTTTTTGTCCACCAATCTGCTAAACTGAGAAAATCTTAAAACGATTTTACACGGACAAAGCACATCCATTAAGTACTCCAATGGTTATTCGATCACTTGAAGTGGACAAAAATCGATTTCGACCTCTAGAAGAGAATGAAGAATTTTTTGGTCCTAAAGTACCATATCTCAGTGCTATTGGTGCATTTATGTATCTTGCTAACATAACCAGGCATGATATAACATTTTTTGTTAATTTGTTGGCAAGGTATAGTTCATCCCCAATGCGAACACATTGGAACAATATCAATCATATTTTGCGATACTTAAAGGGTACCATTAATATGAGTTTGTTTTATACTAATAAAGGTTGTGCAGACCTTATTGATTATGCAGATACATGTTATTTATCAGACCCACATAAAGTTCTATCTCAAACAGGCTATGTATTTACACACGGAGGAACTACTATATCATGACGATCTACAAAATAGTCTATTGTTGCTACTTCTTCAAATCATGCTGAAATAATAGCAATTCATGAAGCAAGTAGAGAATGTGTGTGGTTGAGATCGATAATGCAATTCATCAAAGAAAGATACGGCCTGAAAAATGATGTGAAAGTATGCACAGTTATATTCGAAAATAATGCAGCGTGCATAGCTCAATTAAAATGTGGCTTCATAAAAGGAGACAGAACGAAACATATTTCACCAAAATTATTCTTCACATATGATCTCCAGAAGAATGGTGATATTAATGTATAAAGTTCGTTCGAGTGATAATTTTGCAGATTTATTCACAAAGGCATTACCAACATCAACTTTTGAGAAACTAAGGTATACGATTGGAATGCGTCGTCTCCAAAATATCAAATAATTTTTTCATCAAGGGGAGTAACATACACGTTTTACTCTTAATGAGACAACACTCAAGGTGTATTACTAAATGTATGTACTTTTTTTCCTTCACTAGGCTTTTTCTCACTGTTTTTTTTCTAGTAAGGTTTTAACGAGGCACAACATATATGGGTGTTCAGGATAACTATGCATATTGTTTCTTGTAAAGTTTTTAATGAAGCACATTACACTTGGACATCCAAGAGGGAGTGTTGCACAAGTGGATGTCATGTCCACTTTTTTCTTCTACTTTTTCCTTCCACTCATCTTTGTTCCCCAACTTTATTCCCCAATTTTGTTTACGTTTTTCTCCTTTGTACTGGCTATAAATAGCCATAAGTGTTGTGCTATTGAATGCACACTAAAATTCTCTCAACTCTCTCTCTTTCTCTAACTATTGCTATTTCTCTAAATTTGTTAAATTTAGTTTATTTTATAACAATATGTATTATTACCTGAAAGTTATCTAATATTGGCTATTAGTGCAAATAATATATACAGTAGATATCAACTAAATGAGGCAACCAAAATAAGGCATCCCGTGAAATTTTTAGAACAAAAATAATTAGCCAAAAATTATAAACTATAAGCTCGTCTAAACATACTTTAAAACAGACGAGAGTTAAAAAATCGAAACTATTGATTTTGCGGTGTGGAGGGTGTTGGGGTGTTTTGGGGGGGGGGGGGGTGGAGGAGGAAAAGAATCCTTAAGTTTCAAGTATTATAGCTTGTTTTATAGCACAATTTATTTTAAAAAAATTCTTTTCAATGATCACTCAGATATCTATCACATAAATTACTGATAATGTTTTTGGCTGCTTGTAATATGTCATATTGTCCTCCATAGTTTAATAGAATCAAAAAGTGAAATCCTTTGTGGTCTCCTTTAACTTTTAAACATTTTTAATTTGATCATATTTATCATTTTATCCTTAATATATTTTCTAATTCCCAAAATACTTTGTGCAAACCAAATTTTTTTTAACTTCCTCTCAACTTCATATCCGTTATTCATCTTTTTTTCTCACAAAGATACTTTAAAAGTTACAATTTTTTATTTAAAAAAGAATATTTTTGTCATTTCACAAAAAAAATTGTTTATCAACTCTAGTTTATCAAACACATAAACTCCTTACTAATAATTTCGAACTTTTATTCAAAAAATACACAATTGTTTAATTATAAAGCTAATTTCACTACTTAAAAATGCTTATCACTTGTTACGACCCAACCCACCGGGCCGTGCGGACATCCACTATACATCCAAAGTAGAAGAACACTTAACCATTATAGGAAAATATTGCAAAAGTTAAATCAAGGACTTGAACAACCAAACCAAAATTTCTAAAGAAAACTATATTAAATCTAGCTTAAACAAGGTTATACAAAAAAACCCAAGGAGACTGATCTAGACCGGTACAAGAGCTGCTAAGAGTAGAAATAAAATAAAGATCAATTATCCAACTTCCACCAAGAGAAAGGAAAAATAGAAGTTGTTGGAGGATCGCCTTTGTCTTCATCTGGAGACATAATTGACCCTGCAACTAGACTATGTCAAGTGACATAGCAAGAGTAGTATCAGTACAAACAACATATACTGGTAGGCATCATCGTTCAATGTGATACCCACTGCATAATATATAAATAGAAAAGTAAGAGATATAATAATAATTAAACTTTATCATTGTATCCATCCTAACCCAACAAGTACACTCTTTACTCGCACTTTAAGGTGTTTCCCACTCTCAATTTCAGAGTTCCACTAAACTCAAGACTTGGGGGTTATGAACCCACCTTACTTCTGTTCATTCACTATAACAGTCCCCCATCTAACAACCTTATCCACTCAATGTTTTCACCCAACCATCACAACCACACTCAGAAACCTCAACTTCTAAGTATATAAATATAGAATACGATTATACTACATAGATCACATCCAGGCCTAACAAAGCCCATTCTTTTATCCACCAATAGGTTGTTTCAAGATCATCATTCCTTATAACTAACACCCATCAATTCAAGAGTTCACTTATAGGTCTTTAGCCCATGGCTCGCGTGCAACTACTTTATTTGTGCATGAAAATACAAATATCATCAAGCTTAACCCTATTCACCAATATCACACATGTTATAACCTCACATAAGAGTCCTCTCAAAGGACCTACAAAAAATCAATTTTGTGTCAGAACGTGACACCCGATCCACACATACTACAATCACAAATACGCTCAGTATTTACAACATTATATCATCAAGAACAGGCTCATCACAAATAAGCTAGCAAGTAATCAGATTAATTACCAGTAGTTCCATGCCATCCAGCATCTTGCACGAGACGTAGATCGGAAAATATGCTGTTTTATAAGAACTTGGTCCACTGGAAGCTCGTAGCACGCCCTCCCTCTGCAAAAAAGGAAATTTCTTTGGGCAAAAAACCTGAGGTAACATTTCACAATTTAATGAATCTTCCACTTATTTGATGGGCTGGTTAAGGGTAACCTGTTTTCCCTTATCAATTCACATTTAGGCATATCATAAATAACGCAATTACACCCTTGAGACAATTTCGGAAACCTAACCAACACCCACACCACCAAATCCTTAAGATTTATTATCAATCTCTACTTAGTTTTATATTTCTGTACACAATACTATGCCCATTATGATATGAATCAACGGTCTCTTCGTCAAAAAAACATAAAAAGTTGGAGGACAAACAAAAGCAAACTATTTTTTTATTTTTTACTTTTGTTTTGAAAAGAGCATTGGATACGATATGAATCAACGGTCTCTTCGTCAAATTAGACAATATATATATATATATATATATATATATATATATATATATATATTTAGAATTTATTTAATATTATCATTTCAAAAAACGAAGTTAAACGATGTATTTGATTAAATATTAATTAAACAATTCCCACATAATACTTTACTTTTTCACTTTTTAATTTGTGGTAACTCTATATTTTAGAATTTTAAATCCGCCTACTCATGAAGGAAGACTTTACGTATTAACTCTATTTTAAAAGATGTAGTAAACTCAAATAATAATTTTCTTATAGTTTAGCTACCATTCATCCTGTGAAATACTTATGCTTCTTATTTGGTACCTTCTTTCATTACTTTAAACAAAGGTTTTTTCATCAAGAATCAGTGAAAACTTATGCTATAAAATATGATTTTTCACTGAACTAGCTCACTAAAAGAATGTATGGTAGGAAATAGATTCTCGCTGAAATTTTACATAATTTTTTCGTATAAAAATATTACTATGTTTTCTTTTCGCATTGACCAATCAAAATACATCTGTGAAATAGCCACTAAATATTTTTAATAGAAAATTTCAATAGAAAATTTAAATAGTGATTTTTTAGTAATGTTTTAGTTGAATTTGATATTTTGATTTAAGTGAACCTTTCAATGGCCGATCAGCCCACATCTATGTTCAATTAAAATGGCTTTCCATTATTATTTCAATGCCAATTTTAATAATAAAGCAAAAAAAAAAGTTTTAAAAAATAATTAGCCCGATTAAATTTCTTAACGGGTAAGGGGTTGGGCTGAATCCCCTATTTTAACCCCAAACGGGCGTTGTAAGGGCAGCCAGCACAGAGCCGGTATCACTCTTAGGAGGTCCGTTGGAATTGACAGGTTTAGTTTTCAAATTTCAAATTTCAAATTATATTTATGTGCAATATTATTTTGGAGGTGCATTTGATAAGTTGACATTTTGTTCAACTTGTGCTAGATTATAATGATAAATCCAAGCCTCATTTTTATGATTAATGGACTACCATCATGATTGCTTTGAAAAATTGGACATGAAGTGTTTCGATCTCTTTTTGATATCATTTAAAGAGTTACCTAGACTATCTCGTCTAAAAATTTAAACATATAGATAGAATATACTTTTATTTGCTTAATTAAGTCCTTATCAATATTACAAGTTATTCATATTAATCTAGACTCGAACTTGAAACCTTTGATCAAGAGTCATACCATACCACTATTTAAACACTACCTCCCTTGTTTCACTTCACCATAAACTAAAGCTAAGAAGTAAATCATGAGCTCTTCATTAGTTTCCCAGCTCCTCATCCCATCGAAGATTTCTTTGGGTCTTCAATGCTGGAAATCATCATCACCATCTCTGATTTTACGGCTAAATACATCAATGTCCATGGGTGAATTCAAAGGTTAATATACTTACGAGAATTAATCTAGTAATTTTTGTTCATATCTTGTATACATACATACAAAAAATTTCAGTAATTGTCAATTAATTTACTACTACGGTAGGAACTCATGATAAAGTTCAAATCCTGAATCCGTCTCTAACAGTGTTTGCTCGTGAACTCAACAAGATTTCAAGCTCACTCAGCTTACAAACTGAAAAGCTTAGTTATGATGATGATAATGATATTGATATTGATAATGATGATCGCGAACTTCATGAAGAGCTTATACCTAAACACATTGCTTTGATAATGGATGGTAATAGAAGATGGGCAAAGGATAAGGGCTTAGAAGTATATGAAGGTCACAAACTTATTATTCCAAAATTAAAGGAGATTTGTAGCGTTTCTTCTAAATTGGGAATACAAGTTATCACTGCTTTTGCTTTCTCTACTGAAAATTGGAAACGATCCAAGGTACTTCGATTTTACGCTCTTCGTTTAATTTATGTGGTACATGTACTTAGATTTTTGAGGGAGTCAGATGAGTTATTCCTTGACTGCAACTTTTTCATTTTTTTTTTAAAAAAATATTTTGAAATTGTTAGTATTATGACTTATGGTACTTTGTTGTTTTCATTTGTGTAATTTTTATTTCAAAATATTTAAAAATTTTACATTCTAATTCGGGGGAAAGTCCAAAATAGTCCCTTATGTTTGAGTTTAGATTACAAATCATTCTTATTCTTATGTTTGACAAGAAAAAGGACAGGAAAAAATCAGTTTGGTCAACATGACATGTTTAAAATCAAAAGATTAAAAATGATTTTTTTTTATTTTTGAATTTTGTGGGATCTTAAATTAAACATATGTCAAATGTATAAAAGTGTCATTTAATCTTGTGGTCTTAAATATGTCAGGATCAAACTTGAAATTAAAGAATTGCTAAAAAGAAAAACAGACATTCTTTTTTAAATGAATTTTAAAAAATAGGACAAATAAATTAAAATGGAGAGAGAATAATTTATAGATTTTCTATTTTATTTTATTATATTTTTTTGTTCAAGCACATATAACCATTTGTTTTGGAGCAGGAGGAGGTTGATTTCTTGATGCAACTGTTCGAAGAGTTCTTTAACGAATTTTCGAGGTACTTAATTTTTTCAATTAAAATAAAGGAATGTTTTTAAAGGAAAATGATATTTGTGTGCCTATATTTTGTGATTTGGCAAATGACACATGAAAAATGTCCAAATAGTGGAAAGGGTATTTTAAAGTCAAAATGATTTTCCACTCATTTGAAAACTCTGTTTTTTTGTTTTTGAAAAAATGCAAAAATTATCTCTCACCATTAAAAAGCTCCCACGAACCGACCTCATTAATTTATTTATTTATTAACAAAATCAACCTCTTGAGGTTGATTTCTTAAAATTCTTTTTGCAAGAATCAACTTGCGTAGATTTATTTTTTTTTAAAAACGAATTATTTAAAGAGTATAATTTTTTTTTAAAAATGCAGTCTTAAGCTAATAAGCTTCAATGTTCTACTGGTAGAAATGTTTATACCATAGTAAAGATGGGGTTTCAGCCCAAATGGTGCATTTTATTATGAAGAAACCACTTTATTAGATATACATTTATATCATATATATCAATTCTATAGGTACCTTATTACTAATTAAGAATTTCTTATCATATATTGAAGAAGATACACCTAGATACATGTATTTTTCCTATCAAATACATCAAAATAGGGAGAGAGGCGAGTGAGATGGGGAGGGAGGCAAGCGTGATAGTCATGTATCCCAGATACATGCGAATCATATTAGATATATACTAGATACATGTATCTGTATATATCTGATGTGATTCACATGTATTTGAGATACCAGATAGATAAGAGAGTGGCGAGCAAGATGTGTATCCTAGATACATGCAAATCAACTTGGATATAGTGTATCTAGAACAAATTATACCTATTTTGACCCCATTTATTTCGAGATATATGTATATAGATGTATCTGGACACATCAAAATATTATAAGATTCGTAATATTGCAAACTAAAGTGTATATAAGTAATTAACTTCTAAACTAGTGAAATTTCTGCATGTTTTCCTTTTATTATTGTGTAATTAAAAAAATCGACCTCCACCTCATGAAGTCAGTATTTTCAATTTTAAAAAAATTAAAAGAGAAAACAACTAAATAAATGTGTACTACTTTTTTCTAACTTTGTTTTGATTTTTCCATTGCCTATAGATTTGGAGTAAGAGTGTCTGTGATTGGTTGTAAATCCAACCTTCCAATGACTTTACAAAAATGCATAGCATTAACAGAAGAGACCACAAAGGGCAACAAAGGACTTCACCTTGTGATTGCACTAAACTATGGAGGATATTATGACATATTACAGGCAACTAAAAGCATTGCCAATAAAGTAATGAATGGTATTTTACATGTAGAGGACATCAACAAGAATTTGTTTGAACGAGAACTTGAAAGCAAGCATCTAAATATTCCCAATCCTGATTTACTTATAAGAACAGGAGGTGAACAAAGATTAAGTAACTTCATGTTGTGGGAATTGGCTTATTGTGAATTCTACTTCACCAAGACATTGTTTCCTGATTTTGGAGAAAAAGATCTTAAAGAGGCAATACTTAACTTTCAACAAAGGCATAGACGTTTTGGTGGACACACATATTGAGGAAGAAAAAAAGGTTTATATAGGTTCTAGTATCTCTTGTTTTTATGTATGTTTTATAGTTTTTCTTAAAGTCGATTTGTTAAATTTATTATTCACTCTGTCCCAATTTATATTTCTCATTTTTCTTTTTGTCGATTCTAATAAGAATGAAACGTTTCTATATTTAGTAACAATTTAACTTTAAAATATCCATTTATATAGCAGTTCAGGTATATGTAAGACATTTTTGTAACGATGGTATATCAAATCTAAATAACAAAGTTGAGGGGTATATCAGACCCTTTCTCCTTTAAAAAAATCAAAATCCTGATTTTTGGCGAATATATGGAATATGAAATCATGATTTCAATTCTCATGTCCAAACCCTGATTTGAATCACAATTTCAAATTATGATATGAAACTGCAAGTCCACACTTAGAGTGTGTTTGGTATGAAGGAAAACATTTTCCGAAAAATGTTTTTGCAATTTTCTTGTGTTTGATAGGCTTAAATGTTTTGGAAAATATTTTCCAAATCAGCTTATTTTCTTCAAAACTAAGGAAAATGACTTCCTTCCAAAAACTAAGTAAAACATTTTCCAAAACTTTCCCCCAACCTCAAATTACAATATTTTCTTCTTATCCCACCCCTACCATGACCCCCTCCCCCACAAAAAAAATTAAAATTTATTTTTTTAGATAAAAATTTATTTTTGAAAAATATTTCACATTTTGAATATTTTTTTTACTCCATCCCCCCGGACCACCCTCCACCTCCCAAAAAAAACTTTATTTCTTTGAAAAAATATTTCAAAATTTTACTTTTTTACCCCACTTCCACCCCTCCACCCTACCATACCCTGCCCCGATGCTTACCTCCCTCCCCCACACCAACACGCACTCCCAAAAAAATTTAAAAAATATTTTTTAAAAAATCAAATTATCTGAAAGTTAGGTTGCAGTCGGGTGTGGTCAGATTTCAGTTTGAAGTTCGAGATCGAGTCTAAATTTGAAAGTTGAATCTTGGATTGAAAGTCGAGTTGGATCCATATTAGGTGTTGGAGTTGGATCCCGAATCAATTATTAGGGTTGATTTTCATATCAGAAACTATTTTTCTAAACAATATTTTCTACTCTTTAGCAAAAAATAAAAGATATTTTCTAAAAAATATTTTCATTCACTAACCAAACAATAAAAAATACTTTTCGGAAAATATTTGTCACTCACCAACCAAACATGAGAAAATAAGTTAGAAACCAACTTGTTATCCAAGAAAACATTTTCTAGGAAAATATTTTTCTTCCTACCAAACACACCCTTAGACTGTTGCTCACCTTGAATTGAACAAGCATTAACCAATCCCAATAAATCAAATCTAGGAATGTCACCACTTTGATAGATGTTGACATCCAATTTTGACTCTCCATGATGTTGATTAATTTTTGAGCTTCTTCAATTTCAAATAATTTAAAATAATCGTTTTTGAGAAATTCAACAATATTTTAAATCATTTTCTAAGTATTTTGTTAATTTTCAGAAGAGAATTATACACTTCTACATTTATATATAAGTTTATATACGACATTCAATTTTTATATAAATATTTTTTAAACTTCGTCTTAATAAATAGTGTTTAACTTAGTAAATATTTTATTTTCCTTAAATTGATCATTACAATTGATATTATAATTAGTGTTTATTTCAAATATTAGAGGATTATTTTAGTTTGTTAATGTGAAGAAGCTCGTAATTAATTTTAATTCATCTTGTGTTGGTGTCATCGAATTTAATTTCTCGATAAAGATACACCAAAGGAACTGGTCCCTCGAGGTTTGTCACTTATTCTTTTCCCAAAACTTTCGCTTTAATTTACTGATTCTCATGTGTTGATTTGCTTAAATTTTCAGTATATAAATAGATCAAATTCTCGTTTAAGTGTAAAACTCTCCTGTGTTAACTGCTTTCTGCTAAGTCATTTATGTCCTAAGCTAATTATAGACAAGTTATCGTCTGTAGTTGGATATTTGTTAGTGATTTATGATCTTCTATTGTCCTGAGAGATATTTACCGATTTGAGTGATTGTGTTGATTATTCGACTCAAAAACATGACTTCAATAAGATTATTAAGTTAGAATTATTTTTGAGACTTTATCATTTGAATTATTTTATTATTTGGAATAATATGAATGTACAAGTATCAAAAGAATTTTTTTCAATTTTAAATAAAGATTTTTCAAAAACTAGTCAAGCTTTTTAATCCGCCAGTCAAACACGTGTTAGCAGATCCCTTACCCGACCCTAGTTTAATGAAAAAGTTTCTTTCAAAATTCCTTTTCAAACTATTTTACTTAATTTTCCAAAAATTATGTGGCGAGTCTGTTTATTATTTTCAAAGTAAATGATAATATCAATTTTCACCAAGTTATGAAACAGGTTTTGAAACTTAGTTTTCGAAATCAAATCGTAACAATAGATACTTGTCCGCCTCGAAAGGTTACCCTAGATGTAACCGGCACTCAGAGACCATTGGTGGACCCCAAGCGAACTACTTCATCCGATCACACATTCAATCACTCAGCGGAAGACACAACATGAATTTAAAAGACAGTCAAGTGGGCTAAACAAATCAACATATACCATAATAGAGTCAAAATCACGATTACAGTCAGTCCGAAAAAAAGGTTCGAGAAGAATAATGTATTTAAAACAAAATCTCAAATCAACTCCATATCATAAGGACAGTCTTGAAAATCAAAACATCTACTCGACACTATCATCTATCTGTCTATAAAGTCTCTATCACTATCAAGAAGGTGCGCATGACAAGCTCATGGCTACCCAAAAGAAAATACTCAAACTAGCAGATAATAACTCAAGAGTGCCTCCGGAAACAAGGAGGACTCCCCAAAAGCTGAGAGTAGAAATGATCTTCAACGATGCGCCTGTTGAGGATCTCTAATACCTGTATATGCATCATAAAATGATGTAGGCCAAATGACGTCAGTACATGGAATGTACGAGTATGTAATATAGCTGAAAGGAAATCTACTCAAAGATACCCAACTCAAATCAAGGGACTCAACTCTGAAAATAACTCAACTCAATAAAGATGAAAGCTCAAAAATATGCAATGTTTTTCAATCGACTCCATCATAGTTTTTCAAATCGACTCAATGGTATGCAATCACAATTACAATCAAATCAAATCATTCATTTTGTATTATTATTAGGGAGTTTCTCTGACCAACAACCATCATCATATGAGCGAGTGATGAACAATGAAGTGGTGTCATTTCCACACTCGTCCAATACTTTGCCTGGGTACGGGACGAATCACTATCATTGGATCCAAAATCAATCAAAGTCTATCGTTTTGAGATTTAAAAGGTTTAAACCACCATCCTACATTGGCTACGTAGTTTATGGGGTTCAAGTTATATATACTCTTATCCAAATCGATATTCAATACTACTCCCAAAATATATGATGCTCATATCTATCAGGTAAAATATTCAAATTATCTCATCTAGTCTCATTGGACCCTTTTCAAAACTCAATCTCATTTGAAATCATCATGCTTTTTCATTTAAAAACATGCTTTCAAACTCAATCAGATCTCCTCAAAACTCTCTCTCAAATAATCATTTATACTCAAAATACTCATGTTTAAATAATAATAATTTTAGAGACTTGTCAGACTCAACTCATATAAAAACTCAAACTCCTATAAAATCAATGCTCATTCTCAAATCATCAAGTTCTTTTAGTAAAATATGCTTTCAAGATCATTCACATGCTCGACTCTCATACTCATTTAGACTCAATAAAATATATGTATATATAATATTAGTTCAATAATATATATATATATATATATATATATATATATATATATATATATATATATATATATATAATATTAGTTCAAGTGAGAGATAGAAAATAACAATAATCTCAATACATAATTATGCGGAACTCAATAGAAGAAGAATTAATTTATTCGGAATTCAAGAAACTAGGTTAGAGTCAACTCATTCCCAATAATCGATAGAATTAGATGTAGAGCGCTTGGACGAACTCAATCCAATGCTATGAATAGCCTTACATACCTGGAAGATTGATATTACAATCGAAATCCAAAAAAAATAATAGCTTTCTTGGAGGAAACCTTTGATCTTGGAACATCGATGCTTGATATCGAGAAAAGAAACTCTTTTATGAAGTTATTAGAGTGGAAGAGCTTGGGAAACCTTTGCATGAAAAGTTTCTCTTCGTACTTGAATTTTTTGACTTGAAAGCCTTAGGGTTCTTGATGAAGAAAAGGAACCCTAGGTTTATTTTGAGAGAGTTTCTTGAGACTAGATGGTTTAGATTGATGATTATGAGAGGAAAAGATGCTAGTTGGATGATATACTCAATTAAAATACTCAAAAATGACTTACAATAGGACTAAAAAGTTTGGAAAAGGACCAAAATAAACCTAGAAGACGTGCAGGAATTTTCTAAGAAAAGTACTTCTACGGTTCGTCATTTTTTCTACGGGTCGTAAGACCCATTCTACGAGTCGTAACTACTTATGATCTGACAGCCTATAGTAAAGCGGTCATAACATTTTACTCCAAACTCGAAATGAGACAAATGTGATGGCGTTGCAAAGAAGACACAAAGGCATTTAATTTGATAGGTCATGGGTCACCTAATTTGTTGTATTCTAGAAGATATGATCGTTTGAAGTTTATCCAAGTAAAATATTTTACCAAAACTCAACCGGTAAGGAAGCTTTCAACTCAACCTTGTGCTAGAGGATCCTTATGACTTTAATTCATCTCCAAATATATTCTCACACTAAAGAATGAAACTTCACACATACACACAATTATGAATTATTCAGTATAACCCCATACCCCTATGAAGGATGGCTCGGTCTTAGCTAAAAAAATCAGGATGTTACAATATCTCCCCTTGGTATCATTCATCCTCGAACGATGACCAAGCTAAGAAATTGCACAAGGCACGAGTGAAATCAAGAACTCAGATACTCAAACAATTAATCCCTCATTACTCGGACTCAAGAATACTCGTCATATACTTATGTTCGGAATGAACATCAACTCTAAGATAGGAAAAAAGAATATTACCATCAATATCATCATTCGAAGGCAAATGCAATGCAAGAACTCAAAGACTCAAGCTCGTGAATAACTCACTCAATTACTCAAACTCAAGAAGGTACTATCTCAGAGATAGAAATAGGAACATTACCTTTAACATCGACACTAAAGCAAAATTGAGAGGAGGGCTATAATCTCCAACGCTTTCATCGAAATTTCTCAAATTCGAGAAAGAGGCTTATGAGCATGATAACTCCCAAAAGGATACATATGACTACCTTCACCAAGGTCTAACTACATGCTTTTATTATGTTCAAGCCTAATGCTAAATCACAGGGTATTACACATAATATAATTATGCTAATTTAGACAACAAGCTTCATATTCTATACCTCTATAGAGAACCTCATCTCAAGAGAACTACTCATTTTCATTACATTCAACCAACCTTGAGTCCAAATCAAGAAGCACCTAATGCATCATACATTCATCTACATTCCATCAATACCATATTCAAGCTTAGTTCTATAACCATCCCAATATACTTACTTGTTACAAAAGGACATTACTAGCCTACTGCAATCACTCACATAATGACAACCATTCATTCAAGCCTATTATTCTAATCACTTTATAGATTCTTTGAAGTCAACATCCTTTAAGCATTCTCATGTCAATCTTAGCATATATACACCGTCAATTTTATTAACTTCAACCAAGGGGTACACCAATATACTCTTACCTATTTATTACACACAACAAGATCCCATCTCGCTCTTCCTCCAGTCTATAATATTATATGAAATAAGCATACCATAACTATCATAATAAGGAACACCCACTCTCTCCCATATGCCATAACTCATCTACTATCATTAACATCACTATCAAAAACGATCACTGGAAGTCTTAAAGAGAAAGATCGTAAGCACAATTCGTTCAGGAAATCTAATAAGAGAACATTCATGGTGGAACATGATTTCTATAGCCCTTTAGGGCCTATCATGAGTCCATGGAACTGAACATGAACATGAATCAACATGAAGTACATGAGTCTGGGACATGGTATGGCTCTCATAAATAGGGCAGGTATAGGGTATCACCTCGACTGCAGTATAAGGAACATAAGAGATGAAAACACACTGATGTCTCATACTGGTTAACTCAACTCATCACTTCTTAAAACTCAAGACCCATTTTGGTTCATTACCTCATAATCTCTCCCTTATCTCGAAAGTCACTACTCTGATCCTTTGAACTGATTCTCTACATTTAGCTATAAGCACACTGCTCCAAAAGGCAAAGTATCACTATTCACAAGAAAACTTAAACTCTCTGATTATACTATACTCAAAGATACTGAACTTCTACTGGGCCTCATTCTAAGATACTTCCCTTAACTTCCTTCTATTTTTTAGGCATCTTTCTATACTTACTACTCTTATTGGCATACATATCTACTTTCTCTAACTCTTATGATCTAACCTCTTCTCTTTAGCCTGCTAACACTCATCTTCTAGGTTCATATGTTCCTAACTTAGTTGAAGGAAATTTGAACTATAACAGGAGATTTATCATTATCTATATACAACTCCCTTTGACCTAATTCTTAGGGATACTAAATAAAAAAGATAAACTCATATACAGCCTTCTACACATTAGTAGCTAAAGGATACTAACTAGTCACCCAAAGCAACTCATAAAATTAAAGCCTCATACAACTTTATACTATCTTGGATACATATCTTAAGTCTCTTCTTACCAAATGATTTAGCCTCAATTCACTATTTACATCTAAGGGTCACATACCCCCCCATTTGTAACACACACTCCTCATAGTTAAATCTTAATCTCTTGCATATACCATGTTAACCCTACTAAATCAAATCTTAAAACTAGCACTATCACACTCATAATGCTATCATCTGTTTCTTTACACCACCCATTTCAAATTCAAGCTTGGGGTCTAGTACTAACACGCACATCACACTTTTCACATACTATACTCACTTACGACTAATAGATAAGATTATGAAACATTAAACTACTTAAAACCTCATGACAAGTAAACGATTATCATCTCACTATCTGTCTAATTATAATTTATCACCACATCTCCTTTCATATTTGAAGTACTATTTACCTATTAATTACACCTCATTGCCTAGTTATATTCATATCCCTCTAAATAACATAGTCTCTCTCTACAAAATCATAAGCCTAGCTTAACTCTATCATCTCATGACTACTCCTCCCTTCCATTCAACACCTATACTAGGTATTTACTAATATAAAGATGCCTCAAACATAAAATCATCTCTTAGTTCAACTGTACTCTAACTCTTCCTAACTAACAACTCTTCATCTACCTCATATTATGAAAGACGATACTTCCTACTCTTTAGTCAAAACCAAAACGGACTTGACTTATGACCCCATCACCTACCTTATACATACATAACTCTAGTTACATGCCTCAACCAACCACCCTTCTCACTGTTTGGTTTTTACTCCTCTAATTCCATCTTTCTAACTCTAGGATAATTCTACCAATTATAGCTTACAATACCTCAAATCATATTCTCTCGGGCGGTAATGTCACGCCCCGGGAGGGTACCCTAGACATAACCGGCATCCGAAGGCTATTTCTAACCTCCGAGCGAACCACCTGGTCCAGTCACACATTTATTCAATCACATTCTCCTAGTAGAAACTCAATTAATGAAATACTATTCATATATGAGGCCGAAGGCCAAACATTTACAACCTAATAAGACAATAAAATAAGACTCCTCAAAATAACTGTTTGACCCCCCCACACTCCAGTCTATGAAGCCTCTATCAAAGTCTAAGAGATGCCAATGACAAGTCCATGGCTACCAATAATAAAAATAAAGGAAATGACAATAAAACTGTACAAGAAGACTCAACATCCTCCGAGAACTAGGAGGACTCACCAACTAGCTGGGAGCGTATGTGGATCTTCAATGGAGCACCAGTTGATGACCTCTAGTACCTGTCTCTGCATCATGAAATGATGCAGGCCAAATGGCATTAGTACATGGAATATACGAGTATGTAAAATGGCCGAATACAACGAACATCAAGGAAGAATTAATCAACTCGGAAGTTCAACTCAAGAGAAATAACAACTCAATCAAATGTCCTAAGTCTAAACAAGAATATAATTTAGATGGGTCCAATCACATACAATTCAACTCAATCTGACTCAGAGTACTATCAAGACCTATTTGGGAGTTTCTCTTAACCGACAACCATCACTTATGAGCTAGTGAAAGTACAACAAACTGACGTTGTTGCCGCATCCACTCATACTTTGCCAGGGTATGAACGAATCAACAAATCATGGATCTAATCCAACCAGGTCCTATAATGTCAGGACAAATCTCTCGGGGAAGCATCCGACTTTAATGGTTCCATCCCCCCTACGTTTGGCGATGCAGTTATTGGGTTCGAGTATGGACTATACTCTTGCCCAATTCGGTGCTCGATACTCCTCCCAAGACTTAATGCTCATAAAACTCCATCCAATCAACTCAATCAAATCGCATTGACAAGTTTCATTATAACCTTGTCAACTCATCAACTCTATTCCAATCAAATCTCTTCAAATCATACTATCCGATCAATCTCAATCATATCTTCAAAAAATTTAAATGCACATATATAGCGACATCTAGATAGAATTAATCATTTCCTCCATCCATATGAGAAATCTTTGAGACTCATCACAATTTCAAGACTTTAAATTTACATTGTTTATAATAAGCAACATTTTAAAGAAAATAACATCCTTTATCAAAATATACATAGTTAAGAAGATCAATAGAACATATTTAACAACTCATTTTCATCAACTCGTACTCACATAGAGGCTCATTTTGGGAACTTCTTAACTCAATAACATCAATACATATAGAATCAAATAAATAGGGGACAAAACTCATTTAAACTTAGACCATACCAAGGAACTCCATTTTCATGAACATCTAACCTCAAAGCAAGAATAGGGCGCATGGGTGGACTCAACCCATGTTTTGGATAGCCTTACATACCTTAGTGAAGACTTGAAGAAAACCTTGTGGTTGGGTCTTCAATGGAAAACTCAAACCTTGAAGCTCTTGGAACTCTTCTTGTTGGAGAAGGATTTGGAGAGGAAGAAGAAGAGAGATAGAGAGAGAAGAGGTTTCTAGGGCTTTTAGAGAGAGAGTGGGGGCTAAACAAATGATCCCAAAATAGTCTAGGGTGATACATATATAATTTGGGGAAATTCCCAAATTGCCCCTTCTCAAAAGTTCTGAAAAATAGGCAAAAATGCACCTGGTGCGATAGTGACGCGTCGTGCCATTGCAGCGCCAGAAAAATTACGCCTAAAACCTGCACATCTCGCAGTGGCGCGCCGTGCCAAAGACCAAACTACTGAGGCATGTTTCTAGTGTGATAGTGGCGCGTCGCGCCCTTACAACGCTAAGGCCAAAGTTTCTGGATTCTAGAAAATTAGCCTAAAAAACCCTACACAATTTTTAGTGGCGCGTCGTGCCAAGGACCAAACTACTGAGGCATGTTTCTAGCGCGATAGTGGCGCATCGCGCCCTTACAGCGCCAAGGCCATTTCCCCAGCAGTTGTAACCCAGGCTAAAAATAAAATTCCTGCAGTGCTAGTTCGTCTTAGGATCGTCATATCTTTTGACTCCAAACTCCAAAATGTACGTTCTTGGTGGCGTTGGAAAGAAGACTCAACGACCTTTAATTTGATAGGTCATGGGCTACCCAGATTGACGTCCTTCAAAAGATAGGGTCATTAAAAGTCAACCCTTATACGAACTCATCCTAAACTTAGCCACAATGGATCTTTTGGACTTAGCTCGGTCCTAGGGTCCTCTATGACCTCACATCACCTCCAATGCTCTTTAGTTTCTCAGGGACTCATCTTAACTCAAGAACATACTTTGAACTAAATATGACGGGGCCCACACTTGTACAAGGAATGCCCAAATCTTAGGGGAAAGTTTTTGAGGGGTGTTACATTATCTCCCCCTTAGGATCATTCATCCTTGAATGACGAGCAACCAGGAATGGACTCGGGGTACAAATCACAATCGAAATTTCAGTCATTCAACCAATCACATTCTTAAACAAATATCAATCAAAACTCAAAAAGGCACAAATGAATTCAAGTCAAGGAAATGATCATTACCTTCAACATTCTCCTCGGTAGGCATGAATAGATGTGGATATTTAGATTTCATGGCTTCCTCCGCTTCCCATGTGGCTTCCTCAACAAGTTGATTCCTCCACAGGAATTTGACCGAGGCGATCTCTTTGTTCCTTAGTCTGCGAATTTGGCGATCAAGAATTTGGACCGGGACCTCTTCATAAGACAAGCTATCCTTGATTCCAACTTTGTAAATGGGGACTACCAATGAGGGATCGCCCAAGCACTTTTTCAACATTGAAACATAGAACACCGGATGAATAGAAGCTAGCTCTGAGGGTAACTCCAACTCATAAGCAACACTTCCAATCCGCCTCAAAATATGGTAAGGACCAATATATCTAGGACTGAACTTCCCTTTCCTTCCAAACCTCATGACACCCTTCATGGGTGATACTTTCAAGTACACCCAATCACCCACCTAAAACTCCAAGTCTCTTCTCCTCACATCGGTGTAAGATTTAGGGCGGATTTAGGCTGTATTTAGCCTATCTTGGACAACTCTCACCTTCTCCATGGCTTGGTGAACAAGGTCAGGCCCAATCAGCTTGGCTTCACCAACTTCAAACCACCCAATGGGCGATCTACACCTCCTTCCATACAAAGCTTCATAAGGAGCCATTTGAATGCTTGCATGATAGCTATTGTTGTATGCAACTCTATGAGAGGTAAGTGATCATCCCAATTTCCCTTGAAGTCGAGCACACATGCCCTCAACATATCTTCCAATGTCTGGATGGTGCGCTCTGCTTGGACATCTGTCTGGGGATGGAAGGCTGTACTCAAGTTCACCCTCGAACCTAATCCCTTCTGAAAGGATTTCCAAAATTGAGAAGTGAATTGAGCTCCTCTGTCTAAGATGATAGACAAAAGGACCCCATGCAATCTGATGATCTCCTGTATATACAACTTTGCATAATCTTCTACAGTATCAGTAGTCTTAACCGCCAAGAAGTGAGCTGATTTCGTCATTTTATCCACAATCACCCAAATGGAATCATGTTGCTTTCGGGACTTCGACAAGCCTGTAATAAAGTCCATGTTGATCATCTCCCACTTCTATTCTGGAATTTCTATGGTTTGGGCTAAACCACATGGCCTTTGATGCTCAACCTTCACCTATTGGCAATTCGGGCACTTGGAAACAAATTCTGCAATATCCCTCTTCATCCCACTCCACCAATAGATTTCCCTCAAGTCATGATACATTTTCATGGAGCCTGGATGAATAGAGTATATGGAACTATGCGCTTCGGCCATAATCCTCCCTCGAACATCATCGACATCAGGTACACACAATCTACCTTGGTACCTTAACACACCATCTCCCCCCTTTGGTGAAAACCATCACCCCTTGTTTGTGAACCACTTCCTTCAACCTAAGGAGGATGGGGTCCTGATCTTGTTTCTCCTTTACCTCTACTACAAGTGAGGACGTAGCCCCATCTCGAACATTTACTCCACCTTCATTATTCTCTTCGAGTCGAACTCCTAATCGGGCTAATCTATGTACTTTCTTTGCCAATTCCCTCCTCCACATGGACAGTGCTATCCATAGACAACCTGCTAAGAGCATCAGCAACAATATTAGCTTTACTTGGATGGTAGAGGATGCTCATATCGTAGTCCTTGAGTAGCTCAAGCCATCTTCTTTGCCTCAGGTTGAGTTCCCTCTGGCTGAAGACATATTGCAAGCTCTTGTGATCGATGAATACATCGACATGCACTCCATACAAGTAGTGGCGCCAGATTTTAAGCACGAATACCACAGTTGCCAGCTCAAGGTCATGAGTTGGGTAATTCTTCTCATGAACCTGAAGTTGTCTTGAAGCATAGGCTATCACCTTTCCCTTCTGCATCAGTACACAGCCCAACCCGATTCTATATGCATCACAATAGACCACAAAGCCCTTTGTCCCATCGGGCAGAGTCAAGACAGGAGTAGTGGTTAGCTTGGCCTTCAGTTTCTGGAAACTCTTCTCACAAGCATCGGACCATTGGAACTTAGCCTTCTTTTGGGTCAGCTTAGTCAATGGTGATGATATGGATGAGAATCCCTCTATAAACCTTCGATAATACCCGGCCAAACCCAGAAAGCTCCTTATCTTTGTCAGGGACGTAGGTCTAGGCCAATTCTTCACAGCTTCAATTTTCTGAGCATCAACCTGAATAACATCTCCAGATACAATGTGGCCTAGGAAGGCCACTGATGCAAGCCAAAATTCACATTTGGAGAACTTTGCATATAGTACCTGGTCTCTCAAAGTTTGTAAAACAACTCTAAGATAATAGGCGTGCTTCTCTTCATTCTTGGAGTAGACCAGAATATCATCTATGAATACAATCAAAAACATATCGAGATATGGTTTAAACACTCGGTTCATGAGATCCATGAAAGCTGCGGGGGCATTAGTCAACCCGAAGGACATGACTAAAAATTTGAAGTGGCCATAATGAGTCTGGAAAGCAGTCTTCGGAATATCACATTCTCTCACCTTCAACTGGTTGTAGCCGGATCTCAAGTCTATCTTTGAGAAATAAGTGGCACCCTGAAGTTGATTGAATAAGTCATCTATTCTGGGGAGAGGGTATTTGTTCTTTACGGTGACCTTGTTTAGCTGCCTGTAATCGATACACATTCTAAGGGACCCATCTTTCTTTCGCACAAATAGGATGGGAGCACCCCATGGTGAGACGCTCGGCCTAATAAATCCCTTATCCAACAAGTCCTTCAACTGCTCCTTCAACTATTTCAACTCGGCTGGAGCTATTCTATATGGAGGGATTGAGATAGGCTGGGTATCAAGAAGAACATCAATCCCGAAGTCGATCTCTCTATCAAGAGGGACTCCAGGCAGGTCCTCGGGAAAGACATCGGGAAACTCCTTAACAATTAGAACCGACTCAAGGGATGAAGACTCAACATTGCCACCTTTCACTCGGACAATGTGATAGATACACCCTTTTGAGATTAGCTTCTTGGCCCTAAAGTAAGAAATAAACTTACCCTTAGGCATAACAGGACTACCCCTCTACTCTATTACAGCTTCATTTGGGAATTTGAATGTGACAATCTGAGTTCTACAATCAATAGAGGCATAACAGACATAAAGCCAGTCCATGCCAAGGATTACGTCGAAATCAACCATGTCTAACTCAACCAAGTCAGACAAGGTATCCTTGTGATGAATTGACACAGTGCAATCTCTATAGACTCTCTCAGCTAATATAAAATCACCGACAGGAGTAGCTACACTGAAAAGCTCGAAAAGACATTCGGGAATTTTATTGAATTTACTAGCCACGTAAGGAGTCACAAAAGATAGGGTGGCACCCGGATCCATCAACACATAACAATCAAGAGAAGAGACTCGAATCATACCCATCACGACATTTGGAGAGTTCTCTTGATCTTGGCGACTACCCATAGCATATAAACGGTTTGTACCTCCGCCGGTGCCTGAAGTAGTGCCCCTTGGATTACCTCTAGTAGGTGGTGCGGTGGTAAAAGGTTGGGCCCTATTCCCCCATGCTGGACACTCTTTCTGAAAATGGTCTATTTGGCCGCATTTATAACAACCCATCCTTCCCGCTCTGTACTCTCCCAAGTGAAGCTTACCACACTTGACGCATGGTGGCTTCTCTTGCACCTTGACCCATGCTAGCTTAGGATTGAGAACCCTGGGGTCTGAAATTCTGGCGGCCTTATCTCTGCCAATCATATATGTTCTGCGGCATCGGTGCACTGGCGATAGATGAGGCATAGTTGGAAGGCCTCTTCTGGAAGAAGGACCTGTTGCCCTTGCCTTGCCTCTGCTCATTCTCATAGCCCGCTGATTTTGCCTTCTTGCTCAGGTGCTCTTCTCTATCCTTTCTTTTCTCATCCTCCACCTGTTGAGCATACACCATTAGTCTCGAAATATCCATGTCTGAGATCAACAATGTTGCTCTGTACTCCTTTATATGCCTCCCTAATCTGGAGACGAACTTCCTCATCTTTGACCTCACATCAGGAATCATTTCTGGAGCATACCTGGACATCTGGATGAACTTCAGGCCATTCTCCTTAACTGTCATTCCCTTCTGTTTCAGATTAACAAATTCCTCCACCTTCGCTTCCCTCAATTCTTGAGGAAAGAAGTGGTCAAGAAAAGCTCCCTCAAATTCATCCCAAAAAGCAGGTTCGGCATCCTCGCCCCTACCTTGTTCCCATTGGTTATACCAAATATTTGCCACATCTTTGAGTTGATAAGACACCAACTCAACCCCCTCAATTTCTGTAGCATGCATAGCTTTCAGAATCTTCCACATCTCATCAATAAAGTTTTGGGGATCTTCATCGACCTTAGAACCCGTGAATGCCGGTGGATTCATCCTCAGAAAGTCTCTAATTCTAGTGGCAGCAGATGGCTCTTGGGAGCTAGAGCTAAGAGTTGGTGAACTCTGATTACCACTTCGGGCAGCCATTAGTTGTGTGAGCATTGCGATTGCCCCTCGAAATTCTGCCTCTGATGTGGGTGCAGGTGGAGTAGATGGCACTTGGGGTGCCTCTGAGTATCTCGCAGGTCGGCCTCTAGCCCTTGCCAGGTGTGCCTCGAACTGGGGCATCTCAGCGTTATCAATATTCCTCTGGCTAGCAGTACGTTTTGGAGGCATTATCTGTAACGTACAAACTCACAAATTAGAAAAGAGTCTTATAGAGTTTTAACTCTATCGCACGAAGTCAGAGTATGAAAGAAGTGAAACAATTCCTAATGTCTTATAGCCTCCTGATTATAAGGGTGGTGCACAACACACCCATAAGAAAGACTCTACTAGACAAGGCTCCATAGACTCCCTAGGACACTTGAACTCTGTGCTCTGATACCATGTTTGTCACGCCCTAAGAGGGTACCCTAGACGTAACCGGCACCCGAAGGCCATTTCTGACCTCCGAGCGAACCACCTGGTCCAGTCACACATTCATTCAATCACATTCTCCTAGCAGAAACTCAATTAATGAAATACTATTCATATATGAGGCCAAAGGCCAAATATTTACAACCTAACAAGATAATAAAATAAGATTCCTCAAAATAACAGTTTGACCTCCCCACACTCTAGTCTATGAAGCCTCTATCAAAGTCTAAGAGATGCCAATGATAATTCCATGGCTACCAATAATCAAAATAAAGGAAATGACAATAAAACTGTACAAGAAGACTCAACATCCTCCGAAAACTAGGAGGACTCACCAACTAGCTGGGAGCGTATGTGGATCTTCAATGGAGCGCCGATTGATGACCTATAGTACCTATCTCTGCATCATTAAACGATGAAGGCCAAATGACATCAGTACATGGAATGTACGAGTATGTAAAATGGCCGAATATAATGAACATCAAGGAAGAATTAATCAACTCGGAAGTTCAACTCAAGAGGAATAACAACTCAATCAAATGTCCTATGTCTAAATAGGAATATGATTTAGACGGGTCCAATCACATACAATTCAACTCAATCTGACTCAGAGTACTATCAAGACCTATTTGGGAGTTTCTCTTAACCGACAACTATCACTTATGAGCCAGTAAAAGTACAACAAACCGACGCTATTTCCGCATCCGCTCATACTTTGCCAGGGTATGAACAAATCAACAAATCATGGATCCAATCCAACCAGGTCCTATAATGTCAGGATAAATCTCTCAGGGAAGCATCCGACTTTAACGGTTTTATCCCCCCTATGTTTGGCGACACAGTTATTGGGTTTGAGTATGGACTATACTCTTGCCCAATTCGGTGCTCGATACTCCTCCCAAGACTCAATGCTCATAAAACTCCATCCAATCAACTCAATCAAATCGCATTGACAAGTCTCATTATAACCTTCTCAACTCATCAACTCTATTCCAATCAAATCTCTTCAAATCATCCATATGAGAAATCTTTGAGACTCATCACAATTTCAAGACTTTAAATTTACATTGTTTATAATAAGCAACATTTTTCAGAAAATAGCATCCTTTATCAAAATCTATATAGTCAAGAAGATCAATAGAACATATTTAACAACTCATTTTCATCAACTCGTACTCACATAGAGGCTCATTTTGGGAACTTCTTAACTAAACAACATCAATACATATAGAATCAAATAAATAGGGAATAAAACTCATTTAAACTTAGACCGTACCAAGGAACTCTATTTTCATGAACATCTAACCTCAAAGCAAGAATAGGGCACATAGGTGGACTCAACCCATGTTTTGGATAGCCTTACATAACTTAGTGAAGACTTGAAGAAAACCTTGTGGTTGGGTCTTCAATGGAAAACTCAACCCTTGAAGCTCTTGGAACTCTTCTTGTTGGAGAAGGATTTGGAGAGGAAGAAAAAGAGAGAGAGAAAGAGAGAAGAGGTTTCTAGGGCTTTTAGAGAGAGAGTGGGGCTGAAGAAATGATCCCAAAATAGTCTAGGGTGATACATATATAATTTGGGGAAATTCCCAAATTGCCCCTTCTCAAAAGTTCTGAAAAATAGGCAAAAATGCACCTGGCGCGATAGTGGCGTGTCGCGCCATTGCAGCGCCAAACCAATTACGCCTAAAACCTACACACCTCGCAGTGGCGCGCCGCGCCAAAGACCAAACTACTGAGGCATGTTTCTGGCGCGATAGTGGCGCGTCGCGCCCTTATAATGCCAAGGCCAAAGTTTCTGGATTCTGAAAAATTGGCCTGAAAAACCCTGCACAACTTTTAGTGGCGCGTCGCGCCAAGGACCAAACTACTGAGGCATGTTTCTGGCGCAATAGTGGCGTGTCGCACCCTTACAGCGCCAAGGCCATTTCCTCAGCAGTTGCAACCCAGGCCAAAAATGAAATTCCTGCCGTGCTAGTTCGTCTTAGGATCGTCATATCTTTTGACTCCAAACTCCAAAATATACGTTCTTGGTGGCGTTGGAAAGAAGACTCAACGACCTTTAATTTGATAGGTCGTGGGCCACCCAGATTGAGGTCCTTCAAAAGATAGGGTCATTAAAAGTCGACCCTTATATGAATTCATCCTAAACTTAGCCACGACGGATCTTTTGGACTTAGCTTGGTCCTAGGGTCCTCTATGACCCCACATCACCTCCAACGCTCTTTAGTTTCTCAGGGACTCATCTTAACTCGAGCATATACTTCAAACTAAATACGACGGGCCCCACATATATACAAGGAAGGCCCAAATCTTAGGGGAAAGTTTTTGAGGGGTGTTACAGGTAACCCTAAGTAATTTAGGACATAACTTCCCTCTCAAAGATAACATCTGAAGTAAGGTTTAGAAATGTGAGTGTGGGATACATCTTGCTCTGGCTCAACGCACGATTCATATGAATAAGAGTTGATTCTTTTGAATCAATAAACTTAAGCACACTAATCGACTCTTCACAAGCCTTGCGTAGTCTCTTTACTTTCTCAAGACTTTATCTTAGTCAAACGGATTTGAGAAATGTACGAATTAGAGGGAAACTTTAATAGAGTTAAACTCTATCGCACGAACTCAGAATATGAAAGAAGTGAAATAATTCCTAATTTTCTATAGCCTCCTGATTATAATTGTGGTGCATGACACACCCATAAGAAAGAATCTACTAGACACGACTTCATATATATCCTAGGACTCTTGAACTCTATGCTCTGATACTAAGTTTTTCATGATCCAAGAGCGTACCCTAGACATAACCGATACTCAAAGACCATTGCTGGACCCCAAGTAAACCACTTGGTCCAATTATACATTCAATCACTCAGCAAAAGACGCAATATGAATTTAAAAGGCATTCAAATAGGCTAACCAAATCAACATTTCGATAAGAATAATATATTTAAAATAAATCTCAAATCAACACCATATCATAAGAATAGTTTTGAAAACCAAAACATCTACTTGACACTATCATCTATCTATTTATAATGACTTTATCACTATCAAGAAGGTGCACATGATAAGCTCATGGCTACCCAACAGAAAATACTCAAAAAATAGATAATAACTCAAGAGTGCCTCCGAACACAAGAAGGACTCCCCAAAAGCTGAGAGTTGAAATGATCTTCAACATATGCTTATTGAGGATCTCTAATACTTGTATATGCATCATGAAACAATGCAGGCCAAATGACGTCAGTACATTAAAATGTACGAGTATGTAATATAGTTAAAAGGAAACGTACTCAAAGATACTCAACTCAACTCAAGGGACTCAACTCAACTCAAGGGACTCAACTCTAAAAATAGCTCAACTCAATAAAGATGCAAGTTCAAAAATATGCAATGTCTTTCAATCTACTCCATCATAGTTTTTCAAATCAACACAATTGCATGAAATCATAATTAAATCAAATCATTCATTTTGTATTGTTATTAGGGAGTTTCTCTAACCGAGAACCATTACCATATGAGCGAGTGATGTACAATGAAGCAATGTCATCGCCACATCCATCCAATACTTTGTCAGGATAAGGGATAAATCATTATTATTGGATCCAAAATCAATCAAAGTCTATCATTTTGGGACTTAAGAGGTTTATCCCTCTAATATACCGACATTTGAAGGCACATCTAATTCTTTAACAAGGCATAAATGCAGTTCTTAAGCAACTATAGGATATTTTAATAGTTTTGTATTAAGGAAATCAATACAAATGGATAAGAAGGCAAAACAAAGAAAATAACTGCAAAAATAAAGACCTGACGGCACGTATGACAAACCGTCATACTCATAACAGGCCGTTAACCTAATCGTCAAGCTAAACTAGAAGAGGGGAACAATTTGATAGTTATGATGGTATCTCTCTGATGAGCCATCGCATTACTGAAGGACCATCAATTACGTCGTCGAACTTAAATAGAAGTGAATCCAAGAGAAGGAGTAATGACGGAATATCTATTGGACAGTCACACATCTGATGCCTCGTCATCTCCGTCATCAAAATAAGCATTCCAACCTATTAGCACTGTTAGAACTGATGGTGCAAGTGAGGGATCGTTGATTCTATGACGGGCCATCATCTCCATCGTCAGGCAGACGTCGGAGAGTCGCATTTTGACTTTTGAATTTGTATTTCATGAGAGTATAAATACAAACTTTTAGGTTTTATTTCAGTATCTTATTTTTGGAGAACACATAGAACGCAATATTGCTTGAAGTGTGATTTATTGAACGAAAACTGTGAATAACGAAATCAAAGTGTTGATTATTTCATCTTTTGTAAGTTTCTTTCCTTTAGAGAATACAATAATATCTCTTGTTTTCATAATCATGAGTGGCTAAATCAAGTTGTGGAATCCATGATGATTTGACCTAAATCTAGAATTTTGTATGGAATAGCCTAAGTAGTGCATTGTGCATCTTGTTAATTCTTTCATATTAATTATTTTCTAATGGTTGCAAACATTAGATGTTTCCCTAAGTTTCACTTGCTTGAGTAAAAGAGTAAAATCATAAGAAAAGAGTTGACAACAATAATTCAAATTGTAAATTTGCCTAATAGTTAATGATGTAGCAAGATTAACTACTTTGAGTGATTATTACTGATTGACTTGAGATATTTTTAGTTCGAAAGAATAAAAATGTCATATGCTTATGAAGGTGAAAAACATTTAAGTGTGATAAATGTGTGATAAACTGATGCAATCTGGAGCGTGTAAAATCATTCTGTACTAACCTGAAGATCGGTCAAATTGTCTTGGTGAATACAAACTTGGGTAGTTTCCCTCATAAACATCAATCTCCAGCTACTGTAAATCACTATTTGGTTACCACTAACCTTTAAGAACTATATTCTAAAATCCTCCCATATTTTCACTTTGTGTCAGAAATAAGTAACTAAAAGTAAAATAACCGCATACGGATTAGTCGTTACCTTATTCCTTGTGGGATTTGCCCTAACCTAGTTGGATTCTATATTTGACAACGATCGCTTTATATCTCTTTATCGAGGTGTAATTTGGGTGTATTACCCTCCATCCTACTCTGGTGTTCGAGTTATATATACTATTACCCAAATTGGTTCTCAATACTACCCCCAAAATATATGATGCTCATATCTTTTAGGTAGACTATTTAAATTATCTCATCTGATCTCATTTGACCCTTTTGAAAACTCAATCTCATCTAAAATCATTATGCCTTTTCATTTAAAAACATGCTTTCAAACTCAATTAGGTCTCCTCAAAACTCAATCTCAAACAATCATTTATACTCAAAATACTCATGTTTAAGTAATAATAATTTTAGAGACTTGTTAGACTCAACTCATATGAAAACTCAAACTCATGTAAAATTAATACTCATGCTCAAATCATTAAGTTCTTTTAGTAAAATATGCTTTCAAGATCACTCACATCTCATCAAAACTCTTTCTCAATTTCAATCAATCATGCTCGACTCTCATACTCATTTAGACTTAATAAAATATATGTATATATAATATTAGTTCAATTGACTCTCTTCATCAATGCATAAAAGCCATCATCTTTACTCTAAAATATATATGTAAAAATTATGATTATCAAATCAATTAGGGTTCACAGAAAAGTAGCCATTAACAACAATTCTAATCAAGTAAAAGATAGAAAATAATAATAATCTCAATACATAATTATGCGGAACTCAATAGAAGAAGAATTAACTCATTCGAAATTCAAGAAACTAGGTTAGACTCAACTCATTCTCAATAATCGATAGAATGTAGAGCGCATGGACGAATTCAATCCAATACTATGAATAACATTACATACCTGGAAAATTGATATTACAATCAAAACCCCCAAAAAATAATAGCTTTCTTAGAGGAAACCTTTGATCTTTCTCACGACCCAAGCCTAGGGCCTAGTCGTGACATGGCAAATGAGGAATCCGAAAGTACCTCAAACAAGCCTCTTAGCATTCTTTTAGCCTTTCATAGGTAATGATGATAAATAAACAAGCGCAAATCATAATAAATCTTCAACTTACATATGTCCAACAATACCTCTAACTATTTGATTTAACGGGGCTAAGATAAGTCCCTAGCTCACCCTCAATCATAATAGAAGAAATTTCATAGTAAAACATCTTAACATATCATAAGTTAGAAATATAAAGGAGTATTGTTCCCAGAACATGGGAACTCACCAAAAGTAGTCTTCAAACGAAGTCTCAACTAGCCACGTGGAGGAGAATGAGGAGGAGCACTGATCCCTACATGGTGATATCATGTAGGCAAAAGAGTATGCGTTAGTACTTTGAATGTACTAAGTATGTAAGGATGCATGAACATTGAGAAAACATTAAAACATTTATGTAATATGGAACATAATTTAATGTATGCATAATAAATCATATATATATCTTTTAAAACATTTATTTTGTGGGAAATTAACCATAACCGACATTTAAGACCATGCGAGCTATTACATGGAATCCAACATAACCCCCTATGTTGGCCGGGGAGACTACTTGCCAGGTAGAACTCCGTCAACTTCATTCATTTCTTTAACTTTAACTTTAAAGGCTATTTATGGATCCATTAGCCTAAGCCTACAAGGGCTCCTATGTTGGCACATAGTTAATGAGACAAGGGGTTGCTACTAGGATTCCCTTACCGAATCCCACTTCAATGCCTTATTCGGTGCTAACTCAATCCACGGAATAGTTTAATACTTCAAAATATTCATAGCATATAACTTGAGAATTCAAACATCATATTCGGTAGAATAGCTCATTAAAACATTTGATAATTCAAATATGCAAGAATTATCCTTATTGCATAAAGAATCCATGATTCATATCATTTCATCATTCTTTCATTTCATAAGACTCCCTTTTTTATCATAGATATTGCTTTCATAAATATTTATTCGGAGTCAAAGCTTTCAAGTCAAACTTTATTAAAAATATAGTAAAACTAGGTGGGTTCAAATCACTTCAACCTGCAAATATGTATGTAAATAAATATACATAAATACTTTGAAATTCATTAATTAAAAATCATGCTTTAAATAACCCACCATGAATTTCAAGAACCTTTAAATAGATAAATAGAGGAATTACTTGTAAACCATCAATTCATACGTATAAAATTATGTTGCATCAAAATAGACCAATAATCATTAGTTTAACCATGATTCATACTATTAAGTAAAAATAAGAATTAACATAAGAAAATATTACTTGAAATCAAGATATTTAATTGAAAGAGTTTTTGGACTACATGGGTGGAAGAACCCATGGATAAACACCCACATAACTTAAAGTAAAGCTTAAAGAAAATAAATATAATTTATCATATAATCAAAATAATTTAGACATGAGAGTGGAAGGAATACTCTCATTAAATCCTTACATACCTGGAAACCGAAGCTTTAGTTGGTACCGAAAGACTTAATGAACACTCTTGAGTCCTAGCTACTCTCCTCGTCGAAACGTTTTGTGTACTACCCGGAGTATATAAATCACCGGATTAGTATTTCTTCACTACTAAGAACTAAAACTATATTTGAGAATGTGTAAAGAAGTGTATAGAGAGAAGATTTGCTTGAGAAAGCTTGATAAATAAAATGAGGAAATAAGGTGGGTATTTATAGGTGGGAAAGATGACCTAACAATAAATAAAATAATTATAAATAAAAATCTGAAACTTTAGTGGAATATATTGATGTCATGGATGATGTTAAATGGAGGACAATTTATGTCACGAGTGATGTCAAATGTATCTAGATCTTTCTATGGTAGGTGAAATGAGTTATCTTTGACAAAATACTCTTTTTGGGAGCTGCGTTTGAATAAGATAAATTCCTTATTAGGATTTGGTATCTTAATAAGAATTGTAGATATAGAAGACTAGTTTCATATCGTTCAAGAATCAACCAATTTGGATAAACCTACAGTGAGATATGATTTTTCTTCTATAAACACTCATTTCCGTAACAACATCCTACCTTACAAAGATTAATTTATTTGACCTACTTAACCTCCGAATCTTAAAATATGGTCTTCATAAAAGTTATAGGTAATGATATTGTGGTTACGCATAAATTTGAATCACTCAATTTGGATATTTCTATGAAAAGTTATGACCAAAATACAGAGGCTGTATCATGTTTAGGCAAAAATTAAAACATCATATACAACGTTTTTAGGGAATATTACATTATCTCCCCCTTGGGAACATTCGTTCTCGAATGAGAAAAGACTTAGCTTGAGTAGAGTAGAGTATTAACAAACAACCTATCATTAATGCAACAGTGTAATTTAAAATATCGTTTAAAAAATATTTCATAATTTTGCAAGCATATGACAAGAAAAGTTGAGATGTAAGGATTTCAAGTAATTGAGCAAGGACAACTTAATACCTTAGGTTTGGGTAGAGGGGAAAAGATGAGGGTATCTCTTCATCATATCCGCTTTCGCTTCCCATGTTGCACTTTCTATTTGTTGATTCCTCCAAAGGACTTTAACAGATGCAATTTCTTTGTTCCTCAATCTCTTAACTTGCCGGTCCAAAATTTCCACAAGAACTTCTTCATAGGTCAAGATTTCTTCAATATTCACTACTGCCATAGGTACAATGGAACTAGAATCACCCACATGTTTTTTCAACATAGACACGTGAAACACCGGATGAACCATGGCCATTTCCAATGGTAATTCCAACTCATATGCAACCTTACCAACACGTCTCACGATTCTATAAGGCCCTACATATCTAGGGCTCAATTTCCCTTTCTTACCAAATCGAACCACACCTTTCATGGGTGAAACCTTTAGATACACCCAATCGTCCACATTAAACTCAAGATCCCTTCTTCTAGTGTCAGAATAGGACTTTTGACGACTTTAAGCCGTCTTCAACCTTTCTCTAATGATCTTCACCTTCTCTAAAGTATCAAGTACCAAATTAGGGCCCAACAAGGTCATCTCACCTACTTCGAACCAACCAACCGGTGATCTACATCATCTCCCATACAAAGCCTCAAACGGCGCCATCTCAATACTTGAGTGGTAACTATTATTATAGGCAAACTCGATGAGAGGTAGATGATCATCCCAATTCCCTTTAAACTCCAACACACAAGCCCTTAACATATCCTCTAGTGTTTGAATCGTCCTTTCGGCTTGCCCATCCGTTTGAGGATGGAATGCTGTGCTCAACTTTACCTTAGTACCGAGGCCTTTTTTAAATGATCTCCAGAAGTGAGAATTGGATTGGGTACCACGATCCTAAATAATGAATAATGGCACACCATGCAACCTCACCAACTCCCGAATATACAACTTGGCATAGTCTTCGGCACTATAGGAAGTTTTAACCGGTAGAAAGTGAGCTGACTTAGTCATTCTATCAACAATTATCCAAATCGAGTCATGACGCTTCCGGGTATGAGGCAAACCCACTACAAAATCCATATTCACATCTTCCCACTTCCAAGTTGGGATATCAATGTCTTGGGCTAGGCCACCCAGCCTTTGATGTTCGGCCTTCACTTGTTGGCAATTCGTACATTCGGACACAAACCTTGCTATGTCCTTCTTCATGCCACCCACCAATACAACTCCTTTAAGTCTCGGTACATTTTCGTTGAACCGGGATGAATAGAGTATGAAGAATTATGAGCCTCCATCATGATCAAACTCCTTAAGCCATCAACATTTGGAACACATATCCGACCTTGATAGTACAATACCCCATCTCCCCCTTGGGAAAAGACCTCTATCTTCTTTTCCTTTACCAACTTATTTAACTCGATAAACTTTGGGTCAAGATCTTGCTTGGATTTAACATCCACCACCAAAGAGGATTCAGACCTATTTTGAACAACCATACCCCCATCATTAGTACCACACAACTTCACCCTTAATCTAGCCAATCGGTGAACATCTTTCACCAACTCCCTCTTACTTTCATCCACATGGGCCATACTCCCCATAGACACTCTACTAAGTGCATCAACAACCATATTAGCTATACCCGGATTATAGTGCACACTCATGTCATAGTTCTTAAGGAATTCTAGCCACCTCTTTTGCTTTAGGTTAAGGTCCTTTGGGGTGAACACATACTGAAGACTCTTATGATCAGTATACACATCCACATGCACCCCATAGAAGTAATGCCTCCAAATCTTCAGAGCAAAAACAACGGCCGCCAATTCAAAGTCATGGGTAGGGTAGTTACGCTCATGCACCTTTAATTGCCTAGAAGCATAAGCTATGACCTTGCCGTTTTGCATTAAGACACAACCTAAACCAATCTTTGAAGCATCACAATAAACTACAAACCCTTCTAATCCTTCTAGGAGAGTCAAAATAGGAGCAGAGGTAAGTCGATCTTTTAAGGTCTAGAAACTCTTCTCACACTCATCTGTCCATATGAATTTGGATTTCTTTTGGGTCAATTTTGTCATAGGAGATGAGATAGAATAAAAGCCTTTGACGAACCTTCTATAGTACCCGGCTAGACCTAAGAAGCTCCTAATGTCTGAAGGAGATAATGGTCTAGGCCAATTTTTGACTGCCTCTATTTTCTTAGGATAAACCTTGATTCCATCACCGGACACTACGTGACCAAGAAATACTATCTCCTTTAACCAAAATTCACACTTACTAAATTTTGCAAATAATTGTCTATCTCTCAATGTTTGAAGCACAACTCTCAAGTGATTTTTATGTTCTTCCTCACCCCGAGAGTAAATTAAAATATCATCAATGAAAACTACTATAAAGGTATCAAGGTAAGGTTTGAACACTCTATTCATTAAGTCCATAAACACCGCCGGTGCATTCGTCAACCCAAAACTCATCACCACAAACTCATAGTGACCATACCTTGTTCGGAAGGCTGTTTTGGGAATGTCACACTTCCTTACCCGTAGTTGGTGATAGCTATACCAAAGGTCGATCTTGGAGAAGTGACTTGCCTCTTGCAATTGATCAAACAAGTCATCTATTCTAGGGAGTGGGTACTTGTTCTTAATAGTCATCTTATTTAATTGCCGGTAGTCTATGCACATTCGAAGTGACCCATCCTTCTTTCTTACAAATAGAACGGGAGCACCCCATGGAGAAATACTTGGTCTTATGAACCCTTTCTCTAACAAGTCTTTTAACTGTTCCTTCAACTCTTTTAATTCTGCCGGGGCCATACGGTAAACCAATTTAGTGGTTAAAAGACTTGTTAGAGAAAGGGTTCATAAGACCAAGTATTTCTCCATGGGGTGCTCCCGTTCTATTTGTAAGAAAGAAGGATGGGTCACTTCGAATGTGCATAGACTACCGGCAATTAAATAAGATGACCATTAAGAACAAGTACCCACTCCCTAGAATAGATGACTTGTTTGATCAATTGCAAGAGGCAAGTCACTTCTCCAAGATCGACCTTTGGTCTAGCTATCACCAACTATGGGTAAGGGAGTGTGACATTCCCAAAACAGCCTTCCGAACAAGGTATGGTCACTATGAGTTTGTGGTGATGAGTTTTGGGTTGACGAATGCACCGGCGGTGTTTATGGACTTAATGAATAGAGTGTTCAAACCTTACCTTGATACCTTTATAGTAGTCTTCATTGATGATATTTTAATTTACTCTCGGGGTGAGGAAGAACATAAAAATCACTTGAGAGTTGTGCTTCAAACATTGAGAGATAGACAATTATTTGCAAAATTTAGTAAGTGTGAATTTTGGTTAAAGGAGGTAGTATTTCTTGGTCACGTAGTGTCCGGTGATGGAATCAAGGTTTATCCTAAGAAAATAGAGGCAGTCAAAAATTGGCCTAGACCATTATCTCCTTCAGACATTAGGAGCTTCTTAGGTCTAGCCGGGTACTATAGAAGGTTCGTCAAAGGCTTTTATTCTATCTCATCTCCTATGACAAAATTGACCCAAAAGAAATCCAAATTCATATGGACAGATGAGTGTGAGAAGAGTTTCTAGACCTTAAAAGATCGACTTACCTCTGCTCCTATTTTGACTCTCCTAGAAGGATTAGAAGGGTTTGTAGTTTATTGTGATGCTTCAAAGATTGGTTTAGGTTGTGTCTTAATGCAAAACGACAAGGTCATAGCCTATGCTTCTAGGCAATTAAAGGTGCATGAGCGTAACTACCCTACCCATGACCTTGAATTGGCGGCCATTGTTTTTGCTCTGAGGATTTGGAGGCATTACTTCTATGGGGTGCATGTGGATGTGTATACTGATCATAAGAGTCTTCAGTATGTGTTCACCCCAAAGGACCTTAACCTAAGGCAAAAGAGGTGGCTAGAACTCCTTAAGAACTATGACATGAGTGTGCACTATAATCCGGGTAAAGCTAATATGGTTGTTGATGCACTTAGTAGAGTGTCTATGGGGAGTATGGCCCATGTGGATGAAAGTAAGAGGGAGTTGGTAAAAGATGTCACCGATTGGCTAGATTAAGGGTGAAGTTGTGTGGTACTAATGATGTGGGTATGGTTGTTCAAAATAGGTCTGAATCCTCTTTGGTGGTGGATGTTAAATCCAAGCAAGATCTTGACCCAAAGTTTATCGAGTTAAATAAGTTGGTAAAGGAAAAGAAGATAGAGGTCTTTTCCCAAGGGGGAGATGGGGTATTGTACTATCAAGGTCGGATATGTGTTCCAAATGTTGATGGCTTAAGGAGTTTGATCATGATGGAGGCTCATAATTCTACATACTCTATTCATCCCGGTTCAACGAAAATGTACCGAGACTTAAAGGAGTTGTATTAGTGGGGTGGCATGAAGAAGGACATAGCAAGGTTTGTGTCCGAATGTACGAATTGCCAACAAGTGAAGGCCGAACATCAAAGGCCGGGTGGCCTAGCCCAAGACATTGATATCCCAACTTGGAAGTGGGAAGATGTGAATATGGATTTTGTAGTGGGTTTGCCTCATACCCGGAAGCGTCATGACTCGATTTGGGTAATTGTTGATAGAATGACTAAGTCATCTCACTTTCTACCGGTTAAAACTTCCTATAGTGCCGAAGACTATGCCAAGTTGTATATTCGGGAGTTGGTGAGGTTGCATGGTGTGCCATTATCCATTATTTCGGATCGTGGTACCCAATTCACTTCTCACTTCTGGAGATCATTTCAAAAAGGCCTCGGTACTAAGGTAAAGTTGAGCACAGCATTCCATCCTCAAACGGATGGGCAAGCCGAAAGGACGATTCAAACACTAGAGGATATGTTAAGGGCTTGTGTGTTGGAGTTTAAAGGGAATTGGGATGATCATCTACCTCTCATCGAGTTTGCCTATAATAATAGTTACCACTCAAGTATTGAGATGGCGTCGTTTGAGGCTTTGTATGGGAGACGATGTAGATCACCGGTTGGTTGGTTCGAAGTAGGTGAGATGACCTTGTTGGGCCCTAATTTGGTACTTGATACTTTAGAGAAGGTGAAGATCATTAGAGAAAGGTTGAAGACGGCTTAAAGTCGTCAAAAGTCCTATTCTGACACTAGAAGAAGGGATCTTGAGTTTAATGTGGACGATTGGGTGTATCTAAAGGTTTCACCCATGAAAGGTGTGGTTCGATTTGGTAAGAAAGGGAAATTGAGCCCTAGATATGTAGGGCCTTATAGAATCGTGAGACGTGTTGGTAAGGTTGCATATGAGTTGGAATTACCATTGGAAATGGCCATGGTTCATCCGGTGTTTCACGTGTCTATGTTGAAAAAACATGTGGGTGATTCTAGTTCCATTGTACCTATGGCAGTAGTGAATATTGAAGAAAACTTGACCTATGAAGAAGTTCTTGTGGACATTTTGGACCGGCAAGTTAAGAGATTGAGGAACAAAGAAATTGCATCTGTTAAAGTCCTTTGGAGGAATCAACAAATAGAAAGTGCAACATGGGAAGCGGAAGCGGATATGATTAAGAGATACCCTCATCTTTTCCCCTCTACCCAAACCTAAGGTATTAAGTTGTCCTTTCTCAATTACTTGAAATCCTTACATCTCAACTTTTCTTGTCATATGCTTGCAAAATTATGAAATATTTTTTAAACGATATTTTAAATTACACTGTTGCATTAATGATAGGTTGTTTGTTAATACTCTACTCTACTCAAGCTAAGTCTTTTCTCATTCGAGAACGAATGTTCCCAAGGGGGAGATGATGTAATATCCCCTAAAAACGTTGTATACGATGTTTTAATTTTTGCCTAAACATGATACAGCCTCTGTATTTTGGTCATACCTTTTCATAGAAATATCTAAATTACCTACAACTTTTATGAAGACCATATTTTAAGATTCGGAGGTTAAGTAGGTCAAATAAATTAATCTTTGTAAGGTAGGATGCTGTTACGGAAATGAGTGTTTATAGAAGAAAAATCATATCTCACTGTAGGTTTATCCAAATTGGTTGATTCTTGAACGATATGAAACTAGACTTCTATATCTACAATTCTTATGAAGATACCAAATCCTAATAAGGAATTTATCTTATTCAAATGCAGCTACCAAAAAGAGTATTCTGTCAAAGATAACTCATTACACCTACCATAGAAAGATCTAGATACATTTGACATCACTCGTGACATAAATTGTCCTCCATTTAACATCATCCATGACATCAATATATTCCACTAAATTTTCAGATTTTTATTTATAATTATTTTATTTATTGTTAGGTCATCTTTCCCACCTATAAATACCCACCTTATTTCCTCATTTTATTTATCAAGCTTTCTCAAGCAAATCTTCTCTCTATACACTTCTTTACACATTCTCAAATATAGTTTTAGTTCTTAGTAGTGAAAAAATATTATTCCGGTGATTTATATACTCCGGGTAGTACACAAAACGTTTCGACGAGGAGAGTAGCTAGGACTCAAGAGTGTTCATTAAGTCTTTCGGTACCAACTAAAGCTTCGGTTTCCAGGTATGTAAGGATTTAATGAGAGTATTCCTTCCACTCTCATGTCTAAATTATTTTGAGTATATGATAAATTATATTTATTTTCTTTAAGATTTACTTTAAGTTATGTGAGTATTTATCCATGGGTTCTTCCACCCATGTAGTCCAAAAACTCTATCAATTAAATCTCTCAATTTCAAGTAATTTTCTTATGGATAATTCTTATTTTTACTTAATAGCATGAATCATGATTGAACTAATGATTATTGGTCTATTTTGATGCAATATTATTTCATATGTATAAATTGATGGTTTGCAAGTAATTTCTCTATTTATCTCTTTAAAGGTTCTTGAAATTCATGGTGGGTTGTTTAAAGCATGATTTTTAATAAATGGATTTTAAAGTATTTATGTATATTTATTTACATACATATTTGCAAGTTGAAGTGATTTGAACCCACCTAGTTTTACTATGTTTTTAATTAAGTTTGACTTGAAAGCTTTGACTCCAAATAAATATTTATGAAAGCAATATCTATGATAAAAAAGGGAGTCTTATGAAATGAAAGAATGATGAAATGATATGAATCATGGATTCTTTATGCAATAAGGATAATTCTTGCATATTTGAATTATCAAATGTTTTAATGAGCTATTCTACCGAATATAATGTTTGAATTCTCAAGTTATATGCTATGAATATTTTGAAGTATTAAACTATTCCGTGGGATTGACTTAACACCGAATGAGGCATTGAGGTGAGATTCGGTAAGGGAATCCTAGTAGCAACCCCTTGTCTCATTAACTATGTGCCAACATAGGAGCCCTTGTAGGCTTAGGCTAATGGATCCATAAATAGCTTTTAAACTTAAAGTTAAAGAAATGAATGAAGTTGACGGAGTTCTACCTGGCAAGTAGTCTCCCCGGCCAACATAGGGGGTTATGTTGGATTCCATGTAATAGCTCGCATGGTCTTAAATGTCGGTTATGGTTAATTTCCCACAAAATGAATGTTTTAAAGGATATATATATGATTTATTATGCATACATTAAATTATGTTCCATATTACATAAATGTTTTAATGTTTCCTCAATGTTCATGCATCCTTACATACTTAGTACATTCAAAGTACTAACGCATACTCTTTTGCCTACATGATATCACCATGTAGGAATCAGTGCTCCTCCTCATTCTCCTCCACGTGGCTAGTTGAGACTTCGTTTGAAGACTACTTTTGGTGAGTTCCCATGTTCTGGGAACAATACTCCTTTATATTTCTAACTTATGATATGTTAAGATGTTTTACTATGAAATTTCTTCTATTATGATTGAGGGTGAGCTAGGGACTTGTCTTAGCCCCGTTAAATCTAATAGTTAGAGGTATTGTTGGACATATGTAAGTTGAAGATTTATTATTATGATTTCCGCTTGTCTATTTATCATCATTACCTGTGAAAGGCTAAAAGAATGCTAAGAGGCTTGTTTGAGGTACTTTCGGGTTCCTCATTCGCCATGTCACGTCTAGGCCCTAGGCTTGGGTCGTGACAGGAACCTTGTCCCACAAATCTTTGCCCACCTTGGCCTTTGCCATTGTTACCATGATCGGACCTTTGAGGGTTAAACCCTCCACCATCCACTCTAGCCTTTTTGAACCCCCTTGATCTCTCTCTAAGCTTCTCTTCTTCGATTTGTTCTGTGTAAGTCATTAACCAAGAGATGTCCATCTCCTTGACCAACATAGCTGTTTTGCACTCCTTGGACACCAAGCTTGAGACACCGGAAATAAACTTGCTCATTCTAGCTCTTGGGTTGGAGACCATGAAGGGAGCATACTTTGACAACTTAGTGAATTTGAGAGCATACTCCCTCACGCTCATACTTCCTTGACGGAGGTTGATAAACTCTTGGATTTTGGCCTCCCTTAGCTCCAATGGGAAGAAGCGGTCTAGGAAGGCACCTTTGAACTCTTCGCATCCTATCGACCCTATTTCTTTATCCCTCTCAATAATCCATTGTCCGTACCACACTCGAGCCACACCTTTGAGTTGATAGGCCACTAGCTCGGCCTTCTCATTTGGTGGCACACCAATGATAGCCACAATCCGGTACACCTCATTAATGAACTCCATAGGGTCCTCATCCAGTTTAGAACCATCGAACTCGGGTGGATTCATCCTTTGGAAATCCCGAATCCTAGAGGTTGGATTTTGCATTTGGGGAGGAGGAACACCTATATTCCCATGGTTAGCTACGACTTGGGCTAACAAAATAATAACACTGTGAAACTCAGCATGGGTTACCCCATCCTCGTGATATTAGGCATTAGGAATCGGAGGAGTTTGGTCCTCATCGTCAACCCTTGCTCTTCGAGGTGGTCTTCCACGAGTCATTATCTAGAGAACACAAAATGGGTCATTAGTTAAAGGAAAGCTTAGAACACTCTAAGGCACGACATGAATTTGAAAGAAGTGAAAACTTTCCTAAACGCCTCATAGTCTCTTATTCATAATTATGGCGTGCTTCACAACCATGAACAAGACCCTATTCAACGCGGTATGTTGGACTCTAAGGATCATTCAAAACATCGGGCTCTGATATCAAGTTTGTCACGACCCAAGCCTAGGGTCTAGTCGTGACATGGCGAATGAAGAACCTGAAAGTACCTCAAACAAGCCTCTTAGCATTCTTTTAGCCTTTCATATGTAATGATGATAAATAAACAAGCGGAAATCATAATAAATCTTCAACTTACATATGTCCAACAATACCTCTAACTATTTGATTTAACGGGGCTAAGACAAGTCCTTAGCTCACCCTCAATCATAATAGAAGAAATTTCATAGTAAAATATCTTAACATATCATAAGTTAGAAATATAAAGGAGTATTGTTCCTGGAACATGGGAACTCACCAAAAGTAGTCTTCAAACGAAGTCTCAACTAGCCACGTGGAGGAGAATGAGAAGGAGCACTGATTCCTACATGGTGATATCATGTAGGCAAAAGAGTATGCATTAGTACTTTGAATGTACTAAGTATGTAAGGATGCATGAACATTGAGGAAACATTAAAACATTTATGTAATATGGAACATAATTTAATGTATGCATAATAAATCATATATATATCCTTTAAAACATTCATTTTGTGGGAAATTAACCATAACCGACATTTAAGACCATGCGAGCTATTACATGGAATCCAACATAACCCCCTATGTTGGCCGGGGAGACTACTTGCCAGGTAGAACTCCGTCAACTTCATTCATTTCTTTAACTTTAAGTTTAAAAGCTATTTATGGATCCATTAGCCTAAGCCTACAAGGGCTCCTATGTTGGCACATAGTTAATGAGACAAGGGGTTGCTACTAGGATTCCCTTACCGAATCTCACCTCAATGCCTCATTCGGTGTTAAGTCAATCCCACGGAATAGTTTAATACTTCAAAATATTCATAGCATATAACTTGAGAATTCAAACATCATATTCGGTAGAATAGCTCATTAAAACATTTGATAATTCAAATATGCAAGAATTATCCTTATTGCATAAAGAATCCATGATTCATATCATTTCATCATTCTTTCATTTCATAAGACTCCCTTTTTTATCATAGATATTGCTTTCATAAATATTTATTCGGAGTCAAAGCTTTCAAGTCAAACTTTATTAAAAACATAGTAAAACTAGGTGGGTTCAAATCACTTCAACTTGCAAATATGTATGTAAATAAATATACATAAATACTTTGAAATTCATTAATTAAAAATCATGCTTTAAACAACCCACCATGAATTTCAAGAACCTTTAAATAGATAAATAGAGGAATTACTTGTAAACCATCAATTCATACGTATAAAATTATGTTGCATCAAAATAGACCAATAATCATTAGTTTAACCATGATTCATCCTATTAAGTAAAAATAAGAATTAACATAAGAAAATATTACTTGAAATCAAGATATTTAATTGAAAGAGTTTTTGGACTACATGGGTGGAAGAACCCATGGATAAACACCCACATAACTTAAAGTAAAGCTTAAAGAAAATAAATATAATTTATCATATAATCAAAATAATTTAGACATGAGAGTGGAAGGAATACTCTCATTAAATCCTTACATATCTGGAAACCGAAGCTTTAGTTGGTACCGAAAGACTTAATGAACACTCTTGAGTCCTAGCTTCTCTCCTCGTCGGAACGTTTTGTGTACTACCCGGAGTATATAAATCACCGGATTAGTATTTCTTCACTACTAAAAACTAAAACTATATTTGAGAATGTGTAAAGAAGTGTATAGAGAGAAGATTTGCTTGAGAAAGCTTGATGAATAAAATGAGGAAATAAGGTGGGTATTTATAGGTGGGAAAGATGACCTAACAATAAATAAAATAATTATAAATAAAAATCTGAAAATTTAGTGGAATATATTGATGTCATGGATGATGTTAAATGGAGGACAATTTATGTCACGAGTGATGTCAAATGTATCTAGATCTTTCTATGGTAGGTGAAATGAGTTATCTTTGACAGAATACTCTTTTTGGTAGCTGCGTTTGAATAAGATAAATTCCTTATTAGGATTTGGTATCTTCATAAGAATTGTAGATATAGAAGTCTAGTTTCATATCGTTCAAGAATCAACCAATTTGGATAAACCTACAGTGAGATATGATTTTTCTTCTATAAACACTCATTTCCGTAACAGCATCCTACCTTACAAAGATTAATTTATTTGACCTACTTAACCTCCGAATCTTAAAATATGGTCCTCATAAAAGTTGTAGGTAATTTAGATATTTCTATGAAAAGGTATGACCAAAATACAGAGGCTGTATCATGTTTAGGCAAAAATTAAAACATCGTATACAACGTTTTTAGGGGATATTACATTATCTCCCCCTTGGGAATATTCGTTCTCGAATGAGAAAAGACTTAGCTTGAGTAGAGTAGAGTATTAACAAACAACCTATCATTAATGTGGGAAAGAGGGACCTAACAATAAATAAAATAATTATAAATAAAAAATCTGAAAATTTAGTGGAATATATTGATGTCATGGATGATGTTAAATGGAGGACAATTTATGTCATGAGTGATGTCAAATGTATTTAGATCTTTCTATGGTAGGTGAAATGAGTTATCTTTGACAGAATACTCTTTTTGGGAGCTGCGTTTGAATAAGATAAATTCCTTATTAGGATTTGGTGTCTTCATAAGAATTGTAGATATGGAAGTCTAGTTTCATATCGTTCAAAAATCAACCAATTTGGATAAACCTACAGTGAGATATGAGTTTTCTTCTATAAATACTCATTTCCGTCACAGCATCCTACCTTACAAAAATTAATTTATTTGACCTACTTAACCTCCGAATCTTAAAATATAGTCTGCATAAAAGTTGTAGGTAATGATCTTGTGGTTACTTAGAAATTTGAATCACTCAATTTGGATATTTCTATGAAAAGTTATGACCAAACTACAAAGGTTGTATCATGTTTAGGCAAAAATTAAAACATCGTATACAACGTTTTTAGGGGATGTTACAATCTTGGAACCTCGATGCTTGGTCTCGAGAAAAGAAACTCTTTTATGAAGTTCTTAGAGTGGAAGAACTTGGAAAAACTTTGCATGAAAAGTTTATCTTTGTACCTTGAATTTTTGACTTGAAAGCCTTAGGGTTCTTGATGAAGATGAGGAACCCTAGGTTTGTTTTGAAAGAGTTTCTTGAGACTAGATGGTTTAGATTGATGATTATGAATGGAAAATAAGTTAGTTGGATGATATATTCAGTTAAACACTCAAAAATGACTTAGAATATGGTTTAAAAGCTTGGAAAAGGACCAAAATAGCCCTAGAAGACGTGCAGAATTTTTTTGAGAAAAGGAATTCTATGGTTTTTCATTTTTTTCTACGGGTCGTAAGACCCATTCTATGAGTCGTTGTTATATCGGAAAAAGACGATTTAAAATTAATTTCAACTTTTTAGAGAAAAAATCAATTTTAGAAAAAAAAAAGAGTCGCCACTTAATTTTTTAAAGAAATTAAGAAAAATTAATTTAAAAGACCCTAACAAATTTAAGTCTTAAAAATTCAGAGAAAAAGGTACGAGGTTCTTATTTCCACTTTGAGAAGGTGTTAAGCATTCAAAGTGGCCTCTAACGCACGGTTATCCCACGATTTGAAAAATTATTTGACTAACTTTTGAAAATATTAGTTTAAAAGGACACGAAGACTTTAAAATTATTATTTTTTTAGAAAAATGATCAAATTTAAGCATTTAAAAATAATATACATGTGTATAAAAAAAGTAAAAAGTTTATCAAATGACTAAGTAAAGTTAGAAAATCATTTAAAGAGTAAATTAACATGAATTAGTTTATCTTTAGGAGAATCTAATTAAGTTAAAACAAATTAAAATTAATATTTAAGCAAGCATAAATAACATAAGTAAATAAATTATTACAACGCGAATCAATATAAATAAAAAATATATAACACATAAAAATATTGTTCGACACTTAGATTCTGTATGTTTGGACTAAGTTGTTGGGCTACCTGCGTTTTGAGCTTTCGGCTCAATTCTATTGTATGTCACAGTTGTATATACACCGTCTATCACTGTATACATCCACTAGTTTTCTTGTATATCAGATATACATGAACAGTATATCAGTCGGTTTGTGCTCCAACACCTGTAAAGACACTTAGTAAACATGTTAATAATGAATAAATAATAATAATAATAATAATAATAATAATAATAATAATAATAATAATAATAATAGTAATACAAAAATAAAACTCATCTTATGAACATGGGAGGCCTTGAAAATACGGTAATTTCTTCATTGACCAATTTCAACTTGTAATATATAATATGTAATGTAAACTTAAACTAAAATTTTTGCCTTTTCAAATGGAGAGACTTCTAAACTCGACGGAGAGATTTTTCCATTGGTCAATTTTAACTTACAAAAATATAATATATATTCACGGTTGATTTAAATAAAAATTTCAAAGGGTAAATAATTTTCTAAATACAAAGCAATAACCAAAGTGGGTCAACCCAAAATTAATCATAGCAAGAAAATATACATATATCATTAATGGTAGGACAACCAAAATAATAATAATTTAAAACTCTTTAATAAATAATCTAACCATATGAAAAGTAATAACAGCAAGTATAAAAAAACAAGAACAAACAATGATACAATAAACGCGTATCCATAAAAATATCATATATATGAGATTATGAATTAATTAATAATTTTACCCACTACATACATCATTTTACATAAAACAAAATAAAATTAATGTTTTATAACTAGACAATTCATTAGAAAAAACATAAAATCTAAAATCAGTCCATTAGCAAAAATTATAACTAAATGAAAACATAAATTAGTCAGTTCAAATAATATAACATACATAAATTTAAACTAAATTTTTGTCTTTTAAAATGAGGAGGCCTCAAAAATTGACGGAGAGATTTTTTCATTGGTCATGGGACCTGCAAACAGTTTAAAAAGGAAACAAATAAAATTTAGGTAAATAAATAACATTAAAGACGTCCAAATTAACAAAAAAATTACCCAAGCAAGAGTTAGTAAACAAAAACTTAACGGATAATCATGAATAATGACCGAAGAACATGAAAACACAAAAAACAATGTCTGGAGTTTGAACTCCTCCGCTCAGATCTGAAATGGAACAAAATATACATGGAAATGCAACAAAACATAGCAACAAGAACAACAAAATCATAAAACAAAGTGAAGCAATATTTATGTCTAGTTAAATTTGGAAGTGAAAGCTCAAACCTCATCAAAAATAAAGTGTGTTTGGCTGGAAAAGAAGAAGATTTTGGTTGTTATTGGTTGGTTTTAATGGAAAAATATGAAGGAGAGGGGTAAAAGCAGTAGAGAAGAGTTAAAATTGGTGTTATTTATAGTGAGGGTGAAGGAGAGGGTGGACAAGAAGAATAAATATTATGAGTGTATTTTTTTAGAAAGAATTAGAGATGAGAGAGAAAGAGTTTGAAAATTGTTGTATAGGTGTAGAAAATTATAGTGTGTAGGTGTTGGACTTTTATTATAGTTGCTGATGGGTATGGTTTTTTAGGAAGAATAAGAGAGGAGAGAGTGATAGTTTGAAAATGATTATCATGAAACAAGTGTCTTTGCAAGAAATAGTCCACCCACTCAAAATAAATAATAATTGATAGTTAAAATATTTACAAGACACTGTTTTAAAAAAACTAGTTTGACGATCTCAATATCTGAAAAACTCTTGTTACATAAATTGGAACGGAGAAAGTAATTCTAAGATGACCAAACCTTGTTAGTCATATGGTGAAATTAACAATCTAAGTACAAATTGTTTTTCTTGTAGCAATAGCATCAAAATTTTCAGTCATATCTAAAACCTTTGGATTCATACCATTAAGAAGTTTTCAGTCAAAATGTTAAGAGTAATCTAGCTTGTGTAAGCTCAATGCTTGCTACACCAAATAACATTCCTAGACAAATATTCTTTTTCCAAATCCAAATGCCAAAAACTCCATAGCAACATTTTATGATCCTTTGACTTTCACATCATCGTCGTTATCGACATAATTATTGTTGAATCGATTAGGCAAAATTTATACGAATCGCCCCAATATTTGGGGTCTGATCCCTTCCCATTGTGCGCTTATTCACTAAGCCTATCGTTTTATTTGGTATAATGTAACCATTAACCTCACATTGTTTTGTTGATTTTCTTGGTAAGGACAATGGACCAAGAGGATCGCAGGACATTTGATTATTCTGGTTCTAACAAAGGATGAAGCCTTAGAGTTTCTTTAACAACCAATTTCAGATACTTCAAATTATTCTGAATAACACTATGATCAATTATTATTTTTTCCTGTCAAAGTCTCTCTGATTTCATATGGGGCTTTTTTCATCAAGGCCCATTCAATTATAGTTGATGTTTGAGTCACTTCCGGTGATGAACATATCATGTATAAGATGTAAAAATTATACACTATATTCAAATGTATACAATAAAGTAATTAATTTATAATAAATATTACTATATTTTTATTTACATAAAAATTAGCCAAAAGTCATAGAAAGTATACACTGATTATACATTATGATACACTCAAAAAGAGAATATAACTTACCTATACATTATAATGCACTCAAAAAGTTTAATATAGTTTAACTATACATAAAATATACACTGACATACTTGAAGTATATACTGACTATTCAATTTCGATCAACTCAAAATCTTCTCTAAACAGTCTCAAAGATCCATTTATTGACATCCCTAGCTAGTTAGAAGGAGTGATAGTTAGACTTGTGTATGTACCAAATTATCCGTAAAGAATAGACGAGAGAGACCGATGGTCCTTTATTGGATAGTAAAATAAGATCCCATTTGAGAAAATCTTGGTGGCTAATATAGTTAGAAAGCATCTCCAATACATAAAATGAAAATATACGGAGACATTGGATCACCTTGACATATACCCCTAGAAAGAGAGAAGTAATCTGTTTTGGTGCCATTAACCAAAATGGCAATCTTGCTAGTACTAGGGGTGTACATGGACCGGATTGATTCAGATTTTTTACTAATCAAATCAAACCATTTGTGTCGGGTTATTAAATCTATAAACCAAACCAAACCAATAAAAGTCAGGTCTTCGATATTAATTTTTCTCGGGTTTTTCGAGTTTTTTTGGGGGTTTCGAGTTTTTCATAGTATCTAATAAAAAGCACAGAGCAGTGCTTCTTAAAAAGAGTTCTAGTACAAAATATCAACATATAAGATGGAAGCAGAACACTGTTTGAAGTTTTAACTTTATAATATAACTTTATAAGATGGACTTTTTTTGTATATTATTTAGATGGCTTTTCAAGTCCAAATCTAAATGTAATAAAGAAAACAAAAATTATGAAAAAAATTTAAAAAATATTTATAAATTACATTTTAATAAATATTTTTATGTATAACATAATTTAAAAGTAGTATATCTATAATCGGGTCGGTTTGGGTTTGGTTTGACTTTTTTTAGTTAAAACCAAACCAACCCTATAATGATTGGTTTTTTTTTTTCAAACACCAAACCAAACCACTAGTCGAGTTTTTTTTCTAGTTTGGTTCGGTTTGTTGATTTGGTGCGGTTTATCGATTTTCCCTGTACAGCCCTAGCTAGTACTAACGCAATTCATAATGAGTTTAATAATTTTTGGAGGGAATTTAAAATATAGGAGGGTGCAGTAGAGAAAAGACCATTCAATGTTGTCAAAAGCTTTCTTAAGATTTATTTTGAGGACGAAACTCCCTTAAAACTTTTACTTTTGGACATATGGCGGATGATTTCTTGAATTAGAATAGCGTTATTATAGGCTCTCACTCCTTTGAGAAATCTAGTTTGTTGAAGGCCAATAAGCTTGTCACGACCCAAAACGGACCATTAGTGACACCAACACTTAACCTCCTAGATAGACGAACCAACAATACAAATCCCAACTTATATTAGCTATTCAACTTATGAAATATGATAATAATGCGGAAGCTCAAATCTTATTGAAGTACTAAATAAAAATTCACTAGAGTCTACTGCATATCGTTTTCCAAAATCTGAAAGTCATTACATCAAGGACATTTAATCTTAAAATACCAAGTATAAGAGAATCTAACATGAGCTAGAAGGAATAGCTCACCCTGGAACCTGATTGATGGACACTGGCTAGAGCTGAGGTCGAACCGAGGTCGATGGAACAATCGTTGCACTCCACAAAATAAAACAAAGAAAAATACAAGTAGGGGTCAGTACATGACAACATGTATTGAGTAGGCATCATCGGCCGACTTGAAATAGAAATCAATATGCACAAAGTAATAGCGAAAATCAACTGTAGCACTTAACATGTTGCAACCAACAAGATCAAGATCAAGTGACAACACAATGAACAATTACATAATCAGTCAATAATATCAAGAGTATACATGAGAACTCAAGGCTCCACACCACAGTCTTTTAGAAAATGAGTTATTTGAGATTGGATAGTATTAAGTCATTTTAATATGTTTTCCTTTAATATTATCGTATCAGAATATGACACCCGAACCAAATATATCGTGTCGGCTTGTGACACCCGATTTAAATATATTTACTGTGTCGGCTCGTGCACCCGATCCAAATATAATTACCGTATCAGAATGTGACATCCGATCCAATAATATCGTGTCAGAATGTGACACCCGATCCAAATATATCATGTCGGAATATGACATCCAATCCAAATATTATTAATTTATCATTCTTTATTATCACTTTCCACTTCATTAACAATATTTTATCAAACCTTCTTTATTCAAGGCATCACTTTTGATAGAGCAAGTTAGAGATTATGGATTTCACGGTCTTGGGATTGCAAACCAATCATAACAATATATCAATCATCCAAACCACAATAATTAAATGCATAACATACTTCACAACATTATTCAACGACTATCAATCTCTATTAAGAGTCTTTTTATGATATAGAATAAATCATAACCTACCTCAACTAAAGAACCGAAGCCAAGCAAGCTAATTTATCAATGTTTTTCCTTTCTTAAATGCCTTGAAACGTTTTTAATCTATCAAGTATACAATATTCGTAAGCAAATGAGTCCGTAGACACCAATAATATATATATATATATATGTTTAACCTAGACCCAACAACTCACTCAACTCTATAATCAATTTCCTAAAACTTAAGCCTAGAGTTAAGCCTCAATTCCTCCAATATCATAAATTTAATGATATTCGTATAATACGATACACCTACTATTTAATTACCTATCTCAATATATTAGAACATTAATTATAATGTGATAATTTAAAAGAACAAATTTTAAAACGGGGGATAACTGATTCGAACTAATAACATACCAAGAAGACCAATTGCAGAATGTTACTATTGCCACCAATTCAATCACTCCAACCATCCTCCCCCAATCATTATCCATGATTATTCTAGAATCTTATTAATCATTACTTAATAATAATTAACAATAGAATATGTCTTCACAGTTTTAAGAACCCACGAGAAGTGAATATCCTCTCAAAGCCTCTTACCCCATTGTGGAAGATAAAATTTGTGGACCTAGTAAAGCTTAAAAGGATCTCCACCATAACATAAATTGATTTTGGTGTGAGAAGTTGAGGCTTCTGATCAACCTGGAATTGTTTGCAGTACATAGCTACGTGACAAAATACTTAGATTAGCCTTTAAATTGTTTGACCGAATGAGATAGGAATTTGAAATCTATTTCATTCAACGCTAAAATATCATACTAAAGAATTTTCACCCAACACCTACACAATATATATAAAATAACATTGGAATTTGTGTTAAGGTTACCTGAAGCAGTTTTTGTCGCCAACTATGAGTTCTCTTGCTCTTCTTTCATCTGAGGGTTTGCTCCCTAATTGATATGTATTATAACTAAATAAATATTAATAACCCCCTTTAACTTATTTTAATAATTAAAGTGGTATAAGGTATTAAATAAATTATCAATTTAGCCCACCAATTAAATTAAGGTCTAAATTTACCATCAACTAAATAACCGTAGTTATCGAATAGTCTAAAATTTCATCCAAAATTTACGGAATGAATATTTTATGGAATAAAAAGTTCTGGTACTCAAAATGACCTAACGGGTCGTTACATTAGATACCAATTTACCTTTAAATTGAATTAAAGTAATATAATTTAACTTTAAAAATTAGTCAAATTGACTTTGGAAAATTGCAATATGACAACTAAAATGGAATGGAGGGAGTAATAATTTGAAGAAACTTTTGGATAGACACTAAAAAATTAGAAGAACTTTGTAAACAAGGAAATAACAAAAATGGGGGATAAATTTAAAATACTTCATCATATTATATATTTGAGTAAATTTTGTTAAATTTGAAAGTGAACATTTTTATCGTTAAATTAAATATAATAATTGGAAAAGAACTCACGGTTGGATGAACTATTTTAGTAGTTTAAGTTATTTTTATGAGGACAATACATCAAAACCCCTCGAACTTGACATCACAACTTACTTTAATACTTTAACTACATGGGTATTTAAACTACACGAGTATTTAAATGTCTCTCTTAACAACTTTGAAATGAATTAAATATCACCCTAAGATCATAAAACCACTCTCATCTGCCAAATCATCGCCATGTAAGCACCACATCACTGTCACATCAGCATCACGTCATTAATTTTATTTATTCTTTAACATTTATTAAACTAATTTAGCCTAATTAATTAATTAAAAATATATATTTTTTAAAATCAAAATATAAAAATGGCCCATTTTTATTTTCCCCCAAACCCCACCACTACTAAAAAACTGGTAAAAAACGATGAAATTAACATCGACGGACTACATCGCTCAAAAATGCAACGAGATTTGAGACGCAATCCGTCGCTTTTTTTATAAATTTTTTTCAATTTTTTTATAAATAGCGACGGATAGGGACTATATGTCTATTGCTATTTTTGGCGGATTTTTGCGTCATATATAAATATATTTAAAAATTAATTATAAAATAAAAATTATGACACAGTCTGTCACTTTTAATTGAAAATAATTAAATATTATTTAAATATTGCATCACCGTCTGTCGTTTTTTTATTATATTTCATTTATCAATTTTTTTTTGAAATAAGCAATGGGCAACGTCTCCTAGTCTGTCACTTTTTTGGTCAAAAGGTGGTCAACTATTTTTAAAAAGCAACGGACAGGGCGACTCTATCCGTCGCTCCATCTGAAATATTTGAAAACTCAGCCCGACTTTTTTCTCATTCTGCTCTCTCTGTCTCTAAATCCTCCCCCTTCTCTCTAAAAATTCCACCCCCACCCCCTCATCGTCGTCCGCCGCTGCCACGCCCTACCTCTTAGCCATTGTTGCCGCCGCCCCTCCCCACCGTCAGCCTCTCTCTCTGTATTGTTAATAAGGTTAGTTTTAGGGTTTTAATTTTGAAAAAAAATATTAATTTGTTGATTTGTTAGTTAATTTATTTTATTTAATTTGTGTAATGTATGTTATTAACATAGCTAATTTGTATATGTGATTTTGAATTGGTGAATGTTAGAAATTAGATTTTAGGTCATTTCTTTGAGTTGGGATTTTTTTTTAGAATTAAATTGAGAATTAATTTTTTTTTGTTGGAGTTGGAATTTAAGTGTTGTTGATATTCAAATATTATGTTAAGTTTGGTTAGTTCTTGAAGTTAGAATGTGAATGAAAATTTTAGGGCCTTAGTTTGAATTGTGGTTTTTTTTTAATTAGATTGTGAATTGGGTATTGTATTAGTTGGACTTGAAGTGTTTTTGAAGATAAAATTACGGTTAGAACATGAAGTAATTAGAATTTAGGATTTTTTATGTTTGGAAGATAATCAAGTTAGAAATACATTGGGTTGAATGATTTTTGATGTTTGGAAGATATTCAAGTTATGAACTTGGACTTTACGATTTTTGAACTTAGAATATTTTTTTTGGTTTGTATAAATTGTGAAGTTTAGACTTTGAAACTAATTAGAACTTAGATACTTGAATTTTAAGATACTTGAATATAATGTAGAACTTGACCTTAGAACTTGAATTTTGAACTTGAACGTAGAACTTTGAACTTGAAATTTTATTGACTTTAGAAATCTTGTTGAATAGTAGTACTTATGAAAAAATTAAGCTAATTAGAGTTGGACCATATTCAAAGTCATGAACTTAAACTTTAGGAATTTTGGAAGTGGAACTTTGAAATTTTTAGGTTTGTATATGTTTGAACTCTTTAAACTTTAGAAGTAACTAGAACTTAGAAGTTCATGTGATTATTAACTTGAACTTTAGATACTTGAATTTTAGGAATTGAGAACTTTATAAATTATTTTAGTTTGGATAAATTTTGAAATTTTAGACTTTAAAACTAATTAATTAGAACTTTATGTTGTCATGAATTTGAATTTTAATTAGATACTTGAATACTCCTATTTTAGAACTTTAAATTGTATATACTTGAAACTTGTAATTTGTTCTTATTTAACTTAGAACATCTGACTTGAATTAATTAAAACTTGAATTATTTATAATTTGAACTTAATTATAAGTTGAATTAGTTATAAGTTGAACTTAATTATTATATGAATTAATTAATTATAACTTGAATTTAATTATTATATGAATTAATTAATTAGAACTTGAATTAAATAGAATTTGAAATTAATAATTATAAGTTGAATTAATTATAAGTTGAAGTTAATTATTATATGAATTAATTAATTATAACTTGAATTAATCATAACTTGAACTTAACTAATATATGAATTAATTAATTATAACTTGAATTAATCATAACTTGAACTTAATTATTATATGAACTAATTAATTATAATTTGAATTAATTAGAATTTCAACTTAATTATAAATTGAATTAATCATAACTTGAACTTAATTATTATATGAATTAATTAATTATAACTTGAATTAATTAGAATTTGTAGTCTGAATTGTAGTCATTATAAATTAATTAATTAAGCTTGAATATATGTAATTTTGTAGATGGATCATCGTTTGTGGATGTATAACATGCATTATGAAGTTGGTGGTGGTTTGAAACCTGAATTTATTGATGGTGTAAGAAGTTTTATCGTTCATGACATGACACTTGATGTTTTTAAGCGAAATGGATTGGTTAGGTGTCTATGTCGTGAATGTAGGTGCTTGAAATTTTTTAATCCAGATATAGTTATGGTTCATTTGTATGATAATGGATTTAATCCTAGATATTTTGTATTGGTTGACCATGGAGAAATAGTGTCACGCCCCGAGAGGGTACCCTAGGTGTGGCCGGCTCTCAGAAACCATCTCTGGCCTCTAAGAGAACCACTTGGTCTCATCACTTATTCGTTCATCAGCGGAAGACTTAATAAGAATACTTATATGGGCTCTCCATTAACAACATCTAATGAAAGAAGAATTTTTTTTAGAAGAAGTAGTTTCAAAGGAGAACTACTCCGATTACATCATTAAACTCTGTCTATAAAGCCTCTAATACTCTTAAATGGTGCCAATGACATGTCCATGGCTACCTTAAAAGAAACATAATACTCAACAATAATTTAAAGGGTAAAGAGTTCCTCCGAATATAAGAAGGACTCACCAAATAGCTGAAAAAATAATGATCTTCAACGATGCACCTGTTGAGGATCTCTAACACTTGTATCTGCATCATAAAACGATGCAGGTCGAATGAGGTCAGTACGTGGAATGTAGAGTATGTAAAATGGCAGGAAGGTAAGGACAAATATCAAAAAACTTCTCTCAAGAAAACTCAGCTCAGAACTCAACATTATCTCAACATCAATATGTAATGCAAGTTTAAAAATAATAATAATAATAATAAAAATAATAGTAATAAGCAATGCTTACTCAGTTGGAGTTTCTCTAACCGACAACTATCATTTATGAGCTAGAGATGATCCAACGAAGCGATGTCGTTGCCACATCCATCCAATACATTGCCAGGGTAAAGGACATCACCATCTTGGATCCACTCATCAAAGTCCTCTTTTTGGGACTTAAGAGGTATAGCCTTCATCCTACGCTGGCTACGTAGTTCTGGGGTTTGAGTTAATTAAACTCTTATCCAATTCGGTGCTCAATACTACTCCCAAAATATGTGCTCATATTAATCTCATCATCTAGTCTCATTGGACTTTAATTTAAATCGTCAAACTCATCTCATTACCTCTTCATCAATCATTATACTTAAAAAACATCATTTATATCTCATCAAAACATCTTGCTCAAAACATCATTTACTCAAATCCATTTAAACTCAACTCTTTTGCTCTTTCAAAACTCAATAAAATACATTTATAGTATTAATTCATATCACTCTTTTTATCAATGAAAATATTAAGAAGCCAACATCTTTACTCAAAACATGTGTAAAAATATTCATTAATATCAAATCAATTAGGATTCATGGGAAAGTAGCCATTAACAATAATTCCAATAATATGAGAGATAACAATAATAATAATATTAATACATAAATATATCTAACTCAATAAAAGAAGAATTAACTCATTTAGAATTCAAGATTTGGATAAAACTCAACTATAACTCAATTATAATGAATTTAAATATTGGGCGCATGGACGAACTCAATCCGATGCTATGAAAGTCTTACATACCTTAAATCTGAAGCTTTACTCCGATTTGGAACACTCTTGGACCCCTAGCCTTTTCTTCTCACCGGAGTGTTTTGTGTACTACCCGGAGTATAAGAATCACCAGAGTAGTATTTTTATACCACTAAAACTATATTTGAGAAGGAGTAAAGAAGCATATAGAGAGAAGAGTTACTTAAGAAATCTTGGTGAATAAAATGAGAAAATAAGGTGGGTATTTATAGGTGTGGAGGAGGGACCTAACAATAAATAAACATAATCATAAAGGATGATCTTGAAAATTCAATGGAGAATTTTGATGTCATGAATGATGTCAAATGGTTCTAGATCTTTCTATGGTAGGTGAGATAAAATCTCTTTTAACGGAATATCAGTTTTTCGAAATTGCGTTTGAATAAGATAAATTTCTTATTAGGATTTGGTGTCTTCATAAGAATTGTAGATATAGAAGTCTAGTTTCCGTTAGTTCAAAAATCATCCAATTTGGAGTATTCTACATCGAGATAAAAAATTTTATTCTACAAATACTCCATTCCGTCACAGCACTATGTCTTGCAAAGATTAATTTATTTGATCTACTTAAACTCCGAATCTTAAGATATGTTCTCATGAAAGTTGTAGGTAATGATGTTGTGGTACTCAAAAATTTGAATTACCTAATTTGGACTATCCTATGAAAAGTTATGCCCAAATTACTTTAGGCATGAGAGAACATGATCAAAATACTTTTAGAACATGATCAAAATACTTTAGAACATGATCAAAATACTTTTAGAACATGATCGAAATGCTTTTAGAATATGATCAAAATACTTTAGAACATGATCAAAATCTTTTCATGCCTTCATATAAGGACTTTTGATAAATCAATAATTTAATGCATTTAAAAGCCAATATAAGTTAATATAAGATAGGTAATTAAATTTCAAATATTTAATAATCTATGCATTTGGAATCATGATATGAAAAATCCATAAAATTTTATGCTTGAATTAAATAGAAAACTTTGATAATTCATTTGGACTTCATGAAAGAAAGGATCCATGAATCAATAATATTTAGGGGGTGTTACAAATAGATGGATTGAATAATATATTTTATAATTTGTTGTCCGTGGATGAATATAATATGCTTGCACCACATGATCAAATTAGGGTTGAACATAATATGGTTTTACATGATAGAGTTCAACATTATACATTTCAACATGATAGAGTTCATGAAATGATTAATGATGCGTTTGGGGTTCAAGGTGGGATGGAACCCGAACAATATTTTGATGAAACTCCTAATGAAGAAGCAAGACGCTTCTATCAACATTTAGAAGAGGCTAGTCGTCCACTATGTGAAGGGAGTCCGCATTCTGCTTTATCAGTTGCAGTTAGGTTTAATGAATATTAAATCAGATTGGAGTGTTCCTCATGCGGCTATGGACTCAATGATTGATCTTTTGGGCGAACTGGTTAATCCTGAGTTTAACATATCTAAGAACTTCTATCAGGCAAAGAGATTGGTTTCCAAGTTAGGATTGTGGGGGTGGGTGAGGGGGCGGGGGTTTGGGGGAAAAATGGCCATATTTTATATTTTGATTTTAAAAAATATATATATTTAATTACTCAATAAGGATAAATTAATTTAAGAAGTTTTAAAGAATAAATAAAATTAATGAAATAATAAAGAAAGAAAAAGATTCTAAAAAAATTGTGGCCAATAAGAAAATTTATATATTTTAATAAAAGTTAATATATCAAGAAAATAATATTTAAAAAATATTAATTATATATTAACCTATATAAAAATGCCATGTGTATGATTTTATAATTTTTTTTTAAAAAAAACTATCGTTTTAAGTAGAGTGCAGCCACTCTCTCTGCCACGTCACCCTTTAGGGTGATATTTAATTCACTTAAAGTTGTTAAGGGGGATATTTAAACGTCCGTAAAGTTAAAATAATAAAGTAAATTTTGTTACCAAATTAGGGAGATTTTGATATTACCTCAAAACAAGTATCCCAATTTTTTCGTGAAACACTTTTTACTAGTTTTAGTCTATTTTTGGGGTGTACGGTAGATTTTAATGTTGCAATTTATGAGATTTGACGAAGTTTTCTTGATGTTTCTAGTTAACTTTTTGATAATTAAAAAAATTATTTCAAATCTACCCCCACCAAACATAAGGAATCATTCGTTTTGATTTTCTCGTTTGTAGATTCTCGCCAACAAATTTTGACATATATGGTTCACATGGAATAATAATGTTTTGGAGAAATGTCTAATTACACAAATATTCCTAATATATTTACTAATTTTTTATATTGTTTGAAATAATTATATTTTATATTAATAATTAATAATTTTATATGAGATTTGAAGTAAGATATATCTAGACATGCTTTTTGCTGCAAGATACACTGAAATAGGAAGAGATGCGAGCGAGATTGCTTTTATGTATTTCAAATACATGTGAATCACACTTGATACACACTAAATTACATGTATTTGGAATAACAGATACGCAAGCAAGATGGGAAGGAGGCGAGGGAGGCAAACGAAATTTGTCTATGTATTCAAAATACATGTGAATCCACTTGGATACTGTAATGACCCTCAAGGTCATTTTTGGAATTTTTGTAAAATGACCATTTTACCCCTCCCTTTAGATGCCCCGAGTCATTTCTAATTGTTACCGGGTGTTGATTTTTAGAAAATCCTATTAAAAGTTAAGTCCTTGGAAATTTTGAGTTTCATAAGCTTTAAGTGTTAAAAAGTGGTATTTGGGGTCAATTAGAGTTACGGGTCTCAGAATGGAATTCCGTCGATTCCAGCAGCTCTGAAATGTCGAAATAGGCTTAGGAGACTTTACGGAATCAGTTTTGGAGCTGTAACGAAGATTTGAGGCCTTGAGTTGAGAATTTGAAGAACTTTAAGACAAGGTTTGACTTTGGTCAACTTTTGAAGTTTCGATGCTCGGAATGGAATTCCGACAACTCCGTTGGATTCAGGAGATGATTTTTGGTCTAGAAGAAGTGTTAGTTGAATTTTTAGAGGTCCCGAGTCCATTTTGGTATTTTAAAGGCCTAAGTTAGTTTAGTTGCGACTTTTTGAGTTTTGGGCTAACGAAATCTCGAATTCAAATTCTGATGGTTCCATCAGCTCCGGAATGACCAAATTAGGCTAGTAGCACTGTTGGAATGACTATCGAGTCAATCGATACGAATTTGGGGCTATTTGGCGCTTTTGACTTTGAAACTTAGCCTATAGTTGACTTTGGTCAACATTCTTGGAAAATGCGCTCGAATAAAAATTCTGACAGCGCAGTTAGTTCCGGAATGTTGATTTTGGTCTAGAACGACCCTTCGTTCGCTTTTTGAGGCTTCCGGACTAATATCGAGGCCCGTTGTGGAATATGACTTAAAATGACTCTTGGGTGTGGGACCCACTTTTTATTAAAATGATCTCGTATGGAAATTCTGAATGCGCCATTGAGTTCGGAATATCGAATTTAGTAGGGTAGCATATCTGGTTTATTTTTATCGGATTCCGAACGAATTCCGAGGGTCCATTCGGAGACTTTAAATTGTGGTAAAAACCAGAAAAATCTGCAGCAGTGCAGAATATTTTCAGATTTTTCTCCTCAACTTTGAACCCTCATTTCTTGAGTTCTAGAGCTCCAAATTGGGTGATTCAAAAGGCAAAATTGTGAGGTTTTTCGTGGAGAACGCATTGGTGAGATTGAAAACTGATTTGGAGCATTCGATTCAGGTAAAAATCGTGATTTTATTTGCAGCAGTATCCATTTTCGGAATGGATTTTTGAAGAACTTTGACAAGTTATTTCTTGACCAATATAAATCCGATTTGGGTGATTCCAGAGGCTATCTTGCGTGGAAATTTAAGGAGAACATCGTGGAAGTTTCAGAATCTGTTTTTGGCACGTCGTTCGAGGTAATAAATTGATTTTTAGCTGCAGATTTAGTGATTTTCGGAATGAAATTTTATTGAATTTTGAAAGAGTGTATCTTGGTCAATATAACTTCGTTTTGAGTGATTCTTGAGGCTAGATTGTGGGGTTTTTCGCAAGGATCATCATAGTGTAATTTTTTTGGGTTGAAAGAGTCTCGTATTTCCAGAATCTACTGATTTTGATGCTGCCATTTTTGGTCCTTTAGTCCGAATTTATGAGTTTTGGTTGTTTGATCGTCTTGCGTAATTTCCCACCCCGAATTGTATTATAAATCTGATTTTTGAGCTTGGGGTGACGTTTAGAACCTGTTTTGGGGGTCAAATCCAGAATTTCGTATGTGGGTCCCATAATTCCCGTTTTCGACCCAAAAATTGGTTCATTTCCAAAAATTATGAAATTAGTGTCTAAACGACCGTATCGACGTTGTGGTTCTATTTTTGACAGTTTGGCAGCGTTCCGAGATCGTTCGAAAGGGAAAAGCTCCAGCACAGTGATTTGAAGCCCGCGTGTTTGGCCTACAGGTAGGCTACGGTTTATCTTTCTTTAGATTGAGTTGGAATGTGTGAAAGCATGTTGAAATAGTTGGGATTTTGGTTGGGTAGTTTAATTGTATATCTCAAGTGTTAGAAATCATGTTTTAGGCTTGTTATCGGGTTTTTCGGGTATTTAGAAGCAGATGTATCTTGTCGTTATTTGTTATTATTATAAGGAGAGTTGAATGAGCATGTTGTTGATACTGTGGAGTATGTTGGCCTTAGTATAGGTGTTAGAAATCATGTTTTAGGCTTGTTATCGGGTTTTTCGGGTATTTAGAAGCAGATGTATCTTGTCGTTATTTGTTAGTATTATAAGGAGAGTTGAATGAGCATGTTGTTGATACTGTGGAGTATGTTGGCCTTAGTATAGGTGTTAGAAATCATGATTTAGGCTTGTTATCAGGTTTTTCAGGTATTTAGAAGCATGTGTATCTTATCGTTATTTGTTAGTATTATAATGAGAGTTGAATGAACATGTTGTTGATACTATGGAATATGTTGGCCTTAGTATAGGATGTAAACTTGCTTTATATGCCCGGCGTCGCTCCGGTGGACTTAGATCCCTGTAGAATGGTGTAGTGGGCTAGTGCCTAGTTGTTGGCCTTAGTTAGGCGATACCCTTGCTCTTAATAACACTCCCACCCATAACTCGATATAGTCATAACTTTTGAGATGCGTTGGCAATACTAGAATTCATGATCGTTTGGCTTCGGCTCCGGTTCAAGTTTTGGCGGCATATCAGTTGACACATTGGGGAAGAAATTCTCGGTACTGTTGTTGATTAGTTGGAAAGGATATATTCGAAACCATGGGATAAATTATCTATGAGCATCCGGGTACCCAGTCCCGGCCTCCGTTCTGAATTATCAGGGAGCATCCGGGTACCCAGTCCCGGCCTCCGTTTTGAATTATCGGGGAGCATCCGGGTACTCAGTCCCGGCCTCTACCGACTTGCTAGTATGACGAGCATCCGGGTATCCAGTCCTGGCCTCGATCATACCGATGTATTACGGCGAGCATCCGGGTATAGAGTCCCGGCCTCGACCGCACCGATGTATTATGGCGAGCATCCGGGTACCCAGTCCCGCACTTATGTATTATGGCAAGCATCCGGGTACCCAGTCTCGACCTTGGCTACTTTGAACATACGGGTGAGCCTCTGGGTCTCAGTCCCAGCCTCGACCCCTAAGTCACCACTAGATCGATTGACTCTTAGAGATTCTGGGTTTGGAAATGATATAATACTTCGGCTCCTAACATCGCAGATTCTTGGTTCCTAGCCTTGGTAGTTGTAGCTATTCTGTGTACTCGGCGGGCTTATGGGGGTTCGTCCGAGTTTTTATTTAACTTGCGCACGAGTGTCCCGGTTGGGTTTATGGGGGCTCAGTTGGGTATAGTTAGCTGTAGTTTTCATAGGTAGTACTTTTTTTTTCTTTTCATGCTTATGTTGACTCCTATTTAGGCTATTCTTCTTTTTCATATTGTTTTTACCTTTTCTGCTCAGTCGGTCTATGATGCCTACTGGGTACCTGTTGTCTTGGTACTCATACTACACTCTGCATCTACTTTCGTGATGCAGGACCGAGCACCAGCTACTGTCACGAATAGATCGATCTTGTTGTAGTCAGATTCGGAGACTAGGGTGATAACTTGGCATTTTTGGATCACTTCTGTCTCCTTCAGAATGGATGGCCCGTCTTTTGCCTTCTGAGACTAGCCAGTTGTTTTATATCTTTTTGGTCCACTTTCGGGACTTGTACTCATATTTTATTTTGTAGCAGCTCTGTACTTGTGACTTCCAGGTTCTGGGAGGGATCTTTAGTTGTTTAAAACATGTTTTGGTTTACTTCCGCTTATTCATTCTGTTTACTTTTATAATTCAATGCTCTTATATAGTTTTTGCCTTCAAACACATTACTTGAAGTTCCGGGTTGACGGGTTGGCTTACCTACTAGAGGGTTATAGTAGGTGCCATCATGACCTACGAAATTGGGTCGTGACAAGTTGGTATCAGAGCACCAAGTTCATTGGTCTCACTTGTACAGAGCTAACGTCTAGTAGAGTCTCGCGGATAGGTGCGGAGACGTCCGTAACTTATCTTCAGGAGGCTACAGGATGTCATTAGGAACGATCTCTTTGTTGCTTCATTTCGTGCATTCTTGTGTCTTATTGGTTTCCTGAAATCTCATTTGTTTCGCTCTTTCATCGGAATGGTTCGTACGCACGGTACTATTAGAGATGATGACCCACCAGTTTTGGGTAGGCCTTGAGGCCGACCCCGTAGAGTAGGCAGGGGAGCAGCACTAGCTCCTGACCCAGAGATAGAGCCAAAGCTAGTAGAGAAGCATCAGGACGCTCCTATTCCTACTCAGCCAGAGGGACCACCACCACCAGCACAGCCCCCAGCTGCACCAGTTATGACCCAAGCACTGCAGGCAGTGATTGTGCAGCTCTTCACAGCTATAGGGGTTATACCACAGGCCCCTACCCCAATAGCAGGCATACCAGCACTGCGGGATCCGTCCACCTAGCCAGCGGTTTCAGCAGGATAGGTACCAGCAGGGTCAATCCAGTCGGCCGATTCAGGCCGCTCTACCAGCAGTTGAGAGTAGTCAGCCCCGTTCGGGGGGTTCCATCGCAGGGCAGAGCTTGAGGGGATTGAGTCCACTTTCTTCCTACCGCGGACGAGTTATCACGGGTCGCTCAGCTTCAGGATGTTTCGATTGTGGCTCACTAGAGCACTGGGCTAGGGAGTGTCCCGGCCGGGCTAGACCGTTGGCAGTAGTACCACCTCCACCAGGAGGTATAGATCGGGGTCACGGCCGTGGCGATGGTCAGCAGGGTATTCGGGAAAGTTCCCGGGGAGGCAGGTCAGGTGGTAGGGTGAATGTTCATGGGGGAGGCCGACAGGGCCACTTCTATGCTGCTCCGGCGAGGGCAGAGGCTGAGGCATCAGATGATGTTATCACATGTACTATCCTTATTTGTCAGCAGACTGCTTCAGCTTTATTTGATCCAGGTTCCACGTATTCCTATGTGTCTATATATTTTGCTCCACGTTTGGGTATTCCTTATGAGTCACTTGAGGTCCCGTTACATGTTTCGACCCCGGTAGGGGATTCTTTAGTAGTGGATCAGGTTTGTAGATCCTGTGTGGTCACTATTTAGGGGCACGAGACTGGGGCATATCTTATTTTACTTGATATGCTGGACTTCGATGTTATTCTGGGCATGGATTGGCAATCCCCTCATCATGCGGTTTTGGACTGTTATGCCAAGACCATTACATTAGCCATGCCTGGTATTCCCCCGATCTTGTGGCAGGGTATTTATAGTCGCTCACCGATTGGGATCATATCTTTTATGCGGGCCCGGCAGCTAGTTAGGTCCGGGTGCTTGACGTACTTAGCATATGTCTGTGATGTGTCGAGCGAGACTTCTACTATTGATTCAGTCCCTGTGGTTAGGGAGTATACTGATATCTTCCCCACTGACCTACCTGGTCTACCCCCAGAGAGAGATATTGACTTTGCCATAGATTTGGAGCCGGGAACTAAGCCTATTTCTATACCACCTTATCGTATGGCCCCTGCAGAGCTCAAGGAGCTCAGCGTGCAGCTTGAGGATCTTCTAGGTAAGGGATTTATTCGCCCGAGTGTGTCGCCGTGGGGTGCGCCTGTCTTATTTGTTAAGAAGAAGGATGGGACTATGCGGATGTGTGTTGATTACAGGCAGTTGAATAAGGTGACGGTGAAAAACCGTTACCCCATGCCCCATATCGATGATCTATTTGATCAGCTTCAGGGTGCGATCATGTTTTCTAAGATTGACTTGAGGTCTGGCTACCATCAGTTGCAGATTAGAGCAGCTGACATTCCTAAGACTGCTTTTCGCACTCGCTATGGCCACTATGAGTTTCTTGTGATGTCGTTTGGGCTTACTAATGCCCCCGCAGCTTTTATGGACCTTATGAATCGAGTATTCAGACCTTATATTGACTCCTTCGTGATTGTATTCATCGATGACATACTGGTATACTCAAGGAGTAGAAAGGAGCACGAGCAACACTTGAGGGTTGTGCTCCAGACTTTGAGAGATCAGCAGCTTTATGCTAAATTCTCAAAATGCGAGTTTTGGTTAGAGTCTGTGGCATTTCTGGGACATATGGTGTCTAGAGAGGGTATCAGAGTGGATCCAGCAAAGATTGAGGCTATTCGTGGTTGGGCTAGGCCCACATCTGTTACGGAGATTCGGAGTTTTGTTGGATTGGCTAGGTATTATAGACGATTCATTGAGGGTTTCTCCATCATTGCATCACCATTGATCCATTTGACTCACCAGGATGATCCCTTTGTGTGGTCCGAGGAGTGTGAGTCAAGCTTTCGGAAGCTTAAGAAGTGTTCAATTCCAAAACATTAGTTTTATTTTGAGTTCTTGGTTTTTCAAGTTGAAATTGGGATTTGGGGCTTTGCGCGGGGTGACCTTGTTTCGGTTGTTTTCATCCTCCAATGTTCAGATAGAGCATGTAACTCCTTAGAGTTTAATGTTGTATGGCTTGGTAGGCGATTTTTGAATTGCGTTGAAGGTTTTCAAGATAGCTAAGGATTGGTAGAACGCCCTTAGTGGCTTGGAGAAAAGGATTTGAAAACAATAGACAAATACTTGAAATTTTGAGTGAGTTGTATCTGCCATGGTCGTGTATTACTCAATTCGATGGTTTTGGTTTATTTTGGTCATCCTCAATTGAAATCCAGTGTTTTGAGTCAAGTTCGAGCTAAACGAGTGAGAGTTGGAGCCCAAGAAAGGACTGAAGGAGTTTTTGGAGTTGGAAGTGAAATTAAGGATTTTCTTCTCAGCCTAATTTCTGTGATGGCGTTGTTCGACTCGAGAGGGTGTCTAAAATTTAGGCAAAGCATGCAGGTCCAAAACCCTCGTCCTTTCGTGCCTCTAAAGAGTGATTGTACTTTTACTTTCGTGGACGAAAGTTCTTTTAGTAGTGGATATTGTAATGACCCTCAAGGTCATTTTTGGAATTTTTGTAAAATGACCATTTTACCCCTCCCTTTAGATGCCCCGAGTCATTTCTAATTGTTACCGGGTGTTGATTTTTAGAAAATCCTATTAAAAGTTAAGTCCTTGGAAATTTTGAGTTTCATAAGCTTTAAGTGTTAAAAAGTGGTATTTGGGGTCAATTAGAGTTACGGGTCTCAGAATGGAATTCCGTCGATTCCAGCAGCTCTGAAATGTCGAAATAGGCTTAGGAGACTTTACGGAATCAGTTTTGGAGCTGTAACGAAGATTTGAGGCCTTGAGTTGAGAATTTGAAGAACTTTAAGACAAGGTTTGACTTTGGTCAACTTTTGAAGTTTCGATGCTCGGAATGGAATTCCGACAACTCCGTTGGATTCAGGAGATGATTTTTGGTCTAGAAGAAGTGTTAGTTGAATTTTTAGAGGTCCCGAGTCCATTTTGGTATTTTAAAGGCCTAAGTTAGTTTAGTTGCGACTTTTTGAGTTTTGGGCTAACGAAATCTCGAATTCAAATTCTGATGGTTCCATCAGCTCCGGAATGACCAAATTAGGCTAGTAGCACTGTTGGAATGACTATCGAGTCAATCGATACGAATTTGGGGCTATTTGGCGCTTTTGACTTTGAAACTTAGCCTATAGTTGACTTTGGTCAACATTCTTGGAAAATGCGCTCGAATAAAAATTCTGACAGCGCAGTTAGTTCCGGAATGTTGATTTTGGTCTAGAACGACCCTTCGTTCGCTTTTTGAGGCTTCCGGACTAATATCGAGGCCCGTTGTGGAATATGACTTAAAATGACTCTTGGGTGTGGGACCCACTTTTTATTAAAATGATCTCGTATGGAAATTCTGAATGCGCCATTGAGTTCGGAATATCGAATTTAGTAGGGTAGCATATCTGGTTTATTTTTATCGGATTCCGAACGAATTCCGAGGGTCCATTCGGAGACTTTAAATTGTGGTAAAAACCAGAAAAATCTGCAGCAGTGCAGAATATTTTCAGATTTTTCTCCTCAACTTTGAACCCTCATTTCTTGAGTTCTAGAGCTCCAAATTGGGTGATTCAAAAGGCAAAATTGTGAGGTTTTTCGTGGAGAACGCATTGGTGAGATTGAAAACTGATTTGGAGCATTCGATTCAGGTAAAAATCGTGATTTTATTTGCAGCAGTATCCATTTTCGGAATGGATTTTTGAAGAACTTTGACAAGTTATTTCTTGACCAATATAAATCCGATTTGGGTGATTCCAGAGGCTATCTTGCGTGGAAATTTAAGGAGAACATCGTGGAAGTTTCAGAATCTGTTTTTGGCACGTCGTTCGAGGTAATAAATTGATTTTTAGCTGCAGATTTAGTGATTTTCGGAATGAAATTTTATTGAATTTTGAAAGAGTGTATCTTGGTCAATATAACTTCGTTTTGAGTGATTCTTGAGGCTAGATTGTGGGGTTTTTCGCAAGGATCATCATAGTGTAATTTTTTTGGGTTGAAAGAGTCTCGTATTTCCAGAATCTACTGATTTTGATGCTGCCATTTTTGGTCCTTTAGTCCGAATTTATGAGTTTTGGTTGTTTGATCGTCTTGCGTAATTTCCCACCCCGAATTGTATTATAAATCTGATTTTTGAGCTTGGGGTGACGTTTAGAACCTGTTTTGGGGGTCAAATCCAGAATTTCGTATGTGGGTCCCATAATTCCCATTTTCGACCCAAAAATTGGTTCATTTCCAAAAATTATGAAATTAGTGTCTAAACGACCGTATCGACGTTGTGGTTCTATTTTTGACAGTTTGGCAGCGTTCCGAGATCGTTCGAAAGGGAAAAGCTCCAGCACAGTGATTTGAAGCCCGCGTGTTTGGCCTACAGGTAGGCTACGGTTTATCTTTCTTTAGATTGAGTTGGAATGTGTGAAAGCATGTTGAAATAGTTGGGATTTTGGTTGGGTAGTTTAATTGTATATCTCAAGTGTTAGAAATCATGTTTTAGGCTTGTTATCGGGTTTTTCGGGTATTTAGAAGCAGATGTATCTTGTCGTTATTTGTTATTATTATAAGGAGAGTTGAATGAGCATGTTGTTGATACTGTGGAGTATGTTGGCCTTAGTATAGGTGTTAGAAATCATGTTTTAGGCTTGTTATCGGGTTTTTCGGGTATTTAGAAGCAGATGTATCTTGTCGTTATTTGTTAGTATTATAAGGAGAGTTGAATGAGCATGTTGTTGATACTGTGGAGTATGTTGGCCTTAGTATAGGTGTTAGAAATCATGATTTAGGCTTGTTGTCAGGTTTTTCAGGTATTTAGAAGCATGTGTATCTTATCGTTATTTGTTAGTATTATAATGAGAGTTGAATGAACATGTTGTTGATACTATGGAATATGTTGGCCTTAGTATAGGATGTAAACTTGCTTTATATGCCCGGCGTCGCTCCGGTGGACTTAGATCCCTGTAGAATGGTGTAGTGGGCTAGTGCCTAGTTGTTGGCCTTAGTTAGGCGATACCCTTGCTCTTAATAACACTCCCACCCATAACTCGATATAGTCATACTTTTGAGATGCGTTGGCAATACTAGAATTCATGATCGTTTGGCTTCGGCTCCGGTTCAAGTTTTGGCGGCATATCAGTTGACACATTGGGGAAGAAATTCTCGGTACTGTTGTTGATTAGTGTAACATCCCCTAAAAACGTTGTATACGATGTTTCAATTTTTGCCTAAACATGATACAGCCCCTGTATTTTGGTCATAACTTTTCATAGGAATATCCAAATTGAGTGATTCAAATTTCTGAGTAACCACAAGATCATTACCTACAACTTTTATGAAGACCATATTTTAAGATTCGGAGGTTAAGTAGGTCAAATAAATTAATCTTTGTAAGGTAGGATGCTGTGATGGAAATGAGTGTTTATAGAAGAAAAATCATATATCACTGTAGGTTTATCCAAATTGGTTGATTCATGAACGATATGAAACTAGACTTCCATATCTACAATTTTTATGAAGACACCAAATCCTAATAAGGAACTTATCTTATTCAAACGTAGCTCCCAAAAAGAGTATTCTGTCAAAGATAACTCATTTCACCTACCATAGAAAGATCTAGATACATTTGACATCATTCATGACATAAATTGTCCTCCATTTAACATCATCCATGACATCAATATATTCCACTAAATTTTCAGATTTTTATTTATAATTATTTTATTTATTGTTAGGTCATCTTTCCCACCTATAAATACCCATCTTATTTCCTCATTTTATTCATCAAGCTTTCTCAAGCAAATCTTCTCTCTATACACATTCTCAAATATAGTTTTAGTTCTTAGTAGTGAAGAAATACTATTCCGGTGATTCATATATTTCGGGTAGTACACAAAACGTTCCGGCAAGGAGAGAAGCTAGGACTCAAGAGTGTTCATTAAGTCTTCCGGTACCAACTAAAGCTTCGGTTTCCAGGTATGTAAGGCTTCAATGAGAGTATTCCTTCCACTCTCATGCCTAAATTATTTTGATTATATGATAAATTATATTTATTTTCTTTAAACTCTACTCTAAGTTATGTGTGTATTTATCCATGGGTTCTTCCATCCATGTAGTCCAAAAACTCTTTCAATTAAATATCTTGATTTTAAGTAATATTTTCTTATGTTAATTCTTATTTTTACTTAATAGTATGAATCATGGTTAAACTAATGATTATTGCTCTATTTTGATACAACATAATTTTATATGTATGAATTGATGGATTGCAAGTAATTTATTTATTTATATTTTTAAAGGTTGTTGAAATTCATGGTGGGTTGTTTAAAGCATTATTTTTAATTAATGGATTTCAAAGTATTTATGTATATTTATTTACATACATATTTGCAAGTTAAAGTGATTTGAACCCACCTAGTTTTACTATGTTTTTAACAAAGTTTGACTTGAAAGCTTTGACTCCAAATAAATATTTATGAAAGTAATATCTATGATCAAAAAGGGAGTCTTATGAAATGAAAGAATGATGAAATGATATGAATCATGGATTCTTTAGGCAATAAGGACAATTCTTGCATATTTGAATTATCAAATGTTTTAATGAGCTATTCTACCGAATATGATGTTTGAATTCTCAAGTTATATGCTATGAATATTTTGAAGTATTAAACTATTCCGTGGGATTGACTTAGCACCAAATGAGGCATTGAGGTGGGATTCGGTAAGGGAATCCTAGTAGCAACCCCTTGTCTCATTAACTATGTGCCAACATAGGAGCCCTTGTAGGCTTAGGCTAATGGATCCATAAATAGCCCTTAAAGTTAAAGTTAAAGAAACGAATGAAGTTGACGGAGTTCTACCCGGCAAGTAGTCTCCCCGGCCAACGTAGGGGGTTATGTTGGATTCCATGTAATAGCTCGCATGATCTTAAATGTCGGTTATGGTTAATTTCCCACAAAATGAATGTTTTAAAGGATATATATATATGATTTATTATGCATGTATTACATTATGTTCCATATTACATAAATGTTATAATATTTCCTTAATGTTCATGCATCCTTACATACTTAGTACATTCAAAGTACTAACGCATACTCTTTTGCCTACATGATATCACCATGTAGGGATCAGTGCTCCTCCTCATTCTCCTCCACGTGGCTAGTTGATATTCCATTGAAGACTACTTTTGGTGAGTTCCCATGTTCCGGGAACAATACTCCTTTATCTTTCTAGTTTATGATATGTTAAGATATTTTACTATGGAATTTCATCTATTATGATTGAGGGTGAGCTAGGGACTTGTCTTAGCCCCGTTAAATCTAATAGTTAGAGGTATTGTTGGACATATGTAAGTTGAAGATTTATTATGATTTCCGCTTGTTTATTTATCATCATTACCTATGAAAGGCTAAAAGAATGCTAAGAGGCTTGTTTGAGGTACTTTCGGGTTCCTCATTCGCCATGTCACGTCTAGGCCCTAGGCTTGAGTCGTGACAAACTTGGTATCAGAGCCCGAGGTTTTGAATGATCCTTGGAAGTCCAACATACCGCGTCGAATAGGTTCTTCTTCATGGTTGTGAAGCGCGCCACAATTATGAATAAGAGACTATGAGACGTTTAGGAAAATTTTCACTTCTTTCAAATTTATGTCGTGCCTTAGAGTGTCCTAAGCTTTCCTTTAACTAACGATCCATTTTGTGTTCTCTAGATAATGACTCGTGGAAGACCACCTCGAAGAGCAAGGGTTGACGATGAGGACCAAACTCCTCCGATTCCTAATGCCCAACATCATGAGGACGGGGTAACCCATGCCGAGTTTCGCAGTGTTATTACTTTGTTAGCTCAAGTCGTAGCTAACCAAGGGAATCTAGGTGTTCCTCCTCCCCAAATGCAAAATCCAGCCTCTAGAATTCGGGATTTCCAAAGGATGAATCCACCCGAGTTCGATGGTTCTAAACTAGATGAGGACCCTATGGAGTTCATTAATGAGGTGTACCGGATTGTGGCTATCATGGGTGTGCCACCAAATGAGAAGGCCGAGCTAGTGGCCTATCAACTCAAAGGTGTAGCTCGAGTGTGGTACGAACAATGGGTTGTTGAGAGGGATGAAGAAATAGGATCGATAGGATGGGAAGAGTTCAAAGGTGCCTTCCTAGACCGCTTCTTCCCATTAGAGCTAAGGGAGGCCAAAATCCAAGAGTTCATCAACCTCCGTCAAGGGAGTATGAGCGTGAGGGAGTATGTTCTCAAATTCACTAAGTTGTCAAAGTATGCTCCTTTTATGGTCTCCGACCCAAGAGCTAGGATGAGCAAGTTTATTTCCGGTGTCTCAAGCTTGGTGTCCAAGGAGTGCAAAACGACCATGTTGGTCAAGGAGATGGACATCTCTCGGTTAATGACTTACACAGAACAAATCGAAGAAGAGAAGCTTAGAGAGAGATCAAGGGGGTTCAAAAAGTCTAGAATGGATGGTGGATGGTTTAACCCTCAAAGGTCCGATCATGGTAACAATGGCAAAGGTCAAGGTGGGCAACGATTTGTGGGACAAGGTTCCACCAATACTCCTCCTCCAAGGTTCAACAAGGACAAGAGTGGTAAACCAATGATTCCAAGAGAGAATGTTGCTACTCAAACTTTCCCTGCTTGCAAGAAGTGTGGAAGGACTCACAAAGGGGAATGCTTAGCTGGTTCCAATGCATGCTTTAAGTGTGGCAAGCTGGGCCACCATGCTAAGGATTGTAGAGATGGTGGTGGTAGGACTCAAGGCCAAATTGCTCATGGTCAACAAGTCCAAGGAGGTGTCCAACGCACCAACCGCTTTTACGCCTTGCATAGGAGACAAGAGGTTGAGGATGCACCCAATGTCATTACCGGTATGTTAAAGGTCTTTTCTTTTGATGTGTATGCACTATTAGATCCGGGTGCAAATTTATCTTTTGTTACTCCATTCCTTGCTAATAGATTTGATGTTTTACCTGAAATGTTATTAGAGCCTTATTTGGTGTCTACCCCTGTTGGTGAGTCAGTTATTGCTAGAAAGGTCTATAGGGGTTGCCTTGTGTCTATCTTGCATAAAGTTATTCCTTGTGATCTCATTGAGCTTGATATGATAGATTTCGATGTCATTCTTGGGATGGATTGGTTACATGCATCTTATGCTTCCATAGATTGTAGGAATCGTCGAGTCAAGTTCCAATTTCCAAATGAGCCTGTTATTGAATGGCAGGGTCGTGATTCGGTGGTTAAGGGTCAGTTTATTTCTTATCTTAAGGCTCGCAAAATGATTTCTAAGGGATGTATTTACCATATTGTGAGGGTTAGGGATGTCAACTCCAAAAGTCCTTCTCTTGAGTCAGTTCCTATAGTCAATAAATTCCCCGATGTCTTTCCTGATGACCTTCCAGGTGTCCCTCCCGAAAGGGAAGTTGATTTTGGTATTGATATCCTCCCCGATACCCAACCTATCTCTATTCCTCCTTACCGCATGGCCCCAGCAGAATTGAAAGAGCTGAAGGAACAATTAAAGGACTTGTTAGAGAAGGGGTTCATAAGACCAAGTATTTCGCCATGGGGTGCTCCCGTTCTATTTGTAAGAAAGAAGGATGGGTCACTTCGAATGTGCATAGACTATCGGCAATTAAATAAGATGACCATTAAGAACAAGTACCCACTCCCTAGAATAGATGACTTGTTTGATCAATTACAAGGGGCAAGTCACTTCTCCAAGATCGACCTTCGGTCCGGCTACCACCAACTACGGGTAAGGGAGTGTGACATTCCCAAAACAGCCTTCCGAACAAGGTATGGTCACTATGAGTTTGTGGTGATGAGTTTTGGGTTGATGAATGCACCGGCGGTGTTTATGGACTTGATGAATAGGGTGTTCAAACCTTACCTTGATACCTTTGTAGTAGTCTTCATCGATGATATTTTAATTTACTCTCAGGGTGAGGAAGAACATAAAAATCACTTGAGAGTTGTGCTTCAAACATTGAGGGATAAACAATTATTTGCAAAATTTAGTAAGTGTGAATTTTGGTTAAAGGAGGTAGCATTTCTTGGTCACGTAGTGTCCGGTGATGGAATCAAGGTTGATCCTAAGAAAATAGAGGCAGTCAAATATTGGCCTAGACCATTATCTCCTTCAGACATTAGGAGCTTCTTAGGTCTAGCCGGGTACTATAGACGGTTCGTCAAAGGCTTTTCTTCCATCTCATCTCCTATGACAAAATTGACCCAAAAGAAATCCAAATTCATATGGACAGATGAGTGTGAGAAGAGTTTCCAGACCTTAAAAGATTGACTTACCTCTGCTCCTATTTTGACTCTCCCAGAAGGATTAGAAGGGTTTGTAGTTTATTGTGATGCTTCAAAGATTGGTTTAGGTTGTGTCTTAATGCAAAAAGGCAAGGTAATAGCCTATGCTTCTAGGCAACTAAAGGTGCATGAGCGCAACTACCCTACCAATGACCTTGAATTGGCGGCCGTTGTTTTTGCTCTGATGATTTGGAGGCATTACCTCTATGGGGTGCATGTGGATGTGTATACTGATCATAAGAGTCTTCAGTATGTGTTCACCCAAAAGGACCTTAACCTAAGGCAAAGGAGGTGGCTAGAACTCCTTAAGGACTATGACATGAGTGTGCACTATCATTCGGGTAAAGCTAATGTGGTTGCTGATGCACTTAGTAGAGTGTCTATGGGGAGTATGGCCCATGTGGATGAAAGTAAGAGGGAGTTGGTGAAAGATGTTCATCGATTGGCTAGATTAGGGGTGAAGTTGTGTGGTACTAATGATGGGGGTATGGTTGTTCAAAATAGGTGTAAATCCTCTTTGGTGGTGGATGTTAAATCCAAGCAAGATCTTGACCCAAAGTTTATCGAGTTAAAGAAGTTGGTAAAGGAAAAGAAGATAGAGGTCTTTTCCCAAGGGGGAGATGGGGTACTGTACTATCAAGGTCGGATATGTGTTCCAAATATTGATGGCTTAAGGAGTTTGATCATGATGGAGGCTCATAATTCTACATACTCCATTCATCCCGGTTCAACGAAAATGTACCGAGACTTAAAGGAGTTGTATTGGTGGGGTGGCATGAAGAAGGACATAGCAAGGTTTGTGTCCGAATGTACGAATTGCCAACAAGTGAAGGCCGAACATCAAAGGCCGGGTGGCCTAGCCCAAGACATTGAAATCCCAACTTGGAAGTGGGAAGATGTGAATATGGATTTTGTAGTGGGTTTGCCTCATACCCGGAAGCGTCATGACTCAATTTGGGTAATTGTTGATAGAATGACTAAGTCAGCTCACTTCCTACCGGTTAAAACTTCCTATAGTGCTGAAGACTATGCCAAGTTGTATATTCGGGAGTTGGTGAGGTTGCATGGTGTGCCATTATCCATTATTTCGGATCGTGGTACCCAATTCACTTCTCACTTCTGGAGATCATTTCAAAAAGGCCTCGGTACTAAGGTAAAGTTGAGCACAGCATTCCATCCTCAAATGGATGGGCAAGCCGAAAGGACGATTCAAACACTAGAGGATATGTTAAGGGCTTGTGTGTTGGAGTTTAAAGGGAATTGGGATGATCATCTATCTCTCATCGAGTTTGCCTATAATAATAGTTACCACTCAAGTATTGAGATGGCACCGTTTGAGGCTTTGTATAGGAGACGATGTAGATCACCGGTTGGTTGGTTCGAAGTAGGTGAGATGACCTTGTTGGGCCCCGATTTGGTACTTGATGCTTTAGAGAAGGTGAAGATCATTAGAGAAAGGTTGAAGACGGCTCAAAGTCGTCAAAAGTCCTATTCTGACACTAGAAGAAGGGATCTTGAGTTTAATGTGGATGATTGGGTGTATCTGAAGGTTTCACCCATGAAAGGTGTGGTTCGATTTGGTAAGAAAGGGAAATTGAGCCCTAGATATGTAGGGCCTTATAGAATCGTGAGACGTGTTGGTAAGTTTGCATATGAGTTGGAATTACCATTGGAAATGGTCATGGTTCATCCGGTGTTTCACGTGTCTATGTTGAAAAAACATGTGGGTGATCCTAGTTCCATTGTACCTATGGGAGTAGTGAATATTGAAGAAAACTTGACCTATGAAGAAGTTCCTGTGGAAATTTTGGACCGGCAAGTTAAGAGATTGAGGAACAAAGAAATTGCATCTGTTAAAGTCCTTTGGAGGAATCAACAAATAGAAAGTGCAACATGGGAAGCGGAAGCGGATATGATTAAGAGATACCCTCATCTTTTTCCCTCTACCTAAACCTAAGGTATTAAGTTGTCCTTGCTCAATTACTTGAAATCCTTACATCTCAACTTTTCTTGTCATATGCTTGCAAAATTATGAAATATATTTTATACGATATTTTAAATTACACTGTTACATTAATGATAGGTTGTTTGTTAACACTCTACTCTACTCAAGCTAAGTCTTTTCTCATTCGAGGACGAATGTTCCCAAGGGGGAGATAATGTAACATCCCCTAAAAACGTTGTATACGATGTTTCAATTTTTGCCTAAACATGATACAGCCCCTGTATTTTGGTCATAACTTTTCATAGGAATATCCAAATTGAGTGATTCAAATTTCTGAGTAACCACAAGATCATTACCTACAACTTTTATGAAGACCATATTTTAAGATTCGGAGGTTAAGTAGGTCAAATAAATTAATCTTTGTAAGGTAGGATGCTGTGATGGAAATGAGTGTTTATAGAAGAAAAATCATATATCACTGTAGGTTTATCCAAATTGGTTGATTCATGAACGATATGAAACTAGACTTCCATATCTACAATTTTTATGAAGACACCAAATCCTAATAAGGAACTTATCTTATTCAAACGTAGCTCCCAAAAAGAGTATTCTGTCAAAGATAACTCATTTCACCTACCATAGAAAGATCTAGATACATTTGACATCATTCATGACATAAATTGTCCTCCATTTAACATCATCCATGACATCAATATATTCCACTAAATTTTCAGATTTTTATTTATAATTATTTTATTTATTGTTAGGTCATCTTTCCCACCTATAAATACCCATCTTATTTCCTCATTTTATTCATCAAGCTTTCTCAAGCAAATCTTCTCTCTATACACATTCTCAAATATAGTTTTAGTTCTTAGTAGTGAAGAAATACTATTCCGGTGATTCATATATTTCGGGTAGTACACAAAACGTTCCGGCAAGGAGAGAAGCTAGGACTCAAGAGTGTTCATTAAGTCTTCCGGTACCAACTAAAGCTTCGGTTTCCAGGTATGTAAGGCTTCAATGAGAGTATTCCTTCCACTCTCATGCCTAAATTATTTTGATTATATGATAAATTATATTTATTTTCTTTAAACTCTACTCTAAGTTATGTGTGTATTTATCCATGGGTTCTTCCATCCATGTAGTCCAAAAACTCTTTCAATTAAATATCTTGATTTTAAGTAATATTTTCTTATGTTAATTCTTATTTTTACTTAATAGTATGAATCATGGTTAAACTAATGATTATTGCTCTATTTTGATACAACATAATTTTATATGTATGAATTGATGGATTGCAAGTAATTTATTTATTTATATTTTTAAAGGTTGTTGAAATTCATGGTGGGTTGTTTAAAGCATTATTTTTAATTAATGGATTTCAAAGTATTTATGTATATTTATTTACATACATATTTGCAAGTTAAAGTGATTTGAACCCACCTAGTTTTACTATGTTTTTAACAAAGTTTGACTTGAAAGCTTTGACTCCAAATAAATATTTATGAAAGTAATATCTATGATCAAAAAGGGAGTCTTATGAAATGAAAGAATGATGAAATGATATGAATCATGGATTCTTTAGGCAATAAGGACAATTCTTGCATATTTGAATTATCAAATGTTTTAATGAGCTATTCTACCGAATATGATGTTTGAATTCTCAAGTTATATGCTATGAATATTTTGAAGTATTAAACTATTCCGTGGGATTGACTTAGCACCAAATGAGGCATTGAGGTGGGATTCGGTAAGGGAATCCTAGTAGCAACCCCTTGTCTCATTAACTATGTGCCAACATAGGAGCCCTTGTAGGCTTAGGCTAATGGATCCATAAATAGCCCTTAAAGTTAAAGTTAAAGAAACGAATGAAGTTGACGGAGTTCTACCCGGCAAGTAGTCTCCCCGGCCAACGTAGGGGGTTATGTTGGATTCCATGTAATAGCTCGCATGATCTTAAATGTCGGTTATGGTTAATTTCCCACAAAATGAATGTTTTAAAGGATATATATATATGATTTATTATGCATGTATTACATTATGTTCCATATTACATAAATGTTATAATATTTCCTTAATGTTCATGCATCCTTACATACTTAGTACATTCAAAGTACTAACGCATACTCTTTTGCCTACATGATATCACCATGTAGGGATCAGTGCTCCTCCTCATTCTCCTCCACGTGGCTAGTTGATATTCCATTGAAGACTACTTTTGGTGAGTTCCCATGTTCCGGGAACAATACTCCTTTATCTTTCTAGTTTATGATATGTTAAGATATTTTACTATGGAATTTCATCTATTATGATTGAGGGTGAGCTAGGGACTTGTCTTAGCCCCGTTAAATCTAATAGTTAGAGGTATTGTTGGACATATGTAAGTTGAAGATTTATTATGATTTCCGCTTGTTTATTTATCATCATTACCTATGAAAGGCTAAAAGAATGCTAAGAGGCTTGTTTGAGGTACTTTCGGGTTCCTCATTCGCCATGTCACGTCTAGGCCCTAGGCTTGAGTCGTGACAATTAGTTGGAAAGGATATATTCGAAACCATGGGATAAATTATCTATGAGCATCCGGGTACCCAGTCCCGGCCTCCGTTCTGAATTATCAGGGAGCATCCGGGTACCCAGTCCCGGCCTCCGTTTTGAATTATCGGGGAGCATCCGGGTACTCAGTCCCGGCCTCTACCGACTTGCTAGTATGACGAGCATCCGGGTATCCAGTCCTGGCCTCGATCATACCGATGTATTACGGCGAGCATCCGGGTATAGAGTCCCGGCCTCGACCGCATCGATGTATTATGGCGAGCATCCGGGTACCCAGTCCCGCACTTATGTATTATGGCAAGCATCCGGGTACCCAGTCTCGGCCTTGGCCACTTTGAACATACGGGTGAGCCTCTGGGTCTCAGTCCCAGCCTCGACCCCTAAGTCACCACTAGATCGATTGACTCTTAGAGATTCTGGGTTTGGAAATGATATAATACTTCGGCTCCTAACATCGCAGATTCTTGGTTCCTAGCCTTGGTAGTTGTAGCTATTCTGTGTACTCGGCGGGCTTATGGGGGTTCGTCCGAGTTTTTATTTAACTTGCGCACGAGTGTCCCGGTTGGGTTTATGGGGGCCCAGTTGGGTATAGTTAGCTGTAGTTTTCATAGGTAGTACTTTTTTTTTCTTTTCATGCTTATGTTGACTCCTATTTAGGCTATTCTTCTTTTTCATATTGTTTTTACCTTTTCTGCTCAGTCGGCCTATGATGCCTACTGGGTACCTGTTGTCTTGGTACTCATACTACACTCTGCATCTACTTTCGTGATGCAGGACCGAGCACCAGCTACTGTCACGAATAGATCGATCTTGTTGTAGTCAGATTCGGAGACTAGGGTGATAACTTGGCGTTTTTGGATCACTTCTGTCTCCTTCAGAATGGATGGCCCGTCTTTTGCCTTCTGAGACTAGCCAGTTGTTTTATATCTTTTTGGTCCACTTTCGGGACTTGTACTCATATTTTATTTTGTAGCAGCTCTGTACTTGTGACTTCCAGGTTCTGGGAGGGATCTTTAGTTGTTTAAAACATGTTTTGGTTTACTTCCGCTTATTCATTCTGTTTACTTTTATAATTCAATGCTCTTATATAGTTTTTGCCTTCAAACACATTACTTGAAGTTCCGGGTTGACGGGTTGGCTTACCTACTAGAGGGTTATAGTAGGTGCCATCATGACCTACGAAATTGGGTCGTGACAGATACAATTTATTTAGAACAAATTATACCTAATTTTGACCTCATCTATCCCAAAATACATGTATCTGTACACATTAAAATCTAATAAAATACGTAATATTATAAATTAGCATGTATCCAAATAATTAACTCCTAAAATAGTGAAATTTTTGATGGCATATTAAAGGGATTTATGAGCATTTTATTGACGATGCAATAGGAATTAGGCGATTTGATAAATTACCCTAATGTTTTCAACAAAGAAGATAACATTAATTAGCGTCCACACACTATTACCAAAGCCACGAAATCCTCTCTCATCATCACAAATAAAGACATCAATGTCCAAAGTTAGACGTATACATATTAAATCAAATTAAAAATACATATTTATATATAGTGGAATTGAGTTTTCTATTCTTATATAAATTAGAATAATGAGACTATGAGGGTCAAGACGAAGCTAGTGTAATTGCTAGGGTACGAATTAGGAGTTCGATTGTATTCAATAATTTTAATTAAAATTTTATAATTGTCTCAATAATTTTATTGAATATGTATAAATTATTAGTTTAAAATTTATAAAATTCAAATAATATTTTTTATTTATTGAATTTGAAATAGTTATATACGCATCATATGTGACATTACCGCCTTTAGTCAGACCAAATTTTCACACCAATATTTCAACATTTACATGTCACCATTTTAAATCCTTATTCTCCCCCTCTATTTTTCGCAAATTTTGCCAAAAAAAGTCCATCTCCTTCCACGTGTCTTCATCCTATTCGTTCATTTCATCTATAAATATGATCTTTTCTCCCTTTAGCAATAACTCTGCCTTCTGCTCAGTTTCTCTCTTGCATTTCCATTTTTCGCGGCCGCCTCTAATTCGCTTGGTGCAGGTCGGGACTCACTCGCCGGCCCCGGGAATAATGGCGGACAGACTACGACGGCGTAGTTAATTCTACCAAGTTATCAACGATGAATAGATGTCGATTTGAGGCGAAATTTGGGTCCTGCCTTGCATCAACTGAATTGGATACAGCTGTGAATTGATTTTTTTCCGATTGATTTCAGCTGAATCAGATTCGTTTTAGATCGATCTTTTATCGGCTATTTGCTTCGTCTCAGGTTTAACCTGTTCAATTTGATTTGGATTATTAAGTATTTTTGTGTGTATGTGTATGTGTTTTATAATTTGTGTTTCAGATTGGATTTGCGTGGATCTGACTTTGTAGATTGGTGAGCTTCTAATTCGATCGCTAGATCTTGTTTATATATAGAATCACACACATATGTATAGTTACTCGTTTACTTTTCGGGAGTTAAACTACTCTAAGTATTGCGATTTATAGTATTTTTAGTATAGTTTTCAAACATTTAAATTTAAAATTTAGAGTATTGAATTAATCTAATTAAGTTTAACTCTGAAAATTAGTAAAATTGACTCTCGTGAAACAAAACATTACAAATAAAAGAGAGCGGAGGGAGTACTTCACAGGATGTAGGAGGTTTTCATTAGTTGAGTAGTGAATGCTGCAAGTGAGATTTTTCTATTTTGATGCCATTAATGAATTACAGATGTTCAATTTAGAATGCAGTTAGAGATAAAATTTATTCTGTAGTTCTGAAAAAAATGAGATTTTTGTTATATTTTGAGATCTTTAATCATAAGATTTCATAAAGTATTTATTTGTTTTACTCCTGATCAGTCATGGTTGTATGAAATGATCAAAGGATAATCATGTTTGGTGATTTAAATCATTAGACTAAGAAGCATGTAAGATAATTCTTTCTTATCAATGGCAAATCTCCAAGCTGTTACCGATGCTTTCTGCGTTTTAATGATGTCCTGTTACATATATTTAATGGATTAAGTGGCAAAATGATAACAGGTTTGATCTTTGATTTCTGGTGAACATTTTTATATATCTGGAAACTCCTTGATGATCGTAACATATTCCAAGAGTCTTTCTTTCAATGAAGGTTATATGAAATGAGCAGGGAAGAATCAGATTTGGTGATTTGACATGAAGAAGCATGTAAGGTAACTCTTTCTCATTGGATTATCAATGGCCACCCTTGCTTTACCAAAGATTTCTGTGATAAAATGCCACACTGTTGCATATATCTGATGGATTGGGTGGCAAAACTAAAAGATTTGATCTTTGATTTCTGGTGATACTGTTAGCATCAAGTTTAGACAGGTCTAATATATCTGTTATGGAATGCAAATTAATAGAAAATTTGTTAAAAATGTTCTGCTTTCCTAACAATCATTTCTCTTGGGATTGCAGTAATTTTCATGAAACTAATGCCTAACTATGTTTTGGATACTGTGGCTAAGACCCAGATAGACCTTTTACTCCTTAGGAAGGATGATAAAGGTCTGTGCAAAGACTGTAAGGTCATTCCGATCGACAACCTTACGATCCGACATAAGTTCTTGGTGATGAATTTAGGGATCAAGATGAGGAGGAAGAAGAGGATCGGGGATGACCGACCTAGGATCAGATGGGGGAGTTTGACCACGACTAGCGCCTTGGAGATGGGGGAGAAATTGAAGGATATGGGGGCCTGGGATAGTAGTGGGGATGCGAACACTATGTGGGATAGGACGGCTAGTTGTATTAGGGTTGTAGCAAGGAAAATGTTGGGAGTCTCGACAGGTAGTTGTGGCCGGCACCGAGGGGACTGGTGGTGGAATGGAGAAGTGCAAGGGAAGGTGGAAGCGAAGAAGATAGCATATGCGAAGCTGATAGAAAGCAAGGATGAGGTGGAGAAGTGGACGAATAGGGAACTTTATAAGATAGCGAGGAAGGAGGCGAAGTCGGCGGTTTCAACGGCAAAAACGGCAGCTTTTGAACGCCTTTATGTTGAACTAGAAGAAAAAGGCGGGGATAGAAAATTGTTCAAGCTAGCCAGGATGCGGGAGCGAAGGGCACGCGATGTGGGATCAAGTGAAGTGCATTAAGGACGAACATGGAAAAGTATTGATAGAAGTGACCTTCATTAAACAGAGATGACAGTCGTACTTCCATAAACTCTTGAACGAAGAAGGAGACAGAGAGATTATGTTGGGAGATTTGGAACACATAGGAAGGCTTCGCGTTGGTGAGTGTTGCAGGAGTATTTCGGTCGAAGAGCTTAAGGTCGGTCGAAGAGCTTAAGGGTGCTGTGCGTAGGATGCGCCGGGGAAGAGCGACCGGACCTAACGAGATCCCTGGTGAATTTTGGAAGAGCACGAGCCAGGTAGGTTTGGAGTGGCTGACTAGGTTATTTAATGTCATCTTTAGGATAGCAATGATGCCCGAAGAATGGAGGTCGAGCGTACTAATCCCTCTATACAAAAACAAGGGAGATATCCAAAGTTGCAACAACTATAGGAGTATCAAGCTTCTAAGCCATACTATGAAAGTGTGGGAAAGAGTGGTGGAGATGAGGGTTAAGAGAGTCATGTCTATTTCAGAGAATCAGTTTGGATTTATGCCGGGACGCTCAACTACTGAAGCTATCCATCTTATGAGGAGACTGGTGGAGCAGTATAGGGAGAGAAAGAGAGACTTGCATATGGTATTCATTGATCTAGAAAAGGCTTACGATAAAGTTCCACGAGAAATACTATGGAGATGTTTGGAGGCTAAAGGTGTATCGGTGGCGTACATTAGAGTGATCAAGGATATGTACGAGGGCGTCAAAACCAGGGTAAGGACAATAGGAGGAGACTCAGAGCACTTCCCAGTTGTGATGGGGTTACATCAAGGATCAGCCCTTAGTTCGTTTTTATTTGCCTTGGTGATGGATGTGTTGACGCGACAAATTCAAGGTGAGGTGCCATGGTGTATGCTTTTTGCGGATGATATAGTCCTGATCGATGAGACTCGTAGCGGAGTTAACGCTAAGCTGGAGGATTGGAGACACACCCTGGAGTCTAAAGGGTTTAAGCTGAGTAGGACCAAGACAGAGTACTTAGAGTGCAAGTTCAGTAAGACACCCCATGAGGTTGGCGCGGAAGTTATGCTTGGTGACCAGGCTATCCAAAAGAAAGGTAGTTTCAAGTACCTGGGGTCTATCATGCAAGGCAGCGGGGAGATTGACGACAATGTCACACATCGTATTGGGGCAGGGTAGATGAAATGGAGGCTCGCTTTCGGGGTGCTCTGTGACAAGAAGGTGCCACCACAACTTAAGGGCAAGTTCTACAAAGTGGTTGTTAGACCGACTATGTTATATGGGGCGGAGTGTTGGCCAATTAAGGTCTCTTATGTCCAAAAGATGAAAGTAGCCGAGATGAGAATGCTGAGATGGATGTGTGGGCATACCAGGAGCGACAGGATTAGAAACGAGGCTATTCGGGATAAGGTAGGAGTGGCCTCAGTGGAAGACAAGATGCGGGAAATGCGACTTAGGTGGTTTGGGCATGTGAAGAGGAGAGACACAGATGCCCCAGTGAGGAGGTGTGAGAGGTTGGCCATGGATGGCTTCAGAAGAGGTAGGGGTAGGCCGAAGAAATATTGGGGAGAGGTGATTAGACAAGACATGGCGCAGTTACAGCTTACCGAGGACATGACCTTAGATAGGAGTGTGTGGAGGACCCGCATTCGGGTAGAAGGCTAGTACATAGTCGCGTTATCCTACCCTATTAGTAGGCGCATTAGCGCACTATAATTTCCTTTGTGGAGGACTCAAATTAGGATTAAAGGCTAAGTGATTCATCTTTTGCACCATAGTAGTTGTAGTTCTGCCCATTGTTTATTGCCTTTTGATTTCTGCATTGTATTGCTATTTATAGTTGTGGCGCCGTTGTACTTTGACTGTCTTATCTATCTTATCTTATCTTATCTATTTATTTATTGTAGTTATGCCTCTTTCTTCCCGTACCACTCTACCACGACTTTCCCTTTTGCTATTCCTGTTTTCATCTTGTTTTCTATATGTTTGCCCCTATCTGATCTTTTATCTTGTTCTCTCTTAAAGCCGAGGGTCTTTCGAAAACAACCGCCCAACCTTTCAAGGTGGGGGTTAGGTCTGCGTACGCTCTACCCTCTCCAGACCCCACATTATGGGATTATATTGGGTTTGTTGTTGTTTTTATTGTTGTTGTAAACTTAGCTAGTTTGTCAGGATGTATAGACATTTCAAGATTTTATACACTAATTGGTCATAGAGTTTACTGAGTAGAGACAAGCTATGATGCTCTGAAACTGGGATAGAATCTATTTGAAAAATGATTTTTGTGTTTATTTTCTCTTCATTCTAAACATTATACCCAACTTTATAGGTGTAAAAATGATGACCAAAAGGCTTTCTTTTCACTTGGTTTCAGTGCCTGCTTTCTGACCTCTGAAGGCTGAAAATAGTAAAAAGGCATAAGGAAGATTTTTAGGGTGGAAAAATTCTGGCCTTGTAATTCTTTGAATAAGAGTTGGTAAATGTCTCTGTTTAGTATTGATAACTTCTTGCCACTTTCTTTTGGGTAAACTCTCCGGAAAATGAAATTTTACAATTTCAGAGATTTCTTAATCTATGGGTTAAACGTGTAGGGGTCGATTTATAGCTAGTTGAATTATGCAGGTATTAATTATGAGGGGACTCTATGTTTTATTTTGTGTAGGATTTAGTTATTCATATATTAGTTATGCAGGTTTCTAAATTACAAACCAAACACTGGATTAATTTTATACATGAATAACTTATTTCCTAATTAGTTACCAAACGGCCATGTAATGTTGTCATTCTGCAGATTTTGTCTGCAAAATCATCATCAAATGAAAATGGAAGTTATGTGTGGCTACTCTGTTGGGATTTGGGCTACACTTGATATTATGCTATGGACTTTTTGTATACACAGTATATCCTATAGTTTATAAATTATAATTCTCATGCACAAGGGCTGCATATAGAGTTGTTTCCATCACAAATCTACTTGTTTTTTGTCTCTTCAGTTTTCCCTTTTGCTCCAACCATTAAAAGGTTTCTCATTATTGTCCCTAAAATTTTTAGTTGACATTTGGACATAGAAAATGTGAAATTTGGATCTATTTCAATTTGTTTGTCTCAATTTCTTCTTTAGTTCCTTTTAAAAAACGTTTTTTACTTTTTTGGTAACTCTTTAAATTTAACTTTTCACATGATATATTTAGGCCCACAAAAGTAAATGATATTTTGATACATTCTACATATCTTTAGTTTCATACTACAAGATTCAAAAGTCTTGTTTACTTTACTTTAAACTTCGTATCAAGTCAATACCATAAAAACAAATTGAGAGGAGGGAGTAGTATCTGGGAAAAAATGTTTTCTTTGTGGTCTTTGTTGAATGTGCTAAAGCAGGGAATCTTTTATGGTTCTGTTGTATTTGCTCTGTTAAAATAAGTATATCCTATTGGACTGATACAGGCAGGCCCCTGTAGCAAGAAGGGAATATGTTGCTGCCGGCAAGATTTCAAGGATATAAGATCTCTGGCAAGTATGGACAATAGGGAAAGTTTTTAATTTTTTTTTTTGATTGTGGTGTCCCGATCAAGCATTATTCATTTTAAAATGATTGTTAGCTTAGCCCAGTTTGTTTGCATCTATTTGTAGTAGTCTATAATCCAAATAGTGACCCATCAATCCTTCCTCTTTCTTATATCATAGGTGTGTACAATCTAGACTACACTAATTCACAATGACCTTACAACAACAAAATACTCAAATGTAAATTTATAAGTAAGGTCCGGAGAGAATAAAGTGTACGCAGATCTTATTAACTAATTGCATGATAGCATAATAATTTGGCCAAATCTTGAGTGAATACACATAGAACAAAATCATCTTTTCAAGCTATTTTAATAGCCGGTTTGACTAGGCTTCTAAAAGGCTAAATGTACTTTTTTTAAAAATAAAATAATTATACTTATTTTAAAGAATTGAGGTATTTGGAAAAGATTTTAGGAGGAAAATAAATGTTGTTTAGTAATAGAAAAAGTTATTTTTTAAAAGCTAAAAAAAATAATTTTCCTAAAAGCATCTTTGGAACCTGGGCTAAGCACAAAGTATTGTTCTAATATTGGCAAATTGATAATTCAAATACTCTCCAAAATAATTTTTGTAAAGCACTTCGATAAAAGTACTCTTTAAAATAAGCAAATTAGGGAAATTTGATCAAATACTATTGGTCTATGGCACATTCCGAATCTATGGCACACATTGTTAGGGGTGTTCATGGTTCGGTTTGGATCGGTTATTGATTAAAACCATAACCAAACCAACTTAGTCGGTTTTTAAATGTCTAAAACCATAACCAAACCAAGTAAAATAATAACCACGGTTTGGTTATTGTCGGTTTGGTTCGGTTTGGTTCGGTTTTTCGGTTTATTGTCGGAAAGACATGTTGATGACAAATTAGGTCCACCAAACTTGCAACGTAGTTTATATTTACAAGAGCAAGTCAAATAGGGGTTCCAAAATACAAACAGCTTTGTCCATAAATAAAAAAATTACATATTTAAACTAAACTAACTAGATATTAGAGAATCCATAGACCATAATATAATCAAAAGTACATCTTTCTTAGCTTAAGCTCCAAACTAATCAATGCTCAAAACAGTAGGGTTTTTACTTTCTAGGGCTATTCACATAGTTGGAAGTGAAAATGTAAAAGGAAAAGAAAGAGTAGGGTTTTTACTTTCTAGGGCTATTCACATAGTTGGGCTTCAGAGTTGAGAGTTGAGAGAGTTGGGCTTGGATTGGGCTTGGATTGTTGGACATAATAAGTATATTAAAATTAAATTAATAATTAAAAGGTATAAAATATTTTTAATTATTTATGAAAAGCTAATATTATACATATAAATAATTATAATTTTTATGTATATAATTATCGGTTTGGTTTGGTTATTTATTCGGTTATTTTTTACTATAACCATAACCAAACCAAATATTATCGGTTATTCAAATTTAAAACCAAACCAAACCAAACCAAACTGAATGTCGGTTTTTTTATTCGGTTTGGTTAAATTTTCGGTTTGATTTTGGTTTTAACCAAAACCGTGAACAGCCCTACACATTGTCCACTTTGGGCGTAGGCTCTACGGATTTATCTTTTGGGGTATATCACATAGAGTGTCAAAAAACGCGTGCACTATGAGAACTTGAGTTATGTTTTATAAAGCATGCGTATAAGGTGATTCTTAGATGGTCACTCAATCAATAGTTATTATTTTAGAAAGTCATATATTTTCTTGATTTCAATTTTTTTCAACAAAGAAAATGACTATCATTTTAAAAGTTCAACGGATTTTTAGTGTTAAAAACCTAAACGTCAAATCGATCAACCCAACACAAGAGGGGCCCTATAGGATAGTGGGCTCCCCCACCGACCCAGTGATACACCAACCACGCCCCTTCTCTTTCTCCGATCAAATTTATATGTTAAATTCATCTTTTCGTAATAGTACACTCATCTTTTAAAAATCCACTAGATATATGCCTCTATGCGTTGCTTTTTTTTCCGCATTCATATTAAGGGTGTCATTTGGGTCGAACGGACTTCAGTCAATTTTTTTGCGAAACTTTTATGAGATCTTCTATAAGTATCCAAGAGAGTAGTAGGTGCAGCCTTGACACGATCCACAACATATTTATAACATTTAGGGGCCAATCAAACGAAATTACGTGATACTTGCAATTCAAATGAAACTAGGTGATTCTTTCATTTTTTCATGTGTTAGCCCATTAATTTTTTGGTGATATGACTTTCAATCAATGTCTTTGCAAAATCTTAATGGGATCCTCCGTAAGTACCTTGGGGAGAAGTACTTGTAGCCTCGGCACGATTCACGAAATAATTATAGCATTTTTTTTGTGTAAGCTCATAAATTTTTAAGTGATATCACTTTCAGTCAATATTTTTGCGAAACATTTATGGTATCCTCTATAAGTAGTTCGGGCATCAGTACTTGTAGCCTTGGCATGATTCATGACATATTTATCGCATTTTAGGAGCAACTCAAGCAAAATTTCTCATTTTTTCGTGTGTAGCCCCATGATATTTTTGGTTATATGAATTTGGTCAATTTTTGCACAATATTTATGGAACACTCCGTAAGTATTTGGGGGAGAAGAAAATATACCCTCGACACGATTCATGGCATATTTATATCATTTAGGGGTCACTCAAGAGAAATTAAGTGATTTTCTCATTTTTCAATGTGTGTTATCCCATAAGTTTTTTGGCGATATTACTTTTGGTCAATTTTTTTGCGAAACCTTTATGAGACCCTCCGTAAGTACCAGAGTAACAGTAAGTGTAGCCTTGGCACGACCACTGCATATTTATAGCATTTAGGGGCTACTCACGTGAAATTAGATGATTTTCTCATTTTTCATATGTGTTAACCCTTGAATTTTTTTGTGATATAACTTTCAGTCAATTTTTTTTGCGAAACCTTTATCAGACTCTCTATAAGTATCTAGGGGATCACTAACTCACGTGAAATTAGATGATTTTCTCATTTTTCATATGTGTTAACCCTTGAATTTTTTTGTGATATAACTTTCAGTCAATTGTTTTTGCGAAACCTTTATGAGACTCTTTATAAGTATCTAGGGGATCACTAAGTGTAGCCTAGGTACGATTAATGACATATTTATAACATTTAAGGGCCACTCAATCGGAATTAAGCGATTTTCTCATTTTTTTTGAGAAACTTTTATGGGAACATTCGTAAGCACCCGAAGGAGAAGTACATGTAGACTTAGCACGATCGACTGCATATTTATAGCATTTACCCACTCAAGCTGAATTAGGCAAATTTTTTTCATGTGTTGTAATCCATGAATTTTTTGGTGATATGACTTTCGATCAATTTTTTTGTGAAACCTTTATGGGACTCACTATATATAACTGATGGAGCAGTACGTTTATCCTTAACACAATACACAAATGCCATAAATAACTTGTGTATTGCGAAAACTTTATGGGACCCTTAGTAAGTGACTAAGGGAGCAGTAGGTGTAGGCTCGGTACGATCTACGATACATTCATTGCATTTAGGGGTCAATCAAGTAGAATGGGACGATTTTCTAATTTAATTTTGTTTTTGTTATCGCATTAATATTTTGGTGATATGGATTCCGGTCAATTCTTTTGCATATGGGACTCTCTTTAAGTACCCGAGGTTGAAGTATGTGTATTCTTGGCACGATCAATGAATTATTTCTAGCATTTAGGGGCCACTCATGTGGAATTAGACGGTTTTCTATTTTTTTTGTGTTTGTTCGCCTATGAATTTTATGATGATATAACTTTCGGTTAATTTATTTTTGCAAAACCTTTATGGGTCCCTCTGTAAGCATACACGGGAGAAGTACGTGTAGCCTCAACACGATCCACAACATATTTATATCATTTAAAGGCCACTCAAGTAGAATTAAGTGATATTGTAACACCCCTCAAGATTCGGGCCTTCTTTGTATACATGTGGGGCCCATCATATTTATTTCGAAGTATGTGCTTGAGTTGAGATGAGTCCCTGATAAAGTTAAGAGCGTTGGAGGTGATGTGGGGTAATTGAGGACCCCTAGGACCAAGCTAAGTCCAAAAGATCCGCCGTGGCTAAGTTTAGGACGAGTTCATATAAGGGTCGACTTTCAATGATCCTATCTTTTGAAAGACGTCAATATGGGTGGCCCGCGACCTATCAAATTAAAGGTCATCGAGTCTTCTTTCCAACGCCACCAAGAACGTAAATTTTGGAGTTCGGAGTCAAAAGATATGACGATTCGAAGATGAACTAGCACGACAGGAAGTCTATTTTTGGCCTGGGTTTCAACTACTGGGGAAATGGCCTTGGCGCTGTAAGGGCGCGACGCGCCACTATCACGCCAGAAACATGCCTCAGCAGTTTGGTCCCTGGCGCGATGCGCCAATATCGCACCAGAAACATGCCTCAGTAGTTTGGTCCCTGGCGCGATGCACCACTAAAAGTTGTGCAGGGTTTTCAGGCCAAATTCCCAGAATTCAGAACAATGGGCTTGGCGCTATAAGGGCGCGACACACCACTATCGCGCCAGAAACATGCCTCAGTAGTTTGGTCCCTGGCGTGACGCGCCACTAAAAGTTGTGCAGGTTTTGGGCGTGATTGGCCTTGGCGCTGTAAGGGCGCGACGCGCCACTATCGCGCCAAAGGCGTTTTAGCCTATTTTCAGAACTTTTGAGGAGAGGCAATTTGGGAACTTACCCCAAATTATATATATATAACCCTTGGACTTTTGGGAACCTATTTGGCAGCCCCCCCACTCTCTCTCTAAAAAGCCCTAGAAACTTCTCTCTCTCTCTTCTTCATCTTCTCCATTTCCAACAAAAAGAGTCCAAGAGCTTCAATAAATAAAATAATATATGAATGACTCTATTGGCAAATGATATTACCACCTCCGGTAATATAATATGAATAAAATAAAATATGAATGACCCTTTTGGCAAATGATATTACCACCTCCGGTAATATAATATGAATAAAATAAAATATGAATGACCCTCTTGGCAAATGAAAATGTAATGGCCCTCTTGGCAATGATGAATGATGGCCCTCTTGGCAATGAAATGCAATGGCCCTCTTGGCAAATGAAATGCAATGCAATGTTATCATTTTTTTATTTTTTATTTTATTTTTATTTATTTATTTTGAACAATTTGTTTTCGTTGGGACTCATGTTTTGATAGAAGTTTATACGAGGCCTCAGTGGCTCGCATCTTGAATTTGTGTTCGCTCCATTCTAGCAATATTGGAGATCATTTGGAGTTGACTTCGAACTTCTGACTATTCTTGACAGAATTTTTCAAATCTTCCTCAAAAATTCTATCCCAGTTAGATCTCTTAACAAATGTCGAGCTGCTGAAAAAAGATTTGACATTTTTGTGGAATTTTTGAGATCCTCTCAAAAATTCTGTCCCAGTTGCATATATTAACATGATCTCCAATTTTGACTTGCTGAAGATAGTATCTTCTTGGATTGTGGATGGTCAAAATTGAGTGTCAACACCAACAAATGCTTTTACACCTAATACCAGGTATGATCAGAGGTCGCTGAGTCACCAAAACTTTTGAGCTCAGGGTTCTCAGTCCCAATTAAGTGTGGCTCAAGGTTCTAGAGGGAAACCACCATGTGCTAGATGTGGGAGGCTCCATTTGGGAGAGTGTCGTGTGGGAACCAATGCTTGCTATGGATGTGGAAAGACAGGTCACTTCCAAAATGAGTATCCTTCAAAGAGACAGGGAGATGGAAGTAGTAGAGCTCAGTTTTCTTCTGTAGCTCTACAGAATAGAGGTAATCATAGAGGTGCAGCTTCAAGTGCAGGCGGGGGAACCAACCGTTTGTATGCTATGGGTAGTCGCTAAGACCAAGAGAATGCACTCGATGTTGTTACTGGTATGCTCCGAGTCCTTTCTTTTGATGTGTATGCATTACTTGATCGAGGTGCTACGTTATCTTTTGTGACTCCTTACTTGGCTAGTAAATTTGAGATCCTTCCTGAGTGTCTTTTTGATCCTTTCAACGTGTCTACTCCTGTTGGTGAGTCTATCTTAGCTGAGAGGGTTTATAGAAATTGTACTGTGTCAATCCATCACAGGGATACCATGGCTGACTTAGTTGAGTTGGACATGGATGATTTTGATGTGATTCTTGGCATGAACTGACTTTATTCTTGTTATGCTTCAGTTGATTGTAGGACCCGAATTGTCAAGTTTCAATTTCCAAACAAGCCTATCTTAGAGTGGAAGTGTAACATCCCCTAAAATAATTGTATACGATGTTTCAATTTTCGCCTAAACATGATACAACCTATGTATTTTGGGCATAATGTTTCATAGGAATATCCACATTGAGTGATTCAAATTTCTGAGTAACCACAAGATCATTACCTACAACTTTTATGAAAACCATAATTTAAGATTCGGAGGTTAAGTAGGTCAAATAAATTAATTTTTGTAAGGTAGGATGCTGTGATGGAAATGAGTGTTTATAGAAGAAAAATCATATCTCACTGTAGGTTTATCCAAATTGGTTGATTCTTGAACGATATGCAACTAGACTTCCATATCTACAATTCTTATGAAGACACCAAATCCTAATAAGGAATTTATCTTATTCAAACGCAGCTCCCAAAAAGAGTATTCTGTCAAAAATAACTCATTTCACCTACCATAGAAAGATCTAGATACATTTGACATCACTCATGACATAAATTGTCCTCCATTTAACATCATCCATGACATCAATATATTCCACTAAATTTTCAGATTTTTTTATAATTATTTTATTTATTGTTAGGTCCCTCTTTCCCACCTATAAATACCCACCTTATTTCCTCATTTTATTCATCAAGCTTTTTCAAGTAAATATTCTCTCTATACACTTCTTTACACATTCTCAAATATAGTTTTAGTTCTTAATAGTGAAGAAATACTATTCCGGTGATTTATATACTCCGGGTAGTATACAAAATATTCCGGCAAGGAGAGAAGCTAGGACTCAAGAGTGTTCATTAAGTCTTTCGGTACCAACTAAAGTTTCGGTTTCCAGGTATGTAAGGCTTCAATGAGAGTATTCCTTTCACTCTCATGTCTAAATTATTTATATTTTTAAAGGTTCTTGAAATTCATGGTGGGTTGTCTAAAACATGACTTTTAATTAATGGATTTCAAAGTATTTATGTATATTTATTTACATACATGTTTTTAAGTTGAAGTGATTTGAACCCACCTAGTTTTACTATGTTTTTAATAAAGTTTGACTTGAAAGCTTTGACTCCAAATGAATGTTTATGAAAGCAATATTTATGATCGAAAAAGAGTCTTATGAAAAGAAAGAATGATGAAATGATATGAATGATGGATTCTTATGTAATAAGGACAATTCTTGCATACTTGAATTACCAAATATTTTAATGAGCTATTCTACCGAATATGATGTTTTGAATTCTCAAGCTATATGTTATGACTATTTTGAAGTATTAAACTATTCCGTGGGATTGACTTAGCACCGAATGGGTCATTGAGATGAGATTCGGTAAGGGAATCCTAGTAGCAACCCCTTGTCTCATTAACTATGTGCCAACATAGGAGCCCTTGTAGGCTTAGGCTAATGGATCCATAAATAGCCCTTAAAGTTAAAGTTAAAGAAATGAATGAAGTTGAAGGAGTTCTACCCGGCAAGTAATCTCCCCGGCCAACGTAGGGGGTTATGTTGGATTCCATGTAATAGCTCGCATGGTCTTAAATGTCGGTTATAGTTAATTTCTCACAAAATGAATGTTTTAAAGAATATCTATATGAGTTATTATGCATACATTAAGTTATGTTCCATATTACATAAATGTTTTAATGTTTCCTCAATGTTCATGCATCCTTACATACTTAGTACATTCAAAGTACTAACGCATACTCTTTTGCCTACATGATATCACCATGTAGGGATCGGTGCTCCACCTCGTTCACCTCCATGTGGTTAGTTGATATTCCATTGAAGACTACTTTTGGTGAGTTTCCATGTTCCGGGAACAATACTCCTTTATCTTTCTAGTTTATGATATGTTAAGATATTTTACTATGGCATTTCTTCTATTATGATTGAGGGTGAGCTAGGGACCTGTCTTAGCCCCGTTAAATCTAATAGTTAGAGGTATTGTTGGACATATGTAAGTTGAAGATCTACTATTATGATTTCTGCTTGTTTATTTATCATCATTACCTATGAAAGGCTAAAAGAATACTAAGAGGCTTGATTGAGGTACTTTCGGGTTCCTCATTCGCCATGTCACGTCTAGGCCCTAGGCTTGGGTCGTGACAAGAAGGGGAGTTCTGTAGTGCTTAGGGGTAAATTTATTTCCTACCTTAAGGCTAGGAAATTAATCTCTAAGGGATGTATATATCATATAGTCCGAGTCAAAAATATTAATGATCAGGCTCCATCTCTTTAGTCAGTTCCCATTGTGAATGAGTTTCCTGAAGTCTTTCCTGAAGTCTTTCCTGAGGATCTACCCGAAATCCCTCCTAATAGAGAGATAGACTTTGGTATTGATGTCCTTCCTGATACACAACCTATCTCCATTCCTCCTTATAGGATGACTTCTGCTGAGTTGAAAGAGTTAAAAGAACAAATGAAAGACCTCCTAGATAAGGGGTTTATTAGGCTAAGTGTATCACCTTGGGGCGCTCCTATCCTATTCGTGCGAAAGAAAGATGGGTCCCTTAGAATGTGCATTGACTACCGACAACTAAACAAGGTCACCATAAAGAACAAGTATCCTCTCCCCAGAATAGATGATTTATTTGACCAACTTCAGGGTGCCACATGCTTCTCTAAGATAGACCTCAGATCAGGCTATCACCAGTTGAAAGTGAGAGAATGTGACATCCCGAAGATGACTTTCCGAACCCGCTATGGTCATTTTAAGTTTCTTGTTATGTCCTTTGGATTGACAAATGCTCCAGCAACTTTTATGGACCTCATGAACCGGGTATTCAAGCCATACCTGGATACGTTTGTAATTATCTTCATCGATGATATTTTGGTCTACTCTAGAAGTAAGAGTGAACATGCTAATCACCTTAGGATAACCTGCTAAGAGCATCAGCAACTACATTTGCTTTACTTGGGTGGTAGAGAATGCTCATGTCATAATCCTTGAGCAACTCTTATACAAACCAAAAAAATATTTTAAGTTCAAAAATCCTAAAGTCCAAGTTCATAACTTGAATATCTTCCAAACATCAAAAATCATTCAACCTAATGTTTTTCTAACTTGATTATCTTCCAAACATAAAAAATCCTAAATTCTAATTTCTAATTACTTCATGTTCTAACCGTAATTTTATCTTCAAAAACACTTCAAATCCAACTAACACAATGCCCAATTCACAATCTAATTAAAAAAAACCACAATTCAAACTAAGGGCCTAACATTTTCATTCACATTCTAACTTCAAGAACTAACCAAACTTAATATAATATTTGAATATCAACAACACTTTAATTCCAACTCCAACAAAAAAAATTTAATTCTCAATTTAATTTAAAAATCCCAACACAAAGAAAGGACCTAAAATCTAATTTCTAATTTCTAACATTCACCAATTCAAAATCACATATACAAATTAGCTATGTTAATAGCATACATTACACAAATTAAATAAAATAAATTAACTAACAAATCAACAAATTAATTTTTTTTCAAAATTAAAACCCTAAAACTAACCTTATTAACAATATGAGGAGAGAGGCTGACGGTGGGGAGGGGCGGCGGCAACAACGGCGACGGGGGAGGGCGTGTTAGCGGCGGAGGGTGGGGGTGAAATTTTTAGAGAGAAGGGGGAGGGTTTAGAGAGAGAGAGACAGAGAGCAGAATGAGAAAAAAGTCGGGTTGAGTTTTCAAATATTTCAGATGGAGCGACGGACAGAGTCGCTTTGTCCGTCGCTTTTTTAATATAGTTGACCGCCTTTTGACTAAATAAGCGATAGACTAGAAGACGATGTCCGTCGCTTATTTCATAAAAAATTGATAAATAAAATATAATAAAAAATGACGGACGAAGATGCAATATTTAAATAATATTTAATTATTTTCAATTAAAAGTGACGACTCCATCATTATTTTTATTTTATAATTAATTTTTATATATTGAAAAACCCGACTTTTATTGGTTTGGTTTGGTTTATAGATTTAATAACCCGACACAAATGGTTTGGTTTGATTAGTAAAGAATCTGAATCAACCCGGTCCATGTACACCCCTAGTACTAGCAAGATTGCCATTTTGGTTAATGGCACCAAAACAGATTACTTCTCTCTTTCTAGGGGTATACGTCAAGGTGATCCAATGTCTCCGTATATTTTCATCTTATGTATTGGAGATGCTTTCTAACTATATTAGCCACCAAGATTTTCTCAAATGGGATCTTATTTTACTATCTAATAAAGGACCATCGGTCTCTCTCGTCTATTCTTTGCGGATAATTTGGTATATACACAAGTCTAACTATCACTCCTTCTAACTAGCTAGGGATGTCAATATATGGATCTTTGAGACTGTTTAGAGAAGATTTTGAGTTGATCAAAATTGAATAGTCAGTATATACTTCAAGTATGTCAGTGTATATTTTATGTATAGTTAAACTATATTAAACTTTTTGAGTGCATTATAATGTGTAGGTAAGTTATATTCTCTTTTTAAGTGTATCATAATGTATAATCAGTGTATACTTTCTATGACTTTTGACTAATTTTTATGTAAATAAAAATATAGTAAAATTTATTATAAATTAATTACTTTATTGTATACATTTGAATATAGTGTATAATTTTTACATCTTATACATGATATGTTCATCACCGGAAGTGACTCAAACATCAACTATAACTGAATGGGCCTTGATGAAAAAAGCCCCATAAGAAATCAGAGAGACTTTGACAGGAAAAAATAATAATTGATCATAGTGTTATTCAGAATAATTTGAAGTATCTGAAATTGGTTGGTAAAGAAACTCTTTGGCTTCATCCTTTGTTAGGACCAGAATAATCAAGTGTAGCGATCCTCTTGGTCCATTGTCCTAACCAATAAAATCAACAAAACAATGTGAGGTTATTTAACATCCCCTAAAAACGTTGTATACGATGTTTCAATTTTCGCCTAAATATGATACAGCCTCTGTATTTTGGGCATACCTTTTCATAAGAATATCCAAATTGAGTGATTCAAATTTTTTAGTAACCACAGGATCATTACCTACAACTTTTATGAAGACCATATTTTAATATTCGGAGGTTAAGTAGGTCAAATAAATTAATTTTTGTAAGGTAGGATGCTGTGACGGAAATGAGTATTTATAGAAGAAAAATCATATCTCACTGTAGGTTTATCCAAACTGGTTGATTCTTGAACGATATGAAACTAGACTTCCATATCTACAATTCTTATGAAGACACCAAATCCTAATAAGGAATTTATCTTATTCAAACTCAGCTCTCAAAAAGAGTATTCTGTCAAAAATAACTCATTTCACCTACCATCGAAAGATCTAGATACATTTGACATCACTCATGACATAAATTGTCCTCCATTTAACATCATCCATGACATCAATATATTCCACTAAATTTTCAGATTTTTTTATAATTATTTTATTTAATGTTAGGTCCCTCTTTCCCACCTATAAATACCTACCTTATTTCCTCATTTTATTCATCAAGCTTTTTCAAGTAAATATTCTCTCTATACACTTCTTTACACATTCTCAAATATAGTTTTAGTTCTTAATAGTGAACAAATACTATTCTGGTGATTCATATACTCTGAGTAGTACACAAAACGTTCCGGCAAGGAGAGAAGCTAGGACTCAAGAGTGTTCATTAAGTCTTTCGGTACCAACTAAAGCTTTGGTTTCCAGGTATGTAAGGCTTTAATGAGAGTATTCATTCCACTCTCATGTCTAAATTATTTTGATTATATGATAAATTATATTTATTTTCTTTAAGCTCTACTCTAAGTTATGTGTGTGTTTATCCATGAGTTCTTCCACCCATGTAGTCCAAAACTCTTTCAATTAAATATCTTGATTTCAAGTAATATTTTCTTATGATAAATTCTTATTTTTACTTAATAGTATGAATCATGGTTAAACTAATGATTATTGCTCTATTTTGATGCAACATAATTTCATATATATGAATTGATGGTTTACAAATAATTCCTCTATTTATCTATTTAAAGGCTCTTGAAATTCATGGTGGGTTGTTTAAAGCATGATTTTTAATTAATGGATTTCAAAGTATTTATGAATATTTATTTACATACATATTTGCAAGTTGAAGTTATTTGAACCCACCTAATTTTACTATGTTTTTAATAAAGTTTGACTTGAAAGCTTTGACTCCAAATAAATATTTATGAAAGCAATATCTATGATAAAAAAGGAAGTCTTATGAAGTGAAAGAATGATGAAATGACATGAATGATGGATTCTTTATGCAATAAGGACAATTCTTGCATATTTGAATTATCAAATGTTTTAATGAGCTATTTTACCAAACATGATGTTTGAATTCTCAAGTTATATGCTATGAATATTTTGAAGTATTAAACTATTTCGTAGGATTGACTTAGCACCGAATGAGGCATTGAGGTGGGATTTGGTAAGGGAATCCTAGTAGCAACCCCTTGTCTCATTAACTATGTGTCAACATAGGAGCCCTTGTAGGCTTAGGCTAATGGATCCATAAATAGCCCTTAAAGTTAAAGTTAAAGAAATGAATGAAGTTGACAGAGTTCTACCTGACAAGTAGTCTCCCCGGCCAACGTAGGGGGTTATGTTGGATTCCATGTAATAGCTCGCATGGTCTTAAATGTCGGTTATGGTTATTTTACCACAAAAATGAATATTTTAAAAGATATGATTTATTATGCATGTATTACATTATGTTCCATATTACATAAATGTTATAATATTTCCTTAATGTTCATGCATCCTTACATACTTAGTACATTCAAAGTACTAACGCATACTCTTTTGCCTACATGATATCACCATGTAGGGATCGGTGCTCCTCCTCGTTCTCCTCCACGTGGTTAGTTGATATTCCATTGAGGACTACTTTTGGTGAGTTCCCATGTTCCGGGGACAATACTCCTTTATCTTTCTAGCTTATGATATGTTAAGATATTTTATTATGGCATATCTTCTATTATGATTGAGGGTGAGCTAGGAACTTGTCTTAGCCCCATTAAATCTAATAGTTAGAGGTATTATTGGACATATGTAAGTTGAAGATTTATTATTATAATTTCCGCTTGTCTATTTATCATCATTACCTATGAAAGGCTAAAAGAATGCTAAGAGGCTTGTTTGAGGTACTTTTGGGTTCCTCATTCGCCATGTCACGTCTAGGCCCTAGGCTTGGGTCGTGACAGGTTAATGGTTACATTATACCAAATAAAATGATATCCTTAGTGAATAAGCATACAATGGGAAGGGATCAGACCCCGAATATTGGGGCGATTCGGATAAATTTTGCCTAATCGATTCAATAATAATTATGTCGATAACGACGATGATGTGAAAGTCAAAGGATCATAAAATGTTGCTATGGAGTTTTTGGCATTTGGATTTGGAAAAATAATATTTGTCTAGGAATGTTATTTGGTGTAGCAAGCATTGAGCTTACACAAGCTAGATTACTCTTACCATTTTGATTGAAAACTTCTTAATGGTATGAATCCAAAGGTTTTAGATATGACTGAAAATTTTGAGGCTATTGCTACAAGAAAAACAATTTGTACTTAGATTGTTAATTTCACCATATGACTAACAAGGTTTGGTCATCTAAGAATTACTTTCTCCGTTCCAATTTATGTAACAAGAGTTTTTCAGATATTGAGATCGTCAAACTAGTTTTTTTTTTAAAACACTATCTTGTAAATATTTTAACTATCAATTATTATTTATTTTGAGTGGGTGGACTATTTCTTGCGAAGATACTTGTTTCATGATAGATAGATAAGATTATTAGCTTTCTTTGACAGGATAGGTGAGTGAGTTTAAATTTGATGAGTTAAAGTCCATCTATGAGGTAAGGAGGGTAGAAATTTATTGTTTAATTAAGTTGAATAGCATATCTTACATGATAATTACTAAGTGTACTTGATATTGTGAATTGCTATAGGGCCTTATTGTTGTTATTGTAACACCCCAATTTTGTTTTAGCTAAGACCGAGCCATCCTTCATAGGGGTATAATAGTTGTACCGAATAATTCATAATTGTGTGCATGTGTGAACTGTCATTCTTTAGTGTGAGAATAGAATTGGAGATGAATTAAAGTCATAAGGATCCTTTAGCACAAAGTTGAGTTGAAAGCTTCCTTACTGATTGAGTTTCAGTAAAAGAGTTTACTTAGATCAACTTCAAATGATCATATCTCCTAGAATATAAAGAAGTAGGTGACCCATGATCTATCAAATTAAAGGTCTCTGAGTCTTCTTTCCAACTCCACCAAGTTTGCCTCGTTTCGAGTTAAGAGTAAAAAGTTATGACCGTTTTACTAGAGGCTGCTAGATCATAAGTAGTTACGACTCGTAGAATGGGTCTTACGACCCATAGAAAAAATGAGGAACCATCGAAGTCCTTTTTCTCAGAAAATTCCTGCACGTCTTCTACGGCTATTTTGGTCCATTTTCAAGCTTTTTAGCCATATTTTAAGTCGTTTTTGAGTGTTTTAACTGAGTATATCATCCAACTAGCATGTTTTCCTCTCATAATCAATCTAAACCATCTAGTCTCAAGAAACTCTCTCAAAACAAACCTAGGGTTCCTCTTCTTCATCAAGAACCCTAAGGCTTTCAACTCAAAAATTCAAGTACGAAGAGAAACTTTTCATGCAAAGTTTTTCCAAGCTCTTCCACTCTAAGAACTTCATAAAAGAGTTTCTTTTCTCGAGATCAAGCATCAAGGTTCCAATATCAAAGGTTTTCTCCAAGAAAGCTATTGTTTTTTCAGGTTTTGATTATATTATCAATCTTCCAGGTATGTAAGGCTATTCATAGCATTTGATTGAGTTCGTCCATGCGCCCTACATCTAATTCTATCGATTGTTGGGAATGAGTTGAGTCTAACCTAGTTTCTTGAATTCCGAATGAATTAATTCTTCTTTTATTGAGTTCCGCATATTTATGTATTGAGATTATTGTTATTTTTTATCTCTCACTTGATTAAAATTATTGTTCATGGCTACTTTCCCGTGAACCCTAATTGATTTGATAATCATAATTTTTACATATATATTTTTGAGTAAAGATGATGTCTTTTATGGATTGATGAAGGGAGTCATTTGAACTAATATTATATATACATATATTTTATTGAGTCTAAATGAATATGAGAGTCGAGCATGATTGATTGAAATTGAGAAAGAGTTTTGAGTAGATGTGAGTGATCTTGAAAGCATATTTTACTAAGAGAACTTGATGATTTGAGCATGAGCATTGATTTTACATGAGTTTGCATTTTCATATGAGTTGAGTTAGAGAAGTCTCTAAAATTATTATTATTTAAACATGAGTATTTTGAGTATAAATGATTGTTTGTGATAGAGTTTTGAGGAGACCTGATTGAGTTTGAAAACATATTTTAAATGAAAAAACATGATGATTCTAGATGAGATTGAGTTTTGAAAAGGGACCAATGAGACCAGATGAGATAATTTAAATATTTTACCTGATAAATATGAGCATCATATATTTTGGGAGTAGTATTGAGCACCAATTTGGGTAAAAGTATATATAACTCTAACGTTAGCATAGAATGGAGGGTGATACACCTAAATTACACCTCGACAAAGAGATATAAAGCGGTCGTTATCAAATATAGAACCCAACTAGGTTGGGGTCGAATCCCACAGGGAATAAGGCGACGACTAATCCGTATGCGGTTATTTTACTGTTAGTTACTTATTTCCGACACAAAGTGAAAATATGGGGGGATTTTAGAATATAGTTCTTAAAAGTTAATAGTAACCAAATAAGGATTTACAGTAGCTGGAGATTGGTGTTTATGAGGGAAACTACCCAAGTTTGTGTTCACCAAGACAATTTGACCGACCTTCAGGTTCGTACAGAATGATTTTACACGCTGCAGATTGCATCAGTGTATCACACATTTATCACACTTAATTGTTTTTTTCAACCTTCATAAGCATATGACATTTTTATTCTTTCGAACTAAAAATGTCTCAAGTCAATCAGTGATAATTACTCAAAGTAGTTAATCCTTCTACATCATTAACTATTAGATGAATTTATAATTTGAATTATTGTTGTCAACTCTTTTCTCTCGGTTTTACTCTTTTACTCAAGAAATTCAAACCTAGCGAAAGATATAATGTTTGCAACCATTAAAAATCGGTTAATACGAAAGAATTAACAAGATGCACAATGCACTACTTAGGCCATTTCATACAAAACTCTAGATTTAGGTCAAATCGTCATGGATTCCACGACCTTAGGTTGTGGGATTTAACTACTCATGATTATGAAAATAAGAGATATTATTACATTCTCTAAAGGAAAGAAACTTACAAAAGATGAAATAATCAACACTTTGATTTCGTAATTTACAGTTTTCGTTCAATAAACCACACACCAAGCAATACTGCATTCTGTGTGTTCTCCAAAAATAAGATATTGAAATAAAACCTAAAAGTTTGTATTTATACTCTCAGGAAATACAAATTCAAAAGTCAAAATGCGGCTCTCCGACGTCCGCCTGACGGTGGAGATGATGGCCCATCATAGACTCGACGGTCCGTCACTTGCACCATCAGTGCTAACCAGTGCTACTTAGTGCTGATAGATTGGAACGCCTATTCTAACGACGGAGATGACGAGGCATCAAATATGTGAAGGTCCGTTAGATATTCCGTCATTACTCTTCCTCTTGGCTTTACTTCTGTTTAAGTCCGACGACGGAATTGACAGCCCATCAGTGATGCGACGACTCGTTAGAGCTGCCATCATAATTATCAAATTCTGCCCCTCTTCTAGTTTAGCTTGACGATGGGGTTGATGGCCCATCGTGAGTATAACGGTCCATCATACGTGCCGTCAGGTCTTTATTTTTGCAGCTCTTTGCTTTGTTTTGCCTTTTTATCCATTTCCAATGATTTCCTGCCTTGATTCAAAACTATTAAAATATCCTATAGTTGCTTAAGAACTAGCATTTATTCCTTTTCAAATGCATTAAATGTGCCTTCAAATGTCGTTACATCAGAGGGTTAAACCTCTTAAGTCCCAAAACGATGGAATTTGATTGATTTTGGATCCAATAATAATGATTCGTCCCTTATCTTGGCAAAGTATTGAACAGATGTGGCAATGACACCGCTTTGTTATACATCACTCGCTCATATGGTAATGGTTGTCGGTTAGAGAAACTCCCTAATAATAATAAAAAATGAATGATTTAATTTGATTATGATTGCTTACAATTGAGTCGATTTGAAAAACTATGATGGAGTCGATTGAAAGACATTGCATATTTTTGAACTTACATCTTTATTGAGTTGAGTCCTTTGAGTTGAGTTGAGTATCTTTGAGTACGTTTCCTTTCAGCTATATTACATATTCGTACATTCCATGTACTGACGCCATTTGTCCTATATTTTTTCATGATGCAGATACAGGTATTAGAGATCCTCAACAAGCGCATCATTGAAGATCACTTCTACTCTCAACTTTTGGGGAGTCCTCCTTATTTTCGGAGGCACTCTTGAGTTATTATCTGTTTTTTTGAGTATTATTTTTTGGTTAGCCATGAGCTTGTCAGGTGCACCTTCTTAATAGTGATAGATTCTTTATAGACAGATAGATAATAGTGTCGAGTAGATGTTTTGGTTTTTTAAAACAATCCTTATGATATGGTGTTTATTTGAGATTTGTTTTAAATACATTTTTTTCTCGAAATATTGATTTGGTTAGCCCACTTGAATGTCTTTTAAATTCATGTTGAGTCTTTCGATGAGTTATTAAATTTGTGATCAAACCAAGTGGTTCTCTTGGGGTCCAACAATGATCTTTGAGTACCAATTATGTTTAGGGTACGCTCTCGGGGAGTGAAAAACTTGGTATCAAAGCATAGAGTTTAAGAGTTCTAGGGTGTATATAAAGCCGTGTCTAGTAAGGTATTACTTATGGGTGTGTCATGCACCACAGTTATAATCAGGAGGCTATAGGAAATTAGGAATTATTTCACTTTTTTCATATTCTAAGTTCATATAATAGAGTTTAACTCTATAAAAGTTCCCCTGTAATTCGTGTGTTTCTTAAATCTGTCTGACTACCCCTCATAATCAAGGTGGTTGGAATAGTAAATCTCAGATTCTTATTGATGAGCTAAGATAAAGTCTTGAGAAAGTAAAGAGACTGCACAAGGCTTGTGAGGAGTCGATTAGTGTGCTTAAGTCTATTGATTCCAAAAGAATACACTCTTATTCATATGAATCATGCGTTGAGGCAGAGCAAGATGTATTCCAGACTCTCATCTCTAAACCTTACTTCAGATGTTATCTTTGAGAGGGAATTTATGTCCCAAATTCCTTAGTGTTACCACCCAAGAGAATTTGATTTGAGGTATTGTAAGCTATAATTGGTAGAATTATCCTAGAGTTAGAAAGATGGAGTTAGAGGAGTAGAAACCAAATAGTGAGAAGGGTGGTTGGTTGAGGCATGTAACTAGAGTTATGTACCTATAAGGTAGGTGATGGGGTCATAAGTCGTCCCTTTTGGTTTTGACTAACGAGTAGTAAGTATCGTCTAACTTTCATGATAGGAGGTAGAGGAAGAGTTGTTAGTTAGGATGAATTAGAGTACACTTGAACCAAGAGATGACTTTTATGTTTGAGGCATCTTTGTATTAGTAAAGACCTAGTATAGGTGTTGAATGGAAGGGAAGAGTAGTCATGAGATGATAGATCTAAGCTAGGCTTATGATTTTGAAGAGAGAGCCTATGTTATTTAGAGGGATATGAATATAACTAGGCAATGAGGTGTAATGAATAGGTAAATAGTACTTCAAATATGAAATGAGATATGGTGATAAATTATAATTAGATAGACAGTGAGATGAGGATCGTTTACTTTTCATGAGGTTTTAAGTGGTTTAATGTTTCATAATCTTATCTGGTAGTCGTTAGTGGGAATAGTATGCGAAAAGTGTGATGTGTGTGTTAGTACTAGACCCCAAGCTTGAATTTGAAATGGGTGGTGTAAAGAAAAAAAGGATAGCATTATGAGTGTGATAGTGCTAGTTTTAAGATTTGATTTAGTAGGGTTAACATGGTATATGCGAGAGATTAAGATATTAACTTGTGAGGAGTGTGTGTTACAATTAGGGGGTATGTGACCCTTAGATGTAAATAGTGAATTGAGGCTAAATCATTTGGTAAGAAGGGGCTTAAGATGTGTATCCAAGATAGTATAAAGTTGTATAAGGCTCTAATTTTATGAGTTGCTTTGGGTGACTAGTTAGTATCCTTTAGCTACTAATGTGTAGAATATTGGATGTAAATATTTCTTTTTTATTTAGTATCCATAAGAATTCAGACGAAAGGAGTTGTATATAGATAATGATAAGTCTCCTGTAATAGTTCAAGTTTCCTTCAACTAAGTTAGAAATATATGAACTTAGAAGATGAGTGTTAGCAGGCTAAAGAGAAGAGGTTAGATCATAAGAGTTAGAGAAAGTAGATGTGTATGCCAATAAAAGTAGCAATTATAGAAATATGCCTAAAATAAAAGGAAGTTAAGGGAAGTATCTTAGAATAAGGTCCAGTAGAAGTTTGGTATCTTCGAGTATAGTATAATCAGAGAGTTTAAGTTTTCTTGTGATTAGTGATACTTTGACTTTTAGAGCAGTGTACTTATAGCTAAATGTAGAGAATCAGTCTGCAGGCTCAAAGTAGTTACTTTCGAGATAAGGAAAATATGATGAGGTAATGAACCAAAATGGGTCTTGAGTTTTAAGAAGTGATGAGTTGACCAGTATGAGACACTTGTGTGTTTCCATCTTTTATGTTCCTTATATTGCAGTCAAGGTGATACCCTATACCTGCCTTGTGTATGAGAGCCATACCGTGTCCCAGACCCATGTACTTAATGTTGATTCATGTTAATGTTCAGTTCCATGAACTTATGATAGGCCCTAAAGGGCTGGAGAAAGCATGTTCCACCATGAATGTTCTCTTATTAGATTTCCTGAATGAATTGTGCTTATGATCTTTCACTCTAAGACTTCCAGTGATCCTTTTTGATAGCGATGTTGATGATAGTAGATGAGTTATGACATATGAGAGATAGTGGGTGTTCCTTATTATGATAGTTGTAGTATGCTTATTTTATTTAATATTATAGACATGGAGGAAGAGCAAGATGAGATCTTGTTATGTGCAATAAATAGGTAAGAGTATATTGGTGTACCTCTTGGTTCAAGCTAATGCAATTGACAGTGTAGATATGCTAAGATTGACATGAGAATGTTTAAAAGATGTTGACTTCAAAGAAGCTATAAAGTGATTAGAATAATAGGCTTGAATGAGTGGTTGTCGTTATGTGAATGATTGCAGTAGTCTAGTAATGTCCTTTTGTAACAAGTAAGTATAGTGGGATGGTTATAGAACTAAGCTTGAATGTGGTATTGATGGTATGTGGATAAATGTATGATGCATTAGGTGCTTCTTGATTTGGACTCGAGGTTGGTTGCATGTAATGAAAATGAGTAGTTCTCTTGAGATGAGGTTCTCTATAGAGGTTAGAATATGAAGCTTGTGGTCTAAATTAGCATAATTATATCATGTGTAGTACCCTGTGACTTAGCATTAGGCTTGAACATAATAAGAGCATGAAATTAGACTTGGAGTCCTAGGCCTTGGTGAAGGTAGTCATATGTATCATTTTGGGAGTTATGAGTTGCAGCCGAGAAAGAGTTATATGTAGAAAGGAGAGTATTTGATCTCGAAAGCTATCAGTCATATCGCATAATTCATAATGGTCATATTCTTATATCATGCTCATAAGTCTATTTCCCGAAGCTGAGAAATTTCGATGAAAGCGTTAGAGATTATAACCCTCCTCTTATTTTTGCTTTAGTGTCGTTGTTGAAGGTAATGTTCCTATTCCTATCTCTGAGATAGTACCTTCTTGAGTTTGAGTAATTGAGTGAGTTATTCACGAGCTTGAGTCTTTGAGTTCTTGCATTGCATTTTCCTTCTAATGATGATATTAATGGTAATATTCCTTTTTCATAGCTTAGAGTTGATGTTCATTCCGACTTTAAGTATATGAAGAATATTCTTGAGTCCGAGTAATGAGGGATTAATTGTTTGAGTGTTTGAGTATCTGAGTTCTTGATTTCACTCGTGCCTTGTGCAATTTCCTAGCTTGGTCATCATTCGAGGACGAATGATCCTAAGGGGAGATATTGTAACACCCTAATTGTTTTAGCTAAGACCGAGCCATCCTTCATAGGGGTATGGGGTTATACTGAATAATTCATAATTATTTGCATGTGTGAAGTTTCATTCTTTAGTGTGAGAATATATTTGGAGATGAATTAAAGTCATAAGATCCTCTAGCACAAAGTTGAGTTGAAAGTTTCTTTACCAATTGAGTTTCGATACAAGATTTTACTTGGGTCAACTTCAAACGATCATATCTTCTAGAATATAACGATTTAGGTAACCCATACCCTATCAAATTAAATGCCTTTGCGTCTTTTTATCAACGCCATCACATTTGCCTCATTTTGAGTTCGGAGTAAAAAGTTATGAACGTTTTATTGGAGGCTGCCAGATCATACGTAGTTACGACTCATAGAATGGGTCTTACGACCCGTAGAAAAATTGAGGAACCATAGAAGAACTTTTCTCAAAAAATTCCTGCACATTTTCTAGGGCTATTTTGGTCCTTTTCCAAACTTTTTAGTCCTATTCAAAGTGGTTTTTGAGTGTTTTAACTGAGTATATCATCCAACTAGCATGTTTTCCTCTCATAATCATCAATCTAAACCATCTAGTCTCAAGAAACTCTCTCAAAACAAACCTAGGGTTCCTCTTCTTCATCAAGAACCCTAAGGCTCTCAACTCAAAAATTCAAGTACGAAGAGAAACTTTTCATGGAAAGTTTTCCAAGCTCTTCCACTCTAAGAACTTCATAAAAGAGTTTCTTTTCTCGAGATCAAGCATCGAGGTTCCAAGATCAAAGGTTTCCTCCAAGAAAGTTATATTTTTTTTGTGTTTCGATTGTAATATTAATCTTCAAGGTATGTAAGGCTACTCATAGCATTTGATTGAGTTCGTCCATGCGCCCTACATCTAATTCTATCGATTGTTGGGAATGAGTTGAGTCTAACCTAGTTTCTTGAATTCCGAATGAATTAATTCTTCTTCTATTGAGTTCCGCATAATTATATATTGAGATTATTGTTGTTTTCTATCTCTCACTTGATTGGAATTGTTGTTCATGGCTACTTTCTGGTGAACCCTAATTGATTTGATAATCATAATTTTTACATATATATTTTTGAGTAAAGATGATGGCTTTTATGCATTGATTAAGAGAGGAATTTGAACTAATATTATATATATATATATATATGTGTGTGTGTGTGTGTGTGTGTATGTGTATGTTTTATTGAGTCTAAATGAGTATGAGAGTCGAGAATGATTGATTAAAATTGCGAAAGAGTTTTATCAAGATGTGAATAATCTTGAAAGCATATTTTACTGAAAGAACTTGATGATTTGAGCATTAGCATTGATTTTACATGAGTTTGAGTTTTCATATGAGTTGAGTCTAAGAACCCCTAAAATTATTATTATTTAAACATGAGTATTTTGAGTATAAATGATTGTTTGAGAGAGAGTTTTAAGGAGATCTGATTGAGTTTGAAAGCATGTTTTTAAATGAAAAAGCATGATGATTCCAGATGAGATTGAGTTTTGACAAGGGTTCAATGACACTAGATGAGATAATTTGAATATTTTACCTGATAGATATGAGCATTATATATTTTGAGAGTAGTATTGAACACCGATTTGGGTAAGAGTATATATAACTTGAATCCCATAAACTACGTAGCCAGTGTAGGATGGAGGTTTAAACCTTTTAAGTCCCAAAATGATGGACTTTGATTGATTTTGGATCCAATGATAGTGATTCATCCCGTGCCCTGGAAAAGTATTGGACGGGTATGACAATGACACCACTTCTTTGTTCATCACTCGCTCATATGGTGATGGTTGTCGGTTAGAGAAACTCCCTAATAATAATACAAAATGAATGATTTGATTTAATTGTGATTATATACAATTGAGTCGATTTGAAAAACTATGATGGAGTCGATTGAAAGACATTGCATATTTTTGAGCTCGCATCTTTATTGAGTTGAGTTATTTTCAGAGTTGAGTCCCTTGAGTTGAGTTGAGTATATTTGAGTACATTTCCTTTCAGCTATATTACATACTCGTATATTCCATGTACTGATGCAATTTGGCCTGCATTGTTTCATGATGCATATACAGGTATTAGAGATTCTCAATAGGCGCATCGTTGAAGATCATTTCTACTCTCAGCTTTTGGGGAGTCCTCCTTGTTTCCGGAGGCATTCTTGAGTTATTATCTGCTAGTTTGAGTATTTTCTTTTGGGTAGCCATGAGATTGTCATGTGCACCTTCTTGATAGTGATAGAGATTTTATAGATAGATAGATGATAGTGTTGAGTAGATGTTTTGATTTTCAAAACTTTCTTTATGATATGGAGTTGATTTGAGATTTTGTTTTAAATACATTATTCTTCTTGAACCTTTTATCTGAACTTACTCTAATCGTGATTTTGACTCTATTATGGTATATGTTGATTTGGTTAGCCCACTTGATTATCTTTCAAATTCATGTTGAGTCTTCCGTTGAGTGATTGAATGTGTGATCGGACCAAGTAGTTCGCTTGGGGTCCAGCAATGGTCTCTGAGTGCCGGTTACATCTAGGATAACCTCTCGGGGCGTGACAAGTATCTTTTGTTACGATTTGATTTCAAAAAATAAGTTTCAAAACCTTTTTCATAACTTGGTGAAAATAGATATTATCATTTACTTTGAAAATAATAAACAGAGTCGCCACTTGATTTTTGAAAAATTAAGTAAAATCGTTTAAAAAGGAATTTTGAAACAATTTTTTTCATTAAACTAGGGTCGGGTAAGGGATCTGCTAACACGTGTTTGACCGACGGATTAAAAAGCTTGGCTAGTTTTTGAAAAATCTATATTTAAAATTGAAAAAAATTCTTTTGATACTTGTACATTCATATCATTCCAAATAATAAAATAATTCAAATGATAAAGTCTCAAAAATAATTCTAACTTAATAATCTTATTGAAGTCATATTTTTGAGTCGAATAACCAACATAGTCACTTAAATCGGTAAATATCTCTCAGGACAATAGAAGATCATAAATCACTAACAAATATCTAACTACAGACGATAATTTGTCTATAATTAGCTTAGGACATAAATGACTTAGCAGAAAGCAGTTAATACAGGAGAGTTTTACACTTGAACGAGAATTTGATCTATTTATATACTGAAAATTTAAGTAAATCAACACATGAAAATCAGTAAATTAAAGCGAAAATTTTGGGAAAAGAATAAGTGACAAACCTCGAGGGACCAGTTCCTTTGGTGTATCTTTATCGAGAAATTAAATTCGATGACACTAACACAAGATGAATTAAAATTAATTACGAGCTTCTTCACATTAACAAACTAAAATAATCCTCTAACATTTGAAATAAACACTAATTATAATACCAGTTATAATGATCAATTTAAGGAAAATAAAATATTTACTAAGTTAAACACTATTTATTAAGACGATTTGTTAAAAATATTTATATAAAAATTGAATGCCGTATATAAACTTATATATAAATATATAATTCTCTTCTGAAAAATAACAAAATACTTAGAAAATAATTTAAAATATTGTTGAATTTCTCAAAAACGATTATTTCAAATTATTTGAAATTGAAGAAGCTCAAAAATTAATCAACATCGTGGATAGCCAAAATTGGATGTCAACATCTATCAAAGTGGTGACGGTCCTAGATTTGATTTATTGGGATTGGTTAATGCTTGTTCAATTCAAGGCTAGCAAGAGTCTAAGGGTGTGTTTGGTATGAAGGAAAATGTTTTCCTAGAAAATATTTTCTTGGAAAACAAGTTGGTTTCTAACTTATTTTATCATGTTTGGTTGGTGAGTGACAAATATTTTTCGAAAAATATTTTCTTTGTTTGGTTAATGAATGAAAATATTTTTTAGAAAATATATTTTATTTTTGGCTAGAGAGTAGAAAATATTTTTTAGAAAAATAGTTTCTGACATGAAAATCAACCCTAATAATTGATTCGAGATCCAACTCCAACACCTGATGTGGATCCAACTCGACTTTCAACTCAAAAATCAACTTCCAAATTTAGACTCGATCTCGAATTTCGAACTGAAATCCAACCACACCCGACTGCAACCTAAATATCAGATAATTCGATTTTTTTAAAAGTATTTTTTTATTTTTTTTGGGAGTGCGTGGTGATTGGGGGGGTGAGCGTGGGGGGGAGGATGGTAGGGTGGCGGGGTGGAAGTGGGTTAAAAAAACAAAATTTTTAAATTTTGATATATTTTTCCAAAACAATATTATTATTATTATTATTTTTGGGGGGGGAGGGTGGTCGAGGTAGGGATGGAGTAAAAAAAATATTTCAAAATGTGAAATATTTTTAAAAAATAAACTTTTAATTTTTCTTAAAAAAAGAAATTTTAATTATTTTTTTTTGGGGGGGGGAGGGGGTCTTGATAGGGGTGGGATAAGAAGAAAATATCGTAATTAGAGGTAGGAGGAAAGTTTTGGAAAATCTTTTACTTAGTTTTTGGAAGGAAATCATTTTCCTTAGTTTTGAGGAAAATAAGTTGATTTGGAAAACATTTTCCAAAACATTTAAGCCAACCAAACACAAGAAAGTTGAAAAACATTTTTCGAAAAATGTTTTCCTTCATACCAAACACACTCTAAGTGTGGACTGGCAGTTTCATATCATAATTTGAAATTGTGATTCAAATCAGGGTTTGGACATGCGAATTGAAATCATGATTTCATATTTCATATTCTCCAAAAATCATGATTTTGATTTTTTTAAAGGGGAAAGGGTCTGATATACCCCTCAACTTTGTTATTTAGATCTGATATACCATCTTTACAAAAATGTCTCACATATACCTTAATTGTTATACAAATGGATATTTTAAAGTTAAATTGTTACTAAATATAGAAACGTTTCATTCTTATTAGAATCGACAAAAAGAAAAATGAGAAATATAAATTGGGACAAAGTGAATAATAATTTAACAAATCCACTTTCAAAAAGGCAAAATTACATATTTACACATATTATAATACCATATTTACTAATATTCCCTACCATATGAAAAATATCAAAAATTTCTCTTTTTTTAACTCTCTCCCCATCTCACTGATACATCACATTTTACTTCACTCAACTACCGTAAATTCACGCCTAATCTCAAGCTCCGCTTCGTCAGTTTTTTTTGAATTTTGAATTTCTGTACATTTGTTACTCAATTTCAAGATTCTAACTAAGGTATATTTAAGTTTTTCCTTATATGAAATCTCACTTCATTCTCACTAAAACTGATTTCCATTGCTTTCTTCTAAAATTGATTTCCTTTGCTTTCTTCTGTAAATTTTTGTGTCTTTTTACTCATATTCTTCACTGATACATATGGAATCCGCTCCATCTTTTAGTGTTGGTCTCACACAGTTGAATAAAAACTAAGGAATTCTTATTTCATCGGGTTCTGATTCATCTTGGGAAAGTTACGATGAGGTTAGATCCAAACATCGTAATGATGGATAAGCTACGTGAGAAATTGAAGTCGAAATCTCCAGTTCAACATGCACCCAAAGAAGCAGACAAGAAGATTGAAGGGGTTACAACATGCCCTAATCTCCCAAAGGTATGAGTCCGTATAAGATGTATTTTTTTTTAAATGTCATTTTTTTTGAAGATTTACTGCTTCTGATACATCTTGTTTATGTATCAGAATCTCATGTATCAAGCGTTAATGCTTCTGATACATCATATTTTTGTATCAAATTCTCATGTATCAAGCTTTACTGCTTATGATACATCTTGTGTATGTATCAGATTCTCATGTATCAAGCTTTACTGTTTATGATACATCTTGTGTGTGTATCAGATTCTCATGTATCAAGATTTAATGCTTCTGATATATTGGGTTATTTTTAAATGTCATTTTATCTGAAGATTTACTGCTTTTAATACATCTTGTTTATGTATCAGATTCTAATGTATCAAGATTTAATGATTCTAATACATCTATATTTATGTATTGGATTCTCATGTATCAAGCTTTACTGCTTCTGATACATCTTCTGTATGTATCAGATTCTCATGTATCAAGATTTAATGCTTCTGATTCATCGTGTTTATGTATCAAGTTCAAGTTGGATATAATCATTTTCCATGTCAATGCAGGAAATAAAGTACGTCATCAAGAAGATCCCTTCCCACTCCTTGAGATTCGGCACTGCATATATGGCTAATTTTATTGATGATTTCAAATCATCAATAGGTGAAGAAACTATACAGTTATTTAGGCAAACCATATTTGGTCACTACCTAGATATGCCACAGTGCAATTTCAAGGGCAAATCATCAAATGCCTCTTACTTCTTGAGGTAGAGCAAAAAATCAAAGAAGAATTGCACATTTGTCACGTGCAGGGTAATATACTCTGATTCACAATAAAGGAATTTGCTATTATTACTGGTTTGCGATATACCGGTAATATCAATGATTTTTGGTATACAAATGCACCAATAAGTAGATTGTTGTCTAGATATTTCCCTTGTGAAAAAATGGGGTCAACAAAGCACGTTTCGTTCAACGTTTTCTAATTGGAGGATGGGAAACAAATGAAGACGTTGTTCAGATGACCATTCTCTACTTCATCCATACTTTTGTTTTTTCTCAACTAGGTGATTCACCTATTTCTTTTGATGATTTTAAGATGGTAGAGGATGGTAGGTATGAACAATACCCATGGGGGGAAATATCATTTTCCAAATTGATAAAAGGAATGAGGCAGGAGTTTTCAAATGCCAAACAAATGTATCATTTGGGCAGCATGCCATACGCTCTGAATGCATGGATCTACGAATGTGCATCTTAGGTACCTTCTGAAATTGCTGTAAGAGTGGGTAGTAAAATTCCCAGAATTCTTAATTGACGTGTTGTTGCCGTCAAACCAAAATTTGAGACATTCATGTCTACCATATTCAGTGAGGTATATGCACTGAAGATTATTCATTTATGCACTGACTCATTATACATAACATCTAAGATACATTCTATATTCCTAACCTTTATACAATAGTATTTATTGATTTGTTTTCTGATTAGCAACAAATCTTTTTTGTAGTATCCATGCTCCAACATTGTGCCATCTCAATATGAAATGGAATCTATTGTCATTCCTAGCACTGAACATCAATCTGAAGCAACTACATCAGCTGCCAAGGTCAATTTACAGAACCTCAAGAAGTCCCCAGATTTGAGAACTTTTCAACAAAACCACCTACAGAATTATTAAGAAGATCCAGTCATGTTGCTGATACATCTTCTCCACCTCCTTCCAAAAGAATGAAGACTACCCCTGCTAAAGAACCAATACAAGTAGAAATAGATAACATGCATAAGGATGTCATACCACCAAATCCATTAGAAAAGCATGTTTCTACTGATCCAGAACCAACGGCAAAGTCAGTGGTTGGCGGTGAATCTTCCGATCATTCGAAGCAAATTGTTCATATGCAATTCAAAGCATTAAAGAAGTCCATAAAAAAGTCTCTAAAGAAATATGTAAGTTATTACTATAAGATGTATCTCACACAATATACATTTAATAAGTTGATACATTATGATTTTTCATATTATTGTATTAAGGTTGATCGGAAGTTCAAGCGATTAGAGAATAAAATTGATTCAAATCATATTGATCTTTTGAAAGCCATCGATGATATAGTGCATCACATGACTGGCACATCATCTCAAATTAAAAAAATGATTTTGTTCAACCATTCCATGTGGTGGAACAACAAGAAGCACCTACTGTATTGGAGGAGCACAATGATCCAAATAAATCTGACCCCCCCCAAGCAAATGAACAATCTCATGTCCAGGAAGATATTAAGGTAGATATATCACGTAATTATTGATATTATATTTTGATATACTTTTAAACTACTGGATACATTTCATTTTCATATATCAGATATTTAATTTTCTTTGTAATTGTCATATATCATAAGTAAATGTTATTATGTTTGCAGGAAGATGAACCATCCAACATGATACAATAGGTGGATGATGTATCAAAACGAAACATTATATCAGATGAACCAGAACCATTTGAACAACATGTTTCTCCTGATACATTAAAGGTAATGTATCAGAACTAAAGTTCTGATCAATCTGAAGCTACATATATCTTGTATTTGCTAAACCTGTGATGATATATAGTTTTTAATACATTCCATGTTCATATATCATTAGTATATGTTATTATGTTTGCAGGAAGTTGAACCATCCAACACGATATAATAGGCAGATGATGTATCAGAATACAAGCAATAATCATTAGTTTAACCATGATTCATACTATTAAGTAAAATTAAGAATTAACATAAGAAAATATTACTTGAAATCAAGATATTTAATTGAAAGAGTTTTTTAACTACATGGGTGGAAGAACCCATGGATAAACACCCACATAACTTAGAGTAAAGCTTAAAGAAAATAAACATAATACATCATATAATCAAAATAATTTAGACATGAGAGTGGAAGGAATACTCTCATTGAAACCTTACATACCTGGAGACCGAAGCTTTAGTTGGTACCGAAAGACTTAATGAACACTCTTGAGTCCTAGCTTCTCTCCTCGCCGGAACATTTTGTGTACTACCCGGAGTATATGAATCACCGGAATAGTATTTCTTCACTACTAAGAACTAAAACTATATTTGAGAATGTGTAAAGAAGTGTATAGAGAGAAGATTTGCTTGAGAAAGCTTGATGAATAAAATGAGGAAATAAGGTGGGTATTTATAGGTGGGAAAGAGGACCTAACAATAAATAAAATAATTATAAATAAAAATCTAAAAATTTAGTGGAATATATTGATGTCATGGATGATGTTAAATGGAGGACAATTTATGTCATGAGTGATGTCAAATGTATCTAGATCTTTCTATGGTAGGTGAAATGAGTTATCTTTGACAGAATACTCTTTTTGGGAGCTACGTTTGAATAAGATAAATTCCTTATTAGGATTTAGTGTCTTCATAAGAATTGTAGATATGGAAGTCTAGTTTCATATCGTTTAAGAATCAACCAATTTGGATAAACCTACAGTGAGATATGATTTTTCTTCTATAAACACTCATTTCCGTAACAGCATCCTACCTTACAAAGATTAATTTATTTGACCTGCTTAACCTCCGAATCTTAAAATATGGTCTTCATAAAAGTTGTAGGTAATGATCTTGTGGTTACGCAGAAATTTGAATCACTCAATTTGGATATTTCTATGAAAGGTTATGACCAAAATACAGAGGCTGTATCATGTTTAGGCAAAAATTGAAACATCGTATACAACGTTTTTAGGGGATATTACAGTGGGGTTCCAAGTCTAGTGTTGAAGTTGCATTTTAGGTCGAGAGTTGAAGTTAGATCTCAAGTCAAACGCGGAGTTCAAGTCCCAGATCGATCATCGGGGTTGGGTGTCAGGGTCGAATATCGATTGGGAAGGCAGATCTCGAATTAGGTGTCGGAGTCGAGTACCGATTTAGATGTGGAGTCTTGAATTGGGAGTTGTTTTCTGGTCCCTATTTGGAAGTCGGGTCTTGGATCAAGAGTCGGGGTCGGCGGTCGGAGTCGAGTTCTGAGTTAGGTGGCAGGTGTTAGAGTTGGATTTTCGTGTTGAGAGTCAAGATTGGGTCTCAAGTCTCAGGTCAGATGTCAGGTTAGAGTCTCAAATTGGTTGTTAGAGTTGGGAGTGGGGGTTGAATCCCGATTTGGAAGTCATATGCTTAAATTGGGGATTTTGACTTAATTTCTCAAATAGATAACTTAGGGATTTGACCTAGCTAATGAATTCAAAGTCAATACTTGATTTTAGAATTGGTATTATAAGCTTATGGGTTATTCTTCTCTTTAGTTTATTTTGGGATTTGACTAGTTTAACTAGGAATTGACTTTTAATTGATGGGTTATTCTACTCTTAAAAAAGATAAATTCCTTATTAGGATTTAGTGTCTTCATAAGAATTGTAGATATGGAAGTCTAGTTTCATATCGTTCAAGAATCAATCAATTTGGATAAACCTACAGTGAGATATGATTTTTCTTCTATAAACACTCATTTCCGTAACAGCATCCTACCTTACAAAGATTAATTTATTTGACCTACTTAACCTCCGAATATTAAAATATGGTCTTCATAAAAGTTGTAGGTAATGATCTTGTGGTTACTAAGAAATTTGAATCACTCAATTTGGATATTTCTATGAAAAGTTATGACCAAAGTACAGAGGCTGTATCATATTTAGGCAAAAATTGAAACATCGTATACAACGTTTTTAGGGGATATTACATTATCTCCCCCTTGGGAACATTCGTCCTCGAATGAGAAAAAACTTAGCTTGAGTAGAGTAGAGTATTAACAAACAACCTATCATTAATGCAACAGTATAATTTAAAATATCGTTTAAAAAAATATTTCATAATTTTGCAAGCATATGACAAGAAAAGTTGAGATGTAAGGATTTCAAGTAATTGAGCAAGGACAACTTAATACCTTAGGTTTGGGTAAAGGGGAAAAGATGAGGGTATCTCTTAATCATATCCGCTTCCGCTTCCCATGTTGCACTTTCTATTTGTTGATTCCTCCAAAGGACTTTAACAGATGCAATTTCTTTGTTCCTCAATCTCTTAACTTGCCGGTCCAAAATTTCCACAGGAACTTCTTCATAGGTCAAGTTTTCTTCAATATTCACTACTGCCATAGGTACAATGGAACTAGAATCACCCACATGTTTTTTCAATATAGACACGTGAAACACCAGATGAACCATGGCCATTTCCAATGGTAATTCCAACTCATATGCAACCTTACCAACACGTCTCACGATTCTATAAGGCCCTACATATCTAGGGCTCAATTTCCCTTTCTTACCAAATCGAACCACACCTTTCATGGGTAAAACCTTCAGATACACCCAATCATCCACATTAAACTCAAGATCCCTTCTTCTAGTGTCAGAATAGGACTTTTGACGACTTTGAGCCGTCTTCAACCTTTCTCTAATGATCTTCACCTTCTCTAAAGCATCAAGTACCAAATCGGGGCCCAACAAGGTCATCTCACCTACTTCGAACCAACCTACCGATGATCTACATCGTTTCCCATACAAAGCTTCAAACGGTGCCATCTCAATACTTGAGTGGTAACTATTATTATAGGCAAACTCGATGAGAGGTAGATGATCATCCCAATTCCCTTTAAACTCCAACACACAAGCCCTTAACATATCCTCTAGTGTTTGAATCGTCCTTTCGGCTTGCCTATCCGTTTGAGGATGGAATGCTGTGCTCAACTTTACCTTAGTACCGAGGCCTTTTTGAAATGATCTCCAAAAGTGAGAAGTGAATTGGGTACCACGATCCGAAATAATGGATAATAGCACACCATGCAACCTCACCAACTCCCGAATATACAACTTGGCATAGTCTTCGGCACTATAGGAAGTTTTAACCGATAAGAAGTGAGCTGACTTAGTCATTCTATCAATAATTACCCAAATCGAGTCATGACGTTTCCGGGTATGAGGCAAACCCACTACAAAATCCATATTCACATTTTCCCATTTCCAAGTTGGGATTTCAATGTCTTGGGCTAGGCCACCCGGTCTTTGATGTTCGGCCTTCACTTGTTGACAATTTGTACATTCAGACACAAACCTTGCTATGTCCTTCTTCATGCCACCCCACCAATACAACTCCTTTAAGTCTTGGTACATTTTTGTTGAACCGGGATGAATGGAGTATCTAGAATTATGAGCCTCCATCAAGATCAAACTCCTTAGGCCATCAACATCTGGAACACATATCCGACCTTGGTAGTATAGAACCCATCTCCCCCTTGGGAAAAGACTTCTATCTTCTTTTCCTTTACCAACTTCTTTAACTCGATAAACTTTGGGTCAAGATCTTGCTTTGATTTAACATCCACCACCAAAGAGGATTCAGAACTATTTTGAACAACCATACCCCCATTATTAGTACTACCCAACTTCACCCCTAATCTAGACAATCGGTGAACATCTTTCACCAACTCCCCTCTTCCTTTCATCCACATGGGCCACACTCCCCATAGATATTCTACTAAGTGCATCAGCAACCACATTGACTTTACCCGGATGATAGTGCACACTCATGTCATAGTCCTTAAGGAGTTCTAGCCACCTCCTTTGCCTTAGATTAAGGTCCTTTTGGGTAAACACATATTGAAGACTCTTATGATCAGTATAGACATCCACATGCACCCCATATAGGTAATGCCTCCAAATCTTCAGAGCAAAAACAACAGCCGTCAATTCAAGGTCATGGGTAAGGTAGTTGCGCTCATGCACCTTTAATTGCCTAGAAGCATAGGCTATTACCTTGCCTTTTTGCATTAAGACACAACCTAAACCAATCTTTGAAGCATCACAATAAACTACAAACCCTTCTAATCCTTCTGGGAGAGTCAAAATAGGAGCAGAGGTAAGTCAATCTTTTAAGGTCTCGAAACTCTTCTCACACTCATCTGTCCATATGAATTTGGATTTCTTTTGGGTCAATTTTGTCATAGGAGATGAGATGGAAGAAAAGCCTTTGACGAACCGTCTATAGTACCTGACTAGACCTAAGAAGCTCCTAATGTCTGAAGGAGATAATGGTCTAGGCCAATTTTTGACTGCCTCTATTTTCTTAGGATCAACCTTGATTCCATCACCGGACACTACGTGACCAAGAAATGCTACCTCCTTTAACCAAAATTCACACTTACTAAATTTTGCAAATAATTGTTTATCCCTCAATGTTTGAAGCACAACTCTCAAGTGATTTTTATGTTCTTCCTCACCCCGAGAGTAAATTAAAATATCATCGATGAAGACTACTACAAAGGTATCAAGGTAAGGTTTGAACACCCTATTCATCAAGTCCATAAACACCGCCGGTGCATTCGTCAACCCAAAAGTCATCACCACAAACTCATAGTGACCATACCTTGTTCGAAAGGCTGTTTTGGGAATGTCACACTCCCTTACCCGTAGTTGGTGGTAGCCAGACCGAAGGTCGATCTTGGAGAAGTGACTTGCCCCTTGTAATTGATCAAACAAGTCATCTATTCTAGGGAGTGGGTACTTGTTCTTAATGGTCATCTTATTTAATTGCCGATAGTCTATGCACATTCGAAGTGACCCATCCTTCTTTCTTACAAATAGAACGGGAGCACCCCATGGCGAAATACTTGGTCTTATGAACCCCTTCTCTAACAAGTCCTTTAATTGTTCCTTCAGCTCTTTCAATTCTGCTGGGGCCATGCGGTAAGGAAGAATAGAGATAGGTTGGGTATCGGGGAGGATATCAATACCAAAATCAACTTCCCTTTCGGGAGGGACACCGGGAAGGTCATCAGGAAAGACATCGGGGAATTCATTGACTATAAGAACTGACTCAAGAGAAGGACTTTTGGAGTTGACATCCCTAACCCTCATAATATGGTAAATACATCCCTTAGAAATCATTTTGCGAGCCTTAAGATAAGAAATAAACTGCCCTTTAACCACCGAATCATGACCCTGCCATTCAATAATAGGCTCATTTGGAAATTGGAACTTGACTCGACGATTCCTACAATCTATGGAAGCATAAGATGCATATAACCAATCCATCCCAAGAATGACATCGAAATCTATCATATCAAGCTCAATGAGATCACAAGGAATAACTTTATGCAAGATAGACACAAGGCAACCCCTATAGACCTTTCTAGCAATAACTGACTCACCAACAGGGGTAGACACCAAATAAGGCTCTAATAACATTTCAGGTAAAACATCAAATCTATTAGCAAGGAATGGAGTAACAAAAGATAAATTTGCACCCGGATCTAATAGTGCATACACATCAAAAGAAAAGACCTTTAACATATCGGTAATGACATTGGGTGCATCCTCAACCTCTTGTCTCCCATGCAAGGCATAAAAGCGGTTGGTGTGTTGGACACCTCCTTAGACTTGTTGACCATGAGCAATTTGGCCTTGAGTCCTACCACCACCATCTCTACAATCCTTAGCATGGTGGCCCATCTTGCCACACTTAAAACATGCATTGGAGCCAGCTAAGCATTCCCCTTTGTGAGTCCTTCCACACTTCTTGCAAGCAGGGAAAGTTTGAGTAGCAACATTCTCTCTTGGAATCATTGGTTTACCACTCTTGTCCTTGTTGAACCTTGGAGGAGGAGTATTGGTGGAACCTTGCCCCATAAATCGTTGCCCACCTTGGACTTTGCCATTGTTACCATAATCGGACCTTTGAGGGTTAAACCCTCCACCATCCACTCTAGCCTTTTTGAACCCCCTTGATCTCTCTCTAAGCTTCTCTTCTTCAATTTGTTCTGCGTAAGTCATTAACCGAGAGATATCCATCTCCTTGATCAACATGGCCATTTTGCACTCCTTGGACACCAAGCTTGAGACACCGGAAATAAACTTGCTCATTCTAGCTCTTGGGTCAGAGACCATGAAGGGAGCATACTTTGACAACTTAGTGAATTTGAGAGCATACTCCCTCACGCTCATACTTCCTTGACGGAGGTTGATAAACTCTTGGATTTTGGCCTCCCTTAGCTCCAATGGGAAGAAGCGGTCTAGGAAGGCATCTTTGAACTCTTCCCATCCTATAGACTCTATTTCTTCATCCCTCTCAACAATCCATTGTTCGTACCACACTCGAGCCATACCTTTGAGTTGATAGGCCACTAGCTCAGCCTTCTCATTTGGTGGCACACCCATGATAGCCACAATCCGGTACACCTCATTAATGAACTCCATAGGGTCCTCATCGAGTTTAGAACCATCGAATCCTAGAGGCTGCATTTTGCATTTGGGGAGGAGGAACACCTAGATTCCCTTAGTTAGCTACGACTTGGGCTAACAAAGTAATAACACTGCGAAACTCGGCATGGGTTACCCAGTCCTCATGATGTTGGGCATTAGGAATCGGAGGAGTTTGGTCCTCATCATCAACCCTTGCTCTTCGAGGTGGTCTTCCACGAGTCATTATCTAGAGAACACAAAATCGGTCGTTAGTTAAAGGAAAGCTTAGGACACTCTAAGGCACGACATGAATTTGAAAGAAGTGAAAATTTTCCTAAACGTCTCATAGTCTCTTATTCATAATTGTGGCGCGCTTCACAACCATGAACAAGAACCTATTCGACGCGGTATGTTGGACTTCCAAGGATCATTCAAAACCTCGGGCTCTGATACCAAGTTTGTCACGACCCAAGCCTAGGGCCTAGACGTGACATGGCGAATAAGGAACCCGAAAGTACCTCAAACAAGCCTCTTAGCATTCTTTTAGCCTTTCATAGGTAATGATGATAAATAGACAAGCAGAAATCATAATAATAAATCTTCAACTTACATATGTCCAACAATACCTCTAACTATTAGATTTAATGGGGCTAAGACAAGTTCCTAGCTCACCCTCAATCATAATAGAAGAAATGCCATAATAAAATATCTTAACATATCATAAGATAGAAAGACAAAGGAGTATTGTTCCCGGAACATGGGAACTCACCAAAAGTAGTCTTCAATGGAATATCAACTAGCCACGTGGAGGAGAACGAGGAGGAGCACCGATCCCTACATGGTGATATCATGTAGGCAAAAGAGTATGCGTTAGTACTTTAATGTACTAAGTATGTAAGGATGCATGAACATTGAGAAAATATTATAACATTTATGTAATATGGAACATAATGTAATACATGCATAATAAATCATATGGATATCCTTTAAAACATTCATTTTGTGGGAAGCTAACCATAACCGACATTTAAGACCATGCGAGCTATTACATGGAATCCAACATAAACCCCTATGTTGGCCGGGGAGACTACTTGCCAGGTAGAACTCCGTCAACTTCATTCATTTCTTTAACTTTAACTTTAAGGGCTATTTATGGATCCATTAGCCTAAGCCTACAAGGGCTCCTATGTTGGCACATAGTTAATGAGACAAGAGGTTGCTACTAGGATTCCCTTACCAAATCCCACCTCAATGCCTCATTCGGTGCTAAGTCAATCCCACGGAATAGTTTAATACTTCAAAATATTCATAGCATATAACTTGAGAATTCAAATATCATATTCGGTAGAATAGCTCATTAAAACATTTGATAATTCAAATATGCAACAATTGTCCTTATTGCATAAAGAATCCATCATTCATATCATTTCATCATTCTTTCATTTCATAAGACTCCCTTTTTGATCATGGATATTGCTTTCATAAACATTTATTTGGAGTCAAAGTTTTCAAGTCAAACTTTATTAAAAACATAGTAAAACTAGGTGGGTTCAAATCACTTCAACTTGCAAATATGTATGTAAATAAATATTCATAAATACTTTGAAATCCATTCATTAAAAATAATGCTTTAAACAACCCACCATGAATTTCAACAACCTTTAAAAATATAAATAAATAAATTACTTGCAATCCATCAATTCATACATATAAAATTATGTTGTATCAAAATAGACCAATAATCATTAGTTTAACCATGATTCATACTATTAAAAAATAAAAATTACCATAACAAAAATATTACTTGAAATCAAGAGACTTAATTGAAAGAGTTTTTGGACTATATGGATGGAAGAATTCATGGATAAACACCACATAACTTAGAGTAAAGCTTAAAGAAAATAAATATAATTTATCATATAATCAAAATAATTTAGACATGAGAGTGGAAGAAATACTCTCATTGAAACCTTACATACCTGGAAACCGAAGCTTTAGTTGGTACCGGAAGACTTAATGAACACTCTTGAGTCCTAGCTTCTCTTCTTGCCGGAACATTTTGTGTACTACCCGGAATATATGAATCACCGGAATAGTATTTCTTCACTACTAAGAACTAAAACTATATTTGAGAATGTGTAAAGAAGTGCATAGAGAGAAGATTTGCTTGAGAAAGCTTGATGAATAAAATGAGGAAATAAGGTGGGTATTTATAGGTGGGAAAGATAACCTAACAATAAATAAAATAATTATAAATAAAAATCTGAAAATTTAGTGGAATATATTGATGTCATGGATGATGTTAAATGGAGGACAATTTATGTCATGAGTGATGTCAAATATATCTAGATCTTTCTATGGTAGGTGAAATGAGTTATCTTTGACAGAATACTCTTTTTGGGAGCTGCGTTTGAATAAGATAAATTCCTTATTAGGATTTCGTGTCTTCATAAGAATTGTAGATATAGAAGTCTAGTTTCATATAGTTCAAGAATCAACCAATTGGATAAACCTACAGTGAGATATGATTTTTCTTCTATAAACACTCATTTCCGTAACAGCATCCTACCTTACAAAGATTAATTTATTTGACCTGCTTAACCTCCGAATCTTAAAATATGGTCTTCATAAAAGTTGTAGGTAATGATCTTGTGGTTACGCAGAAATTTGAATCACTCAATTTGGATATTTCTATGAAAAGTTATGACCAAAATACAAAGGCTGTATCATGTTTAGGCAAAAATTGAAACATCGTATACAACGTTTTTAGGGGATATTACAGTTTAGTAATGACATTATACATTTAGAATAATACAACGAAAGATTCAAGAGAGTCCGTTGGTAATACTAATAAAGTTGAAGAACATGTTGAGCAGATTGATAAAGAAAAAATCAAACCAAGTGCATCGGTAATATAAATCAATTGTATCTGATTCATTAAATTAAATAGATTTTATTATAACAAAGTCATTATATTTTATAATTCTTCAAAATTAGGAATCCAATACTTCAAATTGGGTATCGCTCGAAACTCTGATTGTGATAGATGCTCTAATATACGAACTTCCATTACCTTTCATGCCATTGGCTGCTGTTAGTCATGAACAAGTAGGTCAGGATGAATGTCTACTACGTGATAGCCAGCTACCTACTACTCCTCCATCAAAACCCGATGTATTGCTGCAAAAACACCTCTTCCAAGAAGTAGGCTGCCTTCTAAGATCTTACAATCACCGTATCTAACAAAATTTGGGTCGAGTGAAAAGGGTAAGGAAAAAATGACATTTTTAGGCATCAAACACACCCTTTTGAAGGTTTTGGCATATACTATCATACCCCAACCAAGCTTATCTGGGAATACACCCAATGGATAGATAAAGGACTATTAAAATCACATGTCAATAAGTAAGTATGACATTTACAACTTATATCAACACAAGCTATTTATTATATATGTTCTGTCATTTTAATATAAGTTTCCATTCAGGAAATCAAATGAGGAACATTACAGATCCAAGTTCTCTTCATTCGGGTTTAAAAAAATGGACTTTGTAGTGGCATTTCCTCAAGATAAGAACTGGTTCTACCTCATGTCACAGCCGAACAGATGCTGGAATGTTGAGGTAATTATTTCTTCATAGAGCATCTGTTACATGTCAGACACAATTTCTGATACATATATATTATGAATCAGATACATCCAGTACAACATATTCTACTATGTTTAAAAACTATGTATCAGTTTGTATAACTAATACTTTCTTAAAATGTGCAGCACATCGATGTATTATTTTACTACTTTCGGAAGAAATCCAAGATGCAGTTGGGTAATCAGTATTGATACACAACAACAAACTGTATTTTTAAAATTTTCATCAAATCTACACACACACAATACTATCACATTCCACCTGACATTTCTACCCAAGAAATATGGCAAGGGCCTCTGTTATAGCTCACCACGAGAGATCTGTGAAGAACATAATAAGAGGTTTCTCAATACCCGCCGGGTTGCCCTGACATTTGGTAGATGAGGTATACATCTCGGTAAACTGTGATAGGAATTTTCATTGGGTTCTTGCGGTTGTTGTGTTGAAACAGAGGTTGATACGCGTGTATGATTCATCACCTGGAAGAAGAAATAGCAACCCTTCCTCAAAGATTCAAAAGATAACAGTAATGCTACCTACATACCTCCAGGATAGTGGTTTTTTTGTGAAGAATGGAAGTACTGATTGGTCATCGCTTGATTCATACAAAGACAAATCAACCGGAAACATGCTTGAATCACATCACTCTTTTGCAGTTGAATACGTTGAAGGCATTGCGTAACAAGGAAGCAATAGCTTGTGAGTATTAACAAATATTCATATTTAAATTATTAATAGGTAAAAAAAAAATAAAGTTGTGTATTCATTTCTTTGCAGGGATTGTGGTGTTTTCCTGGCTATTTTTGCTAAATATCTTAATGATGGAATTTCTATTCCAACTACTACACTACACGCCGAATTCTTACGTTCAAGATATGTCACACTACTCTGGAATTATGGTTGTCAGAAGGCCAAGAATAGTTATGTTAGCGAAAACGCCGATCCAAAAAAATCTAAAAGAGATTTCGTCTCTCGTAGTCAAGGAGAACCGATGGACGTCGAGTAATTTTTTTTTTGAATTTTATAATAGTAGAATGTACAATTATATTTTTGCACCAATAGTAAATATTTTTTCCCTATTCAACTACTTAGCAGACCTTTAAGCTTTTCTCATATTTATATATCATATTCTGATGTATCAAACTTGAATGCTTCTGAGACATCTTATTTATTTATCAGATTTTTATTTATCAATCTTTAATGCTTATGATATATCTTTTTTTTGTATCATATTCACATGTATCAAACTTGATTGCTTCTGATACATCTTGTTTATGTATCAAATTCTAATGTATCAAGATTTAATGATTCTTATACATCTACATTTATGTATCAGAATCTCATATTTAAGATTTACAGCTCCTGATATATCTTGTTTATGTATCAGATTATAATGTATCAAGATTTAATTATTCTGATACATCTATATTTATGTATCATAATCTCATGTATCAAGCTTTACAGCTTTTGATACATCTAGTTTATGTATCAAATTATAATATTTCAAAATTTAATGTTTCTGTTACATCTACATTTATGTATCAGAATCTCATTTATCAAGCTTTACAGCTTCTGATACATATAAATTATGTTTTAGATTCTCATGTATCAAGATTTAATGATTCTGATACATCTACATTTATGTACCAGATTATCATGTATCAAGCTTTACAGCTCCTGATACATCTTATTTTTATATCAGATTCTAATGTATCAATCTTTATTGCTTTTGATACATCTAAATTTATGTATCAGATTCTCATGTATCAAGATTTACAGCTTCTGATACATCTTGTTTATGTATCAGATTCTAATGTATCAAGCTCTACTGCTTCTGATATATCTTGTTTTTCTATCAGATTCTCATGTATCAAGGTTTAATAATTCTGATACATCATGTTTATGTATCAGAATTCTCATATATCAAGCTTTACTTCTTCTGATTACATCTTGTTTTTTATCAGATTCTCATGGAGTAAGATTTAATGATCTTATACATCTTGTTTATATATCAGATTCTCATGTATTAAGCTTTACAGATTCTGATACATCTACAACCTATATCAATACAACATGTTATGTATCAACCACAATTCAGTTGGAAACTAATACAACAACCTTCAAAGTATCAACCTTTTATACGTCAAATGGTTATGTATCCACTATTCTCATGTATCAGATTCAAAATTACTATATCAATACCAAGTAACTTACAATGAAAATAATTACCAACCATCTATATATTAATTATTGGTATTCAATTACTATTCTGGTTAATTGATATATGTGTCAAATACAACCCTACACTGTAAAAAAAACTATGTAGATGTAAGTACATGATCCAAATAGAATGTATCCTGGGATAACTAAACATCATTTCTCTTTGGGAATGAAATTACAAGTCTTTCTGTTGTGGCCTTTATGGCCACAATGACCATAAGAATTTATGCTCATTATTATCTTCTCACTAGAGTACTTTTTCTTCCTTTCTTTGGTCTTTCTGGCATTCTTTTGTATCTTGGTGGCAAGACGAATTCTTCCAAAATTTCTTTCGGAATAGACCAATCTTTCTTATCTGGCATTGGAACCATTGACAATTCATAAGTATTTGCCAACGCCTTTGGCTTGTAGTAATCAGAACAGTATAGGTGCATGTGTGTAATGTTCTTGCTCTTCAACACTGAAATTGCATGTGGACATAGTATCTCGTCTAGTTGAAACCTGCCACAATTGCATATTTTTCTTTCAAGACACACAATGTATCTTATACCTGGTTCATAAATAGAATAAAGATATTCTGATGAAGCAATAACCTATAAGAAATAATTATCACAAATATGTATCAAAACTGATGTATCAAATACAGAACTGATGTATCAGGAAATAATAATTAGGAAATAATGATCACAGGAAATACAGAACAGATGTATCATATAGCTATGTATCAAGCAACTATATATCAAGTAGATATCTACTTAAAAATAACTGGTGTGTACCTTCATTCTTGAATACTTCATCGTGTTTGATACTAGGATATCTTCGAATTTTCTACCCAAAGTATGTTTTGTAGAAGCTGTTATTTCCCTATTTTTGCAGTTTCAAGCACCAAATAACATTCTCGTTTGCTCTAAAAAGTTAATTATAGGCAGCTCTTGTACTTTGACAAGACATCCATTGATACATTTTGCGATGTTAGAAGTCATCATTCTCCCCCTGTTGACAATTTCATAAACCCTTGATCACTTTTCGTACCCCGCATTTTTCAAATACTCTGTCACCCGATAATCAATTTTTTCAACTTTTGCCATTAATTTTTCGAATTCATCTTTTTGGTATGCCTTTGCCATCGAGTAGAAGAGGTCACTTAGTACAGCTTTGCTCCTCCTGTAATTAGTACAAATATTTTTCCATATATGTCATATGCATGCAAAGTGAGGGACATTGAGAAATACCATGTTTACACTCTTGATTATGATTTCATTCCTATCTAATACAACACACATATTGTCCCTCTCACCAAATGCATTTTTGAATTTCTGAAAAAACCACGTCCATGATGAATCATTTTCTGTATCAATAATACCATACGCTAATGGCAATATGCAACCTAAAAAATTATTAACAGCGATAACATAGTTATTAAAATTCATCAGATTCACAACAAATGAGTCAACTAAGATGATACAGTGTTATTCAATACGCAATAGTAATAAAAAGTAATACCTGCCCTATCAAGTGTGTTAGCTGATACAAATGTCCCTTTATAAGGTCCATCAAGATGCGCACTGTCAACAACAACTACAGGTCGACAAAACTGAAACCCCTTCATCAATGGTCTTAATGCTATGAATAGATACATGAACTCATCAGTTGATGACTTGTACATACTTATGTACGAATTTGAATAAACGGTTTTTAGAATATGTATGTATATAGGCGGTTGTCTATATCCACCAGCAGGTTTTCCCCTTAACATTTCCAAAGCATGTTCTTTTGAATATCATGCTTGTTGATAGGTAATATCAATTCCATACGCTGCTTTAATATCCTCTCGTATATCATTAGGGGTGTAAATTCTCTTATGATTAACCAATTTAGGTGCCGTAAATGCACTTACAAAAGCCTTTGTAGCATGAACTTTGCTGAAAATCCTATCTCTTAGTGTACATGAATGTTCACTATTGAAATATCTCACTTTGAATATATCGGATTTTTTCCAACATGATACTTTCATTCTCCAACAACAGTCGTCTGAATAGCATATTAACACATAACTGCATAATTTTAGGAAAAACAGTTAACATGTATCAGATACACAGAGATTCATATGTATCTGATACATTCTGACAGCAAGTATTTTAACTGTTGTACCTGATACATACTACTTAGTATGTATCATGAATATAAACTAACAAAATTAACTTTCTGAAATCAACAGTACATTTGGAACATTTTTGAAGTGAGTTAGATACATAATGTTATGATGTATCAGGACAAGAAAAATCAAAAAAATATTAATATGTACCAAATACATAGAGATTTATATGTATTTGATACATTCTGACAACAATTATTTTAACTGTTGTACCTGATACATACTAAGTAGTATGTATCATGAATATAAACCAACAAAATTAACTTTCCGAAATTAAATTTCCAAAATTAGCAAATGCACATACCTTTTATTGTCAGATCTTTTAACTTTGAAATTGAATCTATTATCAACTTTGTATTTGACCATTACATCAACTAGTGTTGCTTTGTCCTTATACAATTGATTCTCCTTCACTTCCGCACCAATTGTATCAGTTATGTAGTTCATCACATCCAATTCCGGTATATAACAAGCTGCAGCATTACCAGATTCCTCTAAACCAAAAATTTGCGACTCATTCATGTTTGATTCTGCACAAAAAATTGCTTCAGATGTAGAGTTGAATGATTGTAACTCACATCTCTCTTTATCAGAAGTTGTTATGCATAGGGGATACTTTATGAATCCTGGCTCGTTCTTCTTCAACTCTATGTAAAGATTAACACCCATATCAATACGAATAATTATTGGCGATGAGTTACCTTGAACGATGTATCAGATTTCAATATTTTTCACTGATTCATCTATGGTCAATTCAACAGCAATTTCTGCTTTTAGATTTGAGTAAGATACATTGTCGCCCACTACGATTCCATCACTTTTGTATCATTCATAACTCACATCGAATTGCCAAACTCCAGAATGTCTCAGTAGTATCGTGATATTCATCTCGTTTCACTTGATGAAAATTGAATTTTGGTTTGAATTTTTTTTCACAGTGATGCTTTGTTTTTTGAGTTTTTCTTCTTGTCCATAACTGTTACTTTTGTTTAATGATTAATTCCTTTAATTAGAATGGTAATTGATTGAAAGAACCAAACCTAACTTAATTTACATTACTATGCATAAATAACTCAACAACATTAATTATTCTACAGCAAAACATGATGTATCAGCAAAATAAATAATGTATCAAAAATATGGAAAAAAGGAAAATCGGGTAATTTAAAAAAATGAGGGATATATTGTAATTGAGCTTTTTTCATTATGGATTTAGGTAAAGTTTACTTAAAGAAAAACTATAAAACATACATAAAAACAAGAGATACTAGAACCTATATAAACCTTTTTATCTTCCTCAATATGTTTGTCCACCAAAACATCTATGCCTTTGTTGAAAGTTAAGTATTGCCTTTTTAAGATCTTTTTCTCCAAAATCAGGAAACAATGTCTTGGTGAAGTAGAATTCAGAATAAGCCAATTCCCACAACATGAAGTTACTTAATCTTTGTTCACCTCCTGGTCTTATAAGTAAATCGGGATTGGGAATATTTAGATACTTGCTTTCAAGTTCTCTTTCAAACAAATTCTTGTTGATGTCCTCTACATGTAAAATACCATTCATTACTTTATTGGCAATGCTTTTAGTTTCCTGTAATATGTCATAATATCCTCCATAGTTTAGTGCAATCACAAGGTGAAGTCCTTTGTTGCCCTTTGTGGTCTCTTTTGTTAATGCTATGCATTTTTGTAAAGTCATTGGAAGGTTGGATTTACAACCAATCACAGACACTCTTCCAAATCTATAGGCAATGGAAAAATCAAAACAAAGTTAGAAAAAAGTAGTACACATTTATTTATCTAATACATGTATTCCCATATACATATAATACTAGATACATGTGAATCACACCAGATACATATAAATACATGTATCTAGTATATATCTAATATGATTCGCATGTATCTGAGATACATGACTATCACGCTCGCTTCCCTCCCCATCTCACTCGCCTCTCTCCCTATTTTTATGTATTTGGTAGAAAAATACATGTATCTAGGTGTATCTTCTTTAATATATGATAAGAAATTCTTAATTAGTAATAAGATACTTATATAATTAGTATATATCATATGAATGTATATCTAATAAAGCAGTTTCTTCATAATAAAATGCACCATTGGGGCTGAAACCCCATCTCTACTATGGTATAAACATTTCTACCAGTAGAACATTGAAGCTTATTAGCTTAAGACTACATTTAAAAAAAATTATACTCTTTAAATAATTTATTTTTTTTTAAAAATAAATCTACGCAAGTTGATTCTTGCAAAAAGAATTTTAAGAAATCAACCTCAAGATGTTGATTTATTTACAACAACAATCTAGTAAAATTCCACAACGTGAGATTTGGAGGGTAAAGTGTACGCAGACCTTACTCCCACTAAGGTAGGACGACTCTTTCCGAAAGACCCTCAGCTCAATAAAAGCATAAAAAGAGGTCAGATAAGGCTAAGAAATTTAAAGTGATATGGAAAAGCAAATAACAAAAGTGATACAGATAAAATGGAGTAATCAAAGTACCAAAAGTAATAGATAATAACAGAAATCAGAGCACAAGAAATTAAAATGCGCTAATGCGCCTACTAATAAGGAATAATAACGAGACTATGTACTAGACTTCTACCTTAATGTGGGTCCTCCACACCCTCCTATCTAAGGTCATGTCCTCGGTAAGCTGTAACTGCGCCATGTCCTGTCTATTATCTCTCTCCAATATTTCTTCAGCCTACCCCTACCTCTTCTGAAATCATCCATGGTCAACCTCTCACACCTCCTGTAACACCTCTCAAAATTTTTACCTAAGATTCGGACCCTTCTTGTGTTTGGGTAGGGTCGAACTCGAGTATTGTGGAGCCTTCGCATGAGTAAGACGAGCTGTTGAGAAATGTTGCAGCATTAGAGGTGATGTGGGGTCATGAAGGACCCCTAGGACCAAATTAAATCGAAAGATTCATCGCGGCTAAGTTTGAGGAGGAGTTCGCTTGAGGGGTTGACTTCTAATGACCCTATCTTTTAATATATGATTCTCTGGGTGGCCCATGACTTATCAAATTAAAGTTTGTCGAGTCTTCTTTCCAACACCACCTAGAATGTGAATTTTGGAATTTGGAGTTGGAAGATATGACGATCCTAAGACGAACTAGCACAGCAGAGATTTTCAGGCCTGGGTTGCAATCACTAGAAAACTGGGCTTGGCGCCGCAGTGGCGCGACGCGCCACTATCGCGCCAGAAACATGCCTCAGTAGTTTGGTCCCTGGCGCGACGCGCCACTAAAAGTTGTGTAGGGTTTTTCAAGCCAAATTCCAAAACCCAGAAACTTTAGCCTTGGCGCTATAAGGGCGCGACACGCCATCATCGAGCCATAAACATACCTCAGTAGTTTAGGGACATATTTTCAGCCCCACTCTCTCTCTAGAAAAGCCCTAGGAGCTTCTCTCTCTCTCTCTTCCTCTTCTTCTCCATTTCTAACAAAAAGAGTTCCAAGAGCTTCAAGATTTGAGTCCTCCATTGAAGACCCAACAACAAGGTTTCTTCAAGCATCTATTCTAAGGTATATAAGGCTATTCAAAACATGGGTTGAGTCCACCCATGTGCCCTGTTCTTGCTTTGAGGTTAGATATTCATAAAAATGGAGTTTCTTGGTATGGAGCATGTTTGAATGAGTTTTGTCTCCATTTTATTTGATTCTTTATGTGTCCATGTTGTTGAGCTAAGAGGTTACTAAAATGAGCCCTTATTTGAGTATGAGTTGATAAAGAAATGAGTTGTTAAATATGTTTTATTAATCTTCTTACGATGTAGATTATGATAAAGGATGTTATTTTCTTAAAGATGTTGCTCAATATGAAATGTTGATTTAAAGTCTTGAAATTGTGATGAGCCCTAAAGATTTCTCAAATGTATGGATAGAATGATTGATTATATCTACATGATGCTATATATGTGCATTTAAATTTCTTTTGAAGATATGATTGAGATTGATTGAATGGTATGATTGGAAGAAATTGATTGTGATAGAGTTGATAAGTTGACAAGGTTGTAATGAGACTTGTCGATATGATTTGATCGAGTTGATTGGATGGAGTCTTATGATCATTGAGTCTTGGGAGGAGTATCGAGCACCGAATTGGGCAAGAGTATGGTCCATACTCGAACCCAATAACTGCGTCGCCAAACGTAGGAGGATGGAACCGCTAAGTCGGATGCTTCCCCGAGAGATTTGTCCTGACATTATAGGACCTGGTTGGATTGAATCCATGATTGGTTGATTCGTTCATACCCTGGCAAAGTATGAACGGACGCGGCAACAACGTCGATTTGTTGTACTTTCACTGGCTCATAAGTGATGGTTGTCGGTTAAGGGAAACTCCCAAATAGGTTTTGATAGTACTCTGAGTCAGATTTAGTTGAATTGTATGTGATTGGTCCCGTCTAAATCATAGTCTTGTTTAGACTTAGGACATTTGATTGAATTGTTATTCCTCTTGAGTTGAGATTCTGAGTTGATTGATTCTTCCTTGATGTTCGTTGCATTCGGCCATTTTATGTACTCATACATTCCATGTACTGATGCCATTTGGCCTGCATCGTTTCATGATGCAGAGACAGGTACTAGAGATCATCAACCGGCGCTCCGTTGAAGATCCACATACACTCTCAGCTAGTTGGTGAGTCCTCCTAGTTTCCGGAGGATGTTGAGTTTTCTTGTATAGTTGTTGTCGTTTCCTCATTTTGATTTTTGGTAGTCATGGACTTGTCATTGGCACCTCTTAGACTTTGATAGAGGCTTCATAGACTGGAGTGTGGGGAGGTTGAACTGTTATTTTGAGGAGTCTTACTATCTTATTTGTTGGCTTGTAAATGTTTGGCCTTCGGCCCCCATATAGTGAACAGTATTTCATTAATTGAGTTTCCGCTAAGAGAATGTGATTGAATGAATGTGTGACTGAACCAGGTGGTTCACTCGGAGGTCAGAAATGGCCTTCGGGTGCCGGTTACGTCTAGGGTACCCTCCCGGGGCGTGACACCTCCGCACTGGAGCATCTGTGTCTCTCCTCTTCACATGCCCAAACCATCTCAGTCGCATTTCCCGCATCTTGTCTTCCACCGAGGCCACTCCCGCCTTGTCCCGAATAGCCTTATTTCTAATCCTGTCGCTCCTAGGGTGCCCACACATCCCTCTCAACATTCTCATCTCGGCAACTTTCATCTTTTGAACGTGAGAAATCTTAACTGGCCAACACTCTGCCCCATACAACATAATCGGTCTAACCACCACTTTGTAGAACTTGCCCTTAAGTTGTGGTGGCACCTTCTTGTCACATAGCACTCCAGAAGCGAGCCTCCATTTCATCCACCCTACCTCAATACGATGTGTGACATCATCATCAATGTCCCTGCTGCCTTGCATGATAGACCCAAGATATTTGAAACTACTTTTATTTTGGATGGTCTTGTAATGACCCGTTAGATCATTTTGAGAACGAGTCTTCCTCCTTTCATACGAGACCCTTCCCGTAAAAATTTTAATGGGTTATTTGGACTATTCGGTAACTTTGGCTAATTAGTTGAGGGATAATTTTAGAGAATTAATTTAATTGATAGGCTAAAGTGTGAATTTATTTAATACCCTATACCACTTTTTTTTATATTTAATAAAATAAGTTAGTGGGGTTTATCACTTTTAGTACATGATTAATTTAGAAAAAAAAAAGAAGGAAATAAATAATAATAAAAGAATAATAATAATAATAATATAAATATATATATATATATATATATATATATATATGGCATTAAGCCATCAGGTGACGGCGGCGTAAACAAACAAAAAAAAAACGCAGAAATTGAAAAAAAATATGGAGGAAGAAAGAAAAGAAAGGGGAAAAGAAAAATAAAGGAGAAGAGAAAAATAGGGATTTTCATTCCAAAGCGTCAAGGTAATTATTCTCATCCTTTCCATTAAATTTTCATGTGATTATGAACATATTTTTAGGGTATATTGGTGGAGAAACAATGTTGAAATAAAAAAATATGACCCTAGGGTTCTTCACATAAAATCTTGATTTGGGGGTCGAATAACGATCCGTTTTAGCTGAAATTTGACATGCGAGTTTATTTTATCATGAGTGAACATAATCCGAAAGAAAAATTCAGATTTGACTTCAATGACATAGAATGAGTTAGTTCCTGAATTTTGATATATTAAAATAGATAATTAAATATTAGGTATATTATATTTTATGAATTACATTAAATTTATAATATTGGGGAAATTAGAACCTAACCCTAGGCTTAAAATTTGGAAATATGAGAGTTGACATGTTATTTGACGTCAACATTAAGAACTTGATTATAGATTTGGGTAGGTTTTGGGTCTAGGCTAGACATATAATAATATGGGTGTTGTTAGTTTCAAAATCTTATTGTGGTTATTTATTTGACTAGATTACATTGATTTGGAGACCCAACGAAAAGGGAAGGCTCAAGTACCGATGTAATTGCTTGATTAATTAAGGCAAGTGAATTTCTAAACCTCAGTTTAAGCTTGTAGATGCTTGTATTTCCGTGTTATATGTACGAGGGAGTAATGAGAATTAGACTGGGTTATTGACTATATGATTGGCCTTAAAAATAGAGATGAGGGGTATAAAATGGTGATCTAATGACATGTATTGGCGGAATTGATATGTTGTGATTATGGATTTATTTTGGGCATGTGAAGTGACTATGTTGATGTGAGATAGGAAAAATTATGGTTGTTGTCATATTATTATCGTGAATTATATGAACATGAATTGATTGCATTGGTTCTGACATATTGTGTTGAGATTGAAAATGATATGAAACAAAAGGGGTCGGGCCACACGCTCCGTGGCAGGTATATGAAACAAAGGGGTCGGGCCACACGTTCCGTGGCAAGTATTATGAAATAAAGGGGTCGGGCCACACGCTCCGTGGCATGATATATATGTTGAGGGGACGGGCCACACGTTCCGTGGCAGGTTACATGGACAGAAATGTCCCCCATGGATTCCGGACTGTGATTCAGCGGATGTGTACCGATAGGACAGACATGCATCATTTCATTGCATTGCATTGCACCTTTCTGACATTTGTGAATTTGTGTTTACCCCTATATTGCTCTGTGTATGTTGAACTTGACTTGGTATGATTCATTGATGAGAATTTATAGACTGTAATACTGTTGTTATTGTACAAGTGTAGAGTTGGGCTGATTTTATGCAGGTTGTAGTTAAGGAGGTTCGGTTGGGAGGACAGGAGTACTTGTATCTATTAAGCTTTGCTTAGTTTTAGTTATCCACTTGCTGAGTACCGTGTTGTTTGGTACTCACCCCTTGCTTCCACACTTGTGTAGGTTGTGAGCCCGGACCTGCTTGATCTTCTAGCATTTTCTACTACATCCGAGGCCATCATTCCGAGTGTCGAGGTAGCTGTTACATCTATCTAGCGGACACCTCTTGCTCTTTTCTTATGTTTTAGTCCTATTCTAGAGACAAAGACATTATGACTGTATTTCTTGTCATACTTCGATAATAAATTAGTGGCTTGTACACGTGACAACCAATCTTGGGGGATGTTGAGTTTCTTTTACGTGTTTTCGCTTAAATTAAATTTTGATTCTTTTCTTTTTCTTCCGCATCTACTTTCGTTGGGTATTAGGCTGACTTATCTCGGTGGGTTGAGATGAGTGCCATCACACCCGGATTCGGGTCGTGACAGGTCTGGACACCAAGCCTAACTTCCACGCCAACCTCCTAAGGTGTCTCACTGAACTTGCACTCTAAGTATTCTGTTTTAGTCCTACTCAGCTTAAATCATTTAGACTCACGAGGTTGATTTTGTTAAAAAAATAAAAATTAATGAGGTCGGGTCGTGGGAGCTTTTTAATGGTGAGAGATAATTTTTGCTTTTTTTCAAAAATTAAAAAACAGAGTTTTCAAATTAGTGGAAAATCATTTTGACCCTCAATGCGGATACCGCATAACAGTGTAGAAAATAAAATAGAAAATACCCTTTCCACTATTTGGACATTTTTCAGTGTCATTTGCCAAATCATAAAATATAGGCACACAAATATCATTATCCTTTAAAAACATTCCTTTGTTTTAATCGAAAAAATTAAGTAACTCGAAAATTCGTTAAAGAATTCTTCGAACAGTTGCATGAAGAAATCAACCTCCTCCTGCTCCAAAACAAATGGTTATATGTGCTTGAACAAAAAATATAATAAAATAAAATAGAAAATCTATAAATTATTCTCTCTCCATTTTAATTTATTCGTTCTATTTTTTATTTAGTTCATTTAAAAAAGAATGTTTGTTTTTATTTTTAGCAATTCTTTAATTTCAACTTTGATCCTAACATATTTAAGATCACAAGATTAAATGACACTTTTGTACATTTTACATATGTTTAATTTAAGGTCCCACAAAATTCAAAAGTAGAAAAAAATTATTTTTAATCTTGTGGTTTTAAACATGTCATGTTGACCAAACTGGTTTTTTCGTGTCCTTTTCTAGTCAAACATAAGAATAAGAATGATTTGTAATCTAAACTCAAACATAAGGGACTATTTTGGACTTTTCCCCGAATTAGAATGTAGAATTTTTAAATATTTTGACATAAAAATTACATAAACGAAGAGCGTAAAATCGAAGTACCTTGGATCGTTTCCAATTTTCAGTAGAGAAAGCAAAAGCAGTGATAACTTGTATTCCCAATTTAGAAGAAACGCTACAAATCTCCTTTAATCTTGGAATACTATGTTTGTAACCTTCACATACTTCTAAGCCCTTATCCAAGGCCCATCTTCTATTACCATCCATTATCAAAGCAATGTGTTTAGGAATAAGCTCTTCACGAAGCTCGCGATCATCATTATCATTATCATTATCATCATCATCATAACTAAGCTTTTCAGTTTGTAAGCCGAGTGAGCTTGAAATCTTGTTGAGTTCACGAGCAGACGCTGTCAGAGAAGGATTCAGGATTTAAATTTTATCATGAGTTCCTACAGTAGTAGTAAATTAATTCACAATTAGTGAAATTTTTTATATGTATGTATACAAGATATGAACAAAAATTACTAGATTAATTCTCGTAAGTATATTAACCTTTGAATTCACCCATGGACATTGATGTATTTAGCCGTAAAATCAGAGATGGTGATGATGATTTCCAACATTGAAGACCCAAAGAAATCTTCGATGGGATGAGGAGCTGGGAAACTAATGAAGAGCTCATGATTTACTTCTTAGCTTTAGTTTATGATGAAGTGAAACAAGGGAGGTAGTGTTTAAATAGTGGTATGGTATGACTCTTGATCAAAGGTTTCACATTCGTGGATTAATATGAATAACTTGTAATATTGATAAGGACTTAATTAAGCAAATAAAAGTATATTTTATCTATATGTTTAAATTTTTAGACGAGATAGTCTAGGTAATTCTTTAAATGATATCAAAAAGAGATCGAAACACTTCATGTCCAATTTTTCAAAGCAAGCATGATGGTAGTCCATTAATCATAAAAATGAGGCTTGGATTTATCATTATAAACTAGCACAAGTTAAACAAAATGTCAACTTATCAAATGCACCTCCAAAATAATATTGCACATAAATATAATTTGAAATTTGAAAACTAAACCTGTCAATTCCAACGGACCTCCTAAGAGTGATACCGGCTCTGTGTTGGCTGCCCTTACAACGTCCGTTTGGGGTTAAAATAGGGGGTTCAGCCCAACCCCTTACCCGTTAAGAAATTTAATCGGGCTAATTATTTTTTAAAACTTTTTTTTTTGCTTTATTATTAAAATTGGCATTGAAATAATAATGGAAAGCCATTTTAATTGAACAAAGATGTGAGCTGATCGGCCATTGAAAGTAGGGCTGAACACGAAAAATCGAAAAATCGAACCAAACCGATAACCAAACCAAACCGGAAAAAAAACCCGATATTTATTTGGTTTGATTTGGTTTGGTTTTTAAATTTAAAAACCGACTATATTTGGTTTGGTTTTGGTTTCAAGTCTATAAAAACCGAAAAAACCGAACCAAACCGACTTTATATATACATATTTTAAAAATTAAATTTGTATATATATGTGTGTGTATTTTAATTGTTTTATGAAAAAACACAATTATATTGAATTTTTATATTCTTGATCTTGGCCATGCTTTTGAATTATACTAGATTGGGTAAAATATTTTGATGGACTTCTAATGAAATGAGTCTGTCTTGCATGGTTGGACCCAAAGTAAAAGTAAACAAAATGTGGACTTCATATCATCATTGCTAAGAATAATTATTCTCCTGAGTTTAGTTTTAGGAGTGACTATTCTTGGCAATATTATTTCAAATAAGTTTAAATTCAAATAGTGACTAGTGTCTAAAGGTGATTTAAAAACCGACAAAAACCGAAAAAACCGATAAAAACCGACAAAAACCGAATAGTAAAAACCGATATAGTTTGGTTTGGTTTGGTTTGACAATTTGAATAACCGACTCAATTGGTTTGGTTATTTTTTAAATAAAAACCGATCCAAACCGAACCGTGAGCACCCCTAATTGAAAGGTTCACTTAAATCAAAATATCAAATTCAATTAAAACATTACTAAAAAATCACTATTTAAATTTTCTATTAAAAATATTCCGTGGTTATTTCACATATATACTTAGATTGGTCAATGCGAAAAGAAAATATAGTAATATTTTTATACAAAAAAATTATGTAAAATTTCAGCACTTGAACCCGTGACCTCCTGGTCACATACCAACAACTTTATCAGTTACTTCAAGGCTGCCCTTCATAAATTTTCATTAATTCTTAATGAAAAAACCTTTGTTTAAAGTAATGAAAGAAGGTACCAAATAAGAAGCATAAGTATTTCACAGGATGAATGGTAGCTAAACTATAAGAAAATTATTATTTGAGTTTACTACATCTTTTAAAATAGAGTTAATACGTAAAGTCTTCCTTCATGAGTAGGCGGATTTAAAATTCTAAAATATAGAGTTACCACAAATTAAAAAGTGAAAAAGTAAAGTATTATGTGGGAATTGTTTAATTAATATTTAATCAAATACATCATTTAACTTCTTTTTTTTGAAATGATAATATTAAATAAATTCTAAAAATATATATAATGTCTTTTTTTTTTTTTTTTTTTTTTGGAACAGACCATACACGAGGCTCCCACCTCTCATGCGCGGCCAAGGGTTGAGCCGCTCACCCCCAAGCTGTATTATACATAAAAATAGAAAGATACACGGAGGGGGGCATAAACCTAACCTCCAATCCTATGGTGGTTCATAAGCCGATATTCCTAATAAGGTCAATCAGCTCATCCCCGATACAAGCACACAAAAAAGGGTCCTAGAAACTATGCACCTAAAGGAGAGGACTCCTCTCGATACAAAGAAACTAGAAAAACATAAATAAGGGAGACTCTCCCTTTACATAGTAAAGGAAAAATCTAAATATAAAAGGAGATAATCTTCATAAAAGCTATATATACAACAAAATTTTAGCGTAAACGAAAATCATCAAAGAACATGGCTAAAATTATAACATGGGGAGTCACAAACACTGCAATTGAGTGATCAATCCAAGGATGCAAAACAAAGTAGTAGATCATGGAGGCTTCTTAATCCGTTTGGTCTTCCTCCGCCTAAAGCTAGGTAGGCCGATTCTATCTAGCATGTAGTATCCTCGAATACCACGAGGTAGCTGCTGGAGGGTAGTGTAGTGGCCTGGAATGGTAAGAGTGTGACTGTGCTTGGAGAGAGCATCCACAGTGAAGTTTGCCTCCCTGTATACATGTTTGCAAGCAAAGAAGGCAAATAATTTGGTAATATCAACAAGGTCATGAGTTACCTGGTGAAGGCTCCACGGAGGTTTCATCTGGTGACTGATCCATTTAGTGAGCAACTCCGAGTCAACTTGTAGGATAACATGATGGAAGCCCTGTTGAATGCACCATCTAAGCCCATAAGTAGCCGCCTCTAGTTCAGCTTGATTGTTGGTTCCCTCCCCTAGTGGTATGGCGTAAGCGAAGAGGAAATTACCCATGTGATCTCTTACAATGCCACCCCCCAATAGCCCCCGGATTACCCAACGCGCTACCATCAGTATTTAGCTTAACGAAACCGAGTTGTGGCTTAATCCATGAGACTTGGGTAATCTTCATCTCATGACTACACTTATCTATGTAGGAGATAGTGTGGATCCAGTTCGAAGGCCAATGGATATAGGGGTATGCGATTCTAAGAAGATTAGAGATGTCCTTGAAAACTGCAAATTTCACTCTCGCCAAGCTAGAACTCTTCCCCCCGTATTTGCTCGCGCATCTATTCTTCCACAAATTCCAACATATAAATATTGGGGTGGAGTGAAGGATAAGTTTGTGAGCTTCTGTGCGGTACTTGCGAAGCCACCAGCTCATAATAAGGGGTTTGAGGGGCGTGACTTCATGTCTGATGCCTAGGGAATCTGAGAAGTAACGCCAAATATTCCTAGCAAATTGGCCCGTGCTGAAAATGTGTTCTATGGTGTCCGGACCTGGGCTGTGGCAGCAAGAACATGGAGTGGAAACATGGCCGAATGCAACGATCTTTTCCTCCGTGGGCAGCTTGCCTCTAAAAGCCCTCCACAGCAAAAAAGAGCATTTAAAGGGTATGTTTTTGTGCCAAGTGTAGTGGTCGGAGAGTGTCTTGGTCTTGTGTTTCCTCACAAGCTTCCATGCCGAAGAGCACGTGAAGCTTCCATTGGTATTCAGCTTCCAAATGGCCTGATCCGGTTTGTTTTCTTGCGTCTGTAGTGTGGTAGAAGTTATGAGAGTAATGAGCTGTGGTGGAGCCAACTGATTTAGCATGTCGATGTTCCACTGCCCATCTATAAGAAAATCAGCCACCCTAGCATTGTTCGCTCTTCCCAGCTCGTGTCTATAGTTTGCTAATGGTCCGACACCTAGCCAGTCGTCCCACCAGAAACAACACGAACCCGAGTGTAGCCTCCATTGAATGTGAGGTTCGGCAGTGTGTTTGTTGTGCATCATATGTTTCCACACACGCGACTGCCCAGAATGGAATTTTTTGGTGATGGGGTTGGCTCTCTGACAGTATTTGGCTCTAAGGAAATCACCCCACAGCGTCTGTTTAGCTCTAAATATCCACCACTGCTTGAACTGGAGAGATTTGCAGACATCTGTAGTTCTCTTCAACCCAATACCTCCTTCATCATAAGGATAGCACAAATTTTTCCATGAAGACCAATGGTATTTTTTCTTATTATCTTTCCACCCCCAGAAAAAATCAGCGGTAACTCTCTCAATCTGCTTGAGAGTAGTACTAGGAGGAGTAATGGCTGAAAGGAGGTGAATGGGAAGCGACTGAAGTACATATCTCACAAGTGTAGCTCTACCGCCGTAGCTGAGGATTTTGGAATGCCACCCTCTAATTCTGTTGACAACCTTAGAAACCATGTTCGTGTAGTACATGACTCTCTGCCTGCCAATGTAGAGAGGGCATCCTAAGTAGGTGATGGGACTATGCTTTTGAGTGAAATCTGTAACCTGTTTCACCATATCCACATTGTCTTGGAGCGCATTGGAATGCATCATGAAGTGGCTCTTATTCTTGTTTATAATTTACCCCGATGTCTGCTCATATAGGGTCAAGGTCTTCATGATAATCTGAAGAGTTTCCCTCCTTCCGGAGGTAAAGATGATAACGTCATCCGCAAAACTCAAATGATTAATCTGTGGGCCTCTTTTCGCCATATGGAAACCCTGGTAGAAGTGGTAGCTATGAAGACTATTCAGCATTCGGGACAGCACCTCCCCTCCTAAAATGAATAAGGCGGGAGAAAGAGGGTCACCCTGTTTTAGCCCTCTGATGGAGTGGAAAAAACCATGTCTAGACCCATTAACGAGAACGGAGTACCAGTTATTAGACATGATTCGCCAAATCATATCAATAAAGGTCTCACCGAAGCCTATTCTTCTCAGTACCAGACAAGTATAGGACCAGGAGACTCTATCATATGCTTTGGCCATGTCTAACTTGATAACCACATTCTCGCCAATAACAGGCTTCCGGATATCGTGGATAATCTCTTGTGCTAGCATGATATTTTCTGAGATGCTTCTTCCTTTTACAAACCCGGACTGATTAGGAGAAATAAGACCGGGGAGAATGGGAGAGAGCCTGAGGCAAATGAGTTTTGATATTATCTTATTAGTAAAGTTACTGAGACTAATGGGTCTATAGTCAGAGAGCGTGTTGGGGTGATCTACCTTTGGGAGCAAGACTAAACATGCATGAGAAAAAAACTTAGGCATAGCATGGCCACAGAAGAAAGAGTTAACCACTACAAGTAGGTCCTCCGAAATAATTTCCCAACAAGCTTGGAAAAATTTTCCATTCATGCCATCCGGACCGGCTGCAGAGTTAGGGTTCATGGAGAAGACCACCTGTTTTAACTCCTCATTGGTAGGCGTGGCTTGAAGGCTTTCATTCTGAGTAGCTGTGATCATTCTAGGAACGCAATTCAAGATGTTCTCCGAAATCGGAGACTCATCACCTGTGAATATTTTTTGAAAATGATCACAAGCTGCTCTAGCAATGTGTTCGTCGCCTTGAATCAAATCCCCCTCTTCGTTAGTAACCTTGTGAATGAACAATCGTCTTCTCCTGCCACGAATTAAAGCATGAAAATACTTGGTGTTAGCGTCTCCATCCTTGAACCAATGTAGTTGAGTTTTTTATTTCAGAATGTTCTCTTCAATTTTAAGAAATCTGGTGTATTCGGCATTGAGAGCATGCAATTGCATCCTGTTCTCTTCATTATTGGATATTATCAGATTTTCTTCGGCACTTTTCACCAATTCTTCATATTCCTTAACCTTGGCAAAAATGTCGCCGAATTCCACTCTCGACCATTTGCTAAGGGTAGAGGATAGCCTTTTCATTTTTTGGTGGAATGACCACATTGGATTCCCCGTCATAGGTATGTCCCAATAGGACTTTACAGTTTCAAGAAAAGTAGGGTTATCCACCCAACAATTCAAGAATTTAAAATATTTAATAAGGGAATCTTGTCTAGCATTCATCTCTATTAGTAAAGGGTTATGGTCAGAGCCAGTCGAAGGGAGGTGAGTAACTGAAGTGTGTGGCATGACAGCTAACCAGTTATCGGACACCATAGCTCTATCGAGTCGCTTCCATATTCTTTTATGCATATCTCATTGATTACACCAAGTGTAGTCTGAGCCATGATACCCCAAATCCGTTAGGCCACAAGCTTCGATAACGCTGATAAACTCAAAGCTTTTCTGCATGTTGTAAGGGATTCCACCTAGTTTCTCAGTAGTGGACGTGGTGACATTGAAGTCCCCAACTGTGCACCAAGGAAGGTTAGTGGAAGCGTGATGCAAAAGTCTATCCCAAAGTGGTCGTCTAAGAGTATCTTTGCATTTTCCATAGACAAATGTCATGAGAAATGCATTTGGATGCTCTACATGTTTCATCTCACAAGTGATCTGTTGATCGTCAATATCAGTAACTTTACAATCAACATCTTGAGTCCAGAAAATCCAAATCTTACCATTAGGATTGCAAGCGGACCTATCCATACCAAGGTTGATTCTAAAGCTTTGTAGATGAGCGTTGTTGGAAAAAGGTTCTAGGATGGAAATTATGGACGTTTGATGGATTTGTTTGAGGAATTTTAGTCTATCTATGACACCCTTGGTATTGATACCTCTAGCATTCCATACAATTGTGTTAATCATTGATGGGTTCTGAGGTTATAGAGCCTAGTGTTTGGTCTACTAAACGAAGCATGCATAGTAGAAATTTTTGGATTATGGTGAATACCTCTAGGTGATAAGCCTTGTTCACTAGCTAGCTGGTTCATCTTATTATCTGTGACTTTGGTAGTGGTTTTGGATGGTGCAAGAGTTCTATTAGACTGTTCAGCAGTCTCTTCTTCATCCTCTAGTTCAACCTCACCTTGAAACTCTTGGTCATATTCATCTTCTGAATGTATGACACCATACTCATCAAATTCATTTGCTAGGGTAGGAGTAGTATTTAGTGCGCAGGGAATGGTGGAGTCTTGTTGTGGATGCATAAAAGGAATAGGCTCAATGTTTAGTGGAGTAATAGTGATGGGATCTTCACCTTTAAAATCAGGGCTTCTGATATGTGTATTTTGGTTAACTAAAACCAATTGCGAGCATGTATTAGCAACTACATCATTCGTGGCTGCAGCAGCTTGATGTTGTTTTAGTTCTTTCCTCTTTCTAGCTTCCTTTCTTTTATGAGTCCTAGAGTTGGATGTCTGTTTGGAATTACTACAGTTGATTTGAGCAGTTGGAGAAACAGTAGCTTCTCCTTGTGTTTTAAATACAAGGTTCGCAGCAGGAAGTTGAGTTAAAGAGGCATAAAAGGCCTGCATTTGTGGGTTTGGGTGTTGCACTTGTTGGGAGACAGGATTGAGGAATTGAACACTTGAAGCATAGCTGAAACTGCAGCCCTTTTCCTGGTCATTTTCAGCATTGTCATTGTGATCTACATCTAGACTTTGGTGCTGAAATGGTATTAGTTTAGGGACCACAACTTGCACACTTTTTCCTTTCAAACTAGGAGTTGAGCTAGCCCCCAAGACATGCAAGTTGTCCTTTAATCCTACAGCTGGAACATGTTCCAAAACCTGCAGGTTTTGAGACTGAGTAGGGGCTGCAGTGTTGCCCATTTCCTGAGTGGAAATAGGAGCAACTAGAGGTCTTGATCCCTGTTCCTGAGTGGCCATATTGTTCATCATATTCTCTTCAAAATTAGCAGCTGATGTAACACCCAAAATCTGTAGATTTTCCTGCAAACCTGCAACTAAACCACCACCCAAAACCTACAGATTTTGCCTCTGAAGATGAGCTGCATTTATGTCAAATTGTTGATTGAAAATAGGGCCAGCTGCAGGTGTGAATCCTTGCACTTGAGTGTCCCTATGTTCTACTCTATATTCCTTCAGATTAGGGGCTGAAGTAGCACTCAAAACCTGCAATTTTTCATTCAAACCAGCAGCTAGGACATCTCCCACAACCTGCAGATCCTGAGGCTGAAAAGGGGCTGCATTGATGCCCATTTCAGGAGTGAAAATAGTAGCACATGCAGGTCTCAATCCCTGCACCTCAGTGGCCTTATTTTGTATACTCTTTTCTTTCACTGTAGCAGCTGCACCAACACTCAAACCAAGCATATTTTCCTTGGAACCAACAGCTGGACAAAGTGAAGAGCCTTCTCCCAAAAACTGCAGCTGGTGCACATGAATTGGAGCTGCAGTGTTACCTTGTTCCTGTGTGGAACTAGGGGCATCCACAAGCCTCATTTCAGTACCATCTGAGCCTTTAAGATTCTCAGGCAATTCCTTAGAGGCAAGGTCCAGTTTGTCAAGTTGCTGGGAAGAAAAATGCTGAATATTTGAAGTGGTAGCAGGAGCTCTCAAGTCATTCCTAGGGTCAATCCTAAGGTTCTCATGCAAAACATGAGACAAAACCCCCCCTCTGGACACCTCATCCTGCAGGTTAGTTGGCTCCTCCTCAATACCATCCTCACCTCCATCAACTTCGGAATCAGACAATACAGTAAAAATATTATTCGGGGAGCCATGGGGGATTGGGAGCATTGAGTCAATACCTGGTTGATGCTCGCGCTGTCCATTTTGAATTGGACCAGTCATAACAACAGAATTACAATCAAATTAGGGATTGGGGTTTGGGAGCATTGAGTCAATACCTTGCGTCTTTGCTTGAATGGGTTTGTACACCTGTTGAGTATTGCCTTGTATCCTTTGGGTGTTCTGCACAGTTTGGGTCTTACCTTTGAAGTTTCTTCGCTTTTGGGTTTGCCATTGGTCGTTTGCTACTTGATTTCTGTTTGGGTTGATTGAGTGCTCCTTCGCCTTGCGACTTCCTTCCTGAGTTGTGGTGGTGGTTTCTTCTAGAGGTACCTGTTGTCTGAAACTTAGAGTGTTAGCTAAAAAATAGGAGTAGAGATCATACCTGTGTTTTTTGGCGACGCATCTTTCTTTGGTTCTTCTTCCTTATCTTTGGCCTTGTTTCGTTCTGCATCTCTTTTGCTGACGTGGCAAGCCAGGGGAGTATGACCTTGGTGTTTGCAGTAGGTACAGTAAAGGGGAACATCTTCATATTCGATGTCCTGCCATCTTCCTTCTCCATTTGGATCATCATTTTCGTCGAATCCAATCCATACACTTTGGATTCTAGGCTTGGTGATGTCCATTTGGATTTTTGCTTTTGCCACGCTCCCCCTCGTCTTTTGCATGAAGGCCATGTCCAAGTGCAACACTTGTCCCACGTCCGCGAGCAGAAGCGTAACAAATTCTTTATGGAAACAATGCCAAGGGAGTTCCGGGAGTATGACCCAAACAGGGAGAATGGGGGTTTCATAATTTGGATCGAAAGTAGGGGTCCAAACTTGAAATCTCATGAATACACCGTCTATGTACATTCTCTTACTGTCTAAAACAGTAGCTCTATCATGTTCATTGTCAAGATCAATATATATATGTCTAGAATTAAAATGGGTGATCTTGACCTTGCCCCTAAGTTCAGTTTGAGTAATGAACTTTTTTCGTATTACCTCCATCTTTGGCATTGGGCTATAAAACTTGCCTATGAGAGTATACTTACATGATTCAGCCATCTTAATCATGTAGTCTTCTCTCTTAAACATGATAGCCGGACAACCTTGTTTTGTCACCCTTTTTGGGGGTGTTAGGTCAATTCTGGTTGTAGGCTCAGCTTGTTTGGCTCTTAGTCTTGTAGCCATGGATTGCTTTGCTATAGGGGGTGGAGGGTGGTTTGTGGTGGTGGGTTGGTTGGTAGGGGGCTTAGTATTAGGAGGTAGCGCGGTGGGGGTTAAGGACACTACCGGATTTTTAGAGTTTTTCGAGTTGAATCTTTGGAAATTGGATGAGATGGGAGGGAATTCTGAAACGGGAGGATGGTTGGTACGTTTGGGATTAGTGTAAGTGCTAAGATTGTTTAGGGTGGTGATACAATCAACCAAAACAGATTCGGGCACGAGAAGACTGTTTTCGGCCCTATTTGTGCAAGTTGGAATTTTAGAATTTGAGTTCGGGGTGCCTAAAAATTGGGATTTTTGATTTTTTTCATTCGTAATGGTATGTGGGCCATTTTGGGATTGCGAATTATTTTGGGCGTTCACCGGAATAGCGATTCCGGTGGGTTTTTCAATAGTTTCGACACTATTTTCGATGATGGCTTGATCAACATGTTTCCTATTGTTAGGATCCTTAACAGTTTCCATGTTTTGAATTCCTTGCGACTGATTCTTTTCATGACCACTTTGATTGACAACTAAGGGAGTTTGAGTTCTATCATTCTGATCATTTCTTTTGTCATTGGTCATAGCTATAATATTATTCCTAGCAGTAGAACCATAAGCCATTTGTTCGAGTGTATTCACAGGTAGTTGACCATCAACATTATTGTTAACATAATGAAATTGTTCAGATTGAGAGAAATTAGTGGGCTGAGAGGACTTATCTTGAATTTCCGTTGACGACTTACTGTTACATTCCTTCTCCTTACCTTGAATTTCTTGAATTTGTGCTGGAGCATGATGATAGTGATCACACGGTTGTATTCCATTCAATTGTTGCTGTACTTGGTCCTGAAAGTTAATATTTTTTGAAAATTGACCTGCTGAACCTGCAACTTCGTGGCTCCTACTGTTCTCAGAGGTACAAGGGATATTCGAATCCAATGGAGGTGATTCGAAGTGGCGCTTTGAGCTTAGGAGAGGCGCATCAAACTGAGGAACATTCTGGTATAACTTTTGTTTAAAATGAGTCGCCTGAGCCCCTGCGCCGACACCACTTTCTTCACCGACGATGATTTCTCCGGTGAAGATTGTTCCTACAGCTGCGCCAAGACCTTGTGAGCAACCCCCAGTAGGTCCGATGGTTCGAATCTCTCCGGAGCCGCTTCGAATATGAAGGCACGACGGCGGCGAATGTGAGCGGCTTCTTTTAGTGGCTGCCATGTTTTGAATCTCGCCTGAAGTTGTTCGATTTTGGAGGTGCATTTCAGGCGACTCAGATGTTGTTCTCGCATAAATCGCCTGAATATTGCTCCCAATTTGATTGGGAAAATGTTGTGCATTTTGAATCAATCCAACCTCACTTGAAATTGCATTTTCAGTATCTTTTTGCAGATTCAAAGTGGTATTAGCTGGATTAGAGGATGAGGCTTGTTCTGGTGGTCTGGAAAGCTCCACCGGCGGCGGTAAGGCCATTCCGGCAGACCTGATATTGTGAAGGTGTGTTGGATGAATAGTAGAGAGCTTTTTTAGGGTTCTTCGTTGAGAGAGAAGAGGCGTTTACTTTATTCCTACTTCATAATATAGAAAAATCCTAACTTTGAACGAGTAACTTAGTGGGTGTTTAAACTCCAACAAAGACAGTGCCAGCAGCAACTATCAATTTGACGAAGAGACCGTTGATTCATATCGTATGCAATGCTCTTTTCAAAAAAAAAAAAAGTAAAAAATAAAAAAATAGTTTGCTTTTGTTTGTCCTCCAACTTTTTATGTTTTTTAGCTAGCCATAATGCACATCAATCCGCAAGAATTCTATCTGAATCAGGAAATAATTCTTGTCTAGAGAAATCATTTACTTATCAATTAATTATTGATACTACTCAATTCCTTTTGAATAAGGCTACGCTCCTTCAAGCCTAGGGAAAAGGAGGTGATGATATGATTCCTTACGTATCTGTGTATGTGTCCTTTGACAAATCTACCCCCCTCCTTCTTTCACTTTGAAAAGATTTTTTTGTATTTTCTTATGATGACCTGATCGAGAGAGTACGATACATTAGTGTAAAAAAATCTCTTTTTTCTGTGAAAAGTAGCCAATTGTTTTCTATGGACCCTTTCCACCAGATTACTTTACTGACTACTTATACCCTGCTCCCTCCTATCCTTGATGGATCAATAACTTTACAGAGAAAAATGAAATCTTTATTTCAACTGCATTTCCTATTGTAAAGAAATCAACCTCGGTTCTTTCTGTTGATAGGTTAGTTTGATGGAAGGTGTGGGGTCTAGTAGATGTATTAGTAAGGAAGCGAGGTATTGAGTTTAGCGTCGACAAGGCAAGTAGTGGATCTTTATTATCGAATGATACGGGACACAGTCAAACCATCAGTCTCAGCATCAACAGAAGAAAAGGACTGACCGACCGCCGTTCAAGAGAGATCCCGAAGGCTCGAACTTTTTGCTAGCTTTGAAACATGGGCCGAAGAAAAGAGGAAGACCAAACAAAGTCGCGGTCAGCAACCCGGCTGGTATACACCCCACAGAGGAAATTGGGGTGTGAGGTGAGTAACTATATTCAACAATCATTTGTCAACATCGCTCCTAAGCCCTACTAAGTAAAGGAGAATGTGTTCGGTCCCAAGCATCTTCGTCAATACTCCATTTGACCCCGCCGGGGAGTTAAGGGGATGTCAAAACCTTACCCATAAAAAAAGGTATATACACCTGCTCACAAAGAGCTACAAGACAGCCAAAAACATAATTAAAAAATAAAATAAAATAAAAAAGATATTGTGTTCTCTATTTAACAAGCAAACTATTGGACCATGATATTGTTAAAAACTAAATAAATTATCCAATGGCCAACAGCTAGCTAGACCTATCATAAGATTCTATATGATACTATGCATGGTTTTTCAATGTTTTTTTTTAATTCACTCTTCGATATTTATATTAAAAATTGAATAAATTAAAATCGAAATTCACTGATCCACTTTTTTTCTCACAAAAAAGAGCCTCGTGCAATTAATTTTAGTTATGTGAGGTACATAATAAAACATTTCTCAATTTTATCTCTAAATCTGTTGATTTTGTGTTAGTATACACTAATTAACCATAAGCTGGAATGATTAGGTATGGTCTCCATCTAAATCAAAGAGATTATATAAGAATTTTCTCTTTTGGATTGTTGTTCTAAGATTTGCACAATAATGCCCATATACTTTTTCTGCTTTTGAAATAAGATAAGCTGGAATGATTGACATCAACTTGTTTTCATTTCCTTTATTTTAATTTATTTATTCATTTTAATTTGATGTAAGCCTTGGAAACAGCCTCTGGCAGAAATGCAAGGTAAGACTGCGTACAACAGACCCTTGTGGTCGGGCCCTTCCCCGGACCCTGCGCATAGCGGAAGCTTAAGTGTACCGGACTGCCTTTTTTTTTTTTTTTAATTTGATGTAAAATTTAAAAACGTAAAAAGATTTTTAAATTTTATAATTTTAAACTAAAGATATATAAAATATAATAAAATAGTCTTTAATTTTGATTTTAAACATGTTATGCGAAAAACTAAAACTAAAGGGTTGTCAAAAAGAGAAATAAATATTTTTTAAGAAATAAACTAAAAAAAAAATAGGACAAATAAATTGAAATAGAAAAAGTAATATATAGGACAAGGTATATACATTGGGTTAAGGTAGAGCCCGGCCCCAAAATAGACACTTTTTGGATACCACATATCAAAGGGACCCTCCTAAAAACATAGATCAAAATGAACGCTTCACTCAAAAATGAACGATCCGTTCCAAACAATCTAACTGTTTATTCTATTGCATATAAAATTCAAATATTTTAAGCGATTCGCCCATAGATTACAATTTTTCTTATTTAATAAATAGCCATCCCTATATCACTGCAGCAATGTTGGCTGGAAAAAAGAGATGCATGTGGTAAAAAATACAAGAATTTTTGTTTATGAAATTGCTTGTTTTTTATTTATTAATCTTTTATAATAAAGTAAAACAAACCAATAATATATGGATATAAATAAACTAAAAGATAGATATTTCTTATTTACCCTTTTAACTTCACTACAATTTAAACTCTCTTTTTTAGCAATAACATATAAAAATTTAAAGTCGTAATAAAATTGTTGATGTTTTATCAAAACAATTTCTTTTGTTTACAACTTTCATAACTGTCGAAACTAAAAATTATTTATAGTCTCTCGTATAAAGTTCTTATTCTTATTGTCAAAAAAATAAAATTTTAGAGTTTTTTGCATTCCACGTGTCATTTTTTTCATAAATGATCACGTAACTAATAATAATTTGATTGAAAAGAAAGCTGAGCCCCATTAGGTTATCAAATTATAAATACTTGATAATCATTATATAGTGATGTAACAATCTGATCTGTCGTTAATTATGATTAAAAAGAAATTTCAAGAAATTACTTGACTGGTCCTATTATCCCACCAAAGCGGGATGATCCCGCCTGAGCGGCGCCGCTAGAGCAGGAGGTCGTGAGACAGAACTTAAGTCGCGAATTTCTTATTTCCCTACTTCTCCAAAGTGGAAATTAGAGGCGAGGTTTCTGCAAAACCCTCCAAAAAGGCTGCTCTTGACCTGTGGAGAAGAGGGTAGTGAATCTCTGCATTCGGAAGGCTTCAACCGGTGGAATTCAATCCGTTCCTGCCCGTAGAACATCTGGACCAAGGAACTCAACAACATTATCTCTCCACAGTTGCTTGGCGCCCAGGTAGGCTAGGATTCTCTCTTTTGAGTAGTAAATCTATACCTACTGTGTAGTATAGAAGGAAATTTAGTGAGAAATTATATAATTAAGTTGTGGGTCACGGGTTACCAGAAGAAATTTGATGGTGTTAGTGTCTTATTCGAATGTGACTTGGTGAAAGGTGCTATAATGATTAAGAAAGTGTTGTTAGTGGTGATATTTTACATACAGACGGTTATTTCATAATTGGCATATTATTGTGTACAGGAATACAAAACTAAATAGAGATTGATAATAAACCCTAATAATTTGGTGGTGTAGGTGTTGGTTATTCCCGAAATTATCTCAAAGGTGTAAGTGCATTATTTATGATATGCCTAAATGTGAATCGATAAGGGAAAACAGGTTAGTTTTATATAAATGATTACTTGCTAGCTTGTTTGTGATAAACCTGGTCTTGATGATATAATGTTGTAAATATTGAACGTATTTGTGATTGTAGTATGTGTGGATCGTGTGTCACGTTCCAACACAAAGTTGATGTTTGTAGGTCCGTTGAGAGGACTCTTATGTGAGGTTATATCATGTGTGATATTGCTGAATAGGGTTAAGCTTGATGATATCTGTATTTCCATGCACTAATAAAGTAGTTGTACGCGAGCCATGGACTAAAGACCTATAAGTGAACTCTTGAATTCATGGGTGTTAGTTATAAGGAATGATGATCTTGAAACAACCCATTGGTGGATAAAAGAATGGGCTTTGTTAGGCCTGGATGTGATCTATATAGTATAATCATATTCTATATTTATATACTTAGAAGTTGAGGTTTCTGAGTATGGTTGTGATAGTTGGGTGAAAATATTGAGTGGATAAGGTTGTTAGATGGGGGACTGTTATAGTGAATGAACAGAAGTAAGGTGGGTTCACAACCCACAAGTCTTAAGTTTAGTGGAACTCTGAAATTGAGAGTGGGAAACACTTTAAGGTGAGAGTAAAGAGTGTACTTGTTGGGTTGGGATGGATACAATGATAAAATTTAATTATTATGATATCTCTTACTTTTTTGTTCATATATCATGCGGTGGGTATCATATTGAACGATGATGCCTACCAGTAAATGTTGTTTGTATTGATACTACTCTTGTTATGCCACTTGACATAGTATAATTGTAGGGTCAGTTATATCTCCAGATAAAGACAAAGACGATCCTCCAACAACTTCTATTTTTCCTTTCTTTTGATGGAAGTTGGATCATTGGTCTTTATTTTATTTCTACTCTTAGCAGCTCTTATACCATTCTAGACCACTTGTCACGCCCTGAGAGGGTACCCTAGGCGTGACCGGCTCTTAGAAACCATCTCTGGCTTTCGAGAGCACCACTTGATCTCATTACTCATTTGTTCATCAGCGGAGGACTTAAGAATACTAATGTGGGTTTGTCATCATCAACATCAAAGGAAAAATAGATAATTCTTAGAAGAAGTAGTTTCTAAGGAGAACTACTCTGATTACATCATCAAACTCTATCTATGAAGCCTTTAATACTCTTAGATGGTGTCAATGACATGTCCATGGCTACCTTAAAACAAATATAATACTCAATAATAATTAAAAGATAAAGAGTTCCTCCGAATACAAGAAGGACTCACCAAATAGCTGAAAAATAATGATCTTCAATGATGCACCTATTGAGGATCTCTAACACCTGTATCTGCATCATAAAATGACGTCAGTACGTGGAATATACGAGTATGTAAAATGGCAGGAAGGTATGGACAGATATCAAGAAATTCCTCTAAAAAAACTCAGCTCGGAACTCAACATCATCTCAACATTTATATGTAATGCAAGTTTAAAAATAATAATAATAATAGTAATAAGCAATACTTACTCAGTTGAGAGTTTCTCTAACCGACAACCATCACTTATGAGCTAGCGATGATACAACGAAGTGATGTCGTTGCTACATCCATTCAATACCTTTCTAGGGTAAAGGACATCACCATCTTGGATCCACTCATCAAAATCCTCTTTTTGGGACTTAAGAGGCATAACCTCCATCCTACGCTGGCTACGTAGTTCTGGGGTTTGAGTTAATTAAACTCTTACCCAACTCGGTGTTCAATACTACTCCCAAAATATGTGCTCATATTAATCTCATTGCACTTTAATTTAAATCATCAAACTCATCTCATTAACTCTTCATCAATCATTATACTTCAAAAGAACATCATTTATATCTCATCAAAATATCTTGCTCAAAACATCATTTACTCAAATTCATTTAAACTCAGCTCTTTTTCTCTTCCAAAACTCAATAAAATATATATATAGTATTAATTCATATTACTATTTTTATCAATGAAAATATGAAAAAGCCAACATCTTTACTCAAAACATGTGTAAAAATATTTGTGAACATCAAATCAATTAGGATTCATAGGAAAGTAGCCATGAACAATAATTCCAATAATATGAGAGATAACAATAATAATAATATTAATGCATAAATATATCTAACTCAATAGAAGAAGAATTAATTCATTTAGAATTCAAGATTTGGATAAAACTCAATTGTAACTCAATTATAATGAATTTAAATATTGGACACATGGACGAACTCAATCTAATGCTATGAAAGCCTTACATACCTCAAATTCGAAGCTTTACTTCGAATTGGAACACTCTTGGACTCCTAGCCTTTTCTTCTCACCGGAGCGTTTTGTGTTCTACCCGGAGTATAAAAATCACCGGAGTAGTATTTTTATACTACTAAAACTAAAACTATATTTGAGAATGAATAAAGAAGTATATAGAGACAAGAGTTGCATAAGAAAGATTGATGAATAAAATGAGGAAATAAGGTGGGTATTTATAGGTGTGGAGGAGGGACTTAACAATAAATAAAATTAATTACAAAGGATGATCTTGAAAATTCAATTGAGGATTTTGATGTCATGGATGATGTCAAATGGTTCTAGATCTTTCTATGGTAGGTGAGATGAGATCTAATTTAACGGAATATCCGTTTTTGAAGCTGCGTTTGAATAATATAAGTTCCTTATTAGGATTTGGTGTCTTCATAAGAATTATAGATCTAGAAGTCTAGTTTGAGTTAGTTCAAGAATCATCCAATTTGGAGTATTCTACCCTGAGATATGATTTTGCTTCTACAAACACTCTATTCCATCACAACACCATATCTTGAAAGAATTAATTTATTTGACCTATCTACCCTCCAAATATTGAGATATGGTCTTCATAAAAGTTGTAGGTAATATCGTTGTGGTTACTCAGAAATTTGCATAAGCTAATTTGGACTACTCTATAAAAAGTTATGCTCAAATTACTTTAGGCATGAGAGAATATAATCAAAATACTTTTAGAACATGATCAAAATACTTTAGAACATGATCAAAATACTTTAGGCATAAGAGAACATGATCAAAATACTTTTAGAACATGATCAAAATACTTTAGAACATGATCAAAATCATTTCATGTCTTCATACAAGGACCTTTGATAAATCAACAATTTAATGCATTTAAAAGCCAATATAAGTTAATATAAGATAGGTAATTAAACTTCAAATATTTAATAATCTATGTATTTAGAATCATGATATGAAAAACTTATAAAGTTTCATACTTGAATTAAATAGAAAACTTTGATAATTCATTTGGACTTCATGAAAGAAACGATCCATGAATCAAAAACATTTAGAGGGTGTTACAATATCTCCCCCTTGGAATCATTCGTCCTCGAATGAATATGAAACTAGGAGACATCAAGAATGAGTATCATCAAGACATCAATTTCTCGAAAACTCGATGACTAAAATTCAAGAATATACATCAACTCAAAGGTAGGAGTAAGGAATATTACCTTGAACATCATCATCGGAAGGCACAAATAGATGAGGATATTTAGCCTTCATATCTTCTTCAGCTTCCCATGTAGCCTCTTCAACAAATTGATTTTTCCATAGGACTTTGATAGATGCCACTTCCTTAGTTCTTAATTTGCAAACCTGGCGATCAAGAATCTGAACTGGAATCTCTTCATAACTCAAACTCCCTTTCACACCAATGCTCTCAGTCGGGACAGCAAGTGAAGGCTCTCCCAAACACTTCTTAAGCATAAAGATGTGAAACACGTGATGAATATCAGCTAATTCTAGGGGCAACTCCAATTCATAGGCTACGTTACCTACCCTCCTCATAATCTGATGCAAACTCAATAAGAGGTAAATGATCATCTCAATTACCTTTGAAGTCAATGACACAGGCTCTTAACATATTCTCCAAAGTTAGATAACTTTTTGGCTAATTATTTTTGTTCTAAAAATTTCACGGGATGCCTTGTTTTGGTCGCCTCATTTAGCTGATATTTATTGTATATATTATTTGTACTAATAGCAAATGTTAGATAACTTTCAGGTAATAATACATATTGTTATAAAACAAACTAAACTTAACAAATTTAGAGAAATAGTAATAGTGAGAGAAAGAGAAAGAGTTGAGAGAATTTTAGTGTGCATTCAATAGCACAACACTGATGGCTATTTATAGCCAGTACAAAGGAGAAAAACGTAAAAAAAATTAGGGAATAAAGTTGGGGAACAAAGATGAGTGGAAGGAAAAAGTAGAAGGAAAAAGTGGACATGACATCCCCTTGTGCAACACTCTCTCTTAGATGTCCAAGTGTAATGTGCTTCATTAAAAACTTTACAAGAAACAATATGCATAGTTATCCCGAACACCCATATATGCTGTGCCTCGTTAAAACCTTACTAGAAAAAACCTAGTGAGAAAAAGCCTAGTGAAGGGAAAAAAGTACACACATTTAGTAATACACCTTGAGTGTTGTCTCATTAAAAACCTTACTAGGAAAATCCATTGGGACAAAACCTTGGTTAAGAAAAAAAGAGTTCAACGCGTATTTTACCCCCCTTGATGAAAAATGCATTTGATATTTTGGAGACGACGCATTCCAATCGTATACCTTAGTTTCTCAAAAGTTGATGTTGATAATGCCTTTGTGAATAAATCTACAAAATTATCACTCGAACGAACTTGCTGTACATTAATATCACCATTCTTCTGGAGATCATGTGTGAAGAATAATTTTGGTGAAATATGTTTTGTTCTGTCTCATTTTATGAAGTTACCTTTCAATTGAGCTATACACGCGGCATTGTCTTCGAATATAACTGTGCGTACTTTGACATAATTTTTCAGGCCGCATATTTCTTTGATGAATTGCATTATCGATCTCAACCATACACATTCTCTGCTTGCTTAATGAATTGCTATTATTTCAGCATGATTTGAAGAAGTAGCAATAATAAACTGCTTTGTAGATCGACATGATATGGTAGTTCCCCCGTGTGTAAATACATAGCCTGTTTGAGATCGAGCTTTATGTGGGTCTGATAAATAACATGCATCTGCATAACCAATAAGGTTTGCACAACCTTTATTAGTATAAAACAAACTCATATTAATGGTACCCTTTAAGTATTGCAAACTATGCTTGATACTGTTCCAATGTGTTCGTGTTGGAGATAAATTATACCTTGCCAACAAATTAACAGAAAATGTTATATCAGGCATGGTTGTCTTAGCAAGATACATAAATGCATCAATAGCACTGAGATATGGTACTTTAGGACCAAAAAATTCTTCATTCTCTTCTAGAGATCGAAATGGATCTTTGTCCACTTCAAGTGATCGAACAACCATTGGAGTACTTAATGGATGTGCTTTGTCCATGTAAAATCATTTTAAGATTTTCTCAATTTAGCAGATTGGTGGACAAAAAACTCATCTGCTAAAAGTTCCATTTGCAGACTCAGACAAACTTGTCTTTCCAAGGTCTTTTATCTCAAATTCTTTCTTTAGCTATTCAATCGCCTTTTAGACCTCTTCAGGAGTTCCACTGATGTAACACCCCTCAAAAAATTTTCCCTAAAATTCAAACCCTTCTTGTATACGGGTAGGGTCGAACTCGAGTATTGAGGAGCGTATGCATGAGTCGAAATGAGTCTTTGAGAATTTGAGCAGCGTTAGAGGTGAAGTGAGGTCATGAAGGACCCCTAGGATCAAATTAAATCCAAAAGATTCATTGTGGCTAGGTTTGGGTAGGAGTTCGCATAAGGGGTCGACTTATAATGACCCTATCTTTTGAAAGACGATAATCTGGGTGGCCCATGACCCCATCAAATCAAAGGCCGTTGAGTCTTTTTTCCAATGCCACCAAGAATGAAACTTTTGGAGTTTGGAGTCGAAAGGTATGACGATCCCAAGATGAACTAGCACTGCAGAGATTTTCAAGCCTGGGTTGCAATTGCTAGAAAACTGGGCTTGGTGCCGCAGTGGCGTGACGCACCACTATCGCACCATAAACATGCCTCAGTAGTTTGGGCTCTAGCGCGACGCACCACTAAAAGTTGTGCAGGGTTTTTCAGGCCAAATTCTCAAAACTCAGAACAATGGTCATGGCGCTGTAAGGGCGCGATGCACAACTATCACGCCAAAAACATGACTCAGTAGTTTGGTCTCTGGCGTGGCACACCATTATGAGGTATGTAGGTTTTAGGCGTATTCAGCCTGGCACTGCAATGGCGCAACGCGCCACTATCGCGCCAGGTGCATTTTTTGCCTATTTTTAGAACTTTTGAGGAGGGGCAATTTGGGAACTTACCTAAATTATATATGTATTGCCTTTGGTCTTTTGGGAACACATTTTCTCAGCCTCACTCTCTCTCTCTAAAAAGCCCTAGGAGCTTCTCTCTCTCTCTTCTTCTTCTTCCCCATTTCCAACAAGAAGAGTTCTAAGAGCTTCAAGATTTGAGTTCTCTATTGAAGACCCAACATAAAGGTTTTCTTCAAGTCTTCACTAAGGTATGTAAGGCTATCCAAAACATGGGTTGAGTCCACCTATGTGCCCTACTCTTGCCTTGAGGTTAGATGTTCATGAAAATAGAGTTTCTTGGTATGGTTTATGTTTGTATGAACTTTGTCTCCTATTTATTTGATGCTATACGTGTTGATGTTGTTGAGCTAAGAAGTCCCTAAAATCCTTCATATTAGTATGAGTTGATGAAGATGACTTGTTGTTATATCTTGTTGATCTCTTTAGCCATGTGATTATGTTGCTTAAGTCAATTTCCTTAAATGTGTTATTCTACTTAAAATGTTGAGTTGAAGTCATAGAGTTGTGCTGAATCTTGAGGAGATGTCATAAATGTTTATATAAATGAGGCTTGATTGAGTTGATTTGAGGATGGAATTGATGAATGGACAAGGTACTAAATGAGACTTGCCATTATGACTTAATTGAGTTGAAATGAGAACCGAGTTGATGAGGTGGCAATGTACCACATGAAACTAGCCGTGAGGGCTTGTTTGAGATGATTAGAAGAGTTTTATGAGCATGGAGTCATGTGAGGAGTATCGAGCACTGAGGCGGGTGAGAGTACAGTCCATACTCGAACCCAAGAAACTATGCTGCCAACGTAGGTAGGGATGGAACCGTTAAAGTCTGATGCTTCCCTTGGGATCAAACCGTTAAAGTTGGATGTTTCCTATTTTTATTGTCCTGAAATGATAGGACTTGACTAATCGATGGTATCCATAATTAAGGAGGCGTTCATGCCCTGGCAAGGTATGGATAGACGTGGCAATAACATCTGATTGTTGTACTATCACCGGCTCATAGGTGATGGTTGTCGGTTAAGAGAAACTCCCATTTTGGTCTTGATAGTGCTCTGAGTTAGTTGAGTTGAGTGGTGTATGATTTAGTCCCGTCTAAACTATTCTTGTTAGACTTAGGACATTTGAGTGAGTTGTCCTATATTTATATATATATATATATATATATATATGAGTTGAGGTGCTGAGTTGATGTTGGTGTCTTCTTGATGTTTGTTTCATCCGGCCATTTTACATACTCGTACATTCTATGTACTGACGCTATTTGGCCTGCATCGTTTCATGATGCAGAAATAGGTACTAGAGATCATCAACCGACGCTCCGTTGAAGATCCACATACACTTCCAGCTAGTTAGTGAGTCCTCCTAGTTCCCGAAGGATATTGAGCCTTCTTGTACAGTTTTGTTTTCATTTCTTTTATTTTGAGTGTTGGTATCCATGAACTTATCATTGGAACCTTCTAGACTTTGATAGAGGCTAATAGACTAGAGTGTGGGAAGGTTGGACTGTTATTTTGAGGCGTCCTATTTTACTTATTTTGTTGGAGTTGAATATGTTTGGCCTTCGGCCCTACAATGTGAATAGTATGCTATGATTGACCCCTCCTTTGGGTGAGTGTGATTGAATGATGAGGTGACTGAATCAGGTGGTTCGCTTGAAGGTCAGAAATGGCTTTCAAGTGCCGGTCATGTCTAGGGTACCCTCCCGGGGCATGACAAACATGGTATTAAAGCACAGAGTTCAAGTGTCCTATGGTGTCTATGAAGCCGTGTCTAGTAGAGTCTTGCTTATGGGTGTGTTGTGCACCACACTTATAAGCAGGAGGCTATAAGACATTAGAAATTATTTCACCTCTTTCATACTCTGACTTCGTGCGATAGAGTTAAACTCTATAAAACTCCTTTCTAATTCGTGCGTTTGTACATTACAGATAATGCCTCCTAAACATATGGCTAGCCGGAGAAACGTTGACAATACCGAGATGCCCCAATCGAAGGTACACCCAGCACGGGCTAGAGGCCGACCCGCAAGGTATGCGGAGGCACCCCAAGTGCCTACTACTCCGCCTGCACCTACGTCAGAGGCAGAATTCCGAGGGGCGATTGCCATGCTCACTCAATTAATGGTTGCCCGGAATGGTAACCAGCGTTCACCGGCTCTCAGCTCTAGTTCCCAGGAGCCATCTACTGCCACTAGAATTAGAGACTTTCTGAGGATGAATCCACCGGCATTCACGAGTTCTAAGGTTGATGAAGATCCCCAAAACTTTATTGATGAGATGTGGAAGATTCTGAAAGCTATGCATGCTACGGAAATCGAGGGGGTCAAGTTGGTGTCTTATCAACTCAAATATATGGCAAAAATTTGGTATAACCAATGGGAACAGGGTAGGGGTGAGGATTCTGAACCTGCTAGATGGGATGAATTTGAGGGAGCCTTTCTTGACCACTTCTTTCCTCGAGAATTGAGGGAAGCAAAAGTGGAGGAATTTGTGAATCTGAAACAAAAAGGCATGACCGTTAAGGAGTATAGCCTGAAGTTCATCAAGCTGTCCAGGTATGCTCCAAAAATGATTCCTGATGTGAGGTCAAAGATGAGGAAGTTCGTCTCCGAATTAGGGAGGCATGTGAAGAAAGAGTGCAAAGCAGCATTGTTAATCTCGGACATGGATATTTCGAGACTAATGGTGTATTCTCAACAGGTGGAGGATGCGAAAAGAAAAGACAGAGAGAAGCATCTGAGCAAGAAGGCAAAATCAGCAGGCCCTGAGGGTGAACTGAGGCAAAGCAAGGGCAACAGGTCCTTCTAGAAGAGGCCTCCCAATCATGCCTCATCTACCACGAGCGCACCTATGCCGTAGAACAGGTATGATCGGCAGGGACAGAGTCATCAGAATTTCAGACCTCAGGGTTCTCAATCCCAGGCCAGTATAAGTCAAGGTGCGAGGGGGAGGCCACCATGCAGTAAGTGTGGTAGGCTCTACTTGGGAGAATGCAGAGCGGGAAGGGTTGGTTGTTATAAATGCGGCCAAATGGGCCATTTTTAGAGGAAGTGTCCAACAGGGGGAAAAAGGGTCCAACATTCTGCTACCGCACCGCCGGCTAGAGGTAATCAGAGGGGCACTACTTCAGGAACCAACGGAGGTACAAACCATTTATATGCCATGGGTAGTCGCTAAGATCAAGAGGACTCTCCAAACATCGTGATGGGTATGATTCGAGTCTCTTCTCTTGATTGCTATGTTTTGAATGATTCGGGTGCCACCCTATATTTTGTGACTCCATATGTGGCTAGTAAGTTTAATAAAATTCCCGAATGTCTTCTTGAGCCTTTCAGTGTAGCTACTCCTATTGGTGATTCTGTCTTAGCTGAGAGAGTCTATAGAGACTGCACTGTGTCAATTCATCATAGGGATACCTTTGCCGACTTAGTTGAGTTGGACATGGTTGATTTTGATGTGATCCTTGACATGGACTGGCTTTACGTCTGCTATGCCTCTCTTGATTGTAGAACTCAGGTTGTCAAGTTCAAATTCCCGAACGAAGCTGTCATAAAGTGGAGGGGCAGTCCTGTTATGCCTAAGGGTAAATTTATTTCTTACCTTAGGGCCAGGAAGCTAATCTCAAGAGGGTGAATTTATCACCTTGTCCGAGTGAAGGATGAAAATATCGAGTCTCCATCCCTAGAGTCAGTTTTGATTGTCAACGAGTTTCTGGATGTCTTTCGTGAAGATCTGCCTGGAGTCCCTCCTAATAGGAAGATCGATTTCTGGATTGATATTCTTCCTGATACCCAACCTATCTCGATCCCTCCCTATAGAATGGCTCCGGCTGAGTTGAAGGAGTTGAAGGAGCAACTGAAAGACTGTAAGGATAAGGGATTCATTAGGCCGGGTGTCTCACCATGGGGTGCTCTGGTCCTATTTGTGCGGAAGAAGGATGGGTCCCTTAGAATGTGTATCGACTACAAGTAGCTGAATAAGGTCACCATAAAGAACAAATACCCTCTCCCCAAAATAAATAACTTATTCGATCAACTTCAGGGTACCACTTGTTTCTCAAAGATAGACTTGAGATCCGGCTACCACCAGTTGAAGGTGAGAGAATATGATATTCCGAAGACTGCTTTCCGGACTCGTTATGTCCACTTCAAATTTTTTGTCATATCCTTTGGCTTGACTAATGCCCCTGCCATTTTTATGGATCTCATGAACCGAGTATTCAAACCATATCTTGATATGTTTGTGATTGTATTCATAGATGATATTCTGGTTTACTCCAAAAATGAGGAGGAGCATGCCCATCATCTTCGAGTCATCTTCCAAACTTTGAGAGACCAGGTATTGTATGCAAAGTTCTCCAAATGTGAATTTTGGCTTGCATCAGTGGCCTTTCTAGGCCACATTATATCTGGAGATGGTATTCAGGATGATGCTAAAAAAATTGAGGCAGTGAAGAGTTGACCCAGACCCACATCCCTGACGGAGATAAGAAGCTTCTTAGGTTTGGCCGGCTATTATCGAAGGTTTGTAGAGGGATTCTCATCCATATCATCACCATTGACTAAGCTGACTCAAAAGAAGGCTAAGTTCCAATAGTCCGATGCTTGTGAGGAGAGTTTTCAGGAATTGAAGACCAAGCTAACTACTACTCCGGTTCTAACCTTACCCGATGGTACAGAGGGTTTTGTGATCTATTGTGATGCATCCAGAATTGGTTTGGGTTGTGTGTTGATGCAAAGGAGGAAGGTGATAGCCTATGCTTCGAGCCAACTTAAGGTTCATGAGAGGAATTACCCAACTCATGACCTTGAGTTGGCAGTTGTGGTGTTTGCGCTAAAAATTTGGCGCCACTACTTGTATGGAGTGCATGTTGATGTATTCACCGATCATAAGAGACTACAATATGTCTTCAGCCAGAAGGAACTCAACCTGAGGCAAAGAAGATGGCTTGAGCTACTCAAGGACTACGACATGAGCATCCTCTACTATCTAGGTAAAGCTAATGTTGTTGCTGATGCTCTTAGTAGGTTGTCCATGGGTAGCACTGCCCATATGGAAAAGGGAAGGAGGGAATTGGTGAAGGAGGTACATCGATTAGACCGATTGGGAGTTCAACTCGAAGAGAACAATGAAGGTGGAGTAAACGTTCGAGATGGGGCCACGTCCTCACTTGTAGTAGAGGTAAAGAAGAAACAAGATCAGGATCCCATCCTCCTCCGGCTAAAGGAAGTTGTTCACAAACAAGGGGTGATAGTTTTCACCAAAGGGGGAGATGGTGTGTTGAGGTACCAAAGTAGATTGTGTGTACCCGATGTTGATGATGTTCGAAAGAGGATTATGGACGAAGTGCATAGTTTCAGATACTCTATTAATCAAGGCTCCACAAAAATGTATCATAATTTGAGGGAAATCTATTAGTGGAGTGGGATGAAGAGGGATATTGCGGAATTTGTTTCCAAGTGCCCGAATTGTCAACAAGTGAAGGTTGAGCACCAAAGGCCATGTGGTTTAACTCAAAACATAGAAATTCCAGAATGGAAGTGGGAAACGATCAACATGGACTTTATTACAGGTCTACCGAGGTCTTGAAAGAAACACGATTCCATTTGGGTGATTGCGGATTGAATGATGAAATCAGCTCACTTCTTGGCGGTTAAGACTACTGACACCGCAGAAGATTATGCAAAATTATACATCCAGGAGATCGTCAGATTGCATGGGGTTCCCTTGTCTATTATCTCAAACAGAGGAGCTCAATTCACTTCCCAATTTTGGAGATCTTTTCAGAAGAGGTTAGGTTCGAAGGTGAACTTGAGTACAACCTTCCATCCTCAAACAGATGGCCAGGCAGAGTGCACCATCCAGACATTGGAAGATATGTTGAGGGCCTGTGTACTTGACTTCAAGGGAAGTTGGGATAACCACTTACCTCTCATAGAGTTTTCATATAATAATAGTTATCATGCAAGCATTCAAATGGCTCCTTATGAAGCTTTGTATGGGAGGAGGTGTAGATCTCCCATTGGGTGGTTTGAAGTTGGTGAAGCCGAGTTGATTGGGCCTGACCTTGTTCACCAAGCCATGGAGAAGGTGAGAGTTATCTAAGATAGGCTAAAGACAGCCCAAAACCGCCAAAAATCTTACACCGATGTGAGGAGGAGATACTTGGAGTTTGAGGTGGGAGATTGAGTGTACTTAAAAGTATCACCCATGAAGGGTGTTATGAGGTTTGGAAGGAAAGGAAAGCTCAGTCCTCGATATATTGGTCCTTACCATATTTTGAGGTGGATTGGGAGTGTTGCTTATGAGTTGGAGTTACCCTTGGAGTTAGCTTCTATTCATCTGGTATTCCACGTTTCGATGTTGAAAAAGTGCTTGGGCGATCCCTCATTGGTAATTCCTATTGATTGCGTTAGAATTAAGGATAGCTTATCCTATGAAGAAGTTTCGGTCCAAATTCATGATCGCCAAATTTGCAAATTGAGGAACAAAGAGGTTGCCTCAGTCAAGGTCCTGTGGAGGAATCAATTTGTTGAGGAAGCCACATGGGAAGCGGAAGAAGCCATGAGATCTAAATATCCCCATCTATTCGTGCCTACCGAGGAGAATGTTGAAGGTAACGACATTTCCTTGACTTGAATTCATTAGTGCATTTTGAGTTTTGATTGATAATTGTTTGAAAAATTGATTGATTGAATGACTGAATGTTGATTGTGATCTGTACCCTGAGTCCATTCCTGGCCACTCGTCATTCGAGAACGAATGATTCCAAGGGGGAGATAATGTAACACCCCTCAAAAAAATTTCCCTAAAATTCAAACCCTTCTCGTATACATGTAGGGTCGAACTCGAGTAATGAGGAGCGTATGCATGAGTTGAAATGAGTCTTTGAGAATTTGAGCAGCGTTAGAGGTGAGGTGAGGTCATAAAGGACCCCTAGGATCAAATTAAATCTAAAAGATTTGTCGTGGCTAAGTTTGGGTAGGAGTTCGCATAAGCGGTCGACTTCTAACGACCCTATCTTTTGAAAGACGACAATCTGGGTGGCCCATGACCCATCAAATTAAAGGTCGTTAAGTCTTCTTTCCAACACCACCAAGAATGAAACTTTTGGAGTTCGGAGTCGAAAGGTATGACGATCCTAAGATGAACTAGCACATCAGAGATTTTCAAGCCTGGGTTGCAATTGCTGGAAAACTGGGCTTGGCGCCGCAGTGGCGTGATGCGCCACTATCGCGCCAGAAACATGCCTCAGTAGTTTGGGCTCTGGCACGGCGCGCCACTAAAAGTTGTGCAGGGTTTTTCAAGCCAAATTCCCAGAACTCAGAACAATGGCCTTGGCGCTGTAAGGGCGCGACGCGCCAATATCGCGCCAAAAACATGCCTCAGTAGTTTGGTCTCTAGCGCGGCGCGCCACTACGAGGTGTGCAGGTTTTAGGCATATTCAGCCTGGCATTGCAATGGCGCAACGCGCCACTATCGCTCCAGGTGCATTTTTAGACTATTTTCAGAACTTTTGAGGAGGGCAATTTGGGAACTTACCTAAATTATATATGTATTGCCTTTGGTCTTTTGGGAACACATTTTCTCAGCCTCACTCTCTCTCTAAAAAGCCCTAGGAGCTTCTCTCTCTCTTCTTCTTCTTCCCTATTTCCAACAAGAAGAGTTCCAAGAGCTTCAAGATTTGAGTTCTCCATTGAAGACCCAACATCAAGGTTTTCTTCAAGTCTTCACTAAGGTATGTAAGGCTATCCAAAACATGGGTTGAGTCCACCCATGTGCCTTACTCTTGCCTTGAGGTTAGATATTCATGAAAATAGAGTTTCTTGGTATAGTTTATCTTTGTATGAACTTTGTCTCCTATTTATTTGATGTTATACGTGTTGATGTTGTTGAGCTAAGAAGTCCCTAAAATCCTTCATGTTAGTATGATTTGATGGAGATGACTTGTTGTTACGTCTTGTTGATCTCTTTAGCCATGTGATTATGTTGCTTAAGTTAATTTCCTTAAATGTGCTATTCTACTTGAAGTGTTGAGTTGAACTCATAGAGTTGTGCTGAATCTTGAGGAGATGTCATAAATGTTTATATAAATGAGGCTTGATTGAGTTGATTTGAGGATGGAATTGACGAGTGGACAAGGTCCTAAATGAGACTTGCCATTATGACTTAATTGAGTTGAAATGAGAACCGAGTTGATGAGGTGGCAATGTACCACATGAAACTAGCCGTGAGGGCTTATTTGAGATGATTAGAGGAGTTTTATGAGCATAGAGTCATGTGAGGAGTATCGAGCACTGAGGTGGGTGAGAGTACAGTCCATACTCGAACCCCAGAAACTACGCCGCCAACGTAGGTAGGGATGGAACCATTAAAGTTGGATGTTTCCCTTGGGATTGAACCGTTAAAGTCGGATGTTTCCTATTTTTATTGTCCTGAAATGATAGGACTTGACTAATCGATGGTATCCATGATTAGGGAGGCGTTCATGCCTTGGCAAGGTATGGACGGATGTGGCAACAACGTCTGATTGTTGTACTATCACCTGCTCATAGGTGATGGTTGTCGGTTAAGAGAAACACCCATTTAGGTCTTGATAGTGCTCTGAGTCAGTTGAGTTGAGTGGTTTATGAGTTAGTCCCATCTAAACTATTCTTGTTAGACTTAGGACATTTGAGTGAGTTGTCCTATATTTATATATATATATATATTAGTTGAGGTGCTGAGTTGATGTTGATGTCTTCTTGATGTTTGTTTCATCCGGCCATTTTACATACTCGTACATTCTATGTACTGATGCTATTTGGCTTGCATCGTTTTATGATGCAGACACAGGTACTAGAGATCATCAACCGACTCTCCGTTGAAGATCCACATACACTTCCAGCTAGTTGGTGAGTCCTCCTAGTTCCCAAAGGATATTGAGCCTTCTTGTACAGTTTTATTATCATTTCTTTTATTTTGAGTGTTGGTTGCCATGAACTTGTCATTGGCACCTTCTAGACTTTGATAGAGGCTTATAGACTAGAGTGTGGGAAGGTTGGTGGGAAGGTTGGACTGTTATTTTGAGGAGTCCTATTTTACTTGTTTTATTGGAGTTGAATATGTTTGGCCTTCGGCCCTGCAATGTGAATAGTATGCTATGATTGACCCCTCCTTTGGGTGAGTGTGATTGAATGATGAGGTGACTGAATCAGGTGGTTCGCTTGAAGGTCAGAAATGGCTTTCAAGTGTCGGTCACGTCTAGGGTACCCTCCCGGGGCGTGACAACTGAGATTTATGTCATCAACATAAATGGCGAGTATAACAAACTCTAATTTCATTTTCTTAATAAAATCACATGAAAAAATGTTATTATTTATATAACCTTCATTTATCAAGTACTCACTAAGGCGATTATACCACATACGCCTTGATTGTTTCAGACCATATAATGATCTTTGGAATTGATTGAGTAGATCTCCCGAGACTTAGTACATGCTTCAGGTAATTTTAATCCTTTTGGGATTTTTATGTAAATTTCATTATTAAGTGAACCATAAAGGTAAGCTGTAACTACATTCACTACATATATTTCAAGATTTTTATGTACAACTAAACTGATGAGATATCGAAAAGTTATTTCATCCATAACAGGTGAATATATTTCTTCATAGTTGACTCCGGGTCTTTTAGAATCCTTGTGTAACAAGGTGTTCTTTGTATATTACAATTACATTGCTCTCATTTCGTTTTCGCATAAAAATTCATTTATAGCCAATTTTTTACACCTTTAGGAGTTTGGAATACAGGTCCAAAAACCTCACGTTTAGCAAGTGAGTCTAATTCTGATTGAATTGTCTTTTGCCATTCTGGCCAATCACATCTACGTCGACATTCTTCGACGGATTTAGGCTCAAGACTCTCACTATCTTGTATGACGTTAAGTGCAACACTATATGCAAAAACATTATCCATCATAATTTTTGATCGATCTGAATTTATCTCATCACCAATAGAACTTATTGAAAGTTCTTCATTCACTTGAGTCTCGGGTTCACTGATTTCTTTAAGAATATCAAGATTACTGAAATCTTGACCTTCTTCAAAAAAAAATAAAGTAAATATTATAATTAAAACATGGCTCATTATACAAATTTTATTTATTTACATAAAATAGAAAAATATAAACATATGATTTATTACATACAAATGAAAAGAAAATTACCTAAATATTATTAGGGTTATCAATATTCATATTTTCTTTTGGAAAATTGAAAATATCAGCTACATCGAGATGCATAGACTTAATATTATCTTCAGAGATAAAGTTTATCTCTGGATTATTTTTTGCCCTCTTCAAGGATGCCTGATATAGCTAAACTAGAGCTTTTGATGACCGGCAGGTCCGTGACTAGTGTACCATACCTCCACATCTATGAAATATACTTTCTGAATTTTTCTTCAGTATAAATTCTTGTTTTTCACTCTTCTTTTTATATTGCTGATCATTTCTCAGTGCCAGCCGAGTATCATGATTATAATTTTTTGTTCGACCACGACTGGGGCCATGACCTCTTTCTCATTGGTTATAGTTTGTCTGATTCAATTCAGGGAGTGGCAAAGAACCAACGGACCGACTATCATGATTTTTCATCAACAGTTCGTTATGACGTTCATCAATAAGAAGGTGAGAAAGTAATTCAGAATATTTTTTAAAACTCTTTTCGCGATATTGTTGTTGTAAGAGCATATTCGCGGGTAAAAAATGTGGAGTATATTTTTTCAGGTTTGTGTTGCTCAATGATTTCTTCTCTGCATAAATTTAACTGTGCTATAATTTTACACAAGTAAGAATTATATTCAGTTATATTTTTTAAATTCATTAATCTCAGATTGAGCCAATCACGACGTGCCTGTGGAAGGATGACCAACTTCAGGTGGTCATATCTTTCTTTTAGATTCTTCCACAGTTTAATGTGGTCTTTTAATGTGAGGTACTGTAATTTTAACCCCTTGTCAAGGTGATGACGGAGAAATATCATGGCTTTGACAGGATCTTGACTAGATGCCATAGTGTCATCTTTGGTGTATGTCAGACTCATCGATTCTAGGTGTATTTCGGCATCTAATGCCCATGATGAGTAGCCTTTTCCAGATATATAAAGAGTAAAAAATTCAAGTTTAGAGATATTCAACTTTTTAAGAAAATAAAATTCTTATTTTTTGTTACCTTTTTAAAATAACTCAAAGTGATGGAGGCTCGTGCTGATAACGTGTTATAAAATAAACTAAACTTAGCAAATTAAGAAAAATAGTAATAGTGAGAGAAAGAGAGAGAGCTAAGAGAATTTTAGTGTCCATTCAATAGTACAATACTGATGGCTATTTATAATCAGTACAAAGAAGAAAAACGTAAAAACAAATTTAAAAATAAAGTTGAGACACAAAGATGAGTGAAAGGAAAAAGTAGAAGAAAAAAGTGGAAGGAAAAAATGGACATAACATCCACTGCCTAAAATTTTTGCTATTTCTTAATGTGTAGCTGTGACAGACACCCAACAATCCCATTACCCATCAGGAGAATCAATCAACATGAAAAGAATAGCAAACATCACCAATAATTATCATTAATTGGTCAAGCCTTCAAATCATCATCACATAATCCCAGTGATCCAATAATCACTATATTATTACCTTTCAATTATTGCCCAATTTATTACTCAATAATTGTTCACATAAGTCATACACCAGTCCAAAAATCTCTATTCCAGAGGTTAAAAATATCAAATAATTTGAAATGACCAATTTTTTTTCTTTTCTTTCTTTCAAAGCACCTAATGCTTTGTGAATTAGATATAATCTCTAGGGGAACTAGAACAATTGCATGTAAGAAATATTCTATTAGTTCGCTTTTACTGGTCTACTTTAGACTTTACACTCTCTTCGAGAAATAATGTTAGTACAAGAATTTATAATAATGTCTATATTAATTGATATTTAGTATTTAGGTCCTGAAAAGTAATTTGGGGAACAAATAATTAATGCTAAGGACAAAGTATGGGAAAAAATTATTTTCTTTTCTTGATAAGTTAAAAATAAAAATCTATTTTTGAAATACTGGGCAATAAAATGCCATCTCAAAATACTCTAAAATCTAGTTGGATTTTTGCTTTTTTATAGTAAATATATGATCATTTTATTTCACTGTATAGTATGTGTTGATACAATTTTAGACTGAATAAATACATGTGATACAAACTAGCAACAAATTTTGAACAATAGCTATGAATGGTAATTAGACCATAAGTTGTACTGTTTTATGAAAATTCTAATTGAATTAACTAAATAAATTATAAATATTCGTCAATATTGAACATATGTTTATATTTTTCTAAGCAATGAATACATAATTTAGTTATTATTACAAAAATTAACTTTATGACTTTAGTATTATAAATATTAGCTATTGGTGTAATATATACACCAACACTAGCTAATTTAATAATATTACTATTACAAGTTTTATATGTACATATATAACTTAAATATTAAAAAAATAAATTTAATTTATTTTTTAAAATTCCGTATCTAATTAGATTAAGACACTTATTGTAAAAAAAGAAATATGTTACTAGAATTATTTTGTAAGGAACTAAGATGATTAAGGAGCAAATCGCTAAAATAGA